>NC_138776.1:29752396-30352396 GCF_965119305.1 Pelophylax lessonae | reverse complement strand
CCACCAACACCCAAATGGTCCAAAGTGCAATGTGATAAAGCAGTATGTATAGCATGCTGCGACTGATTGTGATTGTGGTTGTGCTTTAAGTGCAATAGTGGGAGGGGCTTGGAAAGGCATGGTTAAAAAAAAACTGAACCTACTCCTCCTATGCACTGAACACATATGCCACAGTCATTTTATTAATATTATTTTACTTACCAGATCAGATGCAGTTCAGAGTGAAGGAGGTCCTCCCTTTGGCTCTGTCATAGGACCAGAGCAGGGTAGGAGGCCTCCCCTCGGCCCTGTCAGGTGAACACCGGGTGCTGAATTGCTAAGGTGCTGCGTCAAGGCAAAGTGCAACACAAAGCAAAATGTTGGGAGGGCACAGCACCCCCAGCAAGTCCCCCCTTACACAATAGTTCACCACAGCTTTGTTACAAATTCCCTCTGTGTATGTTAAATTGCAGAGACCTTGTTTTAGCCATTGCTTTGGCTGAATATATACAACATAGCTGCATGTCTTTGTCAGCATTGATGTATACCCATTTCAATACTAATGAACTCTTTTCGAATAAAAAACAATAAATAAATGGGGAACCAGGTGAAATTTCATTTTTAGCATTTCTATAACCCCCCCCCCCCCCCCCATCCCATTAGAATTTTGTATGCCAAATTTCCAGCAAGGAAAAAAAGAGGTATTGTCACTTCTGACAGTCCATGCAGACACCAAGCAATCTAGAGAGATGGCCCTGCCCCCACTCCAGCGCACTGCAAGTGATTGACGACTTCAGCTTTGAATGTTTCCCTATGAGACTCTATAGAGGGGTCTGTGTCCTTTCCCTCCACTCGGGTATCAGATTAAACTGAGCTCCCTGCTGTATGTTGTACAGTGCATGGCTTCGGTTCCCCAACCCCACATAAAAGGACTCTTATGGGTTTTTATTATGACAAAAAATATGCATATGCATTTGTTAGGTGCAAGTTGGGCAAAAACAAAATCTTCTGAACGAGTGTTCTTTTAATATGGACAATAGTGAAAAACCACATTATGGTCACTAAATGGATGTCAGGGAAATTCTAGATAGAGCTGATACAAAATGCATACACCTTTGTAACAAGAGATGCAATGTAACAATTTTAGATGGTTACATGTATTTGCCAATTCCCTCTAGTGTTCTCCAGAATCATTACATTATATCTCTTGTTACAAAGACATATGCATTTCCTGAGTTCCTCTGCTCCATCTAGTGGCCATAAATCAGTATTTTACTACTGCCCATATTAAAAAAATTTACTTAGAAGATATATACCCTAAGGAATAATAATTTTGCCCCAGTTCACACAGAATGAATGTACATGCAAATTCGCTGGAGGAATGGCTATACATTTTTTCCTTTTTTTCCTAATAAATAAGCCCCTTAGAGTCTGGCAGATCTTTGAAAACGGGTTCTTTTCTGGGCACTGTTGGTATGGCATACAAGTGAGGGAAAAAATTATTTGATCCCCTGCTAATTGTGTACGTTTGCCCACTGACAAATAAATGATCAGTCAACAATTTTAATGGTCGGTTTATTTTAACAGTGAGAGACAGAATAACAACAAAAATATCTAGAAAAATGCATTATGAAAAAGTTATAAATTGATTTGCATTTTAACCACTTTACCACCGGAGGATTTTCCTGCTAAAAGACCAGGGTTTTTTTTGCGATTTTTTTACTGCGTGACTTTAACGGACAATTGCGTGGTCGTGCGACACTGTACCTAAACGAATTTCACGTCCTTTTTTTCCCACAAACAGAGCTTTCTTTTGGTGGTATTTGATCACCTGTGCGATTTTTTTGATCACGCGCTATAAACAAAAAAAGAGCGTAATTTTTGCAAAAATAACAATATTTTTCACTTTTTTTTATATGAAATTCCCCCCAAAAAAATGTAAAAATCAAAATTTTTTAACATTTTCGGCCAATTTGTTTTACGCTACCTATGTTTGGTAAAAAAAATCACAAAAAGCATATTTTGATTGGTTTGCGCAAAAGTTATCACGTTTACTAACAAAGGGAAAGATTTTTGTCATTTTTGGTGGGTTTTTTTTAACGAGTAATGGCGGCGATCTGCGATTTTTTTTTGCGGTACTGCGACATTGCGGCGGACAGATCGGACCCTTGACTGACATTTTTGACACTTTTGGGGGTACCAGTGACATTACTGCAGTAATCAGTGCTATATATATATGCACTGTTACTGTAAAAATGACACTGGCAGGGAAGGGGTTAACTGTATTGGACAGGGAGGGTATAAGTGTGTCCTAGGGGCGTGCTTCTAACTGTAGTGGGACATTCCTATTGGTGTAAAAAAAAAGATCAACGGTTCTACATAGTAGAACCGTCTGATCTTCATTTTTACACAGGGAGAACTGACAGGCGGCTTGTTTACATAAGCCGCTCTTTCTTTCTCCCGCTGTACCGGCGATCGTAGTGTGACTGGCGGACATCGGGTCCGCCAGTCACACTCCCGCACTCCTCCGTGAACGAGCCTCGGCGGGCACGCGCTCGCCCGCTATTGGCTCTATTAGGAGTGACAGGCGAGCGACGTAGACCTACGTCACTCTGCCTGGCCGGGGCCGACTGCCGCAGTAAATATACTGTGAGCAGTCGGCAAGTGGTTAATGAGTGAAAGAAGTATTTGCTCCCCTATCAATTAGCAAGATTTCTGGCTCCCAGGTGTCTTCTTTACAGGTAACATGCTGAGATTAGGAGCACTCTCTTAGCCCCGGAGGATTTTCCTGCTCAAAGACCAGGGCCTATTTTGCGATTCGGCACTGCGTGAATTTAACGGACAATTGCGCGGTCGTGCGACGCTGCACCCAAATGAAATTAACGTCCTTTTTTTCCCACAAACAGAGCTTTCTTTTGGTGGTATTTGATCACCTGTGCGATTTTTTAACTTTTGTGCTATAAACAAAAAAAGAGCGACAATTTTGAAAAAATAACAATATTTTTCACATTTTTTTATATGAAACTCCCCCAAAAAATTTTTTGCGGGACTGCGACATTGCGGCGGACAGCTTGGACGCTTGACTGACATTTTTGACACTTTTGGGGGTACCAGTGACATTACTACAGCAATCAGTGCTAAAAATATGCACTGTTACTGTAAAAATTACACTGGCAGGGAAGGGGTTAACTTTATTACAGATCAAGGGGTTAACTGTGTCCCTAGGGGCGTGTTTATAACTGTAAAGGGGTGTGGCTTTTTATGTAACCACAGAGACATATGATCCTACATAGCAGGGTGGTATGATCTCTGCAGTTACACCAGGGAGAATGACAGGCGGCTTTGTTTACATCAGCCGCCTACCTTTCTCCCTCTCCAGCGGGAGATCGCGAGTGACCGGCGGACATCGGAGCGGGGAAGGCAGGGAACGAGCGGGGCGGGAGCGCGCCTCCGGCGGCGCGCGCTCGCCCCCCTGGAGGCTCATAGCCCTACGTCGTTTTGCCTGTACGGGGCTGACTGCCGCTGTAAATAGTCGTGCGGCAGTCGGCAAGTGGTTAAAGGGAGTGCTCCTAATCTCAGCTTGTTACCTGTATAAAAGACACCTGTCCACAGAAGCAATTAATCAGATTCCAATCTCTCCACCATGGCCAAGACCAAAGAGCTGACCAAGGATGTCAGGGACAAGATTGTAGACCTACACAAGGCTGGAATGGGCTACAAGACCATTGCCAAGCAGCTCGGTGAGAGGATGACAACAGTTGGTGCGATTATTCGCAAATAGAAGAAAAACAAAATAACTGTCAATCTCCCTCGGTCTGGGGCTCCATGCAGGATCTCACCTCGTGGAGTTTCAATGATCATGAGAATGATGAGGAATCAGCCTAGAACTACACAGGAGAATCTTGTCAATGATTTCAAGGCAGCTGGGACCATAGTCACCAAGACAACAATTGGTAACACACTACGCTGTGAAGGACTGAAATCCTGCAGCGCCCGCAAGGTCCCCCGCTCAAGAAAGCACATGTACAGGGCAGGCCCGTCTGAATGAACATCTGAATGATTCAAACAAGAACTGGGGGAAAGTTTTGTGGGCAGATGAGACCAAATTTGAGCTCTTTGGCATCAACTCGCCATGTTTGGGTTGTGAATGGGTATTCCAGCATGACAATGACCCAAAACACACAGCCAAGGCAACAAAAGAGTGACTTAAGAAGAAGCACATTGGGGGGCGTGTCCGGCAGCCATAGAAGCAAGACGTGTGTAGAGAGAGCTCCGCCACCACCGCTGTCAATCCACCTCAATCCTCCTGATCCGAAGCCTCCACGGGCCCCAAAACATCACAAGGGGATCCATCCAACCCCCTGGATCACTCAGGCACAATATTTCTGGGAAGGATTGGCGGGAAGGCTGAGTAAGCTGGGCGCTCTGGAAGGGAGCTCCGTCTCACCAACTTCACCATCTATTGCCATCCACCGCTCAAACTCCTTCCACAGCCTCCACTACATCGAGGGGTACCCCCTGAGACCCGCTGCACAAGTCGGGAAAGGTATCCAGGGTCTCGCTTGCGGCAATCCGGAGATCCGGATTCGGGGCCTACACACCACCCGAAGCCGCGGCCTTTCCTAGCGGCCACCGCGATCCGACGTCCGATACAGCGGCGGCTCTCCGGGCTCCTAGGGACTCCCTTTGTCCAATCCGAGGACGCACTCCACCTTTCTGGGCACCCCGGGCCCGCCATCCAGCTACTAAGACAGAAAATTCAGCTGCAGAGAGGCACCCGTGATTGCGGCCTAGGCGTCCTAGAAGCCGCGGTCTTTCCTGCAACAGTGATCTGCACGCCGCCGGGCACCGGGTAAGCACTGTACCCCACAAGCCACTAACCATCTACCCCAGCAGCTGCTTCAGGCCTTCCTGCCCTCTGCCCACACTTTATGCTGCCTTCTATAGTGAAACCTACCCAGCTGCCCAACCTGTGCATTACAATATCCTGGCTTGTTGCAGCAGCTGCTCCTTCCTTTGCTTGCCTACCTCACCATTTGAGCAGTTCTTTCCTTTTACATGTTCAAGTTGGGATGGGACTTTTGACCGGTGATGACCGACCATAATTAAAGGCTGCTCTGGCGGCACCTAACCCCCTGGCAATGCCTTCTAAAACACCCAACTTACGTTCAATGTCCGGCAAAAAATCCGGGAAGGGCTCCTCATCCAAACTACCCAGTTCCGGTACTATCAAACGATTCTTGTCCACAGGCGGCTCAAGCACTCACACGCGAGGTAGTAGGGCCGAAGCCTCGGTATCGGGTGCAGTGTCGTCCATCCGATCTGCATCACCGCGGGAGCACTCTCCTTCTTCCTCATATCTTTCTGATCCGCTTGAATAGATGCACTCCCCGGCAGCCTCAGATATGTCTTCTCTTTTACATGGTTTGAAACAGGAAATCGGGGGCATGTTTCGCAATTTGAACGGTCACTTAAGAAGGAGATCACCGCTGTTCGCACTGATATGTCCCACATACTTGGCAGGGTAGAGGACACAGAACGGAGGCAGGACTCGCAAGAGGACTCCATTAGAGAGTTACAGGACAAGGTCACGCAACTGGCGGTGGCCCACCGAGCCGTTTTATATAAAATGGAGGATCTGGAAAACCGCAACCGGCGGAATAATGTGCGTATCCGTGGACTTCCCGAAGCTACCAGGGATGACGACCTTGAAGCATCGGTAAGGGGCATATTTAATACCATCCTGGGTAGGGCCCCCACTGATCCTTTACGTTTTGATCGCACACATAGAGCGCTTAGACCTCGTAACCTATCCTCTGACCTGCCTCGGGATGTTATCTGTCGCCTGCACTTTTTTTTTTGAGGACAAAAATGCCATCATGACTAAACTACGCGGCACTCAAGTTGTTGACTTTCACGGGGCGTCCCTTAACATCTTTCCTGACCTTTCCAAGGAAACCCTGGAATGACGCCGTGCACTAAAACCGCTCCTGGAACAACTTAGGGCCAGTGGCTTCACTTATCGCTGGGGTTTCCCGGCTTGCCTAATTGCTACAAAGTATGGTCATTCTGCCACCCTTCGCTTCCCGGAAGATCTACCGGCCTTCCTACAAGATGTTGGCCTCCCACCCTTGGATCTCCCAGGGTGGCATGATTGCATCCCCATTTTCACATTCAAACCAGGTGCCTCCTGGAGTAAAACGCCTTCCAAGAAAATGCGCACATCTGCGCCATCTTCTTCTCGCAAATCGGGGATGACCCCTGTGTGAAGAACTCCGTACTCACTGCCTGCTGATATAATGCTTTCTCCCATGCCTAACCACGTTTTTCTCCTTACAGGTGTACTAATTTGTTGTTTTTTTTTTACTCACGCCTGTTTCTTGTTTTACATACTCTTGTTGGGTTCATTACTGTCTCCTCTGCCAGGGGGAGGTTATTCCTTGGTTATTTGATATTTTGTTTTACATATTGCCATTTGCATTTTGACTTGTTGGGGTGCTGCCGCTGGCTCCCTTCTGAGCGTCTCTACGGGATGATGTTGCGTCCGGTCGATACGCTCCCCTCTCTCCTTTTGGGGGTGGGGGTTCCCGGATCTGGGGCTATGTCACGCGGGACTTATTCTCCTGCTCGGCGCCCTATCTCTGGGATCGCCCATCCCCCCAGGGACCACTGCAGTTTACTGCGTGCCGATACATGGTGTCCCATTGGACATTGTCTCTGTATTGATTTTATGTCTTCTCCTCTTTTTTTGCTGTTTCTCTTCTCTTCTTTTCTTCTGTCATCTCCTCTCCCCCCCCCCTCCCCTTTCCACCCCCCTTCCTTTAGGCCCGGGTTCTTAGTGTTTGTGGGAGGGGTGTTTGTGGATACCCGATGGCGAACATGAAAGTCTTGTCCTATAATGTTAGAGGCTTGAACACGGCATATAAGCGCCATCAAGTTCTCCGGGAGCTGCAACGTGAATCTTGTTCAATTGCGTTCCTTCAAGAAACTTATCTCACCCATTCTACCAACGTCAAATTATTCTCCCCACAGTACCCGACCTGGTACTATGCACTTTCACCCTCTAACAAGGCTAAAGGTGTCGCTATCGGGTTTCGCAAGGACACCCCTTTCCAACTTGATACTATGCTTGCCGATAATAATGGTCGTTACCTTTTTTTAAGGGGTTCAATAGGAAACACCCGCTGTACTCTGGCTAACATTTATGCACCGAATCAGGCTCAGTCCACTTTCCTACACACAACACTTTCTGAGCTGGCGAAGTTTGCCGAAGGTCTCCTGGTTGTTGCTGGTGACATCAACATGGTTCTGGACCCTGTTCTTGACACCTCGAAGGGCCGTTCAAATGTCCCATTTAAACAGATCGCACGGATTAAAAAATTGTTACATTCCCTTCAACTAGTTGACGTCTGGCGAATCCTGCATCCTAAAGATACTGATTTTTCCCACTTTTCCAAAACCCATGGTTGTTACTCTAGGATTGACAACATTTTTCTGAGCCAATTTCACTTACCTCTTTTGCGATCCGTCTCCATTGGCTGTGCCTCCATTTCGGATCATGCTCCTGTGATGACCACCCTGCTCCTTCCCACTCTTCCACCCCGCTCCACTAATTGGAAGCTGAATGACTCGCTTCTCGCGAACCCTGCAGATGCAGCTCTCTTATCTTCTGCACTTAGCCAATATTTTCTTGAAAATGCCACTGAGCACGCATCTCCCTCCTTGGTGTGGGAAGCCCACAAGGCTACTATAAGGGGCAAATTGATGGAGCTGGGGGCGCGGAGGAAGCGGGAGCAGGGCCAATTGCTCGCTGAGCAGCTTGCCCTGGTGGCGGATCTGGAAAAGTCACACAAACTATCATTGCATGTCTCCCACTTACAGGCCTTAACAGAGGCTAGGGAATCCCTACGATCCTTACTTGACAAAGCTACCAAGCGCAAATTCCACTTTTTAGCCCATAGACGTTACGAGTGGGGTGATAAACCCGGTAGAATGCTTGCCAGGTCTCTTAGAGCCCAAAAGTCAGCAGCTTTTATCCAGGAGGTGAAGCTTCCCTCTGGCCTTATGGTCCATTCCTCTCCTGATATTGCCAAAGCCTTTAGGGATTTTATGGCAAGCTTTACCATGTAGAAGAAGATCTCTGTCACCTCCCTTTAACTGAAAAACGCAAACGTATTTGGACTTACCTTAAAAAGGCTAATCTACCAACCCTCTCCAAATGCTCCCTGCGGAAATTGGAAAACGATTTTTCTGTTGAAGAGTTCCAATTGGCACTAAAATCCACCCAAGTCGGTAAGGCGCCTGGCCCTGATGGTTTCACGGTCGCATATTTTAAAAAGTTTGCTGATGTCCTACTCCCTCACTTGACCTCGTATGCCAACTCCATTTCTAAATCCTCCGGTTTTCGTCCAGAATCATTGGCTGCACACATTTCGGTCCTGCCTAAGCCGGGCAAGGACCCCACAGAATGTGGCAGTTACCGCCCTATATCCCTCCTGAATGTGGATCTTAAATTGTACTCTAAGGTATTAGCTAACAGACTACTGCCCTTGATCCCCTCCTGGGTCTCCACTGATCAGACTGGTTTTATCCCCGGTAGGGAGGCGAGGGATAACTCTCTTCGTGCTCTCTCTCTAATCCATTTTGTCCGCACTAAGTCCCAGCCTACCCTGTTCCTTTCTACTGACGATGAAAAAGCGTTTGACAGGGTGGACTGGGACTATTTGTTGACTACCCTCCGTTTTTTTTGGCCTTGGCCCTAAAGCTATACAACGTATTGCGGCTTTATATTCCCAACCAACGGCACAGGTACGGGTTAACGGCCTCCTTAGTGCTCCCTTCCCTCTTCATAATGTCCTTTGTCACCCCTTCTGTTTGCCATCTCACTTGAGCCCTTTTTATCCACTATTAGGCATTCCAACGATATACATGGTGTCATGGTGAACCGTCAGACGCATAAATACGCAGCTTATGCGGATGACATCCTTTTTTTCATCCAACAACCTCGTATCTCTTTACCTGTACTCTTACGAGCCTTCGCAGACTTCCGCCACCTCTCAAACTTCAACATCAACATGTCTAAATCCGAAATATTAAACATTAATCTATCCCATGCTGAAGCTTCCGCTCTGTCCCCACATTTCCCATTTCATTGGTGTCCGGACAAATTGAAATACCTAGGTATTTATCTAACCCCCCGCTTGGATAATTTGTTCCGTCATAACTATATTCCCCTGTTGAACATGATCAAATCAGATCTTCGGAGGTGGTCCTCCTTACACCATTCTTGGTTGGGCAAGACCAACATAGTTAAGATGAACATTTTGCCTCGTATTCTATTTTTTTTTCAAATGTTACCGCTGGGTGTTCCTGTTGGGCTTTTTACTATTTTGCAGTCTTTGCTTTCCAGGTATATTTGGCAGGGCAGGCGCCCCAGGATTGCCAGGACGACGCTTTTTCGTCCAAAGCGTTCTGGGGGACTTGCTCTCCCCAGTGTCAGGGACTATTTCCGGGCGGTCTCACTAACCCGTGTGGCTGATTGGAAGTACTCTATTAGTTCTAAATTATGGGTACAGCTGGAATACAATCTATGTGACAAAGACTTGTCTGCAGTACCATGGATTCCAAGGTCCGCCAGGGCCCTCTCTCCAAACACTTCTCCTCTGACCCTATCTACCTTGTCCGTCTGGGATTCCATGCATACAAAGTTTTCCTGGAACTACAACTCTCCCTTAATGCCTCTGCTGAATCACGACCACTTCATGCCTGGCAAACTGGATGCTGGATTTAACAATTGGTCTCCTGAGACTCCCCTCTTGCTGTCCCATGTAACCCACTCCAATAATGTGAAACCACTTAGCCACATTTTGGGCTCCAGACCCGCGACGGTCATGGATCATTGGAGACCCAGACAGTTATCCAGGTTCATGGCTACTCTTCCACGTCCGTTGCGTGACTCCAAGGATTTGAATCCTATTGAGGCAATATTAAGCCCTCGGGACCCTCCTCTTCACTCCACCTCGCAGTTTTACAAGGCACTTATCTCATTGCAAGGCCAACCCTACCCAGATTTCTTACACAAGTGGGAACTGGACATTGGATCTCAAATTTCCAATAATCGGAAGGACAAAATTCTTGCATTGGCTCACATTTCCTCTCTCTCCACCAAGGTGGCGGAATCCAACTACAAGCTATTGTCACATTGGTACTATACCCCGCGGAAAATGCACATTATTTCTCCGGCCATCTCCCCGTTATGTTGGAGGGGATGCGGAGATACTGCATCGCACGCACACATCTGGTGGCACTGTTCAATAATACAACCGTTCTGGTTGGAAGTCCTTCTGCTTATCCAAGTAATTACGGAAGTTGCTATTCCATCAGATCCTTGGGTTGTCCTGCTGCATGGAACTAACAAGGCACTCTCTAAGTACAAAAGATCAATGATCCCTCATATGCTTAATGCGGCCAAAGCCCTGATCCCCGCCTTCTGGGGCTCACCGACCATCCCCACGATACGTCACTGGCTACGGAAAATTGATATGACATACCAATTAGAGGAACTTACTTTCATAGCCCGGGACAAACTAGACCGTTTTCACTCTGCTTGGCAACCTTGGTCTTCTTTTAAAAGCACTTCTTCCTATGTAGACCTGCTCACTGAAGACACCCCCCTTGGTTTATCGCCTTCTAATGTAATCCTATCTGGTTAAAGTTTTTATTAATTGGTACATGAGTCACCCGTGGCCTACTTTCCCACCCCCCTCTCCCCCCTCTAACCCCCTTTCTCTCCCAGCTGCTCTCTCCTCTTCTCTCACTTTCTTTTCTGCTTTTTGCTATCCTTTCACTTTCATATAGGCTCTCTCTGATATTGGTTTTATGATGCAAGATGTTGTGTTATCATTATGTTTTCTCAGACTTTTCATGACTGGGTGTGCTTGATGCGCACTGAAATGTTCGTGTACTCATTGATACTGTTCCATGGCTATTTTCTGTATTTTATGTTGGATGGTATGGTCTATGCTCTGTTTTTCTTTGTCTTCTTGAAAAAATTTTCAATAAACAGAAATTAAACAAAAAAGAAGAAGCACATTAAGGGCCTGGAGTGGCCTAGACCCTAATCCCATAGAATATATGTGGAGGGAGCTGGGAAGTTTGAGTTACCAAACATCAGCCTCGAAACCTAATGACTTGGAGAGGATCTGCAAAGAGGAGTGGGACAAAATCCCTCCTGAGATGTGTGCAAACCTGGTGGCCAACTACAAGAAACATCTGACCTCTGTGATTGCCATCAAGGGTTTTTCCACCAAGTACTAAGTCATGTTTTGCGAAGGGGTCTGTCACAATCTGGATGGAGGCCAAAGTGCAGAGAGGGCTTCCCTTGCAGCTCAGTGCGAGTCACCCCTGAAATTGGTATAGGAGGTGAAGCCTCCCAAGTAGCACAGGTCGCCTGTGGTGAGTACCAGATGATTTCAGGAACTCTGGGTAAGGCAGGCAACTAGAGGAGTAGTAAAAGCCAGGCCGAGGGTCATGCACAGGTGATCAGTCCAAGAGCAAGGTAAGTAGCAGAACAGGGACGAGCCGGGGTCATACACAGGTGAGCAGGCAGAAACAGAGTCCTTAGGCAAGTCGGGGTCATACACTGGGAAAACAAGCAGGTAGTAGCAAGAGCAAAGTCCGAGAGGCAAGCCGAGGGTCAAACACCAGGAGGAGATCAGATTGTTCAGAAACAAGCAGGGTCACAACAGGAAGTCCAAGAAGATAACAAGGTTCAGGTCACAGGAAGCTGACGAGATAATCCAGCAATGAGTCTGATCCTATAGCAACCTTTTATAGGCCAGCAGAGGGCAGTGTCAATTTAGGCAGGAGCGACCATTGCTATTACTGGCAATGTTGCCAGTTCTCCTACGGCCATTTCCCTGACGGGCCAGCAGAGGGCTGTGTCGATTGAACCAGGAGCGTCCATGACTAGTACTGGCAGAAATGCCAGTACGGCTGTGTCCCTGACAGGGTCAAATACTTATTTCACTCATTAAAAATTATAGACTGACCCTTTCTTTGACAGTGGGCAACTGTAGAAAATCAGTAGGGGATCAAATACTTATTTCCCTCACTGTACATGTTCATTGTATAGGACTATCCGCCCCTATGGTAGTTTATAGGAGATTACAAGCATTGCAAAGCCTTAGGATTCTTTTCATGGTCACAGATGTCCTTTTAGACTTTCCTTTTGCAGGGGAGGGGGGTCTTTATTCTCTATACCAGTGATGGTGAACCTTGGTGCCCCAGATGTTTTGGAACTACATTTGCCATGATGCTCAACCACACTGCAGAGTGCATGAGCATCATGGGAAATGTAGTTCCAAAACATCTGGGGCGCCAAAGTTCGTCATCACTGCTTAATACAAACCATATATAAGCTATAAATATTGTTATAATGTCTCTTTAATTTATTTTCAAAGCCTGAAGGTATTAAAAGAGAAGAATCCTCCAGTCACCTGGTCACTGTCTCAGGTAAGAGCATAAAAATATCAAGTGAGTGTTCTTCTAATCGTTTAATGTAAACCGTTCCTGATGGAGATTACCATTGTTGATGCTGTCTTCCCCTCTGACGGGCGGGGGCAGGAGCCCCCTAGACTCACAAAAGCGATACTAACTGCAGAGGGGGTGTGTCTTCTGAGATGACCATAGAGACCTGCGATCCTATATAGAAGATCTCTATGATCATCCCAGGGAGAAGGATGGTCGGCTATGTTTACAACAGCCGACCGTCCTTCTCTCTCAGCGGGGACCGATCGCGGATGTCAGGTGGCAATCGGAGCCGCCTGACACGCTAGGGGTTCCACACCGACGAGCGGAGGCAGGAGGGCGCCGCTGCTCGCCCCCTAGCCTCCTGAGAGCGAGTGTAGTAGACCTAAGTTGCTTCGCCCAGGAGCGGCTGCCTGCTGCAGTAAATCTGCTGTAGGCAGTCGTTAACTGGTTAACAATGGATTTTCTTATTTTTTATTATATAAATGAAAAAAGAATGAAATATTCTTTTAAAAAAAAATGTTTTCAACTTTTTTATAAAACGTATAGAATAAAAATCAATTTTCTTCATAAATTTAGGCCAAAATGTGCTGTGTGCAGTCACAGCAAGGGTCAGCAGGGGGGTTGCATGTGCACCCAAAACCCAGAAGAAGGCTGTATATGTATGGGATTGCCTGTACCTGCTGCCCAGTCTCTATATATTTACTGTGAGTGATTGACAAGTGGTAATCGATTAGAAAAATACATTTGGTTGAGTTTGCACAAATGCTTCTGACATTCGTGCAACAAATGTTTTATAAGTAGACCCCTTTGTGTCCCTTAACCACTTGCCGACCGCCGCCCGAGTATATACGGCGGCGGTCAGCCCCTCCTAGGCAAAGTGACATACCGGTACGTCACTAGCCTGGGAGCAAATAGGGGGCAAGTGCGCGCCGCCGGAGGCGCGCTCCCGCCCCTGCTCGTTCCCTAAGAAGCCTGCGCGTGTGACCGGCGGACCCGATGTCCGCCGGTCACTCGCGAACGTCGGGTGGAGAGGGAGAAAGGCAAGCGGCTAATGTAAACAAAGCCGCCTGTCATTCTCCCCTGTGTAAAATCACAGATCATACAGTCCTGTTATGTAGGACCGTTGATCTCTGCTGTTACACACACAGCCACATCCAATCAGTTAGAAGCATGCCCCTAGGGACACACTTAACCCCTCCCTCTCCAATAAAGTTAACCTCTTCCCTCCCAGTGTCATTTTTACAGTAACAGTGCATATGTATAGCACTGATTACTGCAGTAATGTCACTGGTAACCCCAAAAGTGTGAAAAATGCCAGTCTAAGGTCCGATCTGTCCACCGCAATGTCGCAGTCCCGCAAAAAAAAAACACAGATCACCGCCATTACTCGTAAAAAAAAAAACAATAAAAATGACAAAAATCTTTCCCTTAGTTAGTAAACGCAATAACTTTTGCGCAAACCAATCAAAATACGCTTTTTGCGATTTAATTACCAAACATATGTAGCAGAAAACGAATTGGCCTAAAATGTTAAAAAATGTAGATTTTTACATTTTTTGGGGGGGGGGAATTTCATATAAAAAAATGTGAAAAATATTGTTATTTTTGCAAAATTGTCGCTCTTTTCTTGTTTATAGCGCATGATCAAAAAATCGCACAGGTGATCAAATACCACCAAAAGAAAGCTCTGTTTGTGGGAAAAAAAGGACGTCAAATTAGTTTGCGCACGACTGCGCAATTGTCTGTTAAAGTCACGCAGTGCCGAATTGCAAAATGGGCCCTGGTCAGGAAGGGGGTAAAATCTTCCGGGGCTTAAGTGGTTAACCTGGAGCAAGTATGCAAATGAAGACGTCCAACTCTACCGAAATGCATAATTGTTGGCCAGGGTACTGTAGCACCCTTATCCTAAGCAGGGTTGCTAGTAAATTTATTCATGCTAGGTGGTAGCTAGCCTGGCTAATTTGTAGTCTGTGTGGTCATTGGATTTTCCTCCTAAGCCTGGTTTATCTGTGGTTTCTCCCTTCTGTCAGTAGGTGGCACTGTTACCTTTGGCATTAGTGTGATGAATTACAGTGAGTCAGGTTATGAATATGTATACTTCTCTTAGCCAATCACACTGGTCGCTGAGCATGCTGGGAGAAGCTATTTATTTGGAGGAAGTCAGGTGATCTTTGTTCCTGGGTGGGTGGGTGAGGAACAGCTGCTGCTGGGTAGGCCTGAATTTCTAAGGCCTAACCATGTGCTCGGGGCTCTATAAGGGAGAGCCTGCTCTCTACCTGGAAGCATGAAGGAAAGGATAGAGACCTGAGATGAAGTAGCAGAGGTGTGTTTGAAGATGATTCCATCTTGACGCTTTCCCAGGCTCTCCGAGAATTCCTGCACCTTCCATGAGTTGCATACTGTTGCTATAGGAGACAGCTTGTGCTACAAACTACCGATTGCTGGTTTTAGCTTAACCACTCCTGGACCGGAAAGGTTTTGCCCCCTGAATGACCAGGCCATTTTTTTGCGATTCGGCACTGCGTTAGTTTGATGGACAATTGCGCGGTCGTGCCCAAATATAATTGAAGTCCTTTTTTTCCCCCACAAATAGAGCTATCTTTTGGTGGTATTTGATCACCTCTGCGCTTTTTATTTTTTGCGCTAGAAACAAAAGAAAGAGCGACATTTCTGAAAAAAAAAACAAAAAAACAATATTTTTCACATTCTGCTATATAACATTGCCAAAGAAAAACATTTTAAAAACAACATTTTTCATCCTTTCAGGCCAATTGTTATTCAGCTACATCTTTTTGGTAAAAAAAATCTTAATGAGCGTATTTTGATTGGTTTGGGGAAAGATGTATGTCATTTTTATTTTATTTTCTTCTAGTAATGGCGGGACATCGACATTGCGGCGGACAGATCGGACCCCTAACTAACATTTTTGACACTTTTGGGGGTACCAGTGACATTACTACAGTAATCAGTGCTAAAAAATATGCACTGTTACTGTAATAATGACACTGGCAGGGAAGGGGTTAACCTAGGGGTGATCAAAGGGTTAATAGTGAGCCTAGGGGAGTGTTTTCTAACTGTATGAGGAGGGACTTGTGAAATGACCATAGAGACCTGTGATCCTATATAGAAGGATCACAGGTGCTCTGTGATCATTTCAGAGAGAACAACGGTCAGCTGTGTTTACATAAGCTGACCGTTCTTCTCTCTCGGCGGGGAGCGATCGTGGGTGGCCGGCGGCGATCGCAGCCTCTTGCCCTGTGCATTGGCATCCCTGCTGCCTAGTGGGAGTGGGAGCGCGCTCGCCCCCCAGCACCAGGTGCGTGACCGACATAGTACTACGTCGATTCGCGCAGGAGGGGCTGGCGGTCCGGGACTGGTTAAAGGCTCTTTTTCTGTACTGCTGTCTACCTTTTCTACATTTTTGTCCAAGGAGTCTGCCGATCTGCTGTTTTTGACTAAGGGTGTCCTGTGCCCTACCCCTCTCTCCCATTTTGTTCCTGTTGTGAGAAATAAACTTCCCTTTGTTTAAGCATAAAAGTGACTGGTGCCCATCTTTCTGCCTTGTACACCACTCACCATGCCTAGTAGCCTGCACCCTGAGGAGGGATGTCAGCCCTCCCTGTCTCTGGGGGTCACCACCAGGCCTCTGGAGGTTGGGGGGGGGGGGGCGCTACAGTACTATAACATAATATGATTTTCGGGAGGGGATGGGAATTTACAGCCTTCCATGTGTCTCTCAGTTTCAGGGAGGTTTGTCTTAATCACTTAAAGCGGAGTTCCAGCCATTTCACTCACCTGTCCAACGGTCCAGCGATGCGGCCGCCCGAAGCCTCGATCCTCTCCCTCGGCGCCGGCATCACTGCTGTGGGCACCCGGCTGTGACAGTTTGCGGCTTCACAGCCGGGTACCCACTGCGCATGCGCGAGTCGCGCTGCGCGTCTTGATTGGCCGGCAATCTTCTGGGACCTCTGACATGTCCCAGAAGATTGCAGGGAGGGAGGGGTAGAGGAGAACTTCCGCTCAGGGCGCCGCGGCGCTCCGAGCAGAAGTGGGAGCGGGTACCTGTCAAAACTAGGTACCCGCCCCCCCCCCCCCCCAAAAAAAAATGACATGCCAAATGTGGCATGTCAGGGGGTTAGAATACCTAAAGCGGTAGTTCCACTTTTGGGTGGAACTCCGCTTTAAGGACCAGGCTTATTTCTGACACTAAAGCTTCCTCTGTAACTTGTATCTATAGGTAAGCCTATGATAAGACTTACCTATAGGTACTGTAAGTATCTCCTAAACATGCACCGTTTAGGAGATATTTACTTTGCATGCAGCCAGTGACATCACTGGTGCATGCGCTCCGAAGGAATGGTAACCATCGGATCCCGTGAGCATGCGTGGGAGTGACATCATCACGGCTCACGAACCCGGAAGGAAGATATGTTAACATGTCGCCGCGGGGGCTGTGTTTTAAGGTAAGTATTTAATAAGAGCTAGTATGCAATGCTTGCTAGTTCATTATGCCTTTGTCTTTCAGGTTTTTATTTTAATTTTTTTAGGGGAAGTTTACAACCTCTTTAAAATCGGTATTCTTTTTTGGAAATTTAGTTAGAACCCCCAAACATTATATATATATATATATATATATATATATATATATATATATATATATATATATATTTTTTTTTTTTTTAGCAGAGACCCTAGAGAATAAAACGGAGATTGTTGCAATACTTTATCACACCGTATTTGCCCAGCGGTCTTACAAACACAATTTGTTTGAAAAAAAAAATACACTTTTTTTTAATTAAAAAATAAGAAAGCTCTAAATGTAGCCCATTTTCTTTTCTATAATGTGAAAGATAATGTTACGCCAAGTAAATAGATTTTTTTTTTTTTTTTTTTAATATATGTTTATTGAAACAAGAGCAAAAGTACAGAGTACGGACAGTGAAAACAATCGCAATATAAACAGAGGAGCAAAGAAATAGTGGGGGTAGCCCCGTATCATTCTATGTTACACAACATAAAAAATGGGTACTGTATATAATACGTCAACCATAGTATAGGGAACAATCATTTATGATATCCCTCTTGAGAAGGTAAGTGTGAGATATGGAAAGACATAAGCAAAGATAGAATTGAAAAACAGAGAAAAGAAAGAGTGAAACGGGAGAGAAGAGAGAGGGGTCAGGGAAGAGAGATTGCAGGCCATGGCCGGGTGTAATAAAGGCATATCAGAGTTGGGGGGGGGGGATGCAAGGAAAGCAGGTTAGTCTATATCAGGGCAACAAACACAGTGTAAGTGACCTCCAAACAAACTCAAATCATCAAATGTCAAGAGTATCTTGCATACCAACCAAGTAAATTGATACCCAATGTCATGCTTCAAAATTGTGCATGCTCGTAGAATGGCGACAAAGATTGGAACTTAGAAATCTCTATAGCTGACGCTTTAAAAATTTCTACAGGTTATCAGTTTAGAGTTACAGCGTGAGGGTGTTAGAATTACTGCTCTTGCTCTAACGATCGCGGCGATACCTCACATGTGTGGTTTGAACACTGTTTACATATGTGGACACGACTTGAGTATGCGTTCGCTTCTGCGCGCGAGCTTGGAGGAACCGAGCACTTTAAATTTTTCTTATTTATTTTACCTTTTATTTTTTATTTTTACACTGTCCCTTTACACATTTTTTTTGTTGATCACTTTTATTCCTATTACAAGGAATGTAAACATCCCTTGTAATATAAATAAGCAGGAGAGGTCCTCTTTAATGTGAGATCTGGGGTCAAAAAGACCCCAAATTTCACATCCACACTTAAAAGCAAAAAAAAAAAGTAATTTTTTTTTGTAAGTAGAAAAAAATATCGGCTCTTTAAGGCTGTTGGGCGGGAGCGACGCTCCGGTCCTCCAAGGCCATAGAGTCGAGTGGGGGCCATCTTGCCCTCACTCGACTTCCTGCCTGGGACCCGGAAGGACCGGATCGTTTTCCCCGCTATCAAGGGCTTCAGGAAGCGGGGAAAACGACCGGGAACCGATAGGAGGGGATGGGCATAAAAGTGATTCAGCACAAATACGCCACTGGGACCAGCTTTATGTGAAATAGGATTGCCAGCCACATAGAGAAATACCGAGGGTATGGCAGCTATCTTCTGCCATAACACCGGTATTTAGTAGCAAGGTAAATATGTGGTGGGCGGTCCGGAAGTGGTTAAAGTGATTGTAAATAGAGTTGAGCGGACACCTGGATGTCCGTGTTCAGCGGGTTCGGCCGAACTTGAAAAAAAAGTCCGGGTCCGTGTCTTTACCCGGACACCGAACCCCATTGAAGTCAATGGGGACCCGAACTTTCAGGCACTAAAATGGCTCTAAAACACCAATGGAAAGGGCTAGAGTGCTGCAAATGGCAGCAAAACGTAGTTAAGAGCATGGTAAGTGCTCTGCAAACAAATGTGGATAGGGAAATAACTTAAAACAACAAAAAAAAACAGAAAAATAAAAAAATTCTTTATCTGTGAAGGACGAGGCCCATATGGAGTAGGAGGGAGGTTGAGGTGGTGGTGGATGTGGCGGTGTAGGTGGAAGCGGCAGTGGAGGAGGACGAGGTAGCCAACACTGCTTTTTTTCAGTCATTTTAAATGAGGGTACACCCCAAAAGAGTGAGAAAGATCAAAAGTAGAACAATGGCTGGGTAAGGTCGGTATCCATCTCTATTCTGCACAAGGTACGGAAAAGTCCTGTGGGATCCATGCCTGGTTCATTTTAATGAACGTGAGCTTGTCCACATTGGCTCTGCGCTTGTCTGTGATAACGCCCCCAGCCGTGCTAAATACACGTTCAGATAATACACTGGCTGCAGGGCACGCCAGCACCTCCAAGGCGTAAAGGGCAAGCTCAGGCCATGTGCCCAATTTGGAGACCCAGAAGTTGAAGGGGGCAGACCCGTCATTCACTACATGTAGGCATGTGCACACATACTGCTCCACCATGTTGGTGAAATGCTGCCTCCTGCTAAGACGTTCCATATGAGCTGCTGGTGCTGCTGTTTGTTGTGGCGTGCTGACAAAGCTTTTCCACATTTCGGCCATGCTAACCCTGCCTTCTGAGGTGCTGGCGGTGCCCTGGTTGCGTTGGCGACCTCTTCCTCCTCCTCCTCTGCCTTGGCCTTGTGCTTCCACTGTGGCCCCGCTGTCAGGTGGGAATGCCAGCAGCATCGCGTCTACCAGCGTGCGCTTGTACTCGCGCATCTTGCGATCGCGCTCCAGTGAGTGAATTAAGGACGGTAAAAATCGTTTTTTGAAGGAGGCATAGAAGTGGGATAGTTAAGCTGACAACGCCGTCATCGGCACTGGCCATGTTGGTGGAGTACTCAAAACAGCGCAACAAGGCACACAGGTCTCACATGGAGGCCCAGTTGTTGGTGGTGAAGTGGTGCTGTTCCGCAGAGCGACTCACGCGTGCGTGCTGCAGCTGAAACTCCAATATGGCCTGCTGCTGCTCGCACAGTCTTTCCAGCATGTGCAAGGTGGAGTTCCACCTTGTGTGCACGTCACATATGAGGCGGTGAGCGGGAAGGCCGAAGTTACGCTGCAGCGCTGACAGGCGAGCAGCAGCAGGGTGAGAACACCGAAAGTGCGCACAGACGGCCCGCACTTTCTGCAGCAGCTCTGACATATCGGGGTAATTTTTAAGGAACCTCTGCACCACCAAATTCAGCACATGCGCCAGGCAAGGGATGTGCGTCAAACCGGCTAGGCCCAGAGCTGCTATAAGATTTCGCCCGTTATCGCACACCACCAGGCCGGGGTTGAGGCTCGCTGGCAGCAACCACTCATTTGTCTGCTGTTCCATGCTCCTCCACAACTCCTGCGCGGTGTGTGGTTTTTCCACCAAACAGGCAAGTTTTAAAACTGCCTGTTGTCGTTTACCCCTGGCTGTGCTGAAGTTGGTGGTGAAGGTGTTACGCTGACCGGATGAGGAGGCGGTAGAGGATGAGGAAGCGGAGTAGGAGGAGTTAGGAACAGGAGGCAAACTGAAGTGCCCTGCAATCCTCGGTGGTGGAAGGACATGCGCCAAATTGCTATCCGCCTCAGGCCCATCCGCCACTGCATTTACCCAGTGTGCCGTTAGGGAGATATAACGCCCCTGACCGTGCTTACTGGTCCACGTATCGGTAGTTAGGTGGACCTTGCCACAGATGGCGTTGCGCAGTGCACACCTGATTTTTTCCCCCACTTGGTTGTGCAGGGAAGGGATGGCTTGCCTGGAAAAGTAGTGGCGGCTGGGCACGACGTACTATGGGACAGCGACCGACATAAGGCTTTTAAAACTGTGCGTCTCCACCAGACGGAATGACAGCATTTCAAAGGCCAAGAATTTTGAAATGCTGGCATTCAGGGCCAGGGATCGCGGGTAGGTAGGGGGGTACTTCCTCTTCCTCTGAAGTGTTTGGGAGATGGAAAGCTGAACGCTTCCACGGGACATTGTGGAGATGGTTGGTGACCCAGGTGGTGGTGTTGCTGACAGATCGTCTGTTTGCAGGGTGGCAGGTGCCGGTATCACTACAGAGGTGGATGGAGAGGCCGAGACTGCAGCAGAAGAGGAAGCAGGAGGAGCCAGAGACCTTTCTTGGTTTTGAAGGTGTCTACTCCACTGCAGCTCGTGCTTTGCACTTAGATGCCTGATCATGCAGGTTGTGCTCAGGTTGAGAAGGTTTATGCCTCGCTTCAGGCTCTGATTGCACAGGGTGCAAACCACTCGTGTCCTGTCATCAGCACATTTTCTGAAGAACTTCCACGCTAGAGAACTCCTTTGAGCTGGCTTGGTACGCTCGGTCCCTTGCTGCGTTGGGCAGTAGCAGGCGTAGTGTCTAGGGCATGGCTGCTCCGCTTCTGCACCCTGCTCCCTCTTCTGCTGTGCTGGTGGCTCTGTGCGACCACCGCCTCTTCCTCCAAACTACTCAGGTCACCTGCATGACCTTCATTCCATGTGGGGTCGAGGATCTCATCGTCCTCCCCATCATCTTCCACCCAGTCTTCACCCCTGCCCTCCTTGTCGGTCTCCACAATTCTGAGTGCCACAGCAGTTGGCACCTGCGTTTCGTCATCATCGGAGACGTGCTGCGATGGTCCTTCCATGTACTCATCTTGAGAAATAAGTGGTTGGGCATCGCTGCACTCAATCTCTTCCACTTCTGGGGCAGGGCTAGGTGGATGGCCCTGGGAAACCCTGCTGACATAGTCAACAAAAAGAAGAAGAGACTGCTGCATGACTTGGGGCTCAGACTGCTTGCCTGATTTGCAAGGGGGTGAGGTGAAAGACGGTTGGACATTGGCTGCAGGTGCCAACTCTGACCTTTCTGCAGTAGACTGGGTGGGAGACAATGTGAAGGAACTGGAGGCACTGTCAGCAACCCAATCTACTATCGCCTGTACTTCTTCTGGCCTCATCACGTCTAGAGGTGCATGATGCCCTACCAAATACTGCTGCAGGTTCTGTCGCCTACTCAGAGGACGTGGTCGATCTGTGCGTGTAGCTGGCACAGATCGACCACGTCCTCTACTTGCAACAGGAGCTCTACCAGCAGCACCACGACCCAGGCCACAGCCCCTATTTGACGGTCTCCTCATATTTCTGTAATTTATGATCTTGCCCTAGAAAGGTGTTTATTGAATAGCGGAACAAAACAACAACAGTATCGCACGGGTGTATCTCACAGTCAAATATGCAAACTATGCCGCAATTTAATTTTTTTTACCCCAAAAGGGTGTTTATTAAATAGCGGAATAGAAAAACAGTATACAAATACAACGGGTGCATCTCACAGTCAAATATGCAAAGTATTACGCAAATTTAATTTTTTTCACCCCAAAAAAAGGTGTATATTGAATAGCGGAATAGAAAAAAGGATATAAAACGGTGTATATCACACGTACAAACACAGACTAGGCCCCGATTACAATTTTTTGTACCCTAAAGGGAGGATGAGGAAGAGGAGTAGGAGGAGTTCGGAAAAGGAGGCAAACTGAAGCGCCCTACAATCCTTGGCGGTGGAAGGAGATGCGCCAAACAAATTTAAAAGGTGTATCTCACACGTACCGATACAGACTATGCCGTAATTTAATTTTTTACACTCCAAAAGGGTGTATATTGAATAGCGGAATAGGAAAAATTTTATAAAACGGTGTATCTCACACGTACAAACACAGACTAGGCCCCGATTACAATTTTTTGTACCCAAAAGGCAGGATGAGGAAGAGGAGTAGGAGGAGTTTGGAACAGGAGGCAAACTGAAGCACCCTGCAATCCTCGGCGGTGGAAGAAGATGCGCCAAACAAATTTAAAAAGGTGTATCTCACATGTACCGATACAGACTATGCCGTAATTTAATTTTTTACACTCAAACTGGGTGTATATTGAATAGCGGAATAGAAAACATTTTATAAAACGGTGTATCTCACACGTACAAACACAGACTAGGCCCCGATTACAATTTTTTGTACCCTAAAGGCAGGATGAGGATGAGGAGTAGGAGGAGCTCAGAACAGGAGGCAAACTGAAGCACCCTGCAATCCTTGACGGTGGAAGATGCGCCCCAAAAGATTGGAAGTTGTATCTCACACGTACCGATACAGACTATGCCGCAATTTAATTCTTTTTACCCCAAAGGGTGTATATTGAATAGCGGAATAGAAAAAAATTTATAAAATGCTGTATCTCACACGTACAAACACAGACTAGGCCCCGATTACAATTTTTTGTACCCTAAAGGCAGGATGAGGATGAGGAGTAGGAGGAGTTCGGAACAGGAGGCAAACTGAAGCACCCTGCAATCCTCGGCGGTGGAAGATGCGCCCCAAAAGATTAGAAGGTGTATCTCACATGTACCGATACAGACTATGCCACAATTTAATTCTTTTTACCCCAAAGGGTGTAGATTGAATAGCGGAATAGAAAAAAATTTATAAAACGGTGTATCTCACACGTACAAACACAGACTAGGCCCCGATTACAATTTTTTGTACCCTAAAGGCAGGATGAGGATGAGGAGTAGGAGGAGTTCGGAACAGGAAGCAAACTGAAGCACCCTGCAATCCTCGGCGGTGGAAGATGTGCCCCAAAAAATTGAAAGGTGTATCTCACATGTACCGATACAGACTATGCCGCAATTTAATTCTTTTTACCCCAAAGGGTGTAGATTGAATAGCGGAATAGAAAATATGATATCAAAAGGTGTATCTATCTCACACGTACAGACCCAGACTAGGCCCTGATTACTATTTTTTGTACCCCAAAGGCAGGATGAGGAGTAGGAGGAGTTCGGAACAGGCAGGAGGCAAACTGAAACACCCTGCAATCCTCGGCGGTGTAAGATGAGCCCCAAAAATTGGAAAGGTGTATCTCACACGTACCGATACAGACTATGCCGCAATTGTATTCTTTTTACCCCAAGGGTGTAGATTGAATAGCGGAATAGAAAATATGATATCAAAAGGTGTATCTATCTCACACGTACAGACCCAGACTAGGCCCTGATTACTATTTCTTGTACCCCAAAGGCAGGATGAGGAGTAGGAGGAGTTCGGAACAGGCAGGAGGCAAACTGAAACACCCTGCAATCCTGGGCGGTGTAAGATGAGCCCCAAAAATTGGAAAGGTGTATCTCACACGTACCGATACAGACTATGCCGCAATTTAATTCTTTTTACCCCAAGGGTGTAGATTGAATAGCGGAATAGAAAATATGATATCAAAATGTGTATCTATCTCACACGTACAGACCCAGACTAGGCCCCAATTACTATTTTTTGTACCCCAAAGGCAGGATGAGGAGTAGGAGGAGTTCGGAACAGGCAGGAGGCAAACTGAAACACCCTGCAATCCTCGGTGGTGTAAGATGAGCCCCAAAAATTGGAAAGGTGTATCTCACACGTACCGATACTGACTATGCCGCAATTTAATTCTTTTTACCCCAAAGGGTGTAGATTGAACAGCGGAATAGAAAATATGATATCAAAAGGTGTATCTATCTCACACGTACAGACCCAGACTAGGCCCCGATTACTATTTTTTGTACCCCAAAGGCAGGATGAGGAGTAGGAGGAGTTCAGAACAGGCAGGAGGCAAACTGAAACACCCTGCAATCCTCGGCGGTGTAAGATTAGCCCCAAAAATTGGAAAGGTGTATCTCACACGTACCGATACTGACTATGCCGCAATTTAATTCTTTTTACCCCAAGGGTGTAGATTGAATAGCGGAATAGAAAATATGATATCAAAAGGTGTATCTATCCCACACGTACAGACCCAGACTAGGCCCTGATTACTATTTTTTGTACCCCAAAGGCAGGATGAGGAGTAGGAGGAGTTCAGAACAGGCAGGAGGCAAACTGAAACACCCTGCAATCCTCGGTGGTGTAAGATGAGCCCCAAAAATTGGAAAGGTGTATCTCACACGTACCGATACAGACTATGCCGCAATTGTATTCTTTTTACCCCAAGGGTGTAGATTGAATAGCGGAATAGAAAATATGATATCAAAAGGTGTATCTATCTCACACGTACAGACCCAGACTAGGCCCTGATTACTATTTCTTGTACCCCAAAGGCAGGATGAGGAGTAGGAGGAGTTCGGAACAGGCAGGAGGCAAACTGAAACACCCTGCAATCCTGGGCGGTGTAAGATGAGCCCCAAAAATTGGAAAGGTGTATCTCACACGTACCGATACAGACTATGCCGCAATTTAATTCTTTTTACCCCAAGGGTGTAGATTGAATAGCGGAATAGAAAATATGATATCAAAATGTGTATCTATCTCACACGTACAGACCCAGACTAGGCCCCAATTACTATTTTTTGTACCCCAAAGGCAGGATGAGGAGTAGGAGGAGTTCGGAACAGGCAGGAGGCAAACTGAAACACCCTGCAATCCTCGGTGGTGTAAGATGAGCCCCAAAAATTGGAAAGGTGTATCTCACACGTACCGATACTGACTATGCCGCAATTTAATTCTTTTTACCCCAAAGGGTGTAGATTGAATAGCGGAATAGAAAATATGATATCAAAAGGTGTATCTATCTCACACGTACAGACCCAGACTAGGCCCCGATTACTATTTTTTGTACCCCAAAGGCAGGATGAGGAGTAGGAGGAGTTCAGAACAGGCAGGAGGCAAACTGAAACACCCTGCAATCCTCGGCGGTGTAAGATTAGCCCCAAAAATTGGAAAGGTGTATCTCACACGTACCGATACTGACTATGCCGCAATTTAATTCTTTTTACCCCAAGGGTGTAGATTGAATAGCGGAATAGAAAATATGATATCAAAAGGTGTATCTATCTCACACGTACAGACCCAGACTAGGCCCTGATTACTATTTTTTGTACCCCAAAGGCAGGATGAGGAGTAGGAGGAGTTCGGAACAGGCAGGAGGCAAACTGAAACACCCTGCAATCCTCGGTGGTGTAAGATGAGCCCCAAAAATTGGAAAGGTGTATCTCACACGTACCGATACTGACTATGCCGCAATTTAATTCTTTTTACCCCAAAGGGTGTAGATTGAACAGCGGAATAGAAAATATGATATCAAAAGGTGTATCTATCTCACACGTACAGACCCAGACTAGGCCCCGATTACTATTTTTTGTACCCCATGGGCAGGATGAGGAGTAGGAGGAGTTCAGAACAGGCAGGAGGCAAACTGAAACACCCTGCAATCCTCGGCGGTGTAAGATTCGCCCCAAAAATTGGAAAGGTGTATCTCACACGTACCGATACAGATTATGCCGCAATATAATTCTTTTTACCCCAAGGGTGTAGATTGAATAGCGGAATAGAAAATATGATATCAAAAGGTGTATCTATCTCACATGTACAGACCCAGACTAGGCCCCGATTACTATTTTTTGTACCCCAAAGGCAGGATGAGGAGTAGGAGGAGTTCGGAACAGGCAGGAGGCAAACTGAAACACCCTGCAATCCTTGGCGGTGTAAGATGAGCCCCAAAAATTGGAAAGGTGTATCTCACACGTACCGATACTGACTATGCCACAATTTAATTATTTTTACCCCTATGGGTGTAGATTGAATAGCGGAATAGAAAATATGATATCAAAAGGTGTATCTATCTCACATGTTTAGACCCAGACTAGGCCCCGATTACTATTTTTTGTACCCCAAAGGCAGGATAAGGAGTAGGAGGAGTTCGGAACAGGCAGGAAGCAAACTGAAACACCCTGCAATCCTGGGCGGTGTAAGATGAGCCCCAAAAATTGGAAAGGTGTATCTCACACGTACTGATACAGACTATGCCGCAATTTAATTATTTTTACCCCAAGGATGTAGATTGAATAGCGGAATAGAAAATATGATATCAAAAGGCGTATCTATCTCACACGTACGGACCCAGACTAGGCCCCAATTACTATTTTTTGTACCCCAAAGGCAGGATGAGGAGTAGGAGGAGTTCGGAACAGGCAGGAGGCAAACTTAAACACCCTGCAATCCTCGGCCGTGTAAGATGAGCCCCAAAAATTGGAAAGGTGTATCTCACACGTACCGATACTGACTATGCCGCAATTTAATTCTTTTTACCCCAAAGGGTGTAGATTGAATAGCGGAATAGAAAATATGATATAAAATTGGTGATTTTTCAATAGCACATGTGAACACAGCAGTGTCTTATGTCAGTCAGCTCTGCTGCAGGCTATGAAGGGAAAAAAAAAAGAAAATTCCCCTGTAAGTTTGTAATTTTTAAATTGATTAGTACAGACTATGCCACAATTTAATTTTTTTTAACCCAAAAGGGTGTATATTGAATAGTGGAATAGAAAAAAGTGTATAAAATTGAAAATCACTCAATAGCACATGTGAACACAGCAGTGTCTTATGTCAGTCAGCTCTGCTGCAGGCTATGAAGGGAAAAAAAAAAGAAAATTCCCCTTTAAGTTTGTAATTTTTAAACAGATTAGTACAGACTATGCCACAATTTAATTTTTTTAACCCAAAAGGGTGTATATTGACTAGTGGAATAGAAAAAAGTGTATAAAATTTAAAATCACTCAATAGCACATGTGAACACAGCAGTGTCTTATCACAGTCAGCACTGAAGCAAAAATGCTGCACACAACTGACTGATAAAAATAGATTTTTTTCTCCCTCCTCCTCCTCAGCGGGCTTAACTGAGGGCAAAACAATTGTGTTCACTGCACCTACCCCCACACAGCAAAATCGATGTAGAACACTGACCCTGCCTATTCTCCAGCCTCGCCCTAATATTCTCGATAAGATCGTTCAATGGCACTGCACAACCAACCCCCCACACAGCAAAATCGATGTAGAACACTGACCCTGCCTATTCTCCAGCCTCGCCCTAAAATGCCCTAATAACTCGCCCTGCCTGCACTCCGACCTGTCCCTGCATTCTTTTCGGACACAATACAATTTTTCACGGTCTGTCCCTAATCAGCAGCCAGCACGTATGATGTGTGCTCTCTCCCTAATACTACAGCAGAATGACGCATCCCGCTGGGTCTCGAACTTATAAAGACATGGTCACATGCTTCAGATGGCCAATCACAGCTATTAATACATTAGTAGGCATGGCTGGGATGGCTTAAGGCACACCAGTTAAACGCTTGTTGATTGGCTGTTGAAAGCCCGCCATTAAAAGCGCGCCATTACATACAAAACAGGAAGTAAAATTTGTTCGGGTAACAAAAATCCAATTATTCGGTACGAACACGAATAATACAGTCCGTGTTCGCTCAACACTAATTGTAAAGTCTCTTTTTTTTAGTTAAAAATCACAACCATGTTATACTTCCCTCCTCGGTGTAGTTGGTTTTGCACAGAGAAGTTAGCATTGCTCACTTTAAAGCGGTTCTGCACATACTGTTCTGGTTTAAAAGTTGACTTCAACACCCTTTAATCAGCACTCCCTGACGCAATGACGAGAGCAATCCAATTATTTGTTTTTAACTTTATGGGCAAGCCTACACTCTGAGATCCACATAACAGACTATACCGCTATCTAAAGGTTACCCCTGAAGAAGGAGCTTTGACTTATGTCTTTGAAACGCGTTGGGTACTTACCTCAGACTACAGCGGCTTTCATCTGCCATGTGATCTAACCTATTGTATATAGCTTGCCATATTTTTAACCTTTTGTAAAATTATTTCTAGTTTTCAATAAATTTATACCTTTTTCAATCTCTGATGTATTTATAGTTGATTCCATAAATTCATGCCTAAAAAGTCCCACCCCAAGGGGAATTTCTATTGTAGTTTCTATTTCTGGGATGTGGCACATTTTGGAGTGACTTCACATGAGCACACTTTATGTACATTAAAGCCCCGTACACACGTACCGATTGTCGGCCGTAAATATTCGGCCGACGACCGATCGGCCGATTGTAGGCTTGTTAGTATGATGCTTCCGACAGCCGACAGCACATTTTCGGCCGAACAGAATCTGTCGTGCAGGCATTAAAATTTTTGTTGGCCAACACCAGAACGGCCGATTGTTCGCCAGTCAGTACAGATTTCGGCCGACAGACAGCAGATTAGCAAGACTGGGCATGCTCAGAAAAGAAAAAAGACAAGGAAAGTTAACCATCACATGACATCACTTCTGCAGTCGGCTGTTGTTGGCCGACAAAATTCGTGTGCAGTCTTTTGCAGTCTTCAACAGACACGACAGCCCTGGACAAAAGACGGCCGATCGTTCGGCCGACGATCGGTACGTGTGTACGGGGCTTAAGGAAAATTGCAACTCCCACTATTTTATTCTCCAGCGTCTCTGCTTTCAGAAAATATGTTTTTTTTTTTGTTTGTTTTTTTTTTCTGGGGGGTGGGTTTACAGCATTTTTTAGAAAAAAAAATTTGCTTTTAACTGTGTGCAAAAAAATTAAAAATTGCCATGTATTTTTAATCACCACCCCCTCATCCAAACGCAAGTCTAAATCAGCCCTCATGGTACATACTGTAAAACTGCATTAACCTTCTATTCTTTCTTATCTTCAGATTCAACAACTGAAGTAGACATCAGTGTAGCCGAGCCAGACGACTTGGTGCCAGATTCCTTCAAATTAACTGTAAATGTCATGGGTAAGTAGACTGCATAAAAACAGGTGGGTGGGCATATGGGGTGAAGTCCAAGGTACTTGCATAGTTACTGCATGCCACAAAGCAAAAGTCTAATTTGGGGTTCCACCTTAAAAGCTGCTTGGACAGCTCTGTGAATCAGCAGCCTTGTCAGCCCAAGCTGCTTGCTTCTGATTTGGGCTGCCAAAACACTTCCCCCCTCCTCATCTGTTTAACAGAGTGGAGGTGTTCTGTAGTTCACAGAGGTGACCTGTGGAGGGCTAATAAAACCACTTGAAATAATGCTGAAAGTTACGAGCTCACTGGATTTACTTCCACTTCCTGTTTGGCAAAACTGTAGCAGATGGACAGTAAGTGAGAGGAAATCTCTCAGCAGTAAAAACCCAACAAGTTCTAATCCTTCACTACCCAAACAAAATGTAGTGTAGCGATACCCCCTAGAGGGACACTGGATTTTGGGTCCTCCTATTCCTGCACAGTCAGGCAACATGCATTTTCCAGCTTGCATTCACACACAGAAAACCAGTCCATGGGCTTGTTTGTGCTGTTTTACTGAGGGAAAACAACTTGGATAGGGATTATGGGATGTCCAACTTGACTTTGTAGAACAACTTGAGGACCAACTTTCTTCACTATGTACAAAAAAATGCAGATCCTGGACTGTACTCCCTCTGGAATAATAGCATGATGGATCAATAACAAGCGTTCCTCTTTTCAGGAGCTCTATGTCCCCTTGGTGAAATGTAGCAAAGTCCCAACATTGACAGGAGCTCTTTGTCCCCTTAGTGAAATAGCACAAAGTCCCAAACTATATAAAGGAATTCCAATACGGGAGCGCCATGTCCACTTAGTAGAACCTTAGTAGAACCTCACAAAGTTCCAACACTTGTGAATAATATCTGCCCACCTGCTTGCCTTAAAAGTGTCTCAGGGTAAAGGATTTAGGTTTAGCTGTGACTCTATCCCTGTGAAAGCATGATGCATTTGACAGCCTTCTCCCTTGTAGGCCCTGGGAGTGTAGGATAGAGATGGGCCGAATACCCCCCGGGTAAGTTTGCACCAGAACTCTTGAACATTGCGAAAGTTTGAAGCCAAATAATGAACCCCATTGAAGTCTGTGGGACCTGAACTGGAAAAATCAAAAGTGCCCATTTTGAGGATTTAGGTGCAAGTTATTGGGCATACAAAGGGTATAGGGGTCCAGGTACTATACTGGGGGACATCAATGAAAAAAAAAACGTTTGTAAAAAACATCATTTTTCAATGAGCAGTGATTTACTGATGCTTAAAGTGAAACAATAAATGAAAAATGTATTTACTGTAAATATAGTGCCTGGGGGGTCCCCTTCATGTGCCTGTAAAGTGGCACATATGTACTGTGTATAGAACCTGCTACAGCAAAAAATGACATGTATAAAGCCAAAAAAATTTTTCCCTGGAAGCTTTTTTTATTTTATAAACAACGGCATGGGGAGCCAGTCAGTATGATGAGGCCACAATTTAGTGCACTCCAAACACGATTAGATATTTTTAGGATAAATTCTGGTGTCTTTTTTGCAGACTTTAGATAGAAGTAACAGATGCAGAAAAACTGGGATTTGGGTGTTGGTCGTACCTTCACATTATAACCCTATAGAGGTACTCTTAATGAAATCAGGAATTGGCCTCGCTGTCACAAATTTAAATGATATGTATCGGTCAAACAAGAGCAGAAGAATTGGTCCTTGGGTGTTAATTGTGCCCATGAAACCTATGCCAAAAGTTTCTTATAGATAAAAACACCCGCAAAGCTAGGCAGTGTAGACAGTCTTGCAAGAGGATCTAGATCCAGAAAACACTTAATCGGCAACATTAGCATTAGGGGCTTAATAGCTGCTGCTAATCCAGGAACGATTAATTTTGATAAATGTCAGCTGGTCAACGGAGTCTTTGGACAGACGCATTCTATTATCAGTAACAAAACCTCCAGCAGCACTGAATGCCCATTCGGAAAGTTCGCTGGATGCAGGGCAGCCCAGCAGCTCAATTGCATACTGGGCAAGGTCTGGCCAGTGGTCTGATTTTCATGACCCAGTAACCCAGTGGATCGTCAACTGGAAAGCTCTCAGTGTCTGTTTTCGCCTCTAGATAATCCCCCAACCAATGATGCAGATGCTGCTGATGGGATGTGGAAGCTGATAGCCCTGGGTGCTGAGGACTAAAAAAATTTTGAAATGCATCACTGAGGCGGCCCCCTTCTCCACCACTCCTCTCTTGACCAGCAGAAGCCACAAAACTAGCTTTTCCATGAGACTGCAACTTACCAGAGTCTGGAAAGGCATTACATAAATTCCTCCTTAAGGTGTCCTCAAGATATTTCATCCTCTGCTCCCTCTGTGGGGACTGGATGAGATCAAAGACTTTCCCCTTGTAACAGTGACTAAGAACGGTTGCCAACCAATAGTGATCCTTCTACTTGATGCCACAAATTCTCGGGTCCTTTTGTAGGCTTTGAAGAATGAGGGAGCCCATGCACCATAAGTTTGCAGAGGCATGAAAAGCAGAGTCCTCGGGGTCACTGAGGATAACAGTATCTGGAACTACCTCCTCCCAGCCAGGTACTACTCCCAAGGGTTCTGGAGATAGGTAACCATCTCTTAAGGTTTGATATATGGCTTCCTCTACTTCAATGCCTCAAAAACTGCCATAATCCTCCTCCTCTTTCCTCTCCTCTTGTGTGTTCAGTGGTGTCGCAAGAATATTGTCTGCGTAAAACAGGCCTTGAGAGCAAAGGAAGTGCTCCTCTTCCTCCCACTGCTCTGCTTTGAGTGCCCAGTTAATAATGCCACGCAGATTCTTCTCCAGCAGAAACACAACAGAGATGGTGTCACTGATGCATAAAATGTCACGGCTCACCTTCCTTGTCGCCTCTTCAAATGGTGACAGTACAGTGCATGAATCCTTTATCAGCAGCGTGGGGAAAAAAAGCCAAGCTGGCCTGAGCCTGTCATTGTGCCATAATCGCACAGGTACTTGTTGACAGCCCTCTGCTGCATGTGCACCTGCTGCAGGCATGGCACATGTTTCAGCTTTCCTTGTCTAAGAGTGCACAGGAGGTTAGTGCCATAATTGCACACCACCATTCCTGGCTCCAGCTGGCATGGATTGAACCCCCTTTTGGCCTGCCCCTGCAAAGCTAAAATAATCTCTGCTCTGGTGTGCTCCCCTACACAGACCAGTTGAAGCAATATATGGCATGTTTTAGCCTGACTCATTGAATAGCCCCTTGAACTCTTAGGGGGTACTGGTGGTTCATTGGATGATTCAGTAGAGAAATGCATGGAGTAGGAGGAGGAGGAGGGGGTTGAGCTGACAAAGCTCTTATCATCACCACCAGCTATATGGAGATGTGGCGGCAAAACAAGTTGCAGCATTGAGCCCTGTCCTGCATCCTTCTGAGTTGCAAGCATAATTACCCAGTGTGCTGTGGGTGGCAGTGACTATTTTTTCCCTGCAGCAGCTGGGGCAGAGAAACTTGCCTGCTATAGTTGACAGCTGGTGGTGTGCTGCTAGCAGACGTGCTGGAAGGACCAGTAGCACCATTTGCTATATCATCATCCCTGTCAGTGGAGGCTGCTGAGAGGTCATGAGATATAGCCGGGGTACACCTGAAAGGTGGGTAGTGAGGAGGAGCAGAATTGCATCCCTTTTGTGTGGCTTTTGGGTGTTTTTGCCAACAGGTTGAGTGGTGGGGGGTTAAATGCTTTGTCAAGCAAAATAACCAAATGGCTGGTGTTTTTGCCACACTTGGTCTGCTTGAGGCAAAGTTTGCAAATTGCAACAGTGCAATCGACTGCACATGTGCTAAAAAAGGCCCACACAGCTGAGATGTGGGAGTGGGCCACAATATAACAGCTCCACAATGTGATGGAAAAGGGTGACTGCTCTTTACTCTTCCATAATGGCTGCCTCATTGGTGTTGTTTCTCACCCCCACTTTCCTCCCCTGCTTAATCTGGCACCCAAGTTGCATCAGTGACCTCATCATCATCATCATCATCATCCCCTCTATCATCATCACTGGAGCTAACTTGGCAATATGATGCGGCTGGGGGAACAAGACTGCCAATTTGATGTTTACCAGTGTTCTCCCCTCTCTGTAGGCTCATGTTCCTACCTTCCTCAACCTCAGAACCAACATCAGAAACAAGAAATGGCTGTGCATCATCAAAGAGCAAGTGGCTGACGCTGTGTTCAAATAACCAAGCTGACTCCTCCATGCCTGATGCTGGGGCTATGGCAGGAGCAGCTGTGGATAAAGAGGCAGAATAAGCAACTCTGGCAGCTGCTGTGGACTGCGCACTAGTCTCTGCTTGGGTAATAGAGGATGAGGATGGTTTAGTAAGCCAATCCACCACCTCCTCTGCATGCTGTGGCTGGATAGCACAGTCAGCATCACTAAACATAGGAAATGGTGCCCTGTCTGAGGACATACCACATCCACCTTTGCCTGTGGACACATACACTGCTGGCCCCTTGATAGTCCCATGGGAGCGTCTGCTTGCATGTGCTTCCACTGTGAAGACTTTAATAAATTTACAAGAGTTAGGACTGCAGATCATACAGGGTGCCGTGGAGTGGCCCTGCAGCTTACACATGTGTTTGCAAATGTGTGCTAACTAAACGCCTGCTTTGACGCTAACTGTTAGACAGGTTAATTTTTGGTTGGTAAGCAAGTAAGCAACTGGTTAGCAATTTGAGCTGAGAATTTTTATCTGTGTTTGTCTCATGTGCGTTTCCATTCCATGTGCTCTTTTGAAGGCCAGTTATAAGTGGGGGCAGAGGCCATTTTCTTTGCCATGGGAACGTCTGCCTCTCTTTGTTGGCCTCCCAGACATGATGGGGGGAGGGGGATATTACCGAAATGTAATAGAGATGGGGAAATGTTTATTTGGATGCACTTTAATCAATTGAAAGTGGGGTTTAGTGCACTTTAACTTGAGTACTCAGTACTACACAGATTTACTCCACTGACACACTAGAATATACTGCAGTAAAACTGCACTGACGCACTTCAATATACTGCAGTAAAACTGCACTGATGCACTTCAATATATTGCAGTAAAATTGCACTAATGCACTTCAATATACTGCAGTAAAAAAGTGCTAATGCACTTCAATATACTGCAGTGAAAGTCCACTAACTCACTTCAATATACTGCCATAAAAGTGCAGCATTGCACTTCAATATACTGTGATAAAAGTGCAGTAACGCAATTCAATATACTGCAGTAAACACACCCTAACGCACCCTAACATACTGCAGTAAATGGGCACTAATGCACTTCAAAATACTGCAGTAAACGTGTACTAAAGCACTTCAATATACTGCCGTAGAAGTGCACTAACACACTTCAATATACTGCAGTAAAGTACAAACACACTTTAATTTACTGCCGTAAAAGTGCACTAGCTCACTTTAATATACTGCCGTAAAATTTCACTAACTCACTTCCATGTACTGCCGTAAAAGTGCACTAACGCACTTCAATATACTGCAGTAAAAGTGCACTAACGTACTTCAATTTATTGCAGTAAAAGTGTACTAAAGCAATTCAATATACTGCAGTAAAAGTACTTTGACGCACTTCCATATACTGCACTAAAAGTACCTTGACGCACTTCAATATACTGCAGTATACATGCACTAACACACTGCAGTATACTGCAGTAAATGTGCACTAATGCACTTCAATGTACTGCAATAAAAGTACCCTGACACACTTTAATGTACTGCAGTAAATGTGTCCTTATGACTGCAGTAATCAAGCCCTGACACAATTCAATATACTGCAGTAAATGTGCCCTGACGCACTACAATAAACTGCAGTAAAACTGCCCTGATGCACTACAATATACTGCAGTAAAACTGTTCTGATACTCTACACTGACACACTTCAATATACTGCAGTAAATGTGCACTAACATACTTCAATATACTGCCATTAAAGTGCACTAATGCACTTCAATATATTGCAGTAAAAGTGCACTAATGCACTTCAATATACTGCAGTAAAAGAGCCCTGACAATACAATATACTTCAGTAAAAGTGCCCTGATGCATTACAATATACTTCAGTAAAACTGCCCTGACAATCTACACTGACGCACTTCAATATACTGCTGTAAACCTACTCTGACACACTAAACTGACACTTTAGTAAAAATGAACAGTCGCACTACACTCATGCTGCACTATCACTATACTCACACTACACTGATACTTTACACTCACAATAGAGGCACAATAGCACACTATAGTACACTAACTCGCTAGTAGCAATGTGCAGAGCTCTGTTTTATCTACCTCCACTCCAATATCACACTGCAAATGGCTGCTCTGGGAAGGAACAATTTATAGTGTGGGGTGGGACTATGAGCAATAAGCCATAATTGGCTAAAGTCATCATGATTAGACCTCATCGTGGCTCTGACAGTGCTATGTGCCCTGATTGGGCAAAGACATAATTGGTTCAGCCAACCAGGGCTTCCAATGCATTGTGTAGCGTGCAGTGCATAGTGGGGCATTTGACAGGCCAGACAATTCAGGCATTCACCGAACAGCCGATGTTTGGCCCAAACTCATGCTCGGGCCAAACCGTTCACCCAACACTAATGTAAAGGTGCTCACATTGTCCCTTGAATCCTGCTGCCTTGGATAAGACTGCTGTTCAGGCCTCCTTTGTTCCAGGTCTTCCTGTGCTAGCCAGGATGTCTTCTAGATGAGACTGAAGGGTAATGGATACCCCTCTCTTCAGCTTCTCTCCTTACACTGCTCCAGCTTGGAGGCAAAACCCCCCAGCCCCGTGGCCCCCCTTCCGGGCTTCACTACTTCCAGCCTCAGCACTCCATCTTCCACACGACAACCCAAACTGGCCAGGCTCTTCAATATTCATGGGCCAGTCTGACCACCCTGCCAGGGGATTGGTCCAAACTCAACATCAACATTCAGACCCAGCGTCTTTACCTCTGCACACTAGTTTACAGAAGTTTCCATGGACCTGCAGGACCAGGGGGAGGCAATAGAGGACTGGTTTGCAGAGCCTTCCAGTCTGACCTCAAACTGAATCCACAGCCAAATACCAGACTCACATAAGCAACTATGATTCAGCCTAAATTTACCTCACTACACTGCACATTAGAGGGTGCTACAGTATCTTGACATACACTTAACAGATCAAAATGGAGCAGATATGAGAAATGCATTGTTAGGGCTCATTTATCCTTCATTTCCTTATTTCTGTCTTACTTTTGTCTATCTCTTTGTCTTGTAGGTGACCCCGTAGCCTTGGCGATAGAAAACTACGACAACTTGCTGTCCACTCCCTCCGGTTGCTGTGAACAGTTGCAGGGTAGCGTGCTATCCCTTATCTTCTTGTCAGAATATCTAAAGGACATTGGAGAGCTAAGTGATGACCAATCAAAGAAAATGCAGGCTAAACTGTCAACAGGTATGGAAAGACCTTTCTTCCATGTGTAAAGCAATGAAGTTTTGAGTACTTTATATCTATACCCAAAAACCAAAAATGTAATACATTGTAGCTTACCAATTTTTAAAAGTGCTGTTTGCGTGCCTTGTTTTTTTTTTACGCCTTTTTTCCCTTTATTTTCAACTGGTGATCTGGCCACCTTCCCCTCTTAGGGTGACTCCACTCTGGATGGAGGAGCTATGAAGACTCCCTTGGACAGCAGCACTCTAAAGCTGGCCATAGATTAATCAAAATTCAGCCGGTTCAGCAGGGACTGCCTGAATTTTGATCCATCTACAGCTGTTCCAACTCAACAGAAGTTGACTTCTGTTGACCAGGAATATTGGAAAGTGTTGCTGATCGGCAGCTGCAGATAATTTATTTCCCAGCAAAATAATGCTGCTGTCTTGACTCTCAGCAGCTTGCCCATACAGTATGTGTAGGGAAAGGGCTCTTGGGAGATGTAGATGTCTCAACACTTTCTAAAACCGGCCATAGATTGATCGAAATTTGGCCGGCTCAACAGATACTCAATTTATCTACAGCCGTTCCTGCTAAGCAGAAGTCGATCTAACATTCACCTTCTATCAAATGGGAACGTTGGAAATTTTTGATGATCAGCAGCCAATTTCTTTCCCAGCAGAACAATGCTGCTTTCTTGACTCTGAAAAGCCTGGCCATGCCTCGTGCACAGAGAAAGGGCTCGTGGGAGATGTAGTTCTGGTGGTGTGAGTATGTGAATTTGAACTGACCTCCGAGCATCTAATCCTGCAAGGAGGAGAGGGAGGTATTGGCTTAAATTTAGGCAATACCTGGGCATACAGTTTAAGATTAGTGATGAGCCCAACACCCCCCTGTTCGGTTCACACCAAAACATCTCGAACAGGGAAAAAGTTCTAGCGAACATGCAAACTCTATTAACCACTTGCCGACCGCCGCAAGTAAATTTACTGCGGCGGTCAGCCCCGGCCAGGCAGAGTGACGTTAATTAACGTCACTAGCCTGAGCCGGTCTGGTGCGCGCGCGGCGCTCCCGAGGTCCCGCCGATGACTCGATTGGGGTCAGAACCGATCAGTCATCAGGTCCAGGCCAATCATTTTTGGTCTGGACCTGTTGATCGGTCCTGCCCAATCAGATCACCCTCTAAGCCTGTGAAATGTAAACACAGGCTTAGAGGAGATGTGCCCTCCTCCCCCCACAATGGTCTTTTTGGATCCAGCGTGAGAGGAGAGCACATCTAATTGTAAGTACAGCACAAAGCACACACTTCTACACTTAGATAGGCACATTTGACCCCCGATCGCCCCCCCGATTAACCCCTACAGTCCCTGACACAACACACACTGTATACAGCATATAGCATTTACCTATATACCTGTATACGTGTGATTTGTGGTCAGGTGTAGCGCTTGCGACCCCCCCTTTTCCACTCAAATTACCCCCCACCCCCCCCTAATAAAGATTTAACCCACTGATCTCCCCTGACCCCCCCCCCCCCTGATCACCGCCGTTAACCCCTACACCCTCTGTCACATCAGCACTAATACAAACGCAATATACTGTGTTTTTGTATTTTTGTATTAGTGTAATTGTGATCAGAATTAGCGCAGGCGACTAAGTTTCTGTCCCAAGAAGGTTTAGGGTCCCCGCCACCCGCCCAATAAAGATTTAATCCCCTGACCCCCCCCCTGATCACCCCTACACCCCCTGCCATAACACACACCGTATACAGTATATAGCATTTTGCTATATACCCGTATAAGTGTGATTTGTGGTCAGGTGTAGCGCTTGCGACCCCCCTTTTCCACTTGAATTACCCGCCACCCCCCCCCTAATAAAGATTTAAGCCCCTGATCCCACCTGATCCCCCCCTGATCACCGCTAGTTAACCCCTACACCCTCTGTCACATCAGCACTAATACAAACGTAATATACAGTGTTTTTGTATTTTTGTATTAGTGTGATTGTGATCAGAATTAGCGCAGGCGACTAAGTTTCTGTCCCAAGAAGGTTTAGGGTCCCCCCCACCCGCCCAATAAATATTTAACCCCTGATCCCCCCCTGATCACCCCTACACCCCCTGCCACAACACACTGTATACAGTATATAGCATTTTCTATATACCCGTATAAGTGTGACTTGTGACCAGGTTTAGCGCTTGCCACCGTTCCTTTTATCCTTAGGATACCTGCCAGCCCCTTCCAATAAATATTTAAACCCCTGATCCCCCCTGATCACATCCCGTTAACCCCTACACCCTCTGTCACATTAGCACTAATACACACATAATATACTGTTTTTACTGTATTTCGTATTAGTGTCATTGTGACTTGAGGTTGCGCTAGCGAGCTAGTTTCTTTCCCAAAGGAGGTTTAGGGTCCCCGCCATCCCCCCCAGATCCCCGGCGCATAGTTTAGAAGTAACCCCTTGATTGCCACACACGCACGCACGCACGCACATACACTTCCATTTCTAGTATAGTGTTTGAACAGATCAATATCTGATCTGATCAGAGCTATACTAGCGCCCCCATAGTTTAGGGTTCCCAAAACGCAGTGTTTGCATGATCCGCACTGATTCCTGCCAGCACCTGCGTTTAACCCTTTCACCCAGGTAAGTGTAGTAATCAATAGATTACTGTCACTTACAAAAAAACACAAGACACAAAACCGGTGTTAGCAGAGTCAGGCCTGATCCCTGCTAGCATTAGCAGTTTTTTTGGTAGCGCTTGAAAAAGTCTTCGACAACCAGGTGCTTTTATTACCTGTGAGTCGCATCACTGTACGGGTAAATTTAGTTACCAAAATGTCTAAACGTTCGTACAATGATGAAGAGGCTCTCAGTTATATGCTGACTGGGTCATCTGATAGCGAAGGGGAAGCTACAATGACCGAATTAGTGTCAGTATATGAACCTGATGACAGCAGCGGCTCCCTGACAGACAGCTCTGACGACAGATGGGTCCCTGTTAGACCCAGGCGTACCCGACCCCATTCTGAAGTTGTTGAGATGCAGGAATCGCAGGGTGCTCGTATGGAGCAGAGTGTGGGTACTAGTGCCGCTCATTTTTCTAGCGACCTGGCAAGCGCCAGCGGCCTAGTACAACCTGGACCTAGTACACCCAGCACTGCAGTAAGACCTGGTGACGTGGCGAGTCCCCTAAGTGCAGTTGAAGCTGGTGCGGTGGCTAGCATGAGTAGTGGCCCACAGCCACCGCGTATTCGAAGACAGGCCTGTAGAGCCCATAGTGCCCTCCCTGATGCGCTGGCATTTCCTAATTGGCAACCCACTGATTCTACAGCGCCAGTACTTCCCCCATTCACCGCCCAACCTGGAATCCACGTGGAGACAGCTGGTTTTACGCCCCTGAACTTTTTTGAGCTGTTCTTCACGGAAGATCTTTACAGATCTATTGTGGATAGGGTTGAGCGGACACCTAGATGTCCGTGTTCGACGGGTTCGGCCGAACTTTAAAAAAAAGTCCGGGTCCGTGTCCCGGACTTTTACCGAACTTTTCCTGGACACCGAACCCCATTGAAGTCAATGGGGACCCGAACTTTAAGGCACTAAAATGGCTCTAAAACACCAAAGGAAAGGGCTAGAGTGCTGCAAGTGGCAGCAAAACGTAATTAAGAGCATGGCAAGTGCTCTGCAAACAAATGTGGATAGGGAAATAACTTAAAACAACAAAAAAAAACAGAAAAATAAAACAATGTTCTTCTTCATCTCTGAAGGACGAGGCCCATATGGAGTAGGAGGGAGGTTGAGGTGGTGGTGGATGTGGCGGTGACATAGGCATGCACACAGGGTGTGCCGGGTGTGCCTGGGCACACCCTAATCACCTAGGGCACATAGCATTGCCAGTGAGATGGGAAAGATCTCCCTCGGACCTGCTCTGCTCTATTTCTCTTTGCCTACAGGTACATGGCCCCGATACATTACTCTCCCTGCTGGCAAACACATGCATGTGTATTTCAACTTTGGGGTGCACACCTTAATGCAATAGGCTGCGCACACCTATGGGCGGTGTAGGTGGAAGCGGCGGTGGAGGAGGACCAGGGCCGGATTAAGAGCATCGTGGGCTTGGTGCTGAGGATTTTGAAGGGCCTCAAGGGCCGTGCCTTGCCATGCACCCAGAGGAGGAAGGGTGCAGCCATGCATGCCTAATTCAACATGGGATGCTGTCTCTGAAGCCCATAAACACATCCATGCATCGCCAACTGTCCCTCCTTGTCCGGCCTTCGCGCTGTGTGGGGAGGTTCTGAGGGTGCTGCCTGGGGAAGCGAGCATAGAAGCCAGACTTCTGTGTTTACAAGTGACAGAAGAGCGGTAACAGTGAATATGGCCAACCCGGGGCCTATATAAAAGGTAGGGGCCTGGAGCTGCAGCTCCAATAGCCCCTACGTTAATCTGGCCCTGAGGAGGAGGACGAGGTAGCCAACACTGCTTCTTTTCACAAATTTTAAATGAGGGTACACCCCAAAAGAGTGAGAAAGAGCAAAAATGGAACAATGGGTGGGTAAGGTCGGTATCCATTGCTATTCTGCATAAGGTACGGAAAAGTCCCGTGGGATCCATGCCTGGTTCATTTTAATGAACGTGAGCTTGTCCACATTGTCTCTGGACAGGCGGCTGTGCTTGTCTGTTATAACGCCCCCAGCCGTGCTAAATACCCGTTCAGATAATACACTGGCTGCAGGGCACGCCAGCACCTCCAAGGCGTAAAGGGCAAGCTCAGGCCATGTGCCCAATTTGGAGACCCAGAAGTTGAAGGGGGCAGACCCCTCATTCACTACATGTAGGCGTGTGCACACATACTGCTCCACCATGTTGGTAAAATGCTGCCTCCTGCTAAGACGTTCCATCTGAGCTGCTGGTGCTGCTGTTTGTTGTGGCGTGCTGACAAAGCTTTTCCACATTTCGGCCATGCTAACCCTGCCTTCTGAGGTGCTGGCGGTGCCCTGGTTGCGTTGGCGACCTCCTCCTCCTCCTCCTCCTCCTCTGCCTTGTGCTTCCACTGCGGCCCCGCTGTCAGATGGGAATGCCAGCAGCATGGTGTCTACAAGCGTGCGCTTGTACTCGCGCATCTTGCGATCACGCTCCAGTGAGTGAATTAAGGACGGTACGTTGTCCTTGTAACGGGGATCCAGCAGCGTGGCCACCCAGTAATCAGCACAAGTTAGAATGTGGGCAACTCGGCGGTCGTTGTGGAGACACTGCAGCATGTAATCGCTCATGTGTGCCAGGCTGCCCAGAGGCAACGAAAGGCTGTCCTCTGTGGGAGGTGTATCGTCCGTGTCCTCTGTATCCCCCCAGCCACGCACCAGTGATGGCCATGAGCTGGCCTGGGTGCCACCCTGCTGTGAACATGGTTCCATCTCCTCCTCCAGCTCCTCCTCCTCCTCATCCTCCTCATCCTCCAGAACTGTGCCCCTGCTGGACAATTGTGTCCCTGGCGTTTGTGTGTGCAGGAACCCACCCTCGGAGCCCCTTGCGAATGACTGCCCTGAAAGCCTTGGAAATGTTACCTCTTCATCCTCCTCCTCCTCCTCATCCTGTGCCACATCCTCTTCCATCATCGCCCGAATTGTTTTTTCAAGGAGGCATAGAAGTGGGATAGTTAAGCTGAGAACGGCGTCATTGCCACTGGCCATGTTGGTGGAGTACTCAAAACAGCGCAACAAGGCACACAGGTCTCGCATGGAGGCCCAGTTATTGGTGGTGAAGTGGTGCTGTTCCGCAGAGCGACTCACGCGTGCGTGCTGCAGCTGAAACTCCACTATGGCCTGCTGCTGCTCGCACAGTCTTTCCAGCATGTGCAAGGTGGAGTTCCACCTTGTGGGCACGTCACATATGAGGCGGTGAGCGGGAAGGCCGAAGTTACGCTGCAGCGCTGCCAGGCGAGCAGCAGCAGGGTGAGAACGCCGAAAGTGCGCACAAACGGCCCGCACTTTCTGCAGCAGCTCTGACATATCGGGGTAGTTGTTAAGGAACCTCTGCACCACCAAATTCAGCACATGCGCCAGGCAAGGGATGTGCGTCAAACCGGCTAGGCCCAGAGCTGCTATGAGATTTCGCCCAGGCCGGGCTTGAGGCTCGCTGGCAGCAACCACTCATTTGTCTGCTGTTCCATGCTCCTCCACAACTCCTGCGCGGTGTGTGGTTTGTCCCCCAAACAGGCAAGTTGTAAAACTGCCTGCTGTCGTTTACCCCTGGCCGTGCTGAAGTTGGTGGTGAAGGTGTTACGCTGTCCGGATGAGGAGGCGGTAGAGGATGAGGAAGCGGAGTAGGAGGAGTTAGGAACAGGAGGCAAACTGAAGCGCCCTGCAATCCTCGGTGGTGGAAGGACATGCGCAAAATTGCTATCCGCCTCAGGCCCATCCGCCACTGCATTTACCCAGTGTGCCGTTAGGGAGATATAACGCCCCTGACCGTGCTTACTGGTCCACGTATCGGTAGTTAGGTGGACCTTGGCACAGATGGCGTTGCGCAGTGCACACCTGATTTTTTTCCCCCACTTGGTTGTGCAGGGAAGGGATGGCTTGCCTGGAAAAGTAGTGGCGGCTGGGCACGACGTACTGTGGGACAGCCACCGACATAAGGTTTTTAAAACTGTGCGTCTCCACCAGACGGAATGACAGCATTTCAAAGGCCAATAATTTTGAAATGCTGGCATTCAGGGCCAGGGATCGCGCGTGGGTAGGGGGGTACTTCCTCTTCCTCTCAAGTGTTTGGGAGATGGAAAGCTGAACGCTTCCACGGGACATTGTGGAGATGGTTGTTGTTGACCCAGGTGGTGGTGTTGCTGACAGATCGTCTGTTTGCGGGGTGGCAGGTGCCGGTATCACTACAGATGTGGCTGGAGCGGCCGAGACTGCAGCAGAAGAGGAAGCAGGATGAGCCAGAGACGTTTCTTGGTTTTGAAGGTGTGTACTCCACTGCAGCTCGTGCTTTGCACTTAGATGCCTGATCATGCAGGTTGTGCTCAGGTTGAGAAGGTTTATGCCTCGCTTCAAGCTCTGATTGCTCAGGGTGCAAACCACTCGTGTCCTGTCATCAGCACATTTTCTGAAGAACTTCCACGCTAGAGAACTCCTTTGAGCTGACTTTGGTGCGCTCGTTCCCTTGCTGCGTTGGGCAGTAGCGGGCGTAGTGTCTAGGGCACGGCCGCTCCGCTTCTGCACCCTGCTCCCTCTTCTGCTGTGCTGGTGGCTCTGTGCGACCACCGCCTCTTCCTCCAAACTACTCAGGTCACCTGCATGACGTTCATTCCATGTGGGGTCGAGGACCTCATCGTCCTCCACATCATCTTCCACCCAGTCTTCACCCCTGCCCTCCTTGTCGGTCTCCACAATGCTGAACGCCGCAGCAGTTGGCACCTGCGTTTCGTCATCATCGGAGACGTGCTGCGATGATCCTTGCATGTACTCATCTTGAGAAATAAGTGGTTGGGCATCGCTGCACTCAATCTCTTCCACTTCTGGGGCAGGGCTAGGTGGATGGCCCTGGGAAACCCTGCTGACAGAGTCATCAAAAAGAAGAAGAGACTGCTGTATGGCTTGGGGCTCAGACTGCTTGCCTGATTTGCAAGGGGGTGAGGTGAAAGACGGTTGGACATCGGCTGCAGGTGCCAACTGTGACCTTTCTGCAGTAGACTGGGTGGGAGACAATGTGAAGGAACTGGAGGCACTGTCAGCAGCAAACCAATCTACTATCGCCTCCACTTGTTCTGGCCACATCACTTCTAGTCTAGGGGCGTATGATGCCCTACCAAATACTGATGCAGGTTCTGTCGCCTACTCACACTTGAGGAAGGTGTTTCACTTGTGCGTGTAGCTGGCACAGATCGACCACGTCCTCTCCTTGCAACAGGAGCTCTACCAGCAGCACCACGACCCAGGCCACGGCCCTTATTTGACGGTCTCCTCATATTTCTGTAATTTAAGATCTTGCCCTAGAAAGGTTTTTATTGAATAGCGGAATAGGAAATATGATCCAAAAAAGTGTATGTATCTCGCACGTACAAAACCACACTAGGCCCCAATTACTATTGTTTCTACCCCTAAAAGGATGGATGAGGAGTAGGAGGAGTATGGAACAGACAGCACCCTCAAATATTCAGAAGTATGAGATGAACCTCAAAAACTTGGAAAGGTGGATCTCACACGTACCGACACAGACTATCCCGCAATTCAATTGATCCTCAAAGGTTTTTATTGAATAGCGGAATAGGAAATATGATCAAAAAAAGTGTATGTATCTCGCACGTACACCACCACACTAGGCCCCAATTACTATTGTTTGTACCCCTAAAAGGATGGTTGAGCAGTAGGAGGAGGAGTATGGAACAGGCAGCACCCTCAAATCTTCAGAAGTATGAGATGAACCCCAAAAACTTGGAAAGGTTGATCTCACACGTACCGACACAGACTATCACGCAATTTAATTGATCCCCAAAGGTTTTAATTGAATAGCGGAATAGAAAATATGATCAAAAAGAAAGTGTATGTATCTCACACGTACACCACCACACTAGGCCCCAATTACTATTGTTTGTACCCCTAAAAGGATGGTTGAGCAGTAGGAGGAGGAGTATGGAACAGGCAGCACCCTCAAATCTTCAGAAGTATGAGATGAACCCCAAAAACTTGGAAAGGTGGATCTCACACGTACCGACACAGACTATCACGCAATTTAATTGATCCCCAAAGGTTTTAATTGAATAGCGGAATAGAAAATATGATCAAAAAGAAAGTGTATGTATCTCACACGTACACCACCACACTAGGCCCCAATCACTATTGTTTGTACCCCTAAAAGGATGGTTGAGCAGTAGGAGGAGGAGTATGGAACAGGCAGCACCCTCAAATCTTCAGAAGTATGAGATGAACCCCAAAAACTTGGAAAGGTGGATCTCACACGTACCGACACAGACTATCACGCAATTTAATTGATCCCCAAAGGTTTTAATTGAATAGCGGAATAGAAAATATGATCAAAAAGAAAGTGTATGTATCTCACACGTACACCACCACACTAGGCCCCAATTACTATTGTTTGTACCCCTAAAAGGATGGTTGAGCAGTAGGAGGAGGAGTATGGAACAGGCAGAACCCTCAAATCTTCAGAAGTATGAGATGAACCCCAAAAACTTGGAAAGGTGGATCTCACACGTACCGACACAGACTATCACGCAATTTAATTGATCCCCAAAGGATTTAATTGAATAGCGGAATAGAAAATATGATCAAAAAGAAAGTGTATGTATCTCACACGTACACCACCACACTAGGCCCCAATTACTATTGTTTGTACCCCTAAAAGGATGGTTGAGCAGTAGGAGGAGGAGTATGGAACAGGCAGCACCCTCAAATCTTCAGAAGTATGAGATTGTGTTCACTGTACCCCACAAAGATTGTGTTCACTGCACCCCACAAAGATTGTGTTCACTGCACCTCAAAAAGGATTTTGTTCACTGCACCCCACAAAGATTGTGTTCACTGCACCCTAAAAGGATTTTGTTCACTGCACCCCAAAAAGATTGTGTTCACTGTACCCCCCAAAGATTGTGTTCACTGCACCCCACAAAGATTCTGTTCCCTGTACCCCACAAAGATTGTGTTCACTGTACCCCCCAAAGATTGTGTTCACTGCACCCCAAAAAGGATGTTGTTCACTGCACCCCAAAAAGGATTTTGTTCACTCCACCCCAAAAAGATTGTGTTCACTGCACCCCACAAAGATTGTGTTCACTGCACCCCAAAAAGATTGTGTTCACTGCACCCCACAAAGATTGTGTTCACTGCACCCCACAAAGGATTTTGTTCACTGCACCCCAAAAAGATTGTGTTCACTGCACCCCACAAATATTGTGTTCACTGCACCCCACAAAGGATTTTGTTCACTGCACCCCAAAAAGATTGTGTTCACTGTACCCCCCAAAGATTGTGTTCACTGCACCCCACAAAGATTCTGTTCACTGTACCCCACAAAGATTGTGTTCACTGCACCCTAAAAGGATTTTGTTCACTGCACCCCAAAAAGGATGTTGTTCACTGCACCCCAAAAAGGATTTTGTTCACTGCACCCCAAAAAGGATGTTGTTCACTGCACCCCAAAAAGGATGTTGTTCACTGCACCCCAAAAAGATTGTGTTCACTGCACCCCACAAAGGATTTTGTTCACTGCACCCCAAAAAGATTGTGTTCACTGCACCCCAAAAAGGATTTTGTTCACTGCACCCCAAAAAGGATGTTGTTCACTGCACCCCAAAAAGATTGTGTTCACTGCACCCCACAAAGATTGTGTTCACTGCACCCCACAAAGGATTTTGTTCACTGCACCCCAAAAAGATTGTGTTCACTGCACCCCAAAAATGATGTTGTTCACTGCACCCCAAAAAGGATTTTGTTCACTGCACCCCAAAAAGATTTTGTTCACTGCACCCCAAAAAGGACGTTTTCCACTGCACCCCAAAAAGATTGTGTTCACTGCACCCCAAAAAGGATTTTGTTCACTGCACCCCAAAAAGGATGTTGTTCACTGCACCCCAAAAAGGATTTTGTTCACTCCACCCCAAAAAGATTGTGTTCACTGCACCCCACAAAGATTGTGTTCACTGCACCCCAAAAAGGATTTTGTTCACTGCACTCCAAAAAGATTGTGTTCACTGCACCCCACAAAGATCATGTTCACTGCACCCCACAAAGGATTTTGTTCACTGCACCCCAAAAAGATTGTGTTCACTGCACCCCACAAAGATTGTTTTCACTGCACCCCACAAAGGATTTTGTTCACTGCACCCCAAAAAGATTGTGTTCACTGTACCCCCCAAAGATTGTGTTCACTGCACCCCACAAAGATTCTGTTCACTATACCCCACAAAGATTGTGTTCACTGCACCCTAAAAGGATTTTGTTCACTGCACCCCAAAAAGGATGTTGTTCACTGCACCCCAAAATGGATGTTGTTCACTGCACCCCAAAAAGATTGTGTTCACTGCACCCCACAAAGATTGTGTTCACTGCACCCCACAAAGGATTTTGTTCACTGCACCCCAAAAAGATTGTGTTCACTGCACCCCAAAAAGGATTTTGTTCACTGCACCCCAAAAAGGATGTTGTTCACTGCACCCCAAAAAGATTGTGTTCACTGCACCCCACAAAGATTGTGTTCACTGCACCCCACAAAGGATTTTGTTCACTGCACCCCAAAAAGATTGTGTTCACTGCACCCCAAAAAGGATGTTGTTCACTGCACCCCAAAAAGGATTTTGTTCACTGCACCCCAAAAAGATTTTGTTCACTGCACCCCAAAAAGGACTCACTGCACCCCAAAAAGATTGTGTTCACTGCACCCCAAAAAGGATGTTGTTCACTGCACCCCAAAAAGGATGTTGTTCACTGCACCCCAAAAAGGATTTTGTTCACTCCACCCCAAAAAGATTGTGTTCACTGCACCCCACAAAGATTGTGTTCACTGCACCCCAAAAAGGATTTTGTTCACTGCACTCCAAAAAGATTGTGTTCACTGCACCCCACAAAGATTATGTTCACTGCACCCCACAAAGGATTTTGTTCACTGCACCCCAAAAAGATTGTGTTCACTGCACCCCACAAAGATTGTGTTCACTGCACCCCACAAAGGATTTTGTTCACTGCACCCCAAAAAGATTGTGTTCACTGTACCCCCCAAAGATTGTGTTCACTGCACCCCACAAAGATTCTGTTCACTATACCCCACAAAGATTGTGTTCACTGCACCCTAAAAGGATTTTGTTCACTGCACCCCAAAAAGGATGTTGTTCACTGCACCCCAAAAAGGATGTTGTTCACTGCACCCCAAAAAATTGTGTTCACTGCACCCCACAAAGATTGTGTTCACTGCACCCCACAAAGGATTTTGTTCACTGCACCCCAAAAAGATTGTGTTCACTGCACCCCAAAAAGGATTTTGTTCACTGCACCCCAAAAAGGATGTTGTTCACTGCACCCCAAAAAGATTGTGTTCACTTCACCCCACAAAGATTGTGTTCACTGCACCCCACAAAGGATTTTGTTCACTGCACCCCAAAAAGATTGTGTTCACTGCACCCCAAAAAGGATTTTGTTCACTGCACCCCAAAAAGATTTTGTTCACTGCACCCCAAAAAGGACGTTGTTCACTGCACCCCAAAAAGGATTTTGTTCACTGCACCCCAAAAAGATTGTGTTCACTGCACCCCACAAAGGATTTTGTTCACTGCACCCCAAAAAGATTGTGTTCACTGCAGCCCAAAAAGATTGTGTTCACTGCAGCTCACACACAGAAAAATGGATGTGGATCACTGACACCTGCCTATCTCCTATCCCACACCACACAGCAATATCGATTGTAGTTTGTAGAACACAGTTTCCCTAAAATTCAGCAGCAGCCTCTCCCTAACAGGATTGAGAAGAGATCGTAGATCAGGATTGAGTGCAGAGTCACCCCACCCCCCACACAGCAATATCGATTGTACTTTGTAGAAGACACTGACCCTATAATTCAACAGACTCTATCCCTAAAATGCCTACAACTCGCCCTGCCTAAACACTCCGACCTGTCCCTCAATTCTATCCGGACACAAATGTTTTTTTCCTGCCTGTCTTTCCCTAATCAGCAGCCAGCACGTGGATGTGTGCTCTGTCCCTGATCTAAGCAGCAGAATGAAGACGCTGCGGCTGCCTGGAACTTATAAAGACTTGGTCACATGCTTCAGACGGCCAATCACAGCTACTGAGACATTTGCAGGCATGGCTGGGATGGCTTAAGGCACACCAGTTAAACGATTGTTGATTGGCTGTTGAAAGCCCGCCATGAAAAGAGCGCCAAAGCATGCAAAACCCGGAAATAAAACGACCGAACACGGATTTTTACCCGAACATACAGTAAAGTGTCCGTGTCCGTGTTCGGGTACAAAAAATCCAATTATTCGGTACGAACACGAATAATACAGTCCGTGTTCGCTCAACACTACTCAGCACACTATCCACTAACTACCTGCCTAACCTCTATTATCATACACTATGCACGGCTGCCGTGTAAGCAGCAGCCTTATATAGTGTGGGGCATGACCATGATTGGCTCTGACAGGACATTGTGCTGTGATTGATACAGGTCAGGTGCATGCTTTGGCCAATCATCAGCAATCGATGCACTGCAAAAGCGCAGTGCATTATGGGGCGCTCTTCCGGCCGATGAGCACTCCATTTGGTCGTGTGTTCAGCAAACCACAAACAGCTGATGTTCGAGTCGAACTTATGTTTGACCTAAACACAGAGTCCATCCCTATTTAAAATATGTTTTTTTTTTTTTTTTACTTACAGGCTATATGGATATGATTACATGTCAACAATATGATGGAGGCTTCAGTCGGTATCCAAGCACCTATGGAATAACCACTTGGTAAGGACAATGCACAGCCAAGTACACATGGGCATTTCATACATTTACTGAAAAGCACATTTGAATTAGAGGTTGGGGTTCACAGCTAATGCAGCCTGTTGGATGGGGGCTCAGAAATTTGCAGTGAGATGGACTAGTCAATGGGCGAGGATCTTCTCTGACAGCATTTTCCCCAACAACCAGGATGCCATTTCTATTCTTTTCTAATAGGAATCAGCAGAGGATATTAGCCGTGTTAAAAAGAGAAAAGTGTTCTTAACCACTTAAGCCCCAGAAGATTTTACCCCCTTTCTGACCAGGGGGTATTTTGCGATTCGGCACTGCGTGACTTTAACGGACAATTGCGCAGTCGTGCGACGCTGTACCTAAATGAATTTGACGTCCTTTTTTTCCCACAAACAGAGCTTTCTTTTGGTGATATTTGATCACCTGTGCGATTTTTTGATCATGCGCTATAAACAAAAAAAGAGCGACAATTTTGCAAAAATAACAATATTTTTTACATTTTTTTATATGAAATTCTCCCAAAAAAATGTAAAAATCAAATTTTTTTAACATTTTCGGCCAATTTGTTTTATGCTACATATGTTTGGTAAAAAAAATCGCAAAAAGCGTATTTTGATTGGTTTGCGCAAAGGTTATCGCGTTTACTAACAAAGGGAAAGATTTTTGTCACTTTTGTTGTTTTTATTTTTGCGGTACTGCGACATTGGGGCGGACAGATCGGACCCTTGACTGACATTTTTGACACTTTTGGGGTTAACAGTGAAATTACTGCAGTAATCAGTGCTATACATATGCACTGTTACTGTAAAAATACACTGGTAGTGAAGGGGTTAACTTAGTTTGAGAGGGAGGGGCTGTGTGTGTCCCTAGGGGCGTGATTCTAACTGTGATTGGCTGTGGCTTGAAGTGTAGGAACAATGATCAACGGTCCTACATAGTAGAACCGTATGATCACTGTTTCTACACAGGGGAGAATGACAGGTGGCTTGTTTACACTAGCCGCCTGCCTTTCTCCTGCTGTCACGGACGATCGTGAGTGAGCGGCGGACATCGGGTCCGCCGCTCACACACGCGGGGGGGTCCGTGACCGTGCGGGAGCGGGAGCGCGCCTTCGGCGGCGCGCGCTCGCTCCCCAGAGACTCACAGGCTAGTGACGTACCGGTACGTCACTTTGCCTGTGAGGGGCTGACCGCCGCAGTATATGTACTTACAATTGCACGGCCATGCAAAATTATCCAAAAATAAAATTCATATAATTATTTTCACACAAATAGAGCTTTCTTTTGGTGGTATTTGATCACTATTTCATATTTTTTTTTTTTGGTTTATTTTTGCAATATAGCCAAAAAAAATGATATTTTTTTACTACATTGTTATAAAAAATATCCAATAACAAAATAAAGTTTCCCCATACATTTAGGCCAAAATGTATTCTGCTATATGTCTTCCTAATAAGTGCATATTAACCACTTCTGGACTGGAAGATTTTCCCCCTTAATGACCAGGCCATTTCTTTGCGATTCAGCACTGTGTTATTTTAACTGACACGACGCTGTACCCAAAAAAATTGATGTCCTTTTTTCCCCACAAATAGACCTTTCTTTTGGTGGTATTTGATCACCTCTGCGATTTTTATTTATTGCACTATCAACAAAAAAAGAGCGACAATGCTGAAAAGAAAACAATATTTTTCACATTCTGCTATATAACATTCCCCCCAAAAAAATTAAAAAATCAAATTTTTTTTATCCTTTTAGGCCAATTTGTATTCCGCTACATATTTCTGGTAAAAACAATCCCAATAAGCGTATTTTGATTGGTTTGCGCAAAAGTTATCGCTTCTAAAAACTAGGGGAAAGATTTATGTAACTTTTATTTATTTATTTTTTACTAGTAATGGCGGCGATCAGCGATTTTTGACTGTGACATTTCAACGGACAGATCGGACCCCTAACTGAAATTTGTGGGGGGACCAGTGACATTACTACAGTAATCAGTGCTAAAAATATGCTCTGTTACTGTACTAATGACACTGGCAGGAAAGGGGTTAACCCAAGGGCGATCAAAGGGTTAAATGTGTCCCTAGGGGGTGCATTCTAACCGTGGGGGGTGGGCTTGCAGCATGAACACACAGACCTGTGTTCCTAAATAAGAGCAACACAGGATCCCTGTGTTCATCACTGACAGAACAGTGGTCCGCCATGTTTACATTGGCAGACCGCCATTCTGTCTCCACGGGGAGCGATTGTGGGTACCCGGTGGCAACCGTGGCCACCAGACTCGTTGATTAACTCCAACTGTAGCCAATAAGCGCGTGCGCTCCCACTAGCTCCCACAATTACGTCATTTTGTGTGACAGAGCCGACCTGCCGCAGTATATATACTGCTGACCTAAGGTGTGCAAGAGAGATAACTTGCAGATGAGATAGAAATCCTCCACCAACGCCACGGCAAACCAAGCCTCTTACCCTTGGGAGTGGACCACTAGATCATAGGTGGTGAGAAACGCTCAGACACACCTCAACATTGCTCCTGTTTACCATAGACTGTATACATACGATTCCAATCCTGTTGTTCCCTTCCGAGAATATTTCTCCACAGGTTAGGTGTACAAACTAAGAACAGAGACCGCTTCATGGTGTAATATATCATAGCACTTGGGTATTAATTTTTTTAATTGTGTCGGTTAACACTGCTGAGTATAACTGACACAATTTTAAATAAATTTGACAACTCTCGAAGCCGTCAAAACATTCTGGTTATTTTAACTTAGTTTCAAAATAAAATTACAATTTGGATACATAAGAGTGGAATGGCGCTTTTCAAATTACTCAACCCAACAGTAACAATAGCCTCCTCCTTCTCTATCACATTTGTAGTCTACACAAGAAGACCAGTTAAAGGGCAGAGAGAATGGGAGTGGGCCTAATTATGTATTTTTTCTTTTTTTTTCTTTCAGGGGGACCATGTTAGGTCTTCGCACAATTTTCTATCTGGACAAATACATTTATATTGATGAGCACATCGCAACCCAAACCCTCAAATATATAGGCAGAATGCAGGAAAGTGGCTGCCTTGAATATCTCCCTCTCTTTAGAGGGACTTTTACCATATACCTGGTGAGTGCAATCCACGGGTTTTACCAGGCTTTTTCTGGAGGATGATGAACATTTTGCTACAATGCCATCCAGTTCTCTTTTGACTAAAGATATTCTTTCACTTTGCCCATTCAGGGCTAAAAGACAGTGTGACCTGAGAAAGCATGTTATATGAGGGAAATGGTACTGTTAAAGCCAGAAATTGTTAGGTTCCAGAGACGCTGAAGAGGGTGTGCTTGTTCCTGATGAAGGGCTCATCGACATTAGTAAAATGAACACGTTTAACATGCTATATCTTCTGTTAAATGATGAATCAAAACCCAAATCAAAAATGTAGTATCATTATTATTATAATACACGATTTATATAGCGCCAACAGTTTGCGCAGCGCTTTACATTGTGAGGGAAGACAATACAGTTACAATACAATTCAAAACAGGAGGAACTAGAGGGCCCTGCTCGTTAGAGCTTACAATCTAGAAGGGAGGGTCAAGTGAAACAAAAGGCAATAACCGTGGGGTATGGGCTGATGGAGAAAATGGAGGTACATTTGTTAGGTGTGGGTAGGATAGGCTTCTCTGAAAAGGAGGGTTTTCAGAGATCGCCTAAAAGCTAATAGAGTAGGAGATAATCGGACAGATAAGGGTAAGGAGTTCCATAGGATTGGAGATGCTCTGGAAAAGTACTGGAGGCGAGCATGGGAGGAGGTGACGAGGGAGCTAGAGAGCAAGAGGTTTTGAGAGGAACAAAGAGATTAGGTTGGTATTTTGAGACTAGACTAGTGATGTAGCTAGGGGCTAAGTATAAGGGCTGTACCAGGGCTGGTCCAAGACATTGTGCTGCCTGGGTCCAAGAATGAAATGCTGCCCCCCCTCCAAAAAAAAATCAAGCCCACCAAAAGGCCCCCACATCAATTATATATAAAATGTAGAAAATATTATATATACTGTCATCTTCTTCCATAACTCACCACCGGACCGGTCCACCAAACACCCACTGTCACTCCTGTCACCACTGTCACTCCTGTATCTACCGCACCAACTGCCATAGAAGATCCAGCCTGCCCCATGTGAGATGGAGTGCGCTGTTGTCTGACGTCATTTTGTACACCACGATTACGTGACGTTCCCCGGAGACACTCCACCTCATAGTCATCAGTTTGCACTACAGGCAGCAGTATGCGATGGGAAAATGCCTCCCGTAAACGCCCACAAACTGATGACACACAAAACTGCTAGAAAAAAAAAATCTTGGGAGTCAAATTGCTGCCTCTCTCAAAGTTCTGTCTGGGTCCAATGGACTCAGCGGGACCCATGGTAGGGCCGGCCCTGGGCTGTACGTGCATATATCGTTCATATCTCACATGTTAGTAGAGTGACTCTTCCTCTACAGAAACTCTTCTTCTTTTTTGCAGGTAAATAATACAGAAGCAACGTACCCTTATTGAGTTCCTTATGAAGGAGGTGTGCAGGCTGTCCGACATCAGACACCATAATTATAGAACAGTGATTCTCATCCAGGGTTCCGGGGAACCCTAGGGCTCCTCCAGAGATTGCTAGGGGTTCTTTAAGCAATGAGCAATTTCTGCCTCTCAAATAAGTTCCCCTGACAACATTTATCTTTTTAGCGATCTTTAAGAAGATAATTCTTCCCAATGTCCACAAGTGTAAGGAGCATTCTTCCCTCTGACCATCACACTAATGTATCATGAGTTGTATATATAGTAATTTTTAGCAGGGGCTCCCTGAGATCTGAAAATTATTTCAAGGGTTCCTCTGTGTTGAAAAGATTGATAAAGGCTGAGATAGAATATTTACAGTAATGACAACATTGACAAGAGCAATGTCTTGTCATTGGTGACTCTTCCCAAAGGTGTCACCTCCTGTAGCTTGACTTCACTAGACCACCGGGGAACAGGACACTTGTTTGGAGACACATGCGCCTTCATACTGGAGCGCACTATTTGGAGACCCTTGTCGATTTGGGCAGGCCCTCATAGATATCTGTGCATGGGAATTTTGATGTGTACAGCACCGGACCACCAGGGGATATTTGTCTCTTTGGATTTTGCGAGATAACCTTTCCTTTCTTAACATACTATTGGGGTACTCTTTGAGGTATCTTTACCCCTGAACTAAACTGTCTCTCATTACCACACGTGTTATACTTGGCTTGGCTATCATCTCCTCTATGGGTTAACATTAGGAGGTCAGGTGTCTCAGTCCTCTCCTCTCCACTCACCCCGGTTTTTGCACCTTTGTTGTCTTCACTCCCGGCAAACGAAAAGGTTCAGGTCTCTTTAAGAAATGTTCACTCTCGACAAATATCTATCAAAACTCCTGAAGAAGCTATTATGAAGATGGCGAAACATGTAGAGTTGATATTATCGAGTGCATTTTTGTGCTTTTAACATTTTTAACCAATGTTGTGTCTTGTCCTAAACCTATATGTTTAATAAAATGTGTATTTTTTGAGAATTCAGATTTTTCTCCATCATTTGCACCTTTAAAGTCCCACCTAGCCCCCTCTATTGTAGTTCTCATTTGTTTCAGCGATGTGGTGCTTCTTATTGTCTTAAACCTCTAGCAATATTTCGCAAAATTTTAACTTATATTCTACTGTATAAGAAAAAAGATAATCAAGGGCCACGAACCCCAAGGCCAATTATTCAAGGGATGAGGAAGTGCATGCAGCTGGTTAATTGCAGATAATCTGAATATAAATGAAAGAAATAATAAAGTTCAGGGCAAAACACCCAAAATTGTCCCTAAATCTCAATGTCACTATAATGTAATGAAGAAATTATCTAAATATTATGCCATTAATGATAAAAAAAATGTGTACACTATGTGTGTACGTGTGAGCCAAATATGTATATCAACAATGTTAAACAATTTGAAGCCTGAAACAATATGAAGCTGCTCCACACAGAGGCACAGTGCAGAATAAGTCAAAGTAAGTCGGTAATAAGTAAATATTAGCTACAGGGAAACTGCATCCAATACTGGTGTCTAGTCCTGTACTTTTTATGGGTACAGCTTTCAGAATTCAGTTTAACTTTAAAGATTATGTTTTTGTAGTGTTTTTAATTTAAAAGGTGCCCCTTACATTGTGATTGTTATAAGCTTTGTGTTATATACATTTATATTGATTAAAATAATTAAATGTTTGTATTTCTTTCACAGGACAGTAATGGTGACATCATTCAGGACGTTAATGGTGGCATCCTCCAGTACAATGCCTTGGCGGCATCTATACTACAGGAAATTTCTCTTAAATATAGTGCTGCAGTAAGTACACCATTTGCTGTGATATACTAGAAACAGAAGTGACAGTATTCCCAATTTTGCCAACACATCTATTAGAATACTAGATAATGGTGATACATACAAACTAGGAGGCAAAAATGTAAATTGAAGCGCCACCCCACTGTTACTTTATACCAGTGGTCATGGGAGCAATCCAAAGAGTACCCAATGCATTTTGGTGGGCCAAAAGCTCCCTCTTTATCAGAAATGGACTAGAAGGGAACTGGAAACCTTTATTGGTATTTCTTCCAGTGTGATTACAAGCACATGAAATCATGATTTGATAGACATCAAACACGATATGGATCTTATGCATATTCTCCTTAGGAGTTAGGACATGCAATATGACTAATTAGGCTGCTGCACTTTATAGCATGGTCATGTTCAGTATGAAACTGATTGCTATTTTTTTTATACATTAGTGCAGCCATGTTTTATTACGATATCTCCATTACAGAACCATTTATGAAGTATGTCTAGAGTTGAGTACTGGGTATGTATGAAAGGTTACACACAAAAGAAAGAGTGCTACCACGCATACACAAAAATGCCAACAGAGCTCATGGGTGCTTGATCCACAGTCGTTTGTCTGTAAGAAGCAATCCATGAAGATGATCTGCACAACCAGTTGCTGCTCTTAAAGCGGAGTTCCGGCCGAAACTTTTTTTTTTTTTTTTTTAAATATCCCTAGTATAGTCAGGGCTTGTGCATTTACATAAGATATCCTGTAAACGGTCCCCTGTTTTTTGTTTGTTCAGCACATATAACTTACTTTATTCTGGTCCTGTACAGCACAGCCATCTGCAGTGTGGGCATCTGAAGCTGCAGTGTTCCTCTTCTGGGATTCCGTGCTCAGACTCCCCTGAATGGAGGAGATAAGGCCTCCCATACAGTGCTATGCACTGCCGCTGTTCTAGAACACTGCCCTCTGCCTCCCTCTTCAAGCACAGACCTAGGCCCCTCCCCTAGCAGTGCCAGCACTGCTCTATCTCCCCCTCCTTCTCTCCTTCCCTACAGCTGAGCAGATTAGCCTAGGGGCGTGTCAGTATTGGGGGGCGGGGCTGGACGCAGTGCTCCCGGGGACGTCACAAAGCAGCTGACGCTCCGCTCAGTAGTCGGTCATGCCCATTGACTCCTGGAATTGATGACACTCATCTCCCAGGAGCCAATGCAAAGCCGGAAATGACATAGGTGGCCGTGGCCCCATAAGGAGGAAGATAACAGATATTTCAACATAAATGAGGTAAAGGAACTGTAAAAAAAAAAAAAAAAGTGCCTATTTGTTTTTGCATGCACACAAGTGCTAAATGGTGGCAAGTCTAAAATGTGGGTGGAACTCCGCTTTAAAAATCTTCATGTTTATTGAAAAACCATAGTGTAAAAATGCATATAAAACCAGTTGATGAGTTTCAGTCTACAAGGCCTTAGTCTTAACTACATTAAAACACTACTCTTTTTTAAATAAATAGTATTACTATGCCCTCATTCACACTGAGGGCGTGTTTGAAAGTTCAGCTAAACTCGTATGATTTCAAACCCGCATGTTAGGTTCCTGCACAGATGTCTACTGAAATTGCCCCTGGAGTTGCCAAAAGTAGTGCAGAAACTACTTTTGGGAATCGGCACGGCCCAGAAAAGTCGACGTCTCACCGATTCGGACGGTTCCATTGTGGGCAATAGGTTCCGATTTAGCCCAATGTTAACAGGAGCTAAATGCCATGGACTCCGGCCATCAATTGCCTTAATTGTTTGCAAATAATCAGCAAGAAAGATTGCAGCCTTAACAGCCGCCTCTGAAGACGTCATTAAATGACGAATTGCGTAAGGCAGGTCGGGACGTTGTGACGTAAGCACGCTAACAGCTGCAGCCTCTTTGGAATGTGTACACATGCTTCTTTTTATCTGTGACATTGTAAGTGCGATACTTTAAATAAACCATCAGCCTGTTTAGTTATACTGCACCATTGCACCATTGTATCTGAGGGAATCTTCGATCCTGGGACTGGAGAGGTTTATCAGTGTTTCACACTGCAATTCCATGGATCAGGACGGATAATTTGAGGTTTTCATTGGATCATTCCCCATATCTGTATATTCATGCTGGTGTTGACTTCTCTATAACTTGAGAGTCAACACTATTTGGTAAGCAGATTACTTGTATTCACATGGTTCTTGGTGACACAATTTCTTTCAGAATGTCACTCAATGGTGTGTGGAGGATTCTCTCATCTATTCTTGATATGGACTTTTTATGAACTTGCACTGCTGAATATTCAGTTTATTGGCGCTGCCCTTTTGTTTACAATTGTTTGCAAATGATCAGCAAGAAAGAGTGCAGCCTTAACAGCTGCAGGGTGGTTCATGGTAAATGTTCCTAAACTTTGCAGACAAATTGATACAATAATGTACAAACATGTATAATAAAAAATAAACAAATAAATCAATTTGTATCTGGCAGGGTGGGTAAGAGCCGGTTCACACTGAGGCGACACGACTCCTTACTACTTCGGGGGCGACTTGTGCAGTCCCGTGCACCACGACTTCGGAGCGACTTACAGGTACTTCACATAATGGAAGTCTATGCAAGTCGCTCCGAGGTCGCCCCGAAGTAGTACAGGACCCTTTTTCTAAGTCGGAGCGACTTGTGTCGCTCCTATTAGAACGGGTCCTGTAGCAGTCAATGGACCGCGAGGGAGCGCGACTTGTCAGGCTGACAAGTCGCCTGACAAGTCGCGCTAGTGTGAACCGACTCTAAAGCAGATGTATATAAATGTCATAACATCCACAAAGAGAAAGCCAGGGGGAGAGGGCAATTATTGCAAATGTAAATTCAAATACTACCTCAGGTTTAACCCATGAGGTGATCTAGATGGTGATCTTCAATCTAAAGATCCACCGTGCCTCTCTCCCCAAAAGCCTACTTCCTCTGTCCCCTCCCATGGGTGAACTAGACAGCCTTTGTATTCCCTTAAACCTGAACGAGGAAAGATCACCTTGATGGCATTCCCTAAAGTGACGTGTTGCATCAGAAATGCCTCTGACCTTGGGATTATTGGTGTCACAATAGTGTTCCCCTATTCGGGTTCTTAGGGTGTGTATGGTGCAACCCACATACTGTAGGCTGCACAAAATGCAAGTAATAAGGTAAACTACAAAACGTATACCACAGTTAATATATTATTACATAGTGAATTCCTCTCCTGCCACTGTGGAAACAAAATTCTTACTTGACATGAATAAATGGCAGTACTTACAGGTTTTGACATTACAAGGGTAATTTCCAGGATATGACAGGATTGGCATTTGCTGGTGGAGGAGAAGAGACTAGACGATAGAAAGTTTCCTAATGTTGGTGCATATCTGCTGGAAAAACGACAACCTGCTTGGATTATTTTATATAAACTTTTGTCAGTAAAGAGAATAGGAAGATACTTTTTTTTATTATTTTAATTACTTGGTGGTACTCCTTTTAGTATGTCTTTACAAAAGTGATGGGTGAGCCTGTTCTCATAACTCTAGAATTATATAATTTGTTTTTGTGTTTTGATGTAACAGATAGTTCGTCTCTATTCCTCTTTGCACCTTTGTCACAACTCACAAGTTGGATGACAGAGCCGCAATATCCTCTTTCCAGCAATCTTTGAGAAATGATCTGACGTTCCTGCTCAAATGCAACTCGGTTGAGCAGTTAGGTCTCACATGGATCAATTCTCCAAAGGAATGGCATTGATGATGTGGAATGGGTGACATGGTCGCAAAAAGCATAGTATTACTAGAGCATGACTTCCTATATGTACATGTAGAGATAATACCTGTTGTTGGATCTCCTTGTAAGGTGACATCAAGGAAGTCAATACTCAACTTGTCATATTCAAAAGAGAGTTGTAAATTTAACTGATTTTCATTCAGAGATTCCTTAAAGTTTTGAATTCCAGAAATGTCACCATTCCACACCATCAGCAGGTCATCAATATAACAGTCATACCAAATAATATGTTCGGCAAAGGGGTTGTCAGAGTAAAACAAAATACACTTCTCCCACCAACCCATGTAAAGGTTCACAATGGATGGAGAGAATTTGGCACCCATCGAAGCCCCTCAGCGCTGGACATAGTTGACTCCATCAAATAAAAATTAATTGTGTGTTAAAAGAAATTTGACACTTAATAAGATAAACTCCTGCAGTTCCCGATAATAGGTGCTATAGTGCTGAAGGTGATATCTAATGGCTTGCAGTCTAGCGTTGTGGGGTATAAAGGAATAAAGTGCCCTCACATCCAATGCGACCCACACATGAGTAGATGTCCATCTAACAGAATCAATGTGATGTAATACCGTGCAAGTGTTTCTGATGTACCCAGGCAATCTGAGCACCAGGAGCTGTAGGTGTCGGTCCACCCATGCACTCAAACGTTCTGACAAAGAACTGATCCCAGCTACAATCCAGCCTTCAATAACTAATGCCTCATACACACGTACCGATTGTCGGCCGAAAAGATTCGGTCGACGACCGATCGGCCAATTGTAGGCTTGTTAGTATGATGCTTCCGACAGCCGACAGCGCACTTTCGGCCGAAAAGAATCTGTCGTGCAAGCATTAAAATTTTTGTATGCCGACACCAGAGCGGCCGATTGTTCGCCAGTCAATACAGAATTCGGCCGACAGACAGCAGATTAGCAGGACTGGGCATGCACAGAAAAGAAAAAACACACGGAAAGTTAACCATCACATGACATGACTTCTGCAGTCGGCTGTAGTCGGCGGACAAAATTCTTGTGCAGTCTTTTGCATTTTTCAACAGACACGACAGCCCGGGGACAAAAGACGGCCGATCGTTCGGCTGACGATCTGCACGTGTGTACGAGGCATAAGACCCCCATATTGTGGTGCTGTTGACACATACTTTTACATGGGTTTGACACCCAACACAAGCGTAAACTACATAATTAAATCAAACAGCAAAAATATAAAGACAAGGAATAGAGGAAAAGGGAAAAACAGTATGCACCAAGAACAATTATCCAACCCTCGATTTGATATTGTCAGGAAGAAAATAGGACAACACAAAAATTTGGTTTCAAATAGACGGGTGAGCCCAGATTCTGTGTGCACCAATTTTAGTAAATCTCACCCATTATCCTACATGTGACAATGGCACCCAGATCCTTACTCTGGGCAGATATTTTCCAGCTTCCCTTACTCTTTCAAATATTAGGGATGGAGGTACCAAGCCTTAGCAAGGAGGTGACTCATTTAAAGTCCTAAACCTTTCCCCATTGCATTTTCCATCTTGCAGGACAACAATCCATGCACCAGTAGACTGAGAGTCACCATCACTGGATGCTTGGGGTATTTATTCCCCTCAGGGGCTTTTACAAGCTGTAGCCCCTTTCTGCAGCATAGGCATCAGATTTAAATTTAGACATTTTTCCGCAGACTTGTGAGTTTTGGAGAAATAAGGATGGCACTGCGTGTAACAAGACTCCTTTCTTGTTTCTTTTCCTCCTTCTTAGTTTGGGATCATCAGACTTCATTATCATCACACGCTCCAAATATCATTACACGTTCAGCTCCAAATACACTGTAAAAAAAACTTTTGATATTTATAGAAGGAGGAGAAAGTGATATATGTGGAATATGTAGGTGCCTCAGTCTCAAATTTGTACACAAAAACAGAAAAAATGGACCACTGGACTTTTAAAAGACACATACCAAATATTAAAAATATACAAGTTTATTGCACATCATACATTTAAAATCCAATAATGACAACATGGTTAATTCATCAATAGAGACAACACAAAACAATAATAATGAAACTCATAACATATACAGCTTCATATATGGATAACAGTTTGTTCTGTATAGGTCTTGTTATACATAATATCATGTACAAGAAACAATCTGTGCTGCATAGATCTTAACGCGTTTCGTGAAATGTTCGATTTGCTTCATCAGGAGAAGCACAGATGTATATATTGAAGGTGGTTGTAACGGCGCTACCTTAAAGTGAATAAGTGCTTATTGTATGTGCCAACTTAAAACAAAGTGCCAATAAAAATTGTGTCATAAAAACCATATAGTTTAAAAATAAATAAAGTGCACTAGTGATTTTTGGTGTGACCAAGTTAGCTGGTTAATAAACTGGGCCCATAAGGTGCGACTCAGTAAAGTGCAAGTGCTGTGCTGCATATACTAGACGAGTAAGAAATAATGGGTACCCAATGTGCATTTATTTAGTGATAACAGTTGACAGAAAATAAGTTAAATTCATAAATAAGAAATTGCATAAAACAGTGAACATAAATTCATCCGTGCTGTGCGTGGAGTTTGTAATACCACTTAAGTGAAAAAAGTGCTGAATTGAATGAGAGATAGTGATAAATAAAAAAGGGGTTGCAATTCTGTTGTACATCCACTAGATGTCGCCCCTAGATATACGACCTGTACTTGAGGAAAAAGATGGTCGGTTTCTTCCGGGGTTTTCCAGTGGGTCAAAACCAGGCTTTTTAGTACCTCAGGTTAGAAGAAAGAAACCCCATGATGTAATGTATATCTGTAGCGTGGAAGAGAGAGCATAAAGACTCACGTTTGAGGCTGTCTAGGATCAGCGGTGATAGCCGGGAAGCTTCCGCGTTCCACGGCCCAGGCTCCGAAACCGGAAGTGACGTAATGACGTTACGACTCCGCCCTACGCGTTTCGTCATGTGACGTCTGCTGGAGCGGCCTCTAGGGGCGACATCTAGTGGATGTACAACAGAATTGCAACCCCTTTTTTATTTATCACTATCTCTCATTCAATTCAGCACTTTTTTCACTTAAGTGGTATTACAAACTCCACGCACAGCACGGATGAATTTATGTTCACTGTTTTATGCAATTTCTTATTTATGAATTTAACTTATTTTCTGTCAACTGTTATCACTAAATAAATGCACATTGGGTACCCATTATTTCTTACTCGTCTAGTATATGCAGCACAGCACTTGCACTTTACTGAGTCGCACCTTATGGGCCCAGTTTATTAACCAGCTAACTTGGTCACACCAAAAATCACTAGTGCACTTTATTTATTTTTAAACTATATGGTTTTTATGACACAATTTTTATTGGCACTTTGTTTTAAGTTGGCACATACAATAAGCACTTATTCACTTTAAGGTAGCGCCGTAACAACCACCTTTCATACATATTTCACACTTTAACCCCTTGTGGGTTTGGTTATTGGCAGCTTACACCTTCACTATTGTCTAAGGTCTTCACTCCATAGCGCTGGTCACCCCTACCTTTCTACCAGATGTATATATTCACTTCATCAGGAGAAGCACAGATGTATATAAAAACAAATGGGAGCTAATTAGTTAAGCGTGCCATAATCCTGATATGCAAAAAAAAATTAAATGGAATGACAGATGTGAAGGACACATCTGTGAGAATGGACTTTAACCACTTTATGACTGCCCACCGCAGATTTACTGCGGCAGGCAGCAGCTCCTGGGCAAACCGGCGTAGCTCTACGTCAGTCGCGCGCAGGCAGCTCGTCAATGGGGAAGCTGGCGCGTGTGTCAGGTGGCTCCAATTGCCGTCTGACACCGGCGGTCTCTCCCTGCTGACAGAGAAGCACGGTCGGCTGATGTAAACACAGCAGCCCATCCTTCTCCCTGCTATGATCACAGAGACTATGTGATCCTGCTATATAGGATCACATGTCTCTATGATCATCTCACAAGCCAACCCACAGTTAGAATCACTCCCCTAGGCTCACATTTAACCCCTTGATCACCAACAGGGTTAACCCCTTCCCTGCCAATGGCATTATTATTATTATTATACAGGATTTATATAGTGCCAACAGTTTGCGCATCGCTTTACAATGTGAGGGGAGACAATACAGTACAATTCAATACACGAGGAAATAGAGTGCCCTGCTCGATAGATATTAGAGGAAAAAAAATCTATATCCATTCTTTTTTTATATATATATATATATATATATATATATATATATTTATTTATTTATAGTTCCCCCCCCCCTCTCAGAATAGGTTCAGGAACTCTTCCCCCCTTCCAAGTCACTTCTGGTCTCCACCCACTCCCCATCCCATCTCCAAGCACTGACCCTTGGCTCCACCCCTACCCAGCTACCAATAAGGCCCCTTTTAGAGAATACAAAAGCTAAGTAGCATTTTGTAGTGCTAAGCAATTTGTATGGAATTTGGTAATGATAAAAGGAAAAGAAATAAAATAGAGTCCCCACAGGCAACAGCAAGAGAACCCCCCCCCCCAGCAACAATAGATCCCCCAGCAGCATCAATGGACTCTCCTGCAGCAAGAACCTCCCTTTACAGTGTGGGGGAAGACAATACAGTTACAGTACAATTCAATACAGGAGGAATCAGAGGGCCCTGCTCGTTAGAGCTTACAATCTAGAAATTATTACAGTAACAGTGCATATTGTTAGCACTTATTACTGTAGTAATGTCACTGGTACCCCCAAAAATGTCAAAAATGTCAGTTTGGGGTCCGATCTGTCCGCCGCAATGTCGCAGTCCCGCTAAAAATCGCAGATCGCCGCCATTACTAGTAAAAAGAAAAAACAATAAAAATTATATAAATCTTTCCAATAGTTAGTAGACGCAATAACTTTTGCGCAAACCAATCAAAATACGCTTATTGCTTTTTTTTTTTTTTTTACCATAAATATCTAGCAGAATACAAATTGGCCTAAAATGTTAAAATTTTGATTTTTAATTTTTCTTTTGAGAATGTCATATATCAGAATGTGAAAAATATTGTTTTTTTTTTTTTTTTTTCAAAATTGTGGACAAAAAAGTTAATCCCAGATGATCAGTGACGTGTAATTGCCATCATCCCATATATCGAATAAAAAAATGACACAAAGTGTCTGTCTCCTCTTAAGAAAGGGGGGGGGGGGGGTTTAAGGCAATAATAACTGAAAAATATAGCAATACATATAGTAAAATATAAATCGTTTATTTAAGCTAAAAAATGACAAACCATGCCATTGATGTACAGATAAAGAGACACCATGACCGGGCGTGGAAAACCACCATAGGTCATGGATCACACAAAAACACAGTACATACAAACATTAAATGTAGCACATAGAGAAATTAAAAAATTTATATATATATAGAGGGAAACAAGGGATATGAGTATCGGAATCCCAGGCGAGGGAGAATGTTCAATCCGACGCGTTTCGAATGTTTGTGTTGAACTTATAGTTCCAATCTTCCTCAGGGATATGTGAACTGGTGGTCCCTTTGTTTTCCTACCTAAAGAGGAAAAAACATAACCAACAAACAAACACATAGAAATGGCTGTTAAAGAAATGATTCAGGTACATTAATGCGCCACCAGAAATTGCCCCCCCCACTCCCATCCATGGACATGAACACTGAGAACATAGGCAGCATATGCATGAAAAATACAGTGGCGGCTCTATGAAAATATAAATCACGGAGCCGAGATCTCCGTAATTTATATTTACATACATCCGCCGCTTTTACATTTAGTAGCCGAGATCAGGGAAGTCACCGGGGTAGGAGTGGAGATGATTTCATGTTGCAGCCGAGATGTTTTAATGTACCCGCGGCATCAGCTGATGCGGTGTAACGTTACAATACACTACCCTCCGGAGCTTCGAGCATGTGCACTACTAAGCTGCTCTGCTGTTCAATGACGTATTTGCAAGGAAGTGACGAGGGTAGGGAATTTTCACGAGGTAGGGTTTTTTAACGTTACACCGGAACTGCGTTCCCCCGCGTTCCTGCTGGAAAAAAGCCCTGGGAATGAGATTGAGGGTTGTTTCCAGGCCCTGGCTAGCGTGATTTTAGCTGCTAGGAAAATATAGAAGAATAGAGATTGAGTATTCCTGGTTGTTTTATCAATTTTCTTATTTAGAATGTCGATTTGTGGGTCTTGTGGAGTTGGTAGGCCCGTGACCTTTCTAGCTAGATGGATTCTGTCTTTATTTACAGAAGAAGGTCAGCAATGGCAGCACTAGCACATGAGATGTTTGTATGGTCTTGTTTTATGCCCTGCACTACATAAAAGCTAAGCTTTGTGAAATGATTACATTGTAATGTGCTGCTTTCCTTTCTAGGGACCGTTGTTAGAAGGTGTAAAGCGGTGTCTTGATAATGCGGACTTTGACAGCCAGAATACTTTGACCCAATCTTACATGTTAACTGCTGCAGCTTCAGCTGGAAACTGGGACAAGTGGCAGACCTACTACGATGTCCTGGACGCTAAGGCCATCAGTGATGGTAATATTCATGGTTTAAATGCATAAGCAAGCCATACAACTTTCTTTCCTTTAACCACGAGTTGAAGGAAAGAAAATCAATCACTTCCCCTATTAACACAGTCAGTGTTGATGGGGGAATCCCTCCTGCTGCGCTACTGTATTCTGACAATGAGGGGTTTTCCCCGCCTTTGGTGTATTTTGGTTTTGTGCTGCCCTAGGCAAGACTAAAATTGGGCGCCCCCCCTTCTATGTAAATTTTCCCCACTTCTTCCTTTTTAACGGATGTGACTCCCTCCAAAATTTAAGGAATACAAGTCCCAACATGAACCCCTGAGATCTCATAAGGGGGGGGGGGGGGTGAGAGAGGGTGGGAGAGAGAGGGGGGTGGGTGAGGGAGGGAGAGAGAGGGGGGATGAAAGACGGGGGTGGGTGAGGGAGAGAGAGAGGGAGAGAGGGAGGGTTGAGAGAGAGAGAGGGGGGATGAGAGAGAGGAGGGTGAGAGAGAGAGAGAGAGAAAGGGGGTTGAGAGAGAAAGAGAGAGGGGGTAAGAGAGAAAAAGAGAGGGGGGGGTGAGAGAGAAAAAGAGAGGGGTTGAGAGAGATAAAGGAGGGATGAGAGAGAGAGGGGGGGATAAGAGAGAGAGGGGGAATGAGAGGAGAGAGAGAGAAAGAGAGGGGGAATGAGAGAGAGAGAGAAGAGGGGTGAGAGAGAGAGAAGAGGGGGGGTGAGAAAGAAAGGAGGGGGGTGAGAGAGGCGGCTCTAGCAACCAGTGGCCAATAGAATCTCAGGTGGAGGGGGGGGCAGTTGTTTTTGCTGCCCCCCTGCAAAGTGCTGCCCTAGGCCTGGGCCTTGTTGGCCTAGGCCAAAATACAGCACTGTTCCCCGCCATCAGAATACCATGAAGATAATGAATGCACAAGAAAAATTCAACCGCCTGCCCACAGATGGATAGAAATTCGGTCGGTTACTGCCAGTGTTGCCAACCTCCTACAGCATTTTTTTCCTGACAATACATGGAAAATTTACTGACGGAGCACATTTTTTTACTGACCACTTGAAACCGATTATAAAGACAACCAATAATAAAATGTTACTAACACAATATGGAAATACTAACAATATCCATAATAAGTAATTTGCCTGGTTTTCACCTAAAAAGTCAACACAGCATGAGAAAATAGTAGCCCCTAATATTTACAGACAGTTGTAAAGAATCACTTATTTTTACAAACTGTCCGTAAGTTTACTGGCGGTTAGCAACCCTGATTCCTGTTGAGCCAGCCGAATTTTGATTCTGTCTATGACCGGCCTTAGACTGTTAAGGGTTTCAACAAGATCTTAGCCCTAGTTAGATATATTTTACTTTGCTAAAGCATTGAAAAATCTTTCTTTTGCCTGGAATTCTTTTTGAAAAATATCAGTACACTTCTTGACATTTAAGGGTGCCTAGGCACTGCTGTGCCTTCAGCCTCATAGCTGTATATTTGTAGGATAAGGTCACCTAAGACAGTGTTTCTTAACCACTTTACTACCGGAGGATTTTCCTGCTTTACGTCTAGGCCACTTTTTTCAACTTGGCACTGTGCGACAATTGCGCGGTCGTGCGACGCTGTACCCAAACGAAATTTACGTCCTTTTTTCCCACAAACAGAGCTTTCTTATGGTGGTATTTGATCACCTCTGCACTTTTAATTTTATGCGATATTAATAAAAAAGAGCGACAATTTTGAAAAAATAATATTTTTCTACTTTGACAGTTAAGAAATATCCAATATATTACATTTTTGTCATATATTTAGGCCAAAATGTATTTAGCTACATGTCTTTGACAAAAGCATTCTCAATGAGCGTATTTTTTACCGCTTTAAGACCCGAAGATTTTACCCCATTGCTGACCAGTCCATATTTTGCGATTCGGCACTGCATTACTTTAATAGACAATTGCGCGGTCCTGAACATTTTAGGCCAATTTGCTTTCTGCTTCATATGTTTGGTAAAAAAAATTGCAATAAGCGTATTTTGATTGGTTTGCGCAAAAGTTATCGCAACTACTAACTACGGGAAAGATTTATGTCATTTTTATTGTTTTTTTTTTTTAACAAGTAATGGCGGTGATCTGCGATTTTTTTTGAGGGTCTGCGACATTGCGGCGGACAGATCGGACCCTTGACTGACATTTTTGACACTTTTGGGGGGACCAGTGACATTACTACAGTAATCAGTGCTATAAATATGCACTGTTACTGTAATAATGACACTGGCAGGGAAGGGGTTAACTTTATTGGTGATCAAGGGGTTAAATGTATGCCTGGTGCTTACTAACGTGTGTGGGGGGAGGGGACTGTGTGACACAGACACAGATCGCAGGTTCAGCTATGCTGAATCCTGTAATCTGTCACATAGGAGATCTGCCCGCTTTGTTTACACAAGCGGGCGGATCTCCTCACTCGATCCCCGACGATCGGGGAAGAGCGGCGGTGATCACCATCTCTCCTCCCCTGGCCCTACTCCCGCTGTGTCTGAATACAGCGGGAGCGAGCCTCCGGCAGCGCGCGCGCGCCGCCCACAAGGGGAGGAGTCCAGCAACGTAGGTCTACATCGCTTGACGGAATCGAGCCCCTTTGCCGCAGTCTCTGCATTAAGGTAAAAAACCTTCTGCATGCAACTCCCTCCCCTAGGCCCCCCTTTATACCTACTTGAGCCCGATATCAATCCAGCCATGTGCGCAAGAGCAGAGGCTCTCTCTCTTCTCGCCATTGGCTCTCGCTGATGTCAATCACGGGCCAATGAGGAGGGAGCAGGGGGCAGGGCCAAGCCACACTCTGTATCAATGGACACACAGAGAAGGGCTCGAGAGGGAGCACGCACAGGTGCCCCCAGAGCAAGAAGCTTGCTATGGGGGGCACTCGGCAGGAGAAACGGATCTGCTATGTGCAAAACCATTACACAGAGCAGGTAAGTATAACATGTCTGTTATTTTAATTAAAACAAGGCTTAATCATTTACAATCACTAAATGATATTTATCACTGGGAAACCTGGGCCTGGGACAATGCACCCCCTTGACAGAGTCTCCCCATCACATTAGAGTCTCCCTGGATCACAGGATCCTTTAATCCATTTTTGTTCCAGGAGAAAACGGTTCTCATGCTTGGGGCACCCTTGGTAATCCAAATGGCACCCTAGTTGAGAAACATTAACCTAAGAAACTGCTGCCTCTGACAGCTAGTCTCACCAAATTTGGAGGCATACTTGGTGATGTCACTCCTGTGCCGCTCACTGTTCTCCTTGCTGGAGAGGAAGCGGTTACTGAAGAGCTGCAGTGCAAGGATCTCTCCACTTCTGTGGATTTGTGCTTCATCTCCAAATTTGGAGGCATACTTGGTGATGTGCTGCTCACTACTCTTCTTGCTAGAGAGGAAGCTGTTCCTAAAGAGCTGCAGTGCAAGAATTTCCAAACTACTGCAGATTTGTGCTTCCTCTCCAAATTTGGAGGCATACAGTGGTGATCGAAAGTTTGGGCACCCCAGGTTAAAAGTTTGATTTCATTTCCATCATTTACACTTTCAAAATAAAAAAATGGCGTCTGCAAAAGTGTGGGCACCCTGCAGAGTTAATATCTTGTACTGCCCCCTTTGGCAAGTATCACAGCTTGTAAACGCTTTTTGTAGCCAGCCAAGAATCTTTCAATTTTTGTTTGAGGTATCTTTGCCCATTCCTGCTTACAAAAGTCTTTCAGTTCTTTGAGATTTCTGGGCTGTCTGTCACGCACTGCTCTTTTAAGGTCTATCCATAGATTTTCAATTATGTTGAGGTCAGGAGATTGTGAAGGCCATGGCAAATCCTTCAGTTTACGCCTCTTGATGTAATCCCCCGTGGATTTGAGGTGTGTTTAGGATCATTATCCATTTGTAGAAGCCATCCTCTCTTTAACTTCAGCTTTTTCACAGATGGCATCAAGTTACCATCCAAAATTTGCTGAAATTTTATTGAACCCATTTTTCCTTCTACTCATGAGATGTTCCCTGTGCCACTGGCTGCAATGCAACCCCAAAGCATGATTGATCCACCCCCATGCTTAACAGTTGGACAGAGGTTCTTTTCATTAAATTCTGTGCCCCTTCTTCTCCAAACGTACCTTTGCTCATTCCGGCCAAAAAGTTCAATTTTAACCTCATCGGTCCACAGAACTTGTTTCCAAAATGCATCAGGCTTGTCTATATGTTCATTTGCAAAGTTCAAACGCTGATTTTTGTGGTGAGGACGTAGAAGAGGTTTTCTTCTGATGACTCTTCCATGAAGACCATATTTGTAGAAGTATCTCTTTATAGTGGAATAATGTCCACAACTCCAGTGTCTGCCAGATCTTTCTGGAGGGATCGTGCAGTCAAACGTCGGTTTTGAATTGTTTTTCTCACAATCCTGCAAGCTGTTCTGTCTGATATTTTTCTTGGTCTTCCAGATCTTGCTTTAACTTCCACTGTTCCTGATGACTGCCATTTCTTAATTACATTCCGAACAGAGGATATTGACATCTGAAAACGCTTTGCTATCTTCTTATAGCATTCTCCAGCTTTGTGAGCGTCAACTATTTTCAGTTTCAGTTTTTTAGGCAACTGCTTAGAAGATCCCATGGTGCTGATTGTTGGGGCAAGGTCAGATGAGTCTGGGCATTTAAAACCTTTGAGATTGACATCACCTGGTCTTCCTAGACGATGATTGAGAACAATCCATGACACTGGCAGGTCTCAGCCTTGCAAAGGGGGCAGTGCATGCTATAAATTCTGCAGGGAGCCCAAACTTTTGTAGATGCCATTTTTTTGTTTTCTGTAATTTTGAAAGTGTCAATGATGGAAATAAAAATCTAACTTTTGTTGACATATTATAAGAATATCTAATCTGCAATTTGATGCCTTTTGGAGATTTTTCCATCTTTCCTTGGCTTCTTTATGCACATTAATACAAATTTTTACCTGGGTTGCCCAAACTTTCGATCACCACTGTATATGGTGATGTCACTCCTGTTCTGTTCGCTGTTATACTTGCTGGAGAGGAAACTGTTTCCAAAGAGCTGCCGTGCAAGGATCTCCCTGCTTCTGTGGATCTGCGCTTCCTGTCCAAATTTGGAGGCATGCTTGGTGATGTCACTCCTGTGCTGCTCAATGATCTCTTTGCTGGAGAGGAAGCTGTTCCTAAAGAGCCGCAGTGCAAGGATTTCCCCGCTTCTGTGGATTTGTGCTTCCTCTCCAAATTTGGAATCATACTTGGTGATGTCACTCCTGTGATGCTCAATGTTCTCCTTGATGACGAGGAAGTTGTTTCTGAAGAGCTGCAGTGCAAGGATCTCCTTGCTTCTATGAATCGGTGATTCCTCTCTAAATTTGGAGGCATAGTTGGTGATGCCCCCCCTGTGCTTCTCACTGTTCTCCTTGCTGGAGAGGAAGCTGTTCCTAAAGAGCTGCAGTGCAAGTATTTTTCCACTTCTGTGGATTTGTGCTACCTCTCCAAATTTGGAGGGATAGTTGGTGATGTCACCCCTGTGCTGCTCACTGTTCACCTTGCTGGAGAGGAAGATGTTCCTTGACCTCTCCTGCTGCTTCTTCATCATCATCCCACCAGTCATCACATCACCAATCTTCATATGAGCAGCTCTGATATGGAGATGCAAAGCACAGCTGCTCTACCAAGATAGCCACCCACACCCAAGTGCAAAGTGCAGAGCAAGGCATTGTAAATCTGTAATTGAGAAATGATTAGGAAGAACACGGGCAATATTGGTGACTAGTCCATTATTCTGCTTCCCTTTATTGGGTACAGCTTCCTCCACACATTTCCATTTTAGCATACATACTTGGTGGAAGGTCTAAGCCGATTACACCTCCGCTCTCCTCATGTTCCCTGCATTATACCTAAACCTTTTTTCTCGCATCTCTAGGTGACACACTTTATTGGAGGAATGACAAAGATGTGAAGTTAGTATTATATCAGTATTTCCCATCATCGAGTACTGGAGACGTCTTGATCACATCAAACATGCTGATAGGCATGACGAAACATCCAAACCCAAGTCAAGAGCTTTTAAACAAAATGGGCAGTGCAGCAAAATGGTTGTCTGGACGAATGACCCGATATGGAGGTTTTTACGCTTCACAGGTAATAAAGATTTACTATATAAATGTCGCCAAAGATTTACAATGGTTGCCATTGCACAGAAAAGCCTTCTTAGAACATAAGGTATCCAAGTGTCTCATTTTATCACATATCCCAAATATAAGAGGATTATTCCTCTTTCTAGGCCAGTGGGCAGAGCCATGCCAATGGTTTCTTTATGCCCCATCAGCCAGATGAACATCCAGATCTGCAGTGCAAATAAAGCCCTAAAATCATAGAGCCATTCATTAGGCTATATTTGCACTATATACCAGTGATCTGCATCTGGGTGATGGGACAGATTTACAGATAAGGTTGCGGCTTGCTTGACCTGGATCTGTGAAAGAATTGAAACCAAAGACAGCCAGAAAACTAGCATTTCCAGAAGAAGGCAGAAAATGATAGGAGAACCCCAGAACCCCTGACTGGGACACTTGTTTCGTGTCAATGACTCTGAAATTGTTAACCACTTCAGCCCCAGAAGGTTTTACCCCTCTTCATGACCAGGCCATTTTTTTGCGATACGGCACTTTATCTGACAATTGCGCGGTTTGCTATAAACAAAAAAAGACTAACGGTTTTAAAAAAAAAAAACAATATTTTCTCCTCTGACCTTCCAAGATGGCAAACGCTCTGATTCATCCCAAAGGTGTTCAGGGAATACAAGAGGAAGGGTGGGGCTTTTTAACAGCTCTGATCTGATTGTGTTTCCTGTAGGGTGGATTCTCTCATCTCTCATACGTTTGCCGTCCTGGAAGGTTCATAAAAACACCGTTACCGATATCTAACAAGAGGCTTTTTACTTTCTGCTATAAAACACATCCAATAAAAAAAATATAAAGACATACCAAGACATTTTGGACAATTGCATGGTTCCAACTTTGTGGGAACAGTTTGGGGATGTCCACTTCCTCTTCCACCATGACTGCGCACCAGTGCACAAAGCAAGGTCCATAAAGACGTGGTTTGGGGGTGGAGGAACTTGACTGGCCTGACCTCAACCCGATAGAACACCTTTGGGATGAATTAGAGCGGAGACTGCAAGCCAGGCTTTCTTGTCCAACATCAGTGCCTGACCTCACAAATGCACCTCTGGAAGAATGGTCAAACATTCCCATAGACACTCCTAAACCTTGTGGACAGCCTTCCCAGAAGAGTTGCAGCTGTTATAGCTGCAAAGGGTGGACCAACTCAATATTGAACCCTACGGACTAAGATTGGGAGGCCAGTAAACTTCATGTGCGTGTAAAGGCAGGTGTCCCAATACTTTTGACAATATAGTGTATGTAATAATGGATAGACTGAGGGCAGGTATGCCTAGACGGAGCCATGTAAACACATCAGAATGCACTGTAATGCAGATACATAAGGGGTCCATATAGTGAACTTGGTGTTGAGTCATTCATTTTAAGGTCATCACAGAGGACAAGGGGGCCCTCTCTCTTTACATCTGGAAGAAAAGAGATTTCATCTCCAAATACAGAAGGGATTCTTCAAAGTAAGAGTTGTGAAAATGTGGAATAGACTCCCTCAAGAGGTTGTTTTGGCCAGCTCATTAGACTGCTTTACCACTTGCCGACCGCCCGCCGCAGATATACTTCAGCAAGCTGGCTCAGCTGTGTGAGGTACGGTGGTTCGCAGGAGGGCCCGTCCCCATTAGGCAGCGGGGATGCTGATCCACGGGGCCGGCGGCCATGATTGCAGCCTGACACCCGCGATCGCTCTCAGTGAAGAGAGAACGACGGACATCTGTTGTAAACACAGCAGGCCGTTCTTCTCTCTGAAATGATCACAGAGCGCCTGTGATCCTCCTATTTAGAATCACAGGTCTCTGTGTTGATTCCACAAGCCCCTCCCCCATACAGTTAGAAAACACCCCCTAGGCTCACACTTAACCCTTTGATCACCCTTGAGTTAACCCCTTCCTTGCCAGTGTCATTATTACAGTGACAGTGCATATTTTTAGCACTGATTACTGTAGTAATGTCACTGGTCCCCCCAAAAGTGTCAAAAATGTCATGGTCCGATCTGTCCGCCGCAATGTCGCAGTCCCGCAAAAAATAGCTGATTGCCGCCATTACTAGTAAAAAAATTGGAATTGGCTTATTGGAATTGTTGTTACCAAAAATATGTAGCAGAATACAAATTGGCCTAAAAGGATGAAAAATTTAGATTTTTAAATTTTTTTTTATTGGGAATGGTATACAGCAGCAGCAGAATGTGAAAAATATTGTTTTTGTTTCAGAATTGTCTCTTTTTTTTTGTTTATATCGCAATTATATAAAAATCACACAGGTGATCAAATACCCTCAAAAGAAAGCTCTATTTGTGGGGAAAAAAGGACATTGATTTTATTTGGGTACATCGTTGCACGACCGCACAATTGTCCGTTAAATTAACACAGTGGCGAATCGCAAAAAATGGCCTGATCATTAAGGGGCAAATCCTTCCGGTCCAGAAGTGGTTAACAAAGGCCTGGATTCTTTCCTAGGTGTACCTAATATAACTGGTTACTAATATTTATAGGTAAAGTTGATCCAGGGAATATCAGATTGCCTCTCGGGGGACCAGAAAGGAATTTTTTTCCCCTGCTGTAGCAAACTGGATCATTCTTTGCTGGGGTTTTTCACCTTCTGGATAAACTGCAGGTATAGGATTGTGTATATGGGATTGTATGGTTGGGTTTTCTTTATTGTTTTTTTGTTTTATATTGGTTGAGCCAGATGGACTTGTCTTTTTTCAACCTGACTAACTATATGTAAGATTATCCTGAATTAAGATAAAGATTTTTCAGGTGTCAAAAACAAATTTAGGAAAAGAAAAACTCACTGGAACACACTGAAAACTCATTTAACCACTGACGGACCACCCCCGGTATTTTTTTTAAACGGTGGGCAGTCCGCTTTAACATAAGGGTGGTCCCAGTGGTTGATTCGCCACTGGATCACCCTTATGGGTGGCGGGAGAGGTGCCCCTGCTGCTTCCCGGTCATTTTCCCCACTTACCGGAGCTGTCGGTAGCAGTGAAAATGATCCGGTCCGCTCTCCTCTCAGGCAGGAAGTAGAGTGAGGGCAAGATGGCCCCACTCCACTCTATGGCCTTGGAGGACTGGAGCGATGTCATACGTTGCTTCCTAGCAACGGATTTAAAGAGCACATGAATAAAATTACTTTTTTTCTTAGTGTAAATGTGAGATCTGGGGTCTTTTTGACCCCAGATCTCACATTAAAGAGGACCTATAATGCTTATTTCTATTACAAGGGATATTTACATTCTTTGTAATAGGAATACAAGTGATCAACATTTTATTTATCTTTTTTAAAAAAGTGTAAAAATAAAAGATAAAATAAATAGGAGAGGGGTGCATCCGAGGCTTTCCAAGATGGCAGATGTACTCTGAGTGAGCTCCGGTCCTGCTCAGCTACAATAGCCTCCGATCGCCTCAGGGGTGAGTGACCCTTTCTCCTCTGCTCCTCCTGAGCGGCCCATGGTCAAAATCAGCTATCAAAAGCCCTACCCACAGCCTTCGCTCGGCACACGGCCTGCTGCACATATGGAGCGCTTCCTGACTAGGGATGATCGAACTTTTGAAAAGTTCGGTTCGACCAGAACACCCAAATTTTCCAAAAGTTCGGTTCGGATTTCAGAATCCCATTGAAATCAATGGGACCCGAACTTCGGTAATCAAAAAACACAATTTTTAAGCCCTAAAACCCAATAAATGCCCCTAAAAAGTGTCTAGGGTTCTGGATCATGCCCCATTAACTATTAATCACACAAAAAAAGTTCTAAAAAATTGTCATTTTTGATAAAAAAGCCAATTATTGAAAAATTAAAAAAAAAAAAAAGAGATTTTTTGATTTTTACTTTGGATTTAGTATCTGGGGGGGGGGGGGGGTCTAAAAAGTGTACATGTGAAGTTTCAGCTCTGTAGCATGTCCAGGACCATGAAAAAAAAGATTGTTTGTATTAGAAAACTTTCAGCACAGGAGGTTGGCTCCGCTGCTGTAACACCTTGCCGGTTTAATAGAAGGAATTTTTTTGGGTTCTTTGCAGTCAGGAAAAACATCTGAACTTGTGTATAGTGGTACTATGCACAAGTTCTGATGTTTTGCCTGCCTCCAAAAACCCCCAAAAAATGCCAGCAAAAACACACCTAGACATATATAGGTGTGATAGTAGCAGAAATATATTACTGTAAATGATTTCATTAGCGCAAGCATATATTTCTGCTACTATCACACCTATATATGTCTAGGTGTGTATATAAATATATGGATGTGTGTATATACACCACTATACACAAGTTCAGATGTTTTGCCTGCCTCAAAAGAACCCCAAAAAATGCCAAAAAAAACGCTAGCGTCAAAAAAAAAATGCCCAGGTGTGTTTTTGCTGGCATTTTTTGGGGGTTTTTGGAGGCAGGCAAAACATCAGAACTTGTGCACAGTACCACAGTACCACTATACACAAGTTCAGATGTTTTTCCTGACTGCAAAGAACCCAAAAAAATGCCTTCTATTAAACCGGCAAGGTGTGAAAACCGAAAAGCCATATTGGTGAAGATCTGAAAGTTTTCTAATACAAACAATCTTTTTTTTTATGGTTCTGGACATGCTACAGAGCTGAAACTTCACAGGTACACTTTTTAGACCCCCCAGATCTGAAATCCAAAGTAAAAATCAAAAAAAAATTTTTTTTTTTTTTTCAATAATTGGCTTTTTTATCAAAAATGACAATTTTTAAGAATTTTTTTTTTTTTGTGTGATTTTGTGTCTGGGGGGTCTAAAAGGTGTACCTGTGAAGTTTCAGCTCTGTAGCATGTCCAGAACCAGAAAAAAAAAAGGATTGTATGTATTAGAAAACTTTCAGCTCAGGGGGTTAGCTTCTCTCCACACCTTGCCGGTTTCAAAGCAGGCATTTTTTTGGGTTCTTTGCAGTCAGGAAAAACATCTGAACTTGTGTATAGTGGTACTGTGCACAAGTTCAGATGTTTTGCCTGCCTCCAAAACCCCCCAAAAAATGCCAGCAAAAACACACCTGGGCATTTTTGTTTTTGACGCTAGCGTTTTTTTGGCATTTTTTTGGGTTCTTTTGAGGCAGGCAAAACATCTGAACTTGTGTATAGTGGTGTATATACACACATCCATATATTTATATACACACCTAGACATATATAGGTGTGATAGTAGCAGAAATATATTACTGTAAATGATTTCATTAGCGCAAGCATATATTTCTGCTACTATCACACCTATATATGTCTAGGGGTAAATATACAGACATATATTACTGTAAATGATTTCATTAGCGCAAGCATATATTTCTGCTACTATCACATCTATATATGTCTAGGTGTGTATATAAATATATGGATGTGTGTATATACACCACTATACACAAGTTCAGATGTTTTGCCTGCCTCCAAAACCCCCCAAAAAATGCCAGCAAAAACACACCTGGGCATTTTTTTTTTTGACACTAGCGTTTTTTTGGCATTTTTTTGGGTTCTTTTGAGGCAGGCAAAACATCTGAACATGTGTATAGGGGGTATATATACACATATATGTCTGAATATATACCCCTAGACATATATAGGTGTGATAGTAGCAGAAATATATTACTGTAAATGATTTCATTAGCGCAAGCATTTATTTCTGCTACTATCACACCTATATATGTCTAGGGGTATATATTCAGACATATATGTCTATATATGCCCCCTATACACATGTTCAGATGCCATGTCTGACATCAAACATGTCCTCAAAAAAGCACTGGCAGTGGCAGCCCCTGCAGCTTAAAAAATGCTTGGCTGGTGAGAAGCCATATGGGTGTGCCGAAGCAATTCAGAGAAATTATCATTTCTCTATAGCGGTCACCCTGCTATGGAAGGGTTTTGTCACCCTGCCATAGCAGTCACTGCCAGTTAACCCTACACTACACTACGGTCCCCTTACACTTAACACTTTCCCTACAGAAACTAAATTTTTGAAGCTAACTTAAGTGTAAAGGAGCACTCTAACTACACTAGATATCCCTTTCCTCACACTAAAAATAGCTAAATGACACTTTTAAAGTAAAATTAACAGAACTGCTTCCACTCTCTTCCATGTCCAGTATAACAATGCTAGGAATATGGCGGGGGCGATCTTATATACTGGGGGGCATATTCACTAATGATTGGTCTAGGGACCCCCTAGTCACTCCAATCACATTCCTAGCATTCTCCTGCCCCCTCAATTGGCTTTTGCTAATGGTTCTGGTCCAATCACGGGCTTTTAAAGCCCATTTCCTGAAGCATTGCATTTTGGGCGGTTCTGGTTGCCGAATTCTGAACTTTTTGGGCAAAAAGTTCTAAATTCGGCCGAACCTCGAACACCCAATGTTCGGGCCGAACCGATGGTGGACCCGAACCGTTCTATCATCCCTATTCCTGACCAGGCCTTGATCCCTGGCCTCAAATTCCCAGGGAAACCCGATAGATCGAGGCGCTGCTTCCACTACTGAAATTCTATCACAAGTGGCCCTCTCTGTTAACAGGGGCCCACCTCTTCAGTCTCTATTAACCCCTGAGCTACTAGTAGAAAAATTACAGATGCTTTTACACCAGCTAACCTGTAGCTCAGGAAGTGGGAAAATTGTCCCAGGAACTGAGGGGAGAGATTGATCAGATTGGTGAGCTCACAGATATCCTGGAAATTAAGTTTGACGACATGATCCAATATGTGCATGCTCTGGAAAAGGAAAATGCATCCCTAAGACACTCATTCTCCCAACTACAAGTGCACCAGGAAGACCTGGAAAACAGGGAAAGGCGTCAAAACCTACGCATCCGCAGGATATCAGAAAATGTACCTGACAGCAAAATCTGTCCCTATGTCTTGGGTCTATTCAATTTCCTTGCGCCAGATATCGCTGACTTAGACTGGGGATTCGATCGCACTCATAGGTCCTTGGCCCCAAAACCTCCTTCTGGAGCTAGACCGAGAGATGTTGTGGTCCGTTTTCACTATTATGACAGCAAGGAAGCCCTCACTATGGCTACCCACAACCACTCTCACATCAATTTCAAAGGGGACAAAATTCAAATTTTCAGTGATCTATATCCAATTTGGCAAAGAGACGTTCTCTGTGACCCATCACTTCTCATCTCCAGTCCCACAAAGTCCCCTACTACTGGGGCTTCCCATAGTGTCATGAAGGATGGAATACAGCATACCCTATGAGATCTCCACGAGGGAGAAGCTTTCCTTAAAGGCCTGGGCCTTCCACCACTCCCGGTCGAAGACTCCCTCCCACCACCCTCTACCACAGGAGCTTCCACTGCACCTACCAGGATCTGGACACCTACTAAAGAGAATTCGAAGAAGTCCTCTTCTACCCCCCCCCCCCAGCGCTCCCGTCTGAACAGATACCCCACCTGATCTTTCTGTGGTCACCTTTCAGGATCCATCTTTGGCCTCACATAACCCTCCCTCTCCAGGGATTTCCCTTGTTTTTTCTATTGTTGTTTCTGGGAATGTTGGCAAGTCCCTTGGCGCAATTCGGGAGGAGTGAAATGATTAGTTTTTTCTTTTCTCATTGAGTGTTGGGTCGGAGAGGGAGTCTAGGACACCACTTGTGGGGAACCATGTTTCCCCACCTGTTCCTCAAGGCCTTGTGATTGTCACACTACTGACTTCTTCATGAGACAATTTGTTTTTACCCTTATTTCTTGCTTTTTCATGTATGACCTTATGTTCAGTTCTTGTTTTTTCTTTTTTGATTCTATGTTTCATTGGGGCACTACCTGCACTATATAGAATATGTCTGCTTCATGTTTCTAATTATGTATGGCTTTAAAAATTCTATCTTATAATGTTAAAGGTCTAAACTCCATCAAGAAACGCTGGACTGTCCTGAAAGAATTTAGAGCATCCGGGGCTGATGTGATTCTGATTCAGGAGACTCACTTCCACCCTGGAGGCTCCTTCAAATCCTAGATATTTTCCCCATTCGTTTACAGCATCAGACTTATCTGGCAAGGCCGGGGTAGCGATTTCTCATCAAACGCACCTGTCCTCTCGTCTGGACCCTTATGGTCGCTATGTGATTTTGGAATATAAATATATGTCCACTCGCTTTATGCTCATGAATGTATATGTTCCAAATACTGGACAGATAAAATTTCTCACTGAAACACTTGAACTATTGCAGACATCCCCTTACCCATTTACAATTCTAGGCGGTGACTTAAATGTTGCCTTCTCTCCTATACGAGATAGATCTATTTTTCACACCAATCTTCCCTCCTCCACGCAATCCCTTTCCACTTCTTTCCGGACCCATCATCTGTTTAAAGCTTGGAAGATCAAACACCCAACCAGCAAACAGTTTTCCTTTTACTCCCCGCCCCACAAAATGTTTTCCAGATTGGACTACTTCTTTGTCTTTGCCCCACTTTTGACTAGTGTGGTGTCCTCCGACCTAGGTTTGATAACCTGGTCTGATCACGCCCCACTTTCTCCTGATTTATCTCTCTTGAAGGCGTTCCCTAGAAAATGCCACTGGCAACCTAATGAGTCCCTGCTAAACCAGCCTGCCAATAGAGAGGCACTCTCGCAGGCATTAACTGAATTTTTTGAGTTAAATGTAGGCTCTGTGGAGCGGTAGTCCACCCTGTGGGAGACACTTAAGGTATTCTTTAGAGGGCAATGCATATCCACGGGCTCTCATTTGAAGAAAAATTCAGCGGCCCAAAATTTATCCCTGCTAGCCAAATTACGTACAGCTGAACATCGCCTTCTGTCCTCCCCCACAGTGGCCCGCCTCCGAAAGGTTACAATTTTACATGATCAACTTAAATCTTTAATTTTATCTGCCTCTTCCAAATCACTGCTTTGAGTGAAACAAAAATGTTATGAATTTTCCAACAAACCCCATAGGCTGTTGGTATCCAAGCTTAATCCCTGTCCCTCCCATTCTTTCCCTGATTCCCTAATACAATATAACAGTACACCTACCTATTGTCCCCAGACTATGGTCAATGTATTTGAAGAATTTTACCAAAAACTCTATAATTGCCTATCCCCGACTCTTCACCCACCCTTCCAGCTGGTCTCATTTGACTCTTTTTTAGAGGACATTCACCTTTCTAAACTATCCTCTTCTGATCAACAGATGCTGAATGCTCCTATCACAATAGAGGAACTCACCAATACTGTTAAACAATTGCCTACTCAAAAGTCCCCTGGCCCTGTTGGACTCCCTTATAAGTACTTCAAGACCTATTAATAAGTGAAAAAGGTGCACAAAACCTAGATATTTACTATAGCAGCAACTGAAACTCCAACCGTGATGGAGTAAATGTGAAATGAAAAAAAGTGCACTCAGTAAAATAAATTAAAAAAAACTTGATATGCATCAAAACATATAAATAAATAAATGTGATCAGAGTATATCACTACATGTGAAATACAATGTGCTTGAATCTTACATAATACCAACGATAAATAGGCGAAATTCTTAAGCTTCAGAAGTGACAGCGCGGCTTCTCCAGCTGACACGTTTCGCCTCAGAAGGCATCAACTGTGAATTGCAGAGCGGCCGCGAACATCTGAAGCTTAAGAATTTTGCCTGTTTATCGTTGGTGTTATGTAAGTGCCCTACTTTTTAAATTGTGTACCGGGGATAATGCACCATTGCCTGCTAGTGTTGAGCGAACACGGACTGTATTATTCGTGTTCGTACCGAATAATTGGATTTTTTGTACCCGAACACGGACACGGACACTTTACTGTATGTTCGGGTAAAAATCCGTGTTCGGTCGTTTTATTTCCGGGTTTTGCATGCTTTGGCGCTCTTTTCATGGCGGGCTTTCAACAGCCAATCAACAATCGTTTAACTGGTGTGCCTTAAGCCATCCCAGCCATGCCTGCAAATGTCTCAGTAGCTGTGATTGGCCGTCTGAAGCATGTGACCAAGTCTTTATAAGTTCGAGGCAGCCGCAGCGGCGTCATTATGCTGCTTAGATTCAGGGACAGAGCACACATCAACGTGCTGGCTGCTGATTAGGGAAAGATAGGCAGGAAAAAACCATTTGTGTCCGGATAGAATTGAGGGACAGGTCGGAGTGTTTAGGCAGGGCGAGTTGTAGGCATTTTAGGGATAGAGTCTGCTGAATTATATAGGGTCAGTGTCTTCTACAAACTACAATCGATATTGCTGTGTGGGGGGTGGGGTGAATCTGCACTCAATCCTGATCTACGATCTCTTCTCAATCCTGTTAGGGACAGAGTCTGCTGAATTTTAGGGAAACTGTGTTCTACAAACTACAATCGATATTGCTGTGTGGTGTGGGATTGGAGATAGGCAGGTGTCAGTGATCCACATCCATTTTTCTGTGTGTGAGCTGCAGTGAACACAATCTTTTTGGGCTGCAGTGAACACAATCTTTTTGGGCTGCAGTGAACACAATCTTTTTGGGGTGCAGTGAACAAAATCTTTTTGGGGTGCAGTGAACACAATCCTTTTTGGTGTGCAGTGAACACAATCTTTGTGGGGTGCAGTGAACAAAATCCTTTGTGGGGTGCAGTGAACACAATCTTTTTGGGGTGCAGTGAACAAAATCCTTTTTGGGGTGCAGTGAACAACATCCTTTTTGGGGTGCAGTGAACACAATCTTTTTGGGGTGCAGTGAACAAAATCCTTTGTGGGGTGCAGTGAACACAATCTTTTTGGGGTGGAGTGAACAACATCCTTTTTGGGGTGCAGTGAACAAAATCCTTTTTGGGGTGCAGTGAACAAAATCATTTTTGGGGTGCAGTGAACACAATCTTTTTGGGGTGCAGTGAACACAATCTTTGTGGGGTGCAGTGAACACAATCTTTTTGGGGTGGAGTGAACAACATCCTTTTTGGGGTGCAGTGAACAACATCCTTTTTGGGGTGCAGTGAACACAATCTTTTTGGGGTGCAGTGAACACAATCTTTGTGGGGTACAGTGAACAGAATCTTTGTGGGGTGCAGTGAACACAATCTTTGGGGGGTACAGTGAACACAATCTTTGTGAGGTGCAGTGAACACAATCTTTGTGGGGTGCAGTGAACACAATCATTGTGGGGTGCAGTGAACTCAATCTTTGTGGGGTACAGTGAACACAATCTCATACTTCTGAAGGTTTGAGGGTGCTGCCTGTTCCATACTCCCCCTACTCCTCATCTAGCCTTTTAGGGGTACAAACAATAGTAATTGGGGCCTAGTGTGGTTGTGTACGTGTGATATACATACACTTTTTTGGGATCATATTTTCTATTCCGCTATTTAATCAAAAACCTTTGGGGATCAGTTAAATTGGGGGATAGTCTGTGTTGGTACGTGTGAGAGAGATCCACCTTTCCAAGTTGTTGGGGTTCATCTCATACTTCTGAAGGTTTGAGGGTGCTGCCTGTTCCATACTCCCCCTACTCCTAGCCTTTTAGGGGTACAAACAATAGTAATTGGGGCCTAGTGTGGTTGTGTACGTGTGATATACATACACTTTTTTGGGATCATATTTTCTATTCCGCTATTTAATCAAAAACCTTTGGGGATCAGTTAAATTGGGGGATAGTCTGTGTTGGTACGTGTGAGAGAGATCCACCTTTCCAAGTTGTTGGGGTTCATCTCATACTTCTGAAGGTTTGAGGGTGCTGCCTGTTCCATACTCCCCCTACTCCTAGCCTTTTAGGGGTACAAACAATAGTAATTGGGGCCTAGTGTGGTTGTGTACGTGTGATATACATACACTTTTTTGGGATCATATTTTCTATTCCGCTATTTAATCAAAAACCTTTGGGGATCAGTTAAATTGGGGGATAGTCTGTGTTGGTACGTGTGAGAGAGATCCACCTTTCCAAGTTGTTGGGGTTCATCTCATACTTCTGAAGGTTTGAGGGTGCTGCCTGTTCCATACCCCCCCTACTCCTCATCTAGCCTTTTAGGGGTACAAACAATAGTAATTGGGGCCTAGTGTGGTTGTGTACGTGCGAGATACATACACTTTTTTTGATCATATTTCCTATTCCGCTATTCAATAAAAACCTTTGAGGATCAATTGAATTGCGGGATAGTCTGTGTCGGTACGTGTGAGAGAGATCCACCTTTCCAAGTTGTTGGGGTTCATCTCATACTTCTGAAGGTTTGAGGGTGCTGCCTGTTCCATACTCCCCCTACTCCTCATCTAGCTTTTTAGGGGTACAAACAATAGTAATTGGGGCCTAGTGTGGTTGTGTACGTGTGATATACATACACTTTTTTTGGATCATATTTTCTATTCCGCTATTTAATCAAAAACCTTTGGGGATCAGTTAAATTGGGGGATAGTCTGTGTTGGTACGTGTGAGAGAGATCCACCTTTCCAAGTTGTTGGGGTTCATCTCATACTTCTGAAGGTTTGAGGGTGCTGCCTGTTCCATACTCCCCCTACTCCTCATCTAGCCTTTTAGGGGTACAAACAATAGTAATTGGGGCCCAGTGTGGTTGTGTACGTGTGATATACATACACTTTTTTTGGATCATATTTTCTATTCCGCTATTTAATCAAAAACCTTTGGGGATCAGTTAAATTGGGGGATAGTCTGTGTCGGTACGTGTGAGAGAGATCCACCTTTCCAAGTTGTTGGGGTTCATCTCATACTTCTGAAGGTTTGAGGGTGCTGCCTGTTCCATACCCCCCCTACTCCTCATCTAGCCTTTTAGGGGTACAAACAATAGTAATTGGGGCCTAGTGTGGTTGTGTACGTGTGATATACATACACTTTTTTTGGATCATATTTTCTATTCCGCTATTTAATCAAAAACCTTTGGGGATCAGTTAAATTGGGGGATAGTCTGTGTCGGTACGTGTGAGAGAGATCCACCTTTCCAAGTTGTTGGGGTTCATCTCATACTTCTGAAGGTTTGAGGGTGCTGCCTGTTCCATACCCCCCCTACTCCTCATCTAGCCTTTTAGGGGTACAAACAATAGTAATTGGGGCCTAGTGTGGTTGTGTACGTGCGAGATACATACACTTTTTTTGATCATATTTCCTATTCCGCTATTCAATAAAAACCTTTGAGGATCAATTGAATTGCGGGATAGTCTGTGTCGGTACGTGTGAGAGAGATCCACCTTTCCAAGTTGTTGGGGTTCATCTCATACTTCTGAAGGTTTGAGGGTGCTGCCTGTTCCATACTCCCCCTACTCCTCATCTAGCCTTTTAGGGGTACAAACAATAGTAATTGGGGCCCAGTGTGGTTGTGTACGTGTGATATACATACACTTTTTTTGGATCATATTTTCTATTCCGCTATTTAATTTAACTGGGCCTCCATGCGAGACCTGTGTGCCTTGTTGCGCTGTTTTGAGTACTCCACCAACATGGCCAGTGGCAATGACGCCGTTCTCAGCTTAACTATCCCACTTCTATGCCTCCTTGAAAAAACAATTCGGGCGATGATGGAAGAGGATGTGGCACAGGATGAGGAGGAGGAGGAGGATGAAGAGGTAACATTTCCAAGGCTTTCAGGGCAGTCATTCGCAAGGGGCTCCGAGGGTGGGTTCCTGCACACGCAAACGCCAGGGACGCAATTGTCCAGCAGGGGCACAGTTCTGGAGGATGAGGAGGATGAGGAGGAGGAGGAGCTGGAGGAGGAGCTGGAGGAGGAGATGGAACCATGTTCACAGCAGGGTGGCACCCAGGCCAGCTCATGGCCATCACTGGTGCGTGGCTGGGGGGATACAGAGGACACGGACGATACACCTCCCACAGAGGACAGCCTTTCGTTGCCTCTGGGCAGCCCGGCACACATGAGCGATTACATGCTGCAGTGTCTCCACAACGACCGCCGAGTTGCCCACATTCTAACTTGTGCTGATTACTGGGTGGCCACGCTGCTGGATCCCCGTTACAAGGACAACGTACCGTCCTTAATTCACTCACTGGAGCGCGATCGCAAGATGCGCGAGTACAAGCGCACGCTGGTAGACGCCATGCTGCTGGCATTCCCATCTGACAGCGGGGCCACAGTGGAAGCACAAGGCAGAGGAGGAGGAGGAGGAGGTCGCCAACGCAACCAGGGCACCGCCAGCACCTCAGAAGGCAGGGTTAGCATGGCCGAAATGTGGAAAAGCTTTGTCAGCACGCCACAACAAACAGCAGCACCAGCAGCTCAGATGGAACGTCTTAGCAGGAGGCAGCATTTTACCAACATGGTGGAGCAGTATGTGTGCACACGCCTACATGTAGTGAATGACGGGTCTGCCCCCTTCAACTTCTGGGTCTCCAAATTGGGCACATGGCTTGAGCTTGCCCTTTACGCCTTGGAGGTGCTGGCGTGCCCTGCAGCCAGTGTATTATCTGAACGGGTATTTAGCACGGCTGGGGGCGTTATAACAGACAAGCGCAGCCGCCTGTCCAGAGACAATGTGGACAAGCTCACGTTCATTAAAATGAACCAGGCATGGATCCCACGGGACTTTTCCGTACCTTATGCAGAATAGCAATGGATACCGACCTTACCCACCCATTGTTCCATTTTTGCTCTTTCTCACTCTTTTGGGGTGTACCCTCATTTAAAATTTTTGAAAAGAAGCAGTGTTGGCTACCTCGTCCTCCTCCTCAGGGCCAGATTAATGTAGGGGCTATTGGAGCTGCAGCTCCAGGCCCCTACCTTTTATATAGGCCCCGGGTTGGCCATATTCACTGTTACCGCTCTTCTGTCACTTGTAAACACAGAAGTCTGGCTTCTATGCTCGCTTCCCCAGGCAGCACCCTCAGAACCTCCCCACACAGCGTGAAGGCCGGACAAGGAGGGACAGTTGGCGATGCATGGATGTGTTTATGGGCTTCAGAGACAGCATCCCATGTTGAATTAGGCATGCATGGCTGCACCCTTCCTCCTCTGGGTGCATGGCAAGGCACGGCCCTTAAGGCCCTTCAAAATCCTCAGCACCAAGCCCATGATGCTGTTAATCCGGCCCTGGTCCTCCTCCACCGCCGCTTCCACCTACACCGCCCATAGGTGTGCGCAGCCTATTGCATTAAGGTGTGCACCCCAAAGTTGAAATACACATGCATGTGTTTGCCAGCAGGGAGAGTAATGTATCGGGGCCATGTACCTGTAGGCAAGGAGAAATAGAGCAGAGCAGGTCCCAGGGAGATCTTTCCCATCTCCTCACTGGCAATGCTATGTGCCCTAGGTGATTAGGGTGTGCCCAGGCACACCCAGCACACCCTGTGCGCACGCCTATGTCACCGCCACATCCACCACCACCTCAACCTCCCTCCTACTCCATATGGGCCTCGTCCTTCAGAGATGAAGAAGAACATTGTTTTATTTTTCTGTTTTTTTTTTGTTGTTTTAAGTTATTTCCCTATCCACATTTGTTTGCAGAGCACTTGCCATGCTCTTAATTACGTTTTGCTGCCATTTGCAGCACTCTAGCCCTTTCCTTTGGTGTTTTAGAGCCATTTTAGTGCCTTAAAGTTCGGGTCCCCATTGACTTCAATGGGGTTCGGTGTCCGGGAAAAGTTCGGTAAAAGTCCGGGACACGGACCCGGACTTTTTTTTAAAGTTCGGCCGAACCCGTCGAACACGGACATCTAGGTGTTCGCTCAACCCTATTGCCTGCTTCTTGCGTTTTCCATATGGGGTCGGTTGTATCCTAGCTTAACTAAGAGTTACCGCTGGTGAAGTACAACATCAATAAAGTGAGGGGATCTAGCGGGAGCACGCAGAGTGGAATATCTAGACAGACCGCAGGAGCCCTGAAGTGGAGTTTGTGGGTGCCTGTGTTTAACATAGCACCCGATATCATTACATCTGGTAAGATTCCAGTCCCCGCTTTTCCATGAGGTGATTGATTCGGTTTTGGGGAAGATACCTTGTTCCATTGACCTTGCTCTTGATGTTTGAGTGCATGTTTTAGAGGAGCTGGTAAGGGTACCCTCATAATACCTACTTTCACGTGGTGCCATGGGGAAATGGAGTCTGCGAATAACATTCTGTTTACTTTTTCATTATTCTGAAAAAGTAAACAGAATGTTTGAGTAGCCACTCACTTGTTTGGATTTTATAGACTTGGTTTTATTTATGTGTGATTCAAGCAAATTGTATTTCACATGTGGTGATATACTCTGATCACATTTATTTATTTGTATGTTTACTTTAATTTTTTTTCATTGTACATCCTGGCCCCACATATGTTATGCCTCTATAATTCTCTACTAGAAGGAAAGGCTCCCCATTCCTCCTTCCTCCACTCTTTTATCAGTGTTATACCGAAACCGGGTAAAGACTCACCCCTCCCTTACAAGTATAGACCAATAGCACTCTTAAATTCTGATTATAAGATATTTATGAAAATTCTTGCCAATCGTTAATCCCAATTTTTGTCCAAACTGATAGATAAGGACCAGGTGGGCTTTGTCCCAACCAGGCAACACGAGACGCACCATGGACCTGATAGACATGTTGAATAGAGTTTGACGCCCCGCTATCATTTTAAGCTTAGACATCCAAAAAGCGTTTGATCGATTAAGCTGGCCATGTATGTTTGCTACGCTAAACCGCTTTGGTTTTAAAGGATTCTTTCTATCAGCCCTACAGGCCCTTTATTCCAACCCATCCTCTCAAGTACGGATGTCCTCTTTCCTGTCACAAACCTTCCAGATGTCTAGCGATACTGGGCAAGGGTGTCCCCTGTCCCCACTCTTATTTATACTATGTCTGGAGCCTTTGGCGGCTGCCATCCGAGCTCATCCGGACATTTGGGGAGTACCCATGCGGCAGAGGGAGTACATACTTTCCTTTTTTGCAGATTATATTCTTTTAACACTAACCCAACCCTCACCTTCCCCTCACCTTCCCCTCACCTTCCCCTCACCTTCCCCTCCCATCCCTCCATGCTCTGCTGTCCAAGTTTAGCCTTTTATCTGGCTATAAAATTAATACTTCCAAAACAGAAGCTATACCCCTCCATATTCCCCCGGAGGACCTCTCGGCTCTACAGCAGACATATCCATATAGATGGTGTCCTTCTGCCATTAGATACATGGGGATACAGATCACTCCTACGTATTCATCATTATACCCGGTTAACTACTTGCCTCTATTCAAAGACGCTAGAGACATGCTATTATGCTGGAACTCATACCCTATTTCCTGGTTAGGTAGGATAAATGTCCTGAAAATGTCTATCATGCCTAAATTGCTTTATTTCTTCGAAAAACACTTCCAGTTCAGATTCCCACGTCCCAACTAAAAATACTTAAACGCTGGTTCCTTAACTTCATATGGTTGCTGGCTCAGTTAACTTCTCCCCCAAAAACAGGGGTGGTCTGGGAGCTCCTGATGTCCTTAAATACTACCTTGCATTTCACCTTCTTCGATCTCCTCTTGGTCTTCCCAGGAGGCCCCAAACAGATGGTCATAAATTGAAATGGGTTCCCTATATTCCACACATCCATGCTCCTTGATCTGGTCATCTTCCTCTCACTTAGACCCCAAACATCAGGGACTTTGCTTGGTTACAATACTCTTCACTATTAAAATTTGGTGTACATGTGTCAATAAGTTCTCTCTCTCCTCGCCATGTCTCCTGCTATCCTCTATACTATTCAACCTTCTTCTCCCAGATAGCTTGTCACTACCCCGTGTTTCAGTCTGGGTGCAAGCGGGCCTGTTTCAGTTACGCCAATTTGTCCACCTAGCCACCAGTAGGTTTTGCACATTTGAAGACCTTTAGTCCAATACCACATCCCTAAACATGCTTTCTACCTGTACCTCCAAATTAAGCATTACTTCTTCACGCTAATGCCTTCACTGACCCTACCCAAACCCACCACATTTGAACTTCTTTGTGCCCAAGGACCGCACCAACTTTACCTAATCGCTTCTATTTACAAACTACTTCATGAAGCAACTCCATTGTCCACAAACTCTAAGTGAGTAAATGGTCATCCAATCTACAATGCCGTATCTCCCTCCCTAATTGGGATAAAATTTGGTCGTCTACCTCCAAAACCTCTAGATGTGTGGCACAGAGAGAGACGGTCTACAAAATCTTGCTGTTTTGGTATAAAACACCAGAGGTACTCCATGGTCAAAACCGTTCTCACTCCCCTCTATGTTGGTGTTGTGGTAAAGCTACAGGGTACCAGTTTTCAAATTTTTTGGCTATGTGAGGTCATTTTACCTTTCTGGTCATTGGTAATGTCTCTACTCCAACGGGTGTTAGACCATACATTACCGTTGGATCCATTACATTATCTCCTGGTCCTTCCTTTTCCCAATATTGGGAAATCTTCAAATAGACTTGCTTCCTTTATCCTATTTGCAGCCAAGAGACTAATTTCGCTACATTGGTTATCTACTGCCCACCTAGCCAAACTCAGTTATTGAAGGTGATTTCATGCATACGGAGAATGGAGTATATGACGGCACTAGTGGGGGGGATGCTATTCCCCACTTTAATAAGACGTGGGATGCCTGGGATGCCTCAGAATATGGTTCCCCTTCAGGTCCAACTTGATAGAGACCATTGGGGATTGCACCTTTTCCCTAAACTATTCAATTCCCTGCACCCCATGACTTGGCCTTCCTGCTTTTATTCCTGGTTTAGCATTGTCTTGTTATATCTCCCTCAGGTCATACTGTCATGTGTGTCACATTTTGATCCCCCCCCCTTTTGTTTTCTTTCCTCCTCTCTCTTTTTTCTCTTTCATACCTATGTAATACATTGACTCGTTTGTTCTCCATTTATCATTGTTACTCATTGTCTGTAACGTTCTTTATGGGAATTCTTTTGGATTTGTACGAAAACTTTCAATAAAAATACAATAAAAAAAAAATAAATAAATGGGAGAAAAAAAATTGAAGTGCCCCGTCCCCGTTAGCTCACATGCAGAAGTGAACGCATACGCAAGTCGAGCCCACATATGTAAACGGTGTTGAAACCACACATGTGAGGTATCACCACGATCGTTAGAGCGAGAGCAATAATTTGCGCTCTAGATCTTCTCTGTAACTCTAAGCTGGTAACCTGTAGAAATTTTTAAAATGTCACCTATGGGGATTTTTTAAGTACCAATGTACTTAAAATTCCACAAGCGTGCACAATTTTGAAGCATGACATGTTGGATATCTATTTACTCGGTGTAATATTATCTTTCACAATATAGAAAAAAAATTGGGCTTACTTTACTGTTTTCTTATTTTTTAATTCAAAAAAGTGTATTTTTTTTTCCCAAAGAAATTGTGTTTGTAAGAATGCTGTGCAAATACGGTGTGATCAAAAATATTGCAATGATCTCCATTTTATTCTCTAGGGTCTCTGCTATATATATATATATATAAAATGTTTGGGGGTTCTAAGTAATTTTCTAGCAAAAAAAAATGATTTTAACTTGTAAACAACAAGTGTCAGAAAAAGGCCCGGTCCAGAAGCGGTTAAAAAAAAAAGGGGAAACGCATCCAGGATGCAGACATTGCGGTGTGAACCGGCCCTTTGTGAAAGTAGTAAAGCTTGTATACCTAAACTGACCTATTAGAGATTGCCTTTAAACTTTCCATCCGTTTCTTTTCTTCCTGGCAGCCTACATCATTGGCGATTGAAGCTCTGACTCGCTTTGGGCGGATAATTAATACCAACGAGACCGACGTGGTGGTTTCTTTATTTCAGAATGACATGGAGATTTTCAATGTGTCAATTAACAAACAAAATACATTTTTAATCCAGAGTGAGGAAATCTCTTCACCTTTTGCGGACTATAAATTTGTCGTCACCGGAACAGGCAGCCCTTTTGTTCAGGTAAGATCGGCGGCATCGCTAAAGAGAACCTCTCTCTAGAACATAATCCTAGAGAAATAATCCTCCCCAGTACAAGGTAAGCCCGGTTCACTCTGGGATTGCACACAAATGAGTGCAGTGTTCCCATGCGATTCCCACGCGTTTCTGTGCAGTGTTATACCGTAGCCCATTCATTTGAATTGCCTGCACCGGAATGCGGAAAAAATAATCCATGCACTACTTTTAACAACATGCCGCACCAAATCGCATGGTTACTAACTGCATTTGTGTTTGGGATGCTGTTAACATAACGTATGCACCCACGTACAGATTGTGAGGGCAATGTGCTCAAACACGGTGCGGGAAACGCCCGCAGAACCTGTCTTTCCCTCACGTGGTTCTGGCGTGAACAAGCCCTAAGGGCTCATGTCGACTGGCTTTATTTTTAAATGCAACTTCAATTTGAAAAATGCATCAATTGCCTCAACGCATGGTTGAAGGTAAACACATCCATTGATAGAAATGCAGTGGCTCCTGCATGCGTTTGGGCTATGTTCCTGCTGCTGGAGGAGGATTGTGCTCCTGAATAGTGTAGGGGGGGGGGGGGCGTTCGCCCCAAGCATGAGTTCCAATGTCAGTGTTCGGCTCGTTCGTCTAACACTCGAATTTGCAGGGTCTTTTACGCCTGTGGTTGTTCACCCCCACCAAACGCATTGCAATGCGCTGTACAGTGCATTTTTTGCCCTGAATAGACATGTGCAGAACAAAAAAATTAGTTTCATTTTGTTTCGTTTTGATACGTTTTTTTTTTTTTTTTGCATAAATTTGTTTTAACTGGAATAATTAGTTTTCGGAATTCACTTAATGTTTTCGTATTCCTATCAATTCATATTTTCCGAATTCAAATAGTTTTCAAATAAATTTCAAAAAGTTTTCCAATTTCATTGAATTTTTGATTTGTTTTCTAATTTCATTGAAGTTTTGATTTGTTTTCCAATTTCATTGAAGTTTTGATTTGTTTTCTAATTTCATTGAAGTTTTGATTTGTTTTCCAATTTCCAAAGAGAATAAAATAGAAAAGAATTTTGTAAAAGGTAACTGATTCTAAAAAACATCAACCACCCGCCCGGCGCTAAAATATATATATAAATCAGTGTAAGGTATAAAGAAATAAATATATCTACTCAAATCATGAATAAATAGTAAATAAAATCATGTAGATAAAATCATGTAAAACATGTCACTCTGTGCATCCTTTTAATGCACTAGCTGCCACTGTAAACGTAAAACTTGCAAAATCAAATGTATAATAATAGCCCAGTCTGTGCGTCTCAGTTTGTTATATCATACATTCAGCGGCGCTTCAGCACACACAATGTATGTGTGCAAGTATATTAGATATTAATATACTTGCACACATACATTGTGTGTGCTGAAGCGCCGCTGAATGTATGTATTATTATACATTTGATTTTGAAAATAGAAAAGAAGATGAACTAAATAGAATAGAAGAGTAGAATATAATAGAGAAAAGAGAACAAAATGGAATAGAAAATAAAATTGAATGGAATATATTACAATCTTCTGAATTTTCGAATAGAAACAAATAAAATTGAAGCGGAGTTCCACTCAAAAGTGGAACTTCCGCTTTAAGTGGTCCTGACCCCCTGAAATGCCACATTTGGCATGTCATTTTTTTTAGGGGGGGGCGGGTACCTAGTTTTGACAGGTACCCACTCCCACTTCCGCTCGGACCGCCTAGGCGGCTTGGGCAGAAATTCTCCTCTCCCCCTCCCTCCCTGCAATCTTTGGGGACACGTCACAGGTCCCAGAGGATTGCCTGGCCAGTCACGACACGCAGCGTGACTCATGCATGTGTAGTGTGCACCCGGCTGTGAAGCCGCAAGCTGTCACAGCCAGGTGCCCACGGTAGTGATGCCACCGCCACAGGGAGAAGAAGGAGAAAACCGAGGCTGCCACCCCGGCCGCATTGCTGGATCCTGGGACAGGTGAGTGTGTGTTTATTAAAAGTCAGATACACTTTTTGTAGCTGCTGACTTTTAATAAACACAAAAGCCAGTGGAACTTTAAAAAAAAAAAACAATAGAATAGAATAGAAAGAATATAACCATTTCCCAAATTGCAAATAGAATGAATTTCGAATTTGAATAGAATGGAAAATAGTAGATTCGAATAGAAAATAACAGAATAGTACAGAAAAAAACAACAGAGTATAATAGAATGGAACAGAAAAAATGTAACCATCTTCATATTCTAATCTATTATTTTCAATTCTATTTAAATTTGAATTGATTCTACTTGGATTTTAGAAAACAGTTACATTCTTTCTATTCTATTCAATTCAATTGTTTTTTTTTTTTTTTAATTCTGTCCTTTTTTTTTATTTTATTCTAGTCTGCTCTTTTCTATTCTATTTTATTCAAATTCAAATTTATTCTATTCAAAATTTGAATTTTGGAAGATGATTATATTTGTTCTATACTAGTCTGTTTTTTTTTCTATACTATTGTTATTTTCTATTATATTCTAATCTAATATTTTCTAATCCATTCAAATCTGAATTATATTTTATTTCTGGGTCATGGTTATATGTATTCTATTGTTTAATTATTTTCTATTCTATTTTTTCTATTCTATTCTTTTCTATTCTTATGTATTCTCTCTCCGCTCTCTTCCCTCTCCCTTCCTCTCTCTCTCCATTCCTCTCTCTCTCTCTCTTCCTCCCTCTCTCTCTCTTCCTCTCTCTTCCTCTCTCTCTCTCTCTCTTCCTCTCTCTCTCTCTCTCTCTCCTCCTTTCTCTCTCTCTCTCTTCCCCTCTCTCTCTCTCTCCTCCTTTCTCTCTCTCTCTCTTCCCCTCTCTCTCTCTTTCCCCCCTCTCTCTCCCCCCCCTCTCTCTTCCTCTCTCTCTCTCATTCTCTCTCCCCTCTCCCTCTCTCGTGCTCTCTCCTTTCTCTCCCTCTCACTCTTTTATCCCCTCTCACGCTTTCTTTATCTCCCTCTCATCCTCTCTCCTTTATCTCTCCCCCTTTCCCTGCTCTCTAGCTCATGCTCTATCGGTCTTTCCCATTTCAGCTTTCGACGTCTTACAACACAAAGATTGCTAAAGGAGAAGATTCTGCTTTTAAAGTGACTGCCAAGGCAACAACATTGGATTGCTTCGGTGGGGTAGCAAAAAGGGTCGATGTTAAAGTTTCTATCAGGTACCTCTGTGAACAATCAAACAACGCCTTTCAATGGCCTTCCTGATTCCCCTTTATCAGGGTTTGTACAGGTGAGGGCTGGGAAAAAGCTGGTGTCAGGAATCAGCAGCAGGGATGGGCAGATCTGCGTGGCTACACTCAGGAAACTGGGTTTGACAAAGGAGCATACTACAGTTCTGAAACATATTACTGCCTATTTCTTAGTGACGTCACGACGCCAGGCATCACTTCTGTTTTTATCCGATGCGAGCTTGCGTTCCAGCGTGGTTATGATAATAGCTCCGCCTTGCAAAGCTTCACATCTCACACAGCTATTTTGAATACCTCCATGCAGCTGCCAATGGGCATCTTTGCCCCAGCCTCCCAGTGTTCTCTAAAAATCAAACAAATACTCTGGGATTCCACGCTGTGGTAATAAGTAGAAGTCTGCTGCCTACCTTAAAATCCCACATAGGTGGGATATCAGAAGTAGAAATAAAGAGGGAGAGGTAAAGATGGCCTTGTATAATGTGTAATATTCAAATAAGTTCAAGTACCATGTGCTATCCCTTCAAATAGCAAATGTGCTAATAAACCAAAATTAATGTAGGCAATTGTGCTATCTCTAATTATCAAAGCATCAGTCACTTTCTCACAAGTCACTTTGAACTGAAGATATACGTGTATATTCTGATATATTTTTGGAATTTTGGGTTCTTCGGAGTTCGTTACACATCAAGCACTTTAAAAGAACCTATATTTGAACTGTGGACTAGGCCTGCACGATATTGGAAAAAAAATATATTACAATATTTTTTTTCCAACGAAATATATTGCGATATTGTGGGACCCGTCCTTTATATGGAGAAATATAAAGGAGGTTGGCTGCAGCCCACTTCAGAATATAACCCTGGAAGGGGTTATATAATAGATTATAAAAAGGAAGAGGAAGTGATTGGTGCTGCCAGTATATATGTGAAATACAATAAATAATCTATATTGACATGGTGTGTATACAAAAAGGGAAAAGTAGATGTATGTATGTATATGTAGAGGAAAATAAATTATTAATATATAAATATATAAATCACCTCTGAATTATTAATTTATTTTCCTCTACATATACATACATACATCTACTTTTTCCTTTTTGTATACACACCATGTCAATATAGATTATTTATTGTATTTCACATATATACTGCTACTGGCAGTGGTGGTAGGAGGCTGGAGCGGTGGATTAGAAAGGAGCACAGCCGCATACATTACATTACTCACTCGTGCAGGCTGCAGCCCGCCCCACACGTTCAGTGAGTCTCACTCTCCGCCCTAGTTTTCTCAATGGCACATTCAGGGAGCCAATCACGCCGTGAGTAGCGGCACAGCGAACCAATCAGGTGTGCAGGCACGCGTGATTGGTTAGCTGTGCAGCTGCTCACGGCATGATTGGTTGCCTGAATGTGCCATTGAAAAAACTAGGGCGGAGAGTGAGACTCACTGAACGTGTGGGGCGGGCTGCAGCCTGCAGTGGATTGGATGTGTGAGTTCTCCTCCGAGTCCCTGCCTAACACGGAAGTTTGCGAGTCCTCCTGTCCTCCTCTGAGTCCCTCCCCCTGCCTATGCAAATATCGTGACCTCGGCGATATGAATATCGCCTACGGCCACAGAACGATAGTCGATATCATATCGACTATCGTTCAGCCCTACATATATATATATATATATATATATATATATATATATATATATATTGTACAGGTCGTCGAGGGTGGGTCCTTGAAGGATGCTATATTTCCCCTCTGTTTGGGCTCTGGTCCCTTTAAGGGAGCAAAAGGGGTTAACTCATTGATCAGAGGAAGTGGGTTTAAGAAGGACAGGAAGTTGTAGATTGGGATTGGTGGAGCATAGAGGAGAATGTGGATGGTGAATGGTGGACCTTTGTACAGCCGAGAGGGTGCATGTCAGTGTGCTGACTGGGAACCTGTTGCCAGGGGAAGTTACCCTCTCCAAATGTTGGGACTGTTTGACTGCAAAAGCAGCTCTAAACTCTTCAAGTCGGTGAGACTGTTTTTTCCTTGTTGTGTTTTTTTGCTGCTATGAAGCCTGTTTAAGTTAATATACATTTCTTTGGTTGCAACGCCTGTGTCCTGCGATCCCGCTGATTCCCCAAACATTACAATATATATATATATATATATATATATATATATATAAATATTGCACAAAGAAATTAAAGGAACCCTGTACATCAACGTATAGCATCATGTCAAGTAAGCTCCTGGGATATTGATTTGGTCAGTTAAGTAGCAGAGGGGGTTATTAATCAGTTTCAGCTGCTTTGGTGTTAATGAAATTAACAACAGGTGCACTAGATGGGCAATATTGAGATGACCTCCAAAACAGGGATGGTTTTGCAGGTGGAAGACACTGGCATTTTTTTCAGGTAGGCTACCTCACGACTGGAACACTTCCTGCCTTTGGTACCAGTGCCTCTGGGGATCCACCTGAGATCCCCTCTCAGGCAGGATGTTCCCAACTGGCCATGGATCTGTGGGAAGGCAACACCACTTCCCTAGGCGCAGTCTTCTAGCTGGCCTTGTGGCATCTGACCAGCTCCCAGGCAGCCCCTTAGAGTAATTTCCTTCTTTTTACCAAAAGCATGCTAAGACCTGCAGTCCTGCCCAGCATTGAAGGCTATAGGTCTGATTGTGTTAGGGACTACATGTCCCAGAGTCCTTTGCTGCAGTCCTGCTGGCTGGTTATTGGCTCCTCTCCTCCTGCCAATGACAAAAGCAGAGGAGGGAATAGGGCGAGTGACTGGGTCCCTGTGAGCACCACTTGGTGCACTGTACAGTGAGGAGGAAGAAATTCCCCATGCAGCTCCCTGTGAGCATGTGTAAATTCTGGCGGCCGCCAGCGGGAGGTACAGGGCCACTGGGCACCCACTACAATTAAATGGTTTATTAAACTGATACACTTAGATAGTGGCACCTTCTGGTTTTCCCACTTTTTTAGTGCTTAGGAACTATCCAATACACTACTGGAAGTGCTGCATGAACAAGTGATTGATATATATTTAGGTCTCAATGTGAAACAATTTTCTCCATTGCTCCATTGAGCCTTTTTTTTATTTTTTATTTATCTCTATAAACATTCTGTAGTGTTCTGTGGATGTCGGATAGGCTGCACCCGCCTTTTGTCAAGAACTCAATGACGGCACGTTACTTTTTCTTGGAATCCATTATTTACTTGCAATGAAAAAGAATAAGAGTTACTATCGCGGAAGAGTTACTCTACCAACATATGAAATTTGATCAACTTATGTCGATCTTATATAGACCTTTAGTGAGACTTCATTTAGAATACAGTTCTCTTGAAAAAAAAAAAAATATTGATAAGATAGAACGAGTACAGAGAAGGGTAACAAAAATGGTGAAAGGTCTAGGGGATAAAACGTATCGAGAGAGACTTCAGGAAATTAATATGTACAGTCAGCGTAGGTGTGCACAGGGGGTGTGCCTGAGCACACCCTAATCACTGCGTGTGGAGCCTTTTACCCGTATTTCCTGCCCCCCCCCCCCCCCCACAGTGCTGCTGGCTTCCCTCCCCGAATATTTCAGAATAGAGAGTGGGGGGAGGAGCTGGTATATATATGTCATTTACTGGCCCCTTCCTTTTCTAAATGCACACGCTCACTCACTGTGTTCATTCATAACGGAAGCATAGTAAACTGTAGAAAATAGTAAACAGCACAGAGCACTATCTCAATCATTCACTGTCCAGTGCAGCTGAGGCTGCAGAGAAAGGCATGTGTGTTTGAGCTTTGGGGTGCACACCCCATTGCAATAGTCTGCGCACACCTATGACAGTCAGGAGGAAAGAAAGGAAAGGAGAGACCTGATTGAAGCCTTTAATCACTAGACGACCGCCAACCGCAGATGTACTGCAGAAGGCAGCCGCTCCTGGGCGAAACATGTACGGCGCTCGCTCTGGAGAGTGTAGGGGGCGAGCGCGTGCCGCCGGCGCCCCCCCCCTGCTCGTCAGCGGGGAAGCTGGCGCGTGTATCAGGTGGCTCCAATTGCTGCCTGACACTCTCGATCTCTCCCCGCTGAGAGAAAAGGACGGACGGCTGATGTAAACACAGGCGTCCGTCCTCCTGCCTGCAATGATCACAGAGACCATGTGATCCTGCTATATAGGGTTGTATGTCTCTGTGATCATTTCAAAAGCCCAACCCCCCAACAGCTAGAGTCACTCCCCTAGGGTCACATTTAACCTCTTGATCACCAATACTGTTAACCCCTTCCCTGCCAGTGTCATTATTACAGTAACACTGCATATTTTTAGCACTGATTACTGTAGTAATGTCACTGGTACCCCCAAAAGTGTCAAATGTCAGTTAGGGGTCCGATCTGTTTGCCGCAATGTCGCAGTCCTGCAAAAAATTGCAGATTGCCGGCATTACTAGGAAAAAAAAAAAAAAACAATAAAAATGACATAAATCTTTCCCGTAGTTAGTAGACGCAATAACTTTTGCGCAAACCAATCAAAATACGCTTATTGCAATTTTTTTTTACCAAAAATATGTAGCAGAAAACAAATTAGCCTAAAATGTTAATAAAATTATGATTTTTATTTATTTTATTTTTTTTGGGAATGTTATATAGCAGAATGTGAAAAATATTGTTTTTTTTTTCAAAATTGTTGCTTTTTTTTTATAGTGCAAAAAATAAAACAAAATCGCACAGGTGATCAAATACCACCAAAAGAAAGCTCTATTTGTGGGGAAAAAAAAGACATCAATTTTAATTAGGCACAGCGTCGCACGACCGCGCAATTGTCTGTTAAAGTCAAGCAGTGCCAAATCGCAAAATAGGGCCTGGTCATTAAGCGGGAAAATCTTCTGGTCCAGAAGTGGTTAAATACATCAAGGGGGCAAATATGGCTCAGGAGGGCAGTTTTTTTCAATATGGATAAAATCAAGAACACGGGCACATGACCTCAAACTAACTAGAGAAAAGTTCAAAAGTAAATAATAATTTACTGAATGGGTAATTTATGCTCGGAATTAAAAAAAGCAAAGGCAGTGAGCCAGTCAACAGTAAATAGCTTCAAACATGCTAGAGACAAAACCTAAAAAAAAAAAAAATACAAAACATGGTAAAAAAAAAGGCAGACTCGATGGACTTTTTTCCTATCACTTTTCTATGTAAGTTAATAAAAAAGTTATGCCCACTTTTGCATTACTTTTGGTAAAGCTCTCATATATTTAATTTTCCAGACTTACAAAATCAAATTTGCCTTTTTCAGTTACAAAAGCAATAGAGCTTGGAGTGGTGATACTATTGTGTCTGTTGATATACTGACTGGATACCGGGCTGACTTAAGTTCAGTAAGACAGGTAAGTCTCACAATTGTTTGATTGAAAAGCATTGACTGAAACAAGCACATTGGATATACACTGATTAGGTGAAATATTTGTTGGCAAGATTAGATAGTAGTTTAAATGGGTTGCAGTGGGTTTTTGTGGAAAGTAACTGGCCTGTTTGATGATCAAAGTGTAATTTCATGGTGTATCACAAAATAAAATGTTAATGAATTTGCCTGATGATTAGGAAGACCAAATGTAAGACCTGCCATTCGGTAGGAGGGGATTCTCAACTCTACCCGTCAAAATCTGATTTGGATACATCCATAGTCTAAATATGCTCACTACTGATCATTCACAAAGAAATGGATTCATAATCCTGATGCCCAACAATTTCTTTCAATAATTTTTAATGAGAAAACAAGATTACAAAATAGAGTAATTCATTTGCAGAACAACATTTGTAGTAACAAGTAGTGAATATTAACAAGCGGTAACAGTTACAATACATTTGTCCCCTAGTGCAATAGCTGAATGGGACACAGTGGTAGTAGATGGCTAAGTATACCCAACCTTAATCAATGCAGAAGATAACATTCAGCCCCCACCAAGATGAGGCCCACCCGCGCACCCCTATTGGGATCCAGTTGTGCGCAGGGAGGGGAACCCCCAGGCTGGAGGCCTAAATAAGGATAAGGTTATGTAGAGCCCATATTGCGTCCCACTACCCTATGGGGGTGACAATCATATCTAGACCAACCCCATGGTTAAGAAATTCCAACTAGTGTATGGCAACTAGAAGATGGGGCAGTAGTTGAGGATACATACATCAACCTTTAACCTCCGTTCACACTACATCGCTCCGACTTAGGGGGCGACCTGTGAAGTCGCGTGCAGCGCAACTTCGGCACGACTTGCACGGACTTCATAAAATTAATGTCTATGCAAGTTGCCACCAGGTCGCCCTGAAGTAGTACAGGACCCTTTTTCTAAGTTGTGTCGCTCCTATTAGAACGGCTCCTGTACTACACAGTGGGAACGTGACGGACCGCGACTTGTCAGAGTCAGATCAATCTGAATGCGGTGTTAAGGTCCAACCATTAAGTTACCGAGAGAAGGAGGGGAGAGAAGCTGATGCCCAACAATTTAACGGACTTCCTGTCAAAGTGCTCCACTATGGAGTAGAGAGTAGAATGGCTCTGGTTGGTCATAAAGATACGGTAGCACAGAGAAACCAGCATGCTATGACGTAATAGTTTTAGTTTTTGCATGTTGGAGCCATATTATGTGTGAATTGTCACCCTCTCATGGCCGGAGTCCAACCGGTTACTTTGGGTCCCACACCAGAAGGATAATGTCTTTTCTCCTACCAGTGACACCTGTCCCAGCATTTACTACCAAACTATTTTGAGGGAGATAGCATAGAACACCGATCTGCCTCCACCAGTTCTGTAACACGCTACATTTTACTCTTCAACCCAAAGGCATGGAGGTAAACGGTTGTACATTTTGTGAGGTCTCTCACACTTCTGGTCCAGGCCCAGTCCATAGGAGGGTTTTGTAGCGCAGCAGGCCCTAGATTCGGGTCCCTGCCACTAAAAAGGTAGACCATACAGCCACCAATCCACCCCTCCATCAGAACCTCTGTCACCGGTCATCACTGTCTCCACTCCTAAACTGGCTACTTCTTTTTTCCTTTCTCTCTCCATTACTCAGAAAGTTAAACATTTAGGTATACACTTCATTCCCCATTCCCATACACTTTAGGGTTCTTCGGAAAGTTTAGATTCAGCAATCACAAAGCACCCTAAATTGATACTAAAGGAAAAAAACAAACATGTTATACTTACCTGCTCTGTATAATGGTTTTGCTCAGAGCAGCCCTGATCCTCCTCCTCTCAAGTCCCCTACCAGCGCTCCTGGCTCCTCCCCCCTGCTGAGTGTCCCTATAAAATGCTGCTTGTTATGGGGGCACTCATGTATGCTTTCTTCCAAGCAATGACACACAGAATGGGTCTAAGCCCTGCCCCCTTTTCCCTCCGCAATGGCTGTGATTGACAGCAGCTGGAGCCACTGGCTTCTATTGCTGTTTCTGAGCCAATGAGGAGTGAGAACCAGTAATGCAGCTGCTTTTGTGCACATAGCTGAATCAAGATTGGGCTCAGGAAAGTATTTAGAGAGGGCTGGGGAGGGGGGGTGGGGAAGCTGCTTATAAAAGGCTTTTATCTTCATGCATAAAAAAACCTTCAGACTTTAGAACCACTGTTACAGGTCCCACACAATCAGCATTCTTTCAGTTTAGGTAGTATTTGGGTTACGCTGTCGTGTCTTACACCTTTATCTTGTAGTAGTTCTCATCTTTCAGTCATGCACTGACTAATAGTCCTGCTCAGGGTCCCACCAAGAGGTGACCTGCTTCAGTGCCACACTACATGTCTCAATGTATGGTCCCTCTCCTTCCCTTGACCAATCTTTCAAGCAAGAGATCTAGAGACCCACACCCTTATGCTTAAATACCCCCCCCCCCCACCCGCTATGGGAACCTTAACAGGCCAAATAGCAGACACACCACATCAAGTTAACCCCAATGATATCAGCAACACAAAAGAGGATCTGTGACATCATCAAACCTGGCTGAAGAAACCTGGAAACAGGGTAAGTATATATTTCTTTTAATGATATATTGGGGTAGGGGTAGAGGGAAATTGTTAAATAATAGTTTTTAAACTATGTCAATACAAAGCCATGGTGGGTTACCATTACATCTTCTCCATTATATTTTAATATAGGTACAAAGTATTAAGAATTATAGAATGGATGGCAACAAGGCACTCTTCTATTTAGAGTCAGTAAGTAAAATAACTCTCCTCTCTATCAGTTTTTTAATATTATACAACATTTTTCTTGTAGACTTTCTCCAACTTTGTCCTATATTAGAACTACAGTACACCCATCCTCCCTGCTGTTTGACATTTGGTAAAAGCCAGCGATGACTGTAGATATGTTTGGCTGGGCCAGGAGGTGGTTTGGGCTGAAGGTTGAATACCTAAAGGGACGAAGATTGAGCTGTTCTTTGTATGTCTGAAGTGCACATATTTAAAGTGAACCTGTACTTTACCCATGTAACTAAACACATGAGGGCCACTTTAAGAAGTGTGACAGGAAGTCAGGCAAATCTGTGGATGTAGTCACAGACAGGAGATACATTTCCACCTGGTTTAGAAAGTTCACCAATTACTATAGGGTGTCGGCTGAAAAGGTAGCCAGGACGGCTTAAGGAAGTTGAAAGGCCTTCAGCTGTTCGGAATGAGGAAGTTAAGGCCTCTATAATTTGTCCAAAGGAAGTCTATTAATTGCTGCCTCCTGACGCTGTGTGAAGCTGGGGAGAGGAGGACAGTCAGATGTGTGCCTCCCGACGCTGTGTGAAGCCTGGGAGAAGGATTGCTGCCTCCTGACGCTGTGTGAAGCTGGGGAGAGGAGGACAGTCAGATGTGTGCCTCCCGACGCTGTGTGAGCATGGGAGAAGACCTCCTGGAGCGATGTGCGCTAAGGAGGGTAAAAAGTGTGAAGACTTCTCAAGGTGAGAAAATGAACTATTTCTATGTGGAAGAAATAAATGAACTGTTTTCTATGTGAAGAGACAAGCAAAGGGACATGTTCAATGTGAAGAGGAAAAGGGACATGATCAATGGACATTTGTTGTGTGAAGAAAAAAAATGGACTATTGAGTGTCTGCTGTAGGATCAGCAAAGTTTGCCCAACAGTAGGTTGGAGACAGACTCCATAGGTAGGTTCCTGTATGTGAGAAGGTAGCCGCCCACAGTGGCAAGGATTTATTTATTTATTTTTTTATTTTGCTGTTTTTGAGGCTTGCACTTGTGTGAAGTAAATTGCAAGAATAAACCAAACTGTTGTTTGCAACCACTTCTCGGCCATCTCCCTGTGTAACGAACCCCCCCAAAGGGGTCATCCACGCCTGCCACCGAGCTAATCTCCCACATATGGTGGAGGTATGCATTGGGCAGAAGCAGAGATCCCTGCAAAGAAGTGCATATGTTCTATGAACTTTGTCTGGTGCATGAGATTGCACAATCTGTGTGTGCAGGAGAGAAGATCCTGAAAGAGAGGAAAAACTACTTGTTTTAAAGAGACAGTGATCTCAAAATTTTTGATGGACTTTGTTGTGTCTGGTGCATGAGACTGCACAAACTGTGTCTGCAGGAAAGGAGATCCTGCAAGAGAGAGAAAAGCTACTGGCTTTAAAGTGACAGTGGTCTCAAAATTTTTGCTGGACTGTGAAAAATTTATTGTGGAGTTATTGAAGATGGGGCGATCAAAACGCCTAAAAGATGCAAAGATATTTGAAATGAGAGACCGGATTCTATGGATGGAGGGGATGTTACCGCCTGAACGAGCCCCATCCATGCCTGAACAGAATCTGCTAAAGAGAAAGGTTGTTGTCCCTAGCAACACTGAGGCAAATGCGGATTTTCAGCGGAGCTTTGCAGCTCAACAAAAGGCTCACCAAGAGAGCATGGCAGGCTGGAAACAGAGACGCAAGCACCCAATGGAGGCCATCGGTTTGGAGGAAACCGAGTATGTGTGCAGGGCTGAGCTGGATGCCTTGCAACGGAAAATAGAAGAAAAGGAACAAGCCCTGGAGTTGCTTAGAATGGAGCATAGAAACTTGCAGGCTCAGATGTTACAGTGGGAAGAATCCACTGCTCTTCTTTTTTTCCGAGTTGCACAAACGTAGAGAGACTATAATGGAGAAGTTGGATCAGATGCTTGGTGAGGAGAAGACTGTGTCTGCAAAATATGCAGAAGAACGCGACTGTGCAGAAGCGGAGGCGCGTGATAAAGAGAGCAAAGCCCTGTTCTTGGCTCGCTCCTTGGAGGAAGCTCTAGAGTGTAAGGTTGAACTAGAAAGAGTTAACACACAGCTGTGTACAGAAATGGAAGATTTGGTCAGCTCCAAGGATGATGTTGGGAAAAGCGTTCAGGAGCTAGAAAAGTCTAAGCGAGCCTTAGAACAGCAAGTAGAAGAGATGAAGATTCAGTTGGAAGAACTTGAAGAGGAATTACTGGCAACAGAGGATCTGTCCCAAAGAGGGGATAATGTGCCTGATGCAGTTTATAAAAGGATCAGTGTTTTGGGGTCTGTCCTGAGTGAGCATCAGAAATTTGATGACATGTTGTTTGAATCACCCCTCTGGATTAAACACCACCTAGTGTAGAAAACGAAGGCAAGTGATATAAAACTTGGAGAAAAAAGCAAACACCACCTAGTGGAGAAAACTAAGGCTGTTGGTGAAAATGTGAAGCAAATGAATAAGTGCCTTTCAGGGAATATTTCCAAAATGGAACTGGTGAAAGACAGGTGGCAGAAGTTTGAGCGCGATTTTGAGATACATTCCATGTGGAGTTCAGATAAAGAAAAGGAGCTACAAGGGAAAATAGCAGAAAGTGCATTGAAGAAACCTGTAATAGACTGCACAAACGTAGAGAGACTATAATGGAGAAAGATACCATCCTCATGGAAAAGGAAATTGAAATTCAGACTTTGCAGAAGCAAAGTATGTGTGATATGTTGGAGTTGCGTAATCAGATGGAAAAAAGTCTTCAGTCTTTGGAAGCTACAAAAATAGACCTGCAAGAGGCGCAGGAACAGAATGTCGCTCTGAAAACGACATTGTCTCTCAGCTACAAGGAGAAAAGTGAGAGAGAGGCTAAATTACTGAGTACTGTGTATGAGCTCACCACTTTGAGCAATGTGGTAGATGAATTACGTACAGACTGTGAAAGTTGGAAAGATGAAACCCAACGTGTCCAGCAGCAGTTAAAGGAGAAAGAAGCCTGTGTGGCAGAATTACAGTCTCATTCCCAGAAACTAGCCAATGAGGTGAAGGCTCTTATGCAGGGAAAAGGAGATTCTGAACACAAGAGCAAAAAAGTAGAGGCACAGCTGCAGGAATCGCAAGTCAAGGTGTCAGAAGGTGAACGATTGTGTGCTAAGCTGTCAGAGAAGACAAACCGACTGCAGGTGGAGTTGGACAATGTCACAAATCAGCTTTCTCAAGCAGACAAAAAATCTAGAGAAATTGCCAAAGATTTCTCTATCTTGGAATCGCAGCTGCAAGACACGCAGGAACTCTTACAGGAAGAGAGGTGTCAAAGGCTGAGTTTTAGCACAAAACTCAAACAAATGGAAGATGAGAAAATGGCTTCCTGGAACAATTAAAAGAGGAGGAGGAAGCCAAGAAAAACCTATCAGAGCAAGTCGCAACATTGCAAGCTCAGATAGCGGATATGAAAAAAACGCATGGAAGAAAGCGTTGGTTCATTAGAAAATGTTGAAAATGTGAAAAAGAAGTTGGATCAGATGCTTGGTGAGGAGAAGACTGTGTCTGCAAAATATGCAGAAGAACGCGACCGTGCAGAAGCAGAGGCGCGTGATAAAGAGAGCAAAGCCCTGTTCTTGGCTCGCTCCTTGGAGGAAGCTCTAGAGTGTAAGGCTGAACTAGAAAGAGTTAACACACAGCTGTGTACAGAAATGGAAGATTTGGTCAGCTCCAAGGATGATGTTGGGAAAAGCGTTCAGGAGCTAGAAAAGTCTAAGCGAGCCTTAGAACAGCAAGTAGAAGAGATGAAGATTCAGTTGGAAGAACTTGAAGAGGAATTACTGGCAACAGAGGATCTGTCCCAAAGAGGGGATAATGTGCCTGATGCAGTTTATAAAAGGATCAGTGTTTTGGGGTCTGTCCTGAGTGAGCATCAGAAATTTGATGACATGTTGTTTGAATCACCCCTCTGGATTAAACACCACCTAGTGTAGAAAACGAAGGCAAGTGATATAAAACTTGGAGAAAAAAGCAAACACCACCTAGTGGAGAAAACTAAGGCTGTTGGTGAAAATGTGAAGCAAATGAATAAGTGCCTTTCAGGGAATATTTCCAAAATGGAACTGGTGAAAGACAGGTGGCAGAAGTTTGAGCGCGATTTTGAGATACATTCCATGTGGAGTTCAGATAAAGAAAAGGAGCTACAAGGGAAAATAGCAGAAAGTGCATTGAAGAAACCTGTAATAGACTGTGTTGCAGTTCCATGCTTCTTCACTGATGCAGAGAGGAGGTCTGTAATGGATACCACCCAGATCGCTGGGTTCAGCTGTCTACGGCTAATTAATGAAGCTACTGCCTTTGACCCATATGATGGTGGAAGGAAAGTTGATAAAGTACAGACATTTCTTGGAACAAAGCCAAGTGAAGCAGAGGTTCTCAAAGTGTTGTGGAAATCATTTGTTGATTGCAGAGAGAGGCGTCTTAACCTCCCTGGCGGTATGATTATGTCAGGAATTACATACCAAAAGCGGTACAATTGTTTTCATGGAAATTTGGCGTTATGTATTATAGGCCTACAATTCTTAGTAATTACTGACTTAAACCTGACCAAAACAAGAGTCTAGTAGACAACCCAGATGCGATAAATTTGAAACACAAACACGTGAATTATAATCGAATCAATAATATTATTTTATTATTTAATATATAATATATATAATAAAATTATATTATTGATTAGATTATAATTCATGCATTATATATTATATATAGATATATGTGTGTGTGCATATATATATATATATATATATATATATATATATATATATATATATATATATATATATATATATATATATACACATACATATATATATATATATATATATATATATATATATATATATATATATATATATATGCATATATATATATACCGGTGTATGTATGTGTATATATATATATATATATATATATATATATATATATATATGCATATATATATATATATATATATATATATATATATATATATATATATATATATATATATATATGCATATATATATATATATATATATATATATATATATATATATATATATATATATATATATATATATATATATATGCATATATATATATATATATATATATATATATATATATATATATATATATATATAAATAATATAAAATGTGTTTTGTGTTTTGTGCAATGTTTTTTTTTTTTTTTTTGAATTTCCCTCCCTAGTTCCGCTCCCATGCAGCATTGCTGCTGCAGGGAACGGAACTAGGAAGTCATCACACCGACGGAGGGACGGAGGAGCGGCGGGACTCTCGGCTGGCGGTCACAGCAATGAGAGATCATCGCTGGATCGCCAGGAGAAGGTAAGAGAACACCGCTGCGCTCTCTGCAATCCACCCCGAGCGTGACTCGGGGTTACCGCTCCTGATATGAAAAATCAACCCCGAGTCACGCTTGGGATTACCGCTAAGGGGGTTAAGAATGTTGAAGACTTTAAGACTAGCACAATTGAGTTGCCTATGGATCACGGCCCTCCATGGCGGATAGGACAGACGGTTATGCAGGACAAAATTGAGAAGGAGCGAAATGATGCCAAAAATGCAGTTGAGAAATGTGTATAGGAGATGAGGGAAAAGTTGTCTGACATTTATGAGAAATCTGTCAATGAAGATGACAGAAACAGTTTCATCCTGAAGCTTGAAGATACTAGGAGGCTTATCAGTGAGAGTCAAGAGAAGTGCCTGACACATGCGTGCCTAGAAAACTGTGTCCCAACCCTAGGGTTGAAACAAGAGGGGGGGGGGGTATGTGACAGGAAGTCAGGTAAATCTGTGGATGTAGTCACAGACAGGAGATACATTTCCACCTGGTTTAGAAAGTTCACCAATTACTATAGGGTGTCGGCTGAAAAGGTAGCCAGGACGGCTTAAGGAAGTTGAAAGGCCTTCAGCTGTTCGGAATGAGGAAGTTAAGGCCCCTATAATTTGTCCAAAGGAAGTCTATTGATTGCTGCCTCCTGACGCTGTGTGAAGCCTGGGAGAAGGATTGCTGCCTCCTGACGCTGTGTGAAGCTGGGGAGAGGAGGACAGTCAGATGTGTGCCTCCCGACGCTGTGTGAGCATGGGAGAAGACCTCCTGGAGCAATGTGCGCTGAGGAGGGTAAAAAGTGTGAAGACTTCTCAAGGTGAGAAAATGAACTATTTCTATGTGGAAGAAATAAATGAACTGTTTGCTATGTGAAGAGACAAGCAAAGGGACATGTTCAATGTGAAGAGGAAAAGGGACATGATCAATGGACATGTTGTGTGAAGAAAAAACATGGACTATTGAGTGTCTGCTGTAGGATCAGCAAAGTTTGCCCAACAGTAGGTTGGAGACAGACTCCGTAGGTAGGTTCCTGTATGTGAGAAGGTAGCCGACCACAGTGGCAAGGATTTATTTTGTGTTTTATTTTTATTTTGCTGTTTTTGAGGCTTGCACTTGTGTGAAGTAAATTGCAAGAATAAACCAAACTGTTGTTTGCAACCACTTCTCGGCTATCTCCCTGTGTAACGAACCCCCCCAAAGGGGTCATCCACGCCTGCCACCGAGCTAATCTCCCACAGGAGATAATGTCCCTTTGCCCATACAAAGAAAAGTTAGTGTCTGCAAAGAGCATTCCCCGATCTGCACACTGTCCTTTAAGACACATGTGTCGAACGCAAGGCCCAGGGGCTGAATCTGGCCCTCCAGGCCATTTGATGTTTCCCTCACACCTCTGCTGCAGCTGTGGCCCCCCCTTATTCTTCACCCCCACCTTGTCTAAGCAGTTGGCAGCTGAGAGGAGAACAGAACTCTTCTACCAGATCCTGCACTTCTCATTTCTCCCAGCAGCCACAGAGAGGCTCATCTTGACCCCCCACCTTCTCAGCAGTAGGGATGATCGAACAGTTCGGGTCGACCATCGGTTCTACCCGAACATTGGCTGTTCGAAATTCGACCGAATTCCGAACTGTTTGCGGTAAAAGTTTGGAATTCGGCACCAGAACCGCCCAAAATGCAATGGGACAGGAACTGGGCTTTAAAAGCCCATGATTGGACCAGAAACGTGAGTAAAAGTCACTTGAGGGGGCATGAGTCTGCTAGAAATGTGATTGGAGTGACTAGGGGGTCCAGAGGCCAATCAGTAGTGAATACGCCCTCCCAGTATATAACATAGCCCCGCCAAATCTCTAGCACTGTAATAGAGAGGCTGTGGAAGAGAGTGGAAGCACTTCTGTTACTCCTGCTGCAAAAGTGTCATTTAGCAATTATTAGTGTGAGGAAAGGGATATGCAGTGTAGTTAGGGTACTATATACCACTATAGTTAGATTCAATAATCTAGTTTCTGTAGGGAAAGTGTTAAGTGTCAGGGTGACCGTAATGTAGTTTAGGGTGAACTTGACTCTGACTGCTATGCCAGGGTGACCGAACTCATCCATGTCAGGGTGACCGCCAGAGAAAAAAGATAATTTTTCTTAGAATTTTTAGTAGAGCAGGGATGGGGTTTCGCTCCTTTCACATCTGGGCGTTTTTGTTTCAGGCGTTTATTGGGCTTTTTTGTGGACGTCTTTGGAGGCAGGCATGACATCTAAACTTCTGTATAGGGGTATATATACACACACACATATATATATATAATTTCAGTAGCGCAGGGATGGGGTTCCGCTCCTTTCACACCTATATGTGTGTATGTGTATATATATATATATATATATATATATATATACACATGTGTGTGTGTGTGTGTGTGTATATATACCCCTATACAGAAGTTCAGATGTTATGCCTGCCTCCAAAGACGCCCAAAAAAATGCCCAATAAACGCCTGCAACAAAAACGCCCAGGTGTGAAAGGAGCGGAACCCCATCCCTGCTCTACTAAAAATTCTAAGAAAAATTATCTTTTTTTTCTGGTTCTGGACATGCTACAGAGCTGAAACTTCACTTCTCATTTTTTTTTTTCAATAATTTTTTCAATATTTGGCTCTCTATCAAAAAAGATTATTTTTAAGAACTTTTTTTTGTGTGATTAATAGTCCCTGGGGCATGACCCAGAACCCTAGGCACTTTTTAGGGGCATTTATTGGGTTTTAGGGATTCAAAATGGTGTTTTTTGATTACCGAAGTTCGGGTCCCATTGATTTCAATGGGGTTCTGGAATCCGGACCCAAACCTTTGGGAAGTTCGGGTGTTCTGGCCGAACCAAGCTTTTCAAAAGTTCGATCATCCCTACTCAGCAGTAGAGAGGAAGGCAAAACTCCTCCCACAGATTCGGCACCTCTCTGTACAGAACCCTCTCATCTCTACCTCCCCCTAATCTCAGCATTCAGAAGATGGAGCAGCTGACTCCAGCCCTCCTCTGGTCCTCCTCCAGACCTTGCACTTTCTACTTCCCAGGTTTGCAGTAGCACAAGGTAAGTGGGGTGCACTGTGGTGTTATGGAGGGTGGGGGACTCTTGACTTCTGATGGTGGGGGGGTTCTTGACACCTGATGTAGGAAGGGTGGGATGCTCTGGAAATCTAGTCCTACAGATACAACCAGCCCTTTGAGGGCAACCATAATTCTGATACGGCCCGTGATGAAATGGAGTTTAACAACCCCCACTTTAAGACAATTAATTTAATACTGTATTAGGCATATTCCGTTTTTTTTTTTTTTTTTCAGATTAGCCAAGTTAACCACTTGCCGACTGCCTAACGCCGATCTACGTCGGCAGTCAGCCCCTCACAGGCAAAGTGACGTAGGGCTACGTCACTAGCTTGTGAGGGTCTAGGGAGCGAGCGCGTGCCCCCGGAGGCGTGCTCCCGCTCCCGCGTGGTCACGGACCCCCCCGCGCGTGTGACCAGCGGACCCGATGTCCGCCGGTCACTCGGCGATCGGCGGGGGAGAGGGAGAATTTCAGGAAGCTTGTGTAAACAAGCTGCCTGTCATTCTCCTCGCTGTAAAGACACTGATAAAACGGATCTAGTATGTAGATCCGTTGATCAGTGTCCTTACAGCTCAACCCACAGCCAATCACAGTAGAAAGCACGCCCCTAGGGACACACACAGCCCCTCCCTTCCAAATAAAGTTAACCCCTTCACAACCAGTGTATTTTTACAGTAACAGTGCATATGTATAGCACTGATTACTGTAGAAATGTCACTGGTAACCCCAAAAGTGTCACAAATGTCAGTCAAGGGTCCGATCTGTCCGCCCCAATGTCGCAGTACCGCAAAAAAAATCGCAGATCGCCGCCATTACGCGTTAAAAAAAAAAACAACAAAAATGACAAAAATCTTTCCCTTTGTTAGTAAACGCGATAACTTTTGCGCAAACCAATCAAAATACGCTTTTTGCGATTTTTTTTACCAAACATATGTAGCATAAAACAAATTGGCTGAAAATTTTAAAAAATTTTGATTTTTACTTTTTTTTTTGGGGGAATTTAATATAAAAAAATGTGAAAAATATTGTTATTTTTGCAAAATTGACGCTCTTTTTTTGTTTATAGCGCGTGATCAAAAAATCGCACAGGTGATCAAATACCACCAAAAGAAAGCTCTGTTTGTGGGAAAAAAAGGACGTCAAATTAGTTTAGGTACAGCGTCGCATGACCGCGCAATTGTCCGTTAAAGTCACGCAGTGCCGAATCGCAAAATACCCCCTGGTCAGGAAGGGGGTAAAATCTTCCGGGGCTTAAGTGGTTAAGGTATCATACCTGGTTGATGTATCATTTTTTTTTTTCAAGCTATATAATAAATTCTTTCAAATCTTTTAGGTCAGCAACACAGCAACGGAGTTCACTTTGGCAACATATTTGCAGAACAGGGTCTCGACCTTCCAGACAGCCTCTGTTGTAGCAGAAGAAATAGTAACAGGTAATGTCAGAGAATCCTAACTAATATACAGGTATCAAAACTGCATGGAGCAATATATGCGTATACGTACAAGCAGACTCAGTAAACCCATATAGGTAATACAAACCCATGTCATGGCCTCTCTGAACTGACCAATAAAAACCAGGACAAAGAAAATCGGTGAATAATAAGACTTACTGTTAATTATCAGCTTTCATCTTTCAAGGTAAGATAAGGACTAATGTGGAGAAAGCTGTAAGCATCTGTTGTGGTTGAAACTGGGTTCCTTCACCTTGGTTGGAGTTGGGCATACAATTCTACCAAGACTCCTCCAAATGTCCAAAAGTCTAAATGATGTCTAATGGCATAGAGGGGACCCACCAATTAAGACAGAGTGATATAAAAAATATTATGGGTTAGGTGATGAGGAGGGGTTATAGAGAAAAGGCAGTTATAGTGGTTTAGGACACCCAACTCTTGAAAAACAAAACATTAAAAACGAAACCTAAAGATAACATTGTTAAATTAAGTTATGTATGTAGCACTGCCCCCCATAGGAGCTGCTGAAACAGTTCCCCCTGGGTTACTTTTAGCAACTGGTGGTGATTACTTAGTTCTTTATGGATTTAAGTTCAGACAAGAATCAGTCCTTGAATATTAATTTTTGGTGTTTTATTTTGGAACTGGGATAGGAGAAGGGATACTCCAACTATAAACTATGCACAAAGCTTGAGGACAACTAGCTGTAGTGTGGATGCGGCAAGGCCGCTGCTTCACCTTGCCACAGAAGTGAAGATAGATAATGTGATCCTGTTAGAGCTATTCTTCAGGGTTCTAACTTGGCACCCCCTTTCTTACTTGCATGTGTGCACTGACACCCGTCCACTGACTCTCCACTGGAGTGGTCCCCTTTCCTGGACAGACCCCTGTCAAGCCTTCTGGTACTCACGGACACTGTTTTTCCCAAGGTTGCTTTGCCTCCACCTCTACTTATCAGCTTCCTGGACCTCCTGGCTCAGCACCACACTCCTGTGTCCCTAGGCCGACCACCTGTGACCACCTTCCACAACTGACAGGAGGAGACTCAGGAGAGATAGCCGTCACCCTCCTCCTGGGACCTGGCTTACCACCCAAAGACCTCCTGTCACATGCGTCCTTGGCTCTTATACCCCCTCCCATGATGCACCACAACTGTGCCAAACCCATGGGGCAGTACAAGAGCCGATGTATGATGGGCTGGGTTTTTATTACTGTCCAACAGGCCTCCCCATTGGATACAGTAGGGACACTCCCTCAGCCCAAAAGCATCACACATGACAGGAGGGACTAATTGATCCAGCTCTCTGATAAGCAGAGAGCTGAAATATGCTTTTACCTGCCACTTCTCTGTTAAGCAGAAAAGCCAAAAAACGAAATTACAATCTAGCATCTGACTAGAAGGGTGCTACATGTATATGTTATTAAAAATAAAATGTCATTTTATTAATCACTGTTGTAAGTACCTAAATGTGACCTGTATTACTCTCCTCTAATCCACTGTAAAGGCTCAGACTGGAAGAGGGAGGGTCAGCTAAGAGTCAATCAGGCTTGCTACAGTGCACATGTGCTGACACAAGGAAAAATAATTGGAATAACTTCTGTCTAGTATCATGTAAGCTTAGCACAGTGCCGGAGCAAGTGAATCAGGCTTCCCTGCGATTGACTACATTCGTTAAAGCAATAATCTTGCCGTAGACCTATGCTACAAAGAACATGCGGAGTCTGATATACTCGATGGATAATAAACAGTTGCGTTAGCTGATACATGGGGAAAGGGGAAAGAAGAGGGATCCTTTGCAGAACCTGGTCCCAGACATCAGGAATATGACCTCTTGTTTCCATTGCTTTTTACATGGAGCTGGATGTCTCAACAAAAATTAAAAATGAAAGTTATCTGCAATTATGAAGCTGAGGGAGCCAATTTGGACCTGAAAGGCACGTCTGATTCGAAGATACTGATAGAAAGACCTTTTGTCTAAAGAAAATTCTAATTGCAATTGCTGAAATGATTTGAAAAATTGATTTTTCACATAAGTGGGAAATTGTCAGAATACCACTTCTGGCCCAGGCCTGAAGTCCTCGCAGCTTCCCAAATTCAGGAAGTGAATTATTGGACCATACAAGGGTAAACCTGGCATAGCCAATAATACCAAGTAACTCCTTAACCGCTTGCCGACCGCCGCAAGTACATATACTGCGGCGGTCAGCCCCGTGCAGGCAACGTGACGTATGGGTACGTCACTCGCCTGTGAGCCAATAGGGGGGCGAGTGCGCGCCGCCGGAGGCGCGCTCCCGCCCCCGCTCGTTCACAGACACCTCCGCGCGAGTGACATGCGGACCCGATGTCCGCCGGTCACTCGCGATCGTCAGTTAAGGAGGGAGAAAGGCAGGCGGCTAATGTAAACAAAGCCGCCTGTCATTCTCCCCTGTGTAACAGCAGAGATCATACGGTCCTGCTATGTAGGATCGTAGATCTCTGCTGTTACATGAAAAGCCACATCCCTGCACAGTTAGAAACACGCCCCTAGGGACACACTTAACCCCTCCTTCTCCAATAAAGTTAACCCCTTCCCTGCCAGTGTCCTTTTTACAGTAACAATGCACATGTATAGCACTGATTACTGTAGTGATGTCACTGGTACCCCCAAAAGTGTCAAAAATGTCAGTCAAGGGTCCGATCTGTCAGCCGCAATGTCGCAGTCCCGCAAAAAAAATCGCAGATCGCCGCCATTACTCGTTAAAAAAAAACAACAAAAATGACAAAAATCTTTCCCTCAGTTAGTAAACGCAATAACGTGTGCAAACCAATCAAAATACGCTTATTGCGATTTTTTTTTACCAAACATATGTAGCAGAAAACAAATTGGCCAAAAATGTTAAAAAATTTAGATTTTTACATTTTTTGGGGGGGAATTTCATATAAAAAATTTGAAAAATATTATTTTTGCAAAATTGTCGCTCTTTTTTTGTTTATAGCAAATGATCAAAAAATCGCACAGGTGATCAAATACCACCAAAAGAAAGTTCTGTTTGTGGGAAAAAAAGGACTTCAAATTTGTTTAGGTACAGCGTCGCACAACAACGCAATTGTCCGTTAAAGTCACGCAGTGCCGAATCGCAAAATAGGGCCTGGTCAGGAAGGGGGTAAAATCTTCCGGGGCTTAAGTGGTTAACAGATGCCCAGACATGTCAGACAAGCAGTAGGAAGCTGTGATGGAGATCTGAGATGTGCTGAAGACGTATAGTGGACATACCCCTTTAAAAAGACCCTTAATCAATTTGTAAGTGATTAAAAGAGAATTGGGATGAGCTAATCTGTCTGCTGCTTCTTTACGGAATCTTTACAGATTGGGGGTGGGGAGTAGGGCAGGGCCGTCTTAATAAAATCATGGGCCCCTGGGCAAAGTAATACACTGGGCCCCTACCCTCCCCCAATTTACGCACCTACTCTGAAGAATTCATGTAAAGTTGATAGAATTGAAAATATATTGATTAGTACTTTCAGTAAAATCAATTTTAAACAATGAGAAAATATGCCATAAATCAAAGACTAATCAACACAAATGGTGCAATACAGGGAGGAGACAGAAAGGCGCAGTACAGGGGAGGTCAGGAGGGCACAGCACTGGTTTAGGGACACTGCCATCCTGGGACAGCTTAGTAAAAAGCATGACTGTCCCAGCAAATCCAAGACAGTTGGCAAGTATGATGTAATGCAAAAATATCATGGGGCCCCCATGCATTAGGACAGCCTAGAGTAGGGTTCAGCCAAACATGCTAAGGTTCTGAACATTAATCTGAATGCCACTAAAGACAATAGGGACTAAATTAGTTCTGGCCATTTTAAAGACTAATAGCAAGGGATTGTACTGCACTAATAGCTAGGTATTGCTCTGAGGGACATGTATTAACGCAAAGATATTTAACCGCTTGCTGACCGCCGCACGACTATTTACTGCGGCGGTCAGCCCCTCACAGGCAAAGCGATGTAGGACTACGTCGCTAGCCTGTGATGGTCTAGGGAGCGAGCGCGCGCCCCCGAAGGCGCGCTCCCGCTCGGTCACGGACCTCCCCGCGCGTGTGCCCGGAGGACCCGATGTCCGCCGGGCACTCGCGATTGTCCGATACACCAGGAGAAAGGCAGGCGGCTAATGTAAACAAAGCCGCCTGCCATTCTCCCCTGTGTAAGTGCAAAGATCATACGGTCCTGCTATGCAGCATCGTATATCTCTGTTGTTACACAACCAACCACATCCCTTCACAGTTAGAAGCACGCCCCTAGGGACACACTTAACCTCTCCTTCTCCAATAAAGTTAACCCCTTCCCTGCCAGTGTCATTTTTACAGTAACAGTGCATATGTATAGCACTGATTACTGTAGTAATGTCACTGGTAACCCCAAAAGTGTCACAAATGTCCGTCAAAGGTCCGATCTGTCCGCCGCAATGTTGCAGTCCCGCAAAAAAAATCCCAGCTCGCCGCCATTACTCGTAAAAAAACAACAAAAATTACAAATATCTTTCCCTTAGTTAGTAAACGCAATAACTTTTGCGCAAACCAATCAAAATACGCTTTTTGCGTTTTTTTTTTTTTTTTACCAAACATATGAAGCAGAAAATAAATTGGCCTAAACTGTTAAAAAATTTTGATTTTTACATTTTTTTGGGGGGGAATCTCATATATAAAAAAATGTGAAAAATATTTTATTTTTGCAAAATTGTCGCTCTTTTTTTGTTTATAGCGCATGATCAAAAAATCGCACAGGTGATCAAATACCACCAAAAGAAAGCTCTGTTTGTGGTAAAAAAAGGACGTCAAATTTGTATAGGTACAGCGTTGCACGACCGTGCAATTGTCTGTTAAAATCACGCAGTGCCGAATCGCAAAATGGGCCCTGGTCAGGAAGGGGGTAAAATCTTCCGGGGCTTAAGTGGTTAAAGATTAATAGCAAAAGGGATTGTACTGCCCTAATAGCTAGGTATTGCCCTGGGGGACATGTATTAACGCAAAGATATTAAAAAAAAAAATACTGTTTGACGGGGAGCCAAAATTCTAATAAAGCCTACTGTGAACATTAAAAATGCTAAATTCCTTTAAATAATAATCTTTAGAGATACTTTAAATCTGCTGTGAAGTGGTGCATATGCTGTATATGATGTATACAGTGTACAAGCTTTTTTTTTTCTAAAAAACAAAACATCATGTGGACCCCCCAAAATACAGCTCTGGTATTTACTGTATTTTGGGTGGCATTGGAAGGGTCCCAATACCATTTTTTTTTTTTTTTAATAAAGCTGCAAGGGAATTGTAATTTACTGACTTTCTGACTTTTTCTTTCCTTCTAAAATGTCACTTTTTGTTGTAGTACACCCTTAAACAATAGAAGTAAATGATGCCACCCCCTCCAATTCATTTCAGAACCTTTATCCTTGATGAAGGTCTGCTATGCAGAAAAAAAAAAAAAATAACACACCAAACCATCACCCGAACATGAAGCCTGGCTGGCCGGAAATGATAGTTTGACAAGCATGCACCTCCACACCCCAGACCATAACTGATCACATACTCAACAAGGGGAGGGTAGCCAGGGGAAACAAGAACCTCTTCCCTACAAGCCTAGCTCAGTGGTGGTAAGGTATGCAGGTGGAGGTTTATTAGAATATGGGAGTCCCCTTAAAAATAAAGAGGGGGCCCCCAGATATTGCCCCCCCCCTCTCCCTCCATGAAGGAGTACAGGTACAATGTAATTTGCTCATTTAAAAAAATGTAAACTGTATATACATTCATAAACATTGTGATAGGTTCTTTATTAAAAATAAAAATGTCCTACAAATCTATCATAAATCACACCATCTAGCAATGTAGATCGTTGTCAATCATGATGTTCACTAACCCACCAAAAGAAAAACACACCAATCCACCAACCCGTCACCACTCCTGGTCATCAGTTGGTTTGAAAACAAGGGGTCAGGGATGGTGACCATGGCTATATTTTGTCAGTGATGTCAGCCAACAACCAACCCCCCCCCACCCCACACCACACACCACGGATACCTTTTGTTCACCTTTACTTGTCAAACAGGAATTTTACAGCCCACACTTAAATGAGCCAGACATTGATGCACCACTGGTTAGTAAGAAGATGGCAGCCACTGGTTTCCTAATAACCAGCCTGAGCGGGAAGCTGTATTATTTAGCAGCAGTAGTAATATTGTGTCAAAATGTATCATTTCCCGATGCAACTCACAAGGTCGGTGAACACCCCATCAAGTTCGACTCTTCACTGAACAGGTAAAATTTGGACCAAAGTCTACTTTTGTCCAAATCTGAAGCTCACTCCTAGTGGGAGGGGGGTGACCAAATGTATGGATTAACATCAGTATAATAAACTAAGGTCACCAGCTTTTTGTCTGTGTAAATTCCAAAGCCAGATGGGAAGAAATACAAATTTAGGTAAAGCAAATCAGTCGAACAAACTGCTACATTGTTTTACATTAGGACTGGCCATAGGTTCCTCCATCCACACAATCAAGGTGGATAGAGGAATACTCCCCACTGAGCCATTGTATTCTGACATCAAGAGACTCAACGCCAGTCGATCAATAGGTTGACTACTTAAAATGAAGGGAGCACTGATAAATAAATAAATAAATAAAGCTGCAACTAAATCTGATTACCCTGTAGGATAAATATGTGTACAAATTGATAAAACTGGAGCTTGATCCAGTGGGCTGTGCTAGGGGGATGGAATTCTGTGTTATGGATGTTTGGTGACAAAGCCAATCACAAGATTTGGAAAGCCCAGTCAGCTGACCGTCCCCCCTTTTCATTTTGGGAATACCTGTGGATACCGGGGTGAAGGTTTACCTCCACGGGACAACAGGAAGCCAAAAATTGGGGGAACATCCTTTATACACACAGCTGATGGTTGAAAGGATATCCAGTGGTTATTTTATAACTATACCTCAATCTGATCTGGTAAGAGGATATATACTCTTGACTGTTCACGAGGTGGGCAGAGCTGGTCTATCTTTATCACTGCATTTATGTTTTTGTGGAGAGTTTATTGCACCTTATTTTCACCCGTCTGGTAAGGGGAACACCTGCACCTTTCCAAATCAAGCACCCTATGTTGTAGAGTTCACTCGTTGTGAAGTGGGATCCTTCATTTAAAGCACGGATGTGATTATTTGCACTTTAGGACTTTTATGAACCCTTTTTATGGACTTTATTGTTCAAGATCCCAATCTATTTCAGTCATTTGGTTTTTACACCTATTTATATGCACGGTTTTATAATTTAGCGCACATATATTTATGAATAGGTTGACTACTGTCGAGTGGGAACAGCCATCCATAAGTCCCTGCTGAACCACACACATTTTGATCCATCTGTGGCCTGCTTAGGACTGGGTAGGTTTAGTTTTAATGCATCAGACAACAAACAGATGTCTTATCTCCAATCTATCTGGGTAGTACACTTGTCTGTCAATGACAAGCCATCAATGTATTTCTCCTTTGTCTTAGGCCTTTCACCTGCCACCATTTCTTAAACTTTCTTTATTATCTCGGATTCTAGGGGAGACTGGAGCTGCAGCATATACATATCCATGTGACAGCCAACGTGATAGAGGTGGCAGCCAACGTAATAGAGGTGACAGCCAAGGTGAGATAGGTTTGTATTACAAAAATAGTTCAAATTGTTCTATTTTTTTTTTTTTTTTTGAAGGAAGTTGGAGAGTCACCACTGGGTTCTCATTTTTCTAGCTGAGTTCTTCATGAAAACAATCAGAGGCACCTGAAATTATAAGCCATTTTATACTGCTGTACAATTCTAGCTTGGCTCCACCTCTTCCTTCCTCTTATGCCTCTCTATTGGTCTTTTAACATAATTGGTGGCATCCTTGACCAATTAGGAGACTCATGGGGTAGAGGGGTGTGGGGCTAAGCTTGACTTTTACGTTTAAAGTCATCATTTTTAAATAGTTGTCTACAGTGTAAATTAATGCATCTACAGATTGTTATGTCGTGGAGTTTTTATACATTTCTTCATTATATGTTCAGTCTGAATATCCCGGGCATGAGACAGATAAAGTCTTAAAGTGGAGTTCCACCCATTTTAGTAACTTTAGATGTATGTAATACCCTTTAAAACTACTTTTACCAATGGAAACTGTTTTTTTTTTTGCTAGGAAATACCTTATTTTCTTCTTTATTCATCCTCTCCTCACTTCCGGGTCCGGCCGCCGATCGGCGATTACGTCATTCGGCGATTCGCAAGGGCTGCTGGGATGTATCTCATGGGATGAAATCTCACATAATTACACAGGTGTCCTGAGCTGTATGTATTGGATTGAGTCTGTGCTCTGCCCCGCCTCCGCCCCACCTCCTCTCAGTGAGCTCTACGGGATATAATGCTTTCAGTCCTCGCTCACTGAGAGGAGGTGGGGCGGAGCACGGACTCAATCCAATACATCCGAGTACAGCTCACTGAGAGGAGGCGGGGCGGAGCACGGACTCAATCCAATACATCCGAGTACAGCTCACTGAGAGGAGGCGGGGCGGAGCATGGACTCAATCCAATACATCCGAGTACAGCTCACTGAGAGGAGGCGGGGCGGAGCACGGACTCAATCCAATATATCCGAGTACAGCTCACTGAGAGGAGGCGGGGCGAAGCACGGCCTCAATCCAATACATACGAGTACAGCTCAGGACTCCTGTGGAATAATGCGAGATTTCATCCCATGAGATACATCCCAGCAGCCCTTGCGAATCGCCGAATAACGTAATCGCCGATCGGCGGCCGGACCCGAAAGTGAGGAGAGGATGAATAAAGAAGAAAAAAAGGTATTTCCTAGCAAAAAAAAAAAAAAAGTTTCCATTGGTAAAAGTAGTTTTAAAGGGGATTACATACATCTATGTAATCCAAGTTATTAAAATGGGTGGAACTCCACTTTAATATATGTTGCTCTTTGTGCCTGTAATACAATGTTCCAGGATATTAGCTTCCCAAAATTAATTATTCAGGCACCTTCTTTAGAATGATTGTAAAGTGTTTTTTTTTTTTTTTTAATACCAAACATGGTATACTTACCTCCTCTGTGCAGTTGGTTTAGCAAAGAGAAGCCCAGATAATCCTCTTCTTGGATCCTCTGCTGGTGCTCCTGGCTCTTCCCTCCTGCTGGGTACCCCCACAGCAAGCAGCCCGTAATGGGGGCACCCAAGCAGGAGCACTCCCAATCAGCGGCATTGTGTGTCCATTCACACACAGAGCCAAGGTGCGGCCCCGCCCCCTCATTCTCCTGATTAGCTAAATGGGCTCCTGCTGCTGCCAAAAGCCAATCAGGAGTGCGAGTCCCAGGAGAGGCATGGCTCTCGTGGACATCGCTGGATCGAGAGGGGGCTCAGGCAAGCATTAGAGGGGCTAGGGGTGCTGCTGCAAACCTTGTGCCTTTACAACCATTTTAACCCCTTCATGCCGATATTATGCAAATATGCGGCCTTCAGCTTCAAGGGGTTGTACCAGAGTGATGCCTGTAGGCATCACCCTGGTACTATTTATTAGAACAGACAGTGGGCATTAGGGCTGCACGATATTGGGGAAAAAAAAGTACATTGCGATATTTGTTTTTCAACTATATATATCGCGATATTGAACTGGGTGGAATGCAGAAGACACTGACAGTGTGGATTAGACACTGACAGTCGGGACTCACAGTGGTGGTAGGAGGTAGAAGAACACAGCCCGACATGACATCCATCCCACACGTTCAGTCTGCCGCCCTGCAGCTAGTTCTCTTGACCGAGCGGTGAGCGCGGCACAGCGAACCAATCACGTCGTGAGTAGCGGCACAGCGAACCAATCAGGTGTGCAGGCACGGGTGATTGGTTAGCTGTGCAGCTGCTCACGGCACACTGCTCACCGCTCAGTCAGGAGAACTAGCTGCAGGCAGGCAGACTGAACATGTGTGGGATGGATGTTGGGCTGTGTTCTGCTACCTTCTACAACCAATGTGAGTCCTCTCGACTTCTCCCTGCCTATGCCTACTATCGTATGTTTGGCGATGTGACTATCGCCCATGCCCGCAGCACGATAGTCGATATCACATCGACTATCGTTCAGCCCTAGTGAGCATTCCTGTTATAACTGATGCGCTTGGCTGTTATTGCAAGCAAATATATGTTGTTCTAATACAACATGGATAAATAAACCAGCACTGCTATTGAGCCTGTATTTGAGCGAACGTTTGTAAATGATCATGTGATGGATTTGTGTCTGTAATTGTTGTTTTTATCAATTTTTGTAATAAATAAATCCTTTATATTTTATGTAAAATTTTATTATATTCTTATAAACCAGTAAAATCCCTTTTGCCCCACTCTTTTTCCCTCCCCTCCCCATTATTTCTTCTTTTTTTGGCATACATTGCCATAACTTTGCAATACATACGGGGGTGAAGGTACCCTGTCAATTTCATGTTCTACTTTGAGAAGCGCAAATGTTCTAGTATTTTTGGTCTACGGCACTCAGATGCAGTGAACAACTTATTTAGAGATTCTGGAAGAAGTAAAGACAAACTGAATGAGTAGGTTGAGTCCTGCTGTGCAGTAATAATACCAGACACAACAAATAAATTGAACCATAAGTGAAGTAGTTGCTCATAGCAAACAAAGCCAGGAGTCTGATCTGGTTTCTGGCCCTCCAGTCTTTGCTCTAATTCTTTCCAAATAGATCTATAACTAGATGCCATTTATTGCCGACCCCCCCCCCCCCAAAAAAAAACTGTCCCCTCCCCCCAACACACATATGCATGATATCATTCTCATTTGTGTCGGTGGGCTCTAACAGTCCTTACCTTATTTCGTGGACCCCCGGCAGCACGCAATCTTTTCCAACAGCAGCGGTAGCAGTAGCACCATACACAGGCTCCCAGATGCTCTATAGCAGGCATGTCCAACCTGCGGCCCAAGGGTGGCATGCGGCCCGGAACCTCAGGCAAAGCAGCCCACTGCCCCCTGCCAATTTTTTTTTTGCTGGGGAGGAAGGAAGTCAGGTGGGGGGCACGGCCACAGCAGCTTCCAACTATTGGTAGGCAGAGGCTGCCTCAGAGGGGGGAGGGGAGCATGCGCAGTGTTTCTAGCTCCTACCACCATGACCACTTCAAATCACTGAAGTGGTCATGGTGGTTAGAGTGTTCCTTTATTATCGCTCAGAAGAAGTAAACCTCTGTATACTTATTCCATTTCATTTGATCATCCTCTAGTTGTCTTAAATTAGTGCGGGGGACACGGCGGCGCGGGAAGGGGCTCGGCAGCATTTTATTACTTATAAACCTTGACCATAGTATATATTTAATATGCGGCCCTAGAAAATTTCTCTACATTCAATGTGGCCCAGAGAATCCAAAAGGTTGGACACCCATGCTCTATAGGAAGGCCTCAGAACTGAACCCTGTCCCCGGGTTCACCGCACACTCTATATGCACACCTGCTCTCTATGTGTGTCTCCGCTTTATTCCCTGCAGCACTAAGCAGATCTCCATTCCCAGCCATGCTGCACACAATCTGAATATTCCCTTCCCTGTTGATTAGGGCAGGCTGCAATACATGCACATTTCCCCAAGTCTGATCCCTTAGGGCTAATGTACATTACAGCTCCTAAACTCAATTCCATAAAGCCTATGTATAAATAATAGCCTCCATGGGATCAAGGCTACATACAGCGCTTGCTAACTGGCATATGGAATTTCAGCAATTCAAATTGTGAGTAAATGTGTCAACATACTCCGTGCAAAACTGAATACAGAATAAATTATATAGGTACTCAGTAGCGACAAAAACGGGTATATTGGCGCTCCCGGACAAAATGGCACAAGAACAAAGTGGATGCTGCTCGGAATCTTGAAACATTAAAACTTGTTTATTAAAAGTAAGTTAAGAGTAAGTTAAAATATGCTCCTTGACAGAAAAAAAACAGTGGTATGCCCAGGGTGCAACAAACAGCAGTCAGATGATAATCCAGTAAAAATACCTCAAAACAAGGAGGACCCAGGAGCGGGGGAACGACGACTAACCACCTTTGAAGCCTGGATGGTGTGACGCTTGTGGGTGGAGTGTCAGCCACGATCAACCCGGGAAGCCTCTCTGCTGGTTTGCCTCCGAACTGGATGATGCCTGAGATGTAGAGAGGAGGGGGGGGAAGTGGAGTACTCAACCCCCACAGACAGCTCCGGTACCGGATGGTACACACCCGAGGCGGCGGCGGCCGCTGCTCCTCGGACCCAGCTACCGTGGCGCCGGGTGATGACGTCACCGGGCGCCTAGCGGAGACATGCGCACCGAGGGCTGCTGCACGGATGTAACTCTACGGCCGCCGGAGTGGTGCAGAGGCAGCGCACCGACGGCTGTGCTGTTCAACTGGCGGAGCTAATGCAGGTAGCCACAGATGGAGGGGGGTGACATGTTTCGGGCCAAGCCCTTCTTCAGATCTGTCTGTGGGGGTTGCGTACTCCACTCCCCCCCCCCCCCTCCTCTCTACATCTCAGGCATCATCCAGTTCGGAGGCAAACCAGCAGAGAGGCTTCCCGGGTTGATCGTGGCTGACACTCCACCCACAAGCGTCACACCATCCAGGCTTCAAAGGTGGTTAGTCGTCGTTCCCCCGCTCCTGGGTCCTCCTTGTTTTGAGGTATTTTTACTGGAATATCATCTGACTGCTGTTTGTTGCACCCTGGGCATACCACTGTTTTTTTTCTGTCAAGGAGCATATTTTAACTTACTCTTAACTTACTTTTAATAAACAAGTTTTAATGTTTCAAGATTCCGAGCAGCATCCACTTTGTTCTTGTGCCATTTTGTCCGGGAGCGCCAATATACCCGTTTTTGTCGCTACTTTTCTTCTCAGTTGGGATCTGGGTTTGGGTAGGCTGCAGCCCGGACATGGACATGTAACTAATGGTGGACCTCTTTGGGCATTGTCCGAGCTTACTGTTCCATCCCTGCCTTCTGATTACCGGCACCACAGCGCCAGGATTTTTTGTATATACCTATAGGTACTCAGTGCCATTTCATCCAATACAAATAAATAAATAAATATGCATCAAATTAAGTTAAATATCCATCAAATTATTCTGTGCAAATATGCAATAAATAAACGATTGATAAACAATTATTAGGTGCTTATGGTAAAGTGCAGGTAAAAACTATGAATAGGGTTATAGTGCTTGGGATAAATAATAAATAAGTGCAGATGTCTCAAAAGTGTTATTTCAAGTCAATAAATATGTAAACATCGGTGACTGTTGTGATCAAGGTTCAAAAAATATTCCTTGTGCAAAAATGCTCATCCGATACAGTTCACAGTGCAGGTGCTGAGTGTGGATTTATCCAATCTGCCTTGTGGTGTGTGGATGGCACAGATTCCTCTCCACCGTGGTATAGGTAAAGGTGGGTAACTTACTAGATGATGTGGGTCTCATATGCCGTATAGCATTAAGACCACTCACTCTTGATTTGCCCCCAAGGCCAGGGTAGGTACCCTCAATAACACTCCGATCCTGGGATAGTGGTGGGTCTCTCCTTTTCCTCTCCCTGCATCAAGTATTGACCAGGGTAAAAAGAGAAAACTCAAGATGGTGTAGTATGAAGAGATATAAATGTATTTCCCATCCATGGGCAAAATACAGTTTAAAACGGTATATCAGGCAGCTTCTGTGAACGTGCACAACCAGAGCACAGAGTGGAGCGCGGTATGGCCGGCTTGCATTCCACTCGTCAAACGGAGTGACGAAACGCGTTAGTTGGCATGCATGTTGTGACATCACAGGAGTAAGTGGAACACAAGGCGGCCATACCGCTCTCCACTCTGTGCTTTGGTTGTGCACGTTCAAGGAAGCTGCCTGATATACCGTTTTAAACTGTATTTTGCCCATGGATGGGAAATAAATTTATCTCTCTTCATACTACACCATCTGGAGTTTTCTCTTTTTACCCTGGCCAATACTTGATGCGACGAGAGGAAAAGGAGGGACCCGCCACTATCCCAGGGCTGGAGTGTCATTGAGGGTACCTACCCTGGCCTTGGGGGCCAATCAAGCGTGAGTGGTCTTAATGCTATATGGCATATGAGACCCACATCATCTGGTATGTTGACACATTTACTCACAATTTGAACTGCTGAAATTCCATATACCAGTTGGCAAGCGCAGTAGGTAGCCTCCATTCCATAGAGGCTATTTATACATTCCTAACCTCATACTATAGCAGCTGCCCGTTATTTTAAATATTACAATAATAATACTTTACAGCCCATTTGGTGCGGGGCATATACTTATTGTATATCTTCTTCTGACATAAAGCCTATGTGTTTCCATGTGCACATGGGCTTTTACAAGAAATTTGAAGCTGCTGCAGTTAGAGGAGGTTCAACCACCCTCTCCTGAACGTGGAAAAATTGCCTGCAGGATAGGAATGTTTAGACTGCCATTCTTGCAAGGCCGGCGGTCAATCTGTTTACCAAAAAATCTGGGTTATGTATTGGGTTTTTTTGCATTAAATTTCAAAAAAAAATTTCTTTTTCTTTTAATTGAGTTTGAAAAACCGCTGAGCAAATACCGTGTGACATACTAAATTGCAACACCCACCAATATTTCTCTAGGGCCTCTGCTTAAAAAAATAAATAAACATTATATATATATATATATATATATATATCTATATATATATATAGATATATATAGATATATATATATATATAGATATATATATATATATATATATATATAGATATATATATAGATATATATATATATATATAATCTATATATACAGTGTATATTTGGGGTTCTAAAAAATTTTCCAACAAAAAAAAAATGTTAAAAGTTTAGGTCAACACAAAGCCTAATTCGCTTTTAAAAGCCTCAGACATTACTATGTAAATAAAGATTTTTATACCTGGAGTTCAACCTAAAGAAAAAAAATAATAAAAAACACCCCCCCCCCCCCCCCATGGAAAGCTCCTCTCCACCATAGGATGTGGTGACAGGAGTAGGGCTCACACAGAGCCATGTACACCTCAGTGCTATAGAAGGAGTACACTGGGGCAGATCCTCTTCATTCATGGAGGAGGGCTGACCAAGGCAGTGCTGGTCCCCAGGGATGGGGGTACCGCTTACCTTTCCTGCGGAAGAAGGACATGGTGCTGGGCGGACGTGTGGCAGTCAGTCAGCACATTGCTGGGCACCCTGGCTCCCTCTTTCCAGCACATGGGATGCCAGGATCCCGCTCGAAGACCCCAGCTCTCCTAACATGAATGACACTTCCTCCTTCCTGCACTCTCCACTCCACCATACTGTACACAACCCCTGACCTTCCAGAGGAATGCACAGCCTACTGGGTAATCTCCCGGAGCCTCAGAAGCTAGGCCGGCCTTCTTCGCACCCAAGCACCCACCTGGCACTGCCCCTGCTGGGGACACAACTGGGGACAGACTTGGTCGGGGGACAGTTTCCTCAGTCCAGGGATTGTCCCCGGGAAACATGGATGGCTGGTCACCCTACCTAAAGAGTTCCCTTCACTGGAACTAAGGGGCCAATCCAAACCCCTAAAAAACAACCCCAAACCATATTTCCCCATCCACAAAAATAATTTGGACCAGTGCACAAATCAAGGTCTATAAAGACATAGATAAGCGAGTTTGGGGTGGAGAAACTTGACTGGCTAGCACAGTCCTAACCTCCACCCGATAGAACACCTTTGGGATTAATTAGAGCGGAGACTGTGAGCCAGGCCTTTTTGTCCAACATTAGTGCCTGACCTTACAAATGCGCTTCTGGAAGAATGGTCACATATTGTTGTGTAGAACAGTTGAAGCTGTTATAGCTGGAAAGGGTGGGCCAACTCAATATTGAACCCTATGGACTAAGACTGGGATGCCATTAAAGTTCATGTACGTGTAAAGGTAGGCGCCCCAATACTTTTGACAATATAGTGTATCTCCATTACTTTAATGTGACCGATTTATTGCACTGCTGGAGGACACAGTCCAGATGTGAGAGAACAGAAGCACACACAACAGCTATTCCCTCCCCTCCCTTCTGCTGCCATTTTGCAGAAGCCCTTGTATTTTGTTAATGTAATTCATAATACAAAGGCTTCTGTGAATGGGCAAAAAAGGGGAGGGGCGTGCATAGCAGTTCCAGTGACTCTGCTCTTGAAGTAGCAGTTTTTACAAAGTAGCTGAATTCTTGGAGTTCAGCTCTAAAATAAAAAAAAATCATACAATTAATATCCAAAATGTGAGAAAAGGAGGGGTTGGAGGCTGAACAAAAATAAAGTTATTTTAGGGTAAAGGTCCACTTTAGGGACTGCTTATTTAATGATAAAAGTTAAGTTTTTTTTTTTTTAAATGATGCTGCTCCCATAAGCTGTTATATGAAGGGAATTCATTTTTACAGACCTTAAAAGGACCACTTATGCTGTCAGCTATCAGGTCCGGTTCATAGTCAAGTACTTCTTATTTACCCAAATGTAAATGTTGGCTGTTATACAGCACATGTTGAAAATGTTGCAGTGCATGAAGATACTTCTGTTAAACCTCAATCCAGACTTTTGAATGAGCACCTAAATAGACATGTGGTGTTTTCTCTCTACAGTAGGGCAAATTCCTTTGAGTGGTATAAAAAAGAAGAAAGCAAGTCCACATTCTAAAACCCATGGAGTAGGCCAAGTAAAGAAGATTATTCGTAGATTTTAGATGTAACTAAAGACGGAAAACTGCAACAAAGACACCAGAGCAATGGGAGCAACATCAGACTGCGTGGTCTACGCTTAGAGCATTGATTACTAAAACAGGAATATTTCATGCATGATTGTCAAGGCTTTCAAGAGAAACTCCTTCTTTCTAAAGTGGTATTCTGTTCATGATTGCTTATATTATTTTCTGATACCTGCACCTACCCTTAAAATGTCCATTATATCAAAGGAGAATAGTTAATATCTAAAGTTGAGCGGACACCTGGATGTCCGTGTTCGGTGGGTCCGGCCGAACTTGGAAAAAAAAGTCCGGGTCCGCGACCCGGACTTTTTCCGAACTTGACCCGGACACCGAACCCCATTGAAGTCAATGGGGACCCGAACTTTCAGGCACTAAAATGGCTCTAAAAAACCAATGGAAAGGGCTAGAGTGCTGCAAATGGCAGCAAAATGTTTTATGTCACGGTCAGCAGCAGGCTATGATGGAAAACAAAAAATTCCCCTTTAAATTTGTAATTTTTAAATAGCAGATTAGAACAGCACTGTGTAGTAAAATATAGCTGAACGCTGCACACAACAGACTGATAAAAATATTTTTTTTTCTCCTTCCTCATCCTCCTCCTCAGTGGGCTCAAGTGAGGGCAAAAAGATCGTTCACTGCACCACCCCCCACACAGCAAAATCGATGTAGATCGCTAACGGACGATTGTTCTGTCCTGTGTCTCCTAATCTCTCCCTGCCTACTCTCTCCAGCCTGTCCCAAAAATGCTTTTCTATCTTTCCCTGCCTACACTCCGACCTGTCCCTGCATTCTTTTCAGCCACAATGTTTTTTTTTCCTGTCTCTGTCCCTAATCAGCAGCAGCCAGCACCGTTATGTGTGCTCTCTCCCTACACTAGAACAGACTGACGCGCACCGCGCTATGTCTCTAGCTTATAAAGACCTGGGTCACATGCTTCAGCTGGCCAATCACAGCCATGCCATTAGTAGGCATGGCTGTGATGGCTTCTATGGCACACCAGTTAAACACTTGTCGATTGGCTGTTGAAACCACGCCATTAAAACCGCGCCATTACAAACAAAACAGGAAATAAAATTACCGAACACGGATTTTAAACCCGAATATACAGTAAAGTTTTCGGGTCCGTGTCTGGGTAAAAAAAATCCAATTATCCGATACGGACCCGAATAATACAGTCCGTGTTCGCTCAACACTAATCACAACTCAAAAGTGCACCATCTAAAGCTGTCTATGACATGTTATGAATGGTTAGGAATGTTATGAAATAGATATTTCTAGGGTTTGTAGGAGCTTTAATGAGATAGGTAAAAAAATTATAATTGGATCTTTCCTTAGATCTTATTCTTCCTTTCAGCATTGTAATGCCACTCTACTCAAACCCCCCTCCCCCAAAAAAAAACAAACATAATTGGTATGGAGTATTTACTGGGTGGCTAAGCTCAACACATAAAACTGCTTTTTAGTTGGATTAAGCTTGAGGTCATTGTAGCCGTATTAGTGCACTTGCGACAGAGACAATTGAGTACTGTCCGTGATACTTTTTTTATTTGCACTAACATACAATTTTTCAGGACAAGCTTTCGGGGTATGTCCCCTTCTTCAAGGTCCAAGCAGTACTGATTCACAAAATGTTAAAAAAAACACAAAATCTCCTAAGCCAAAGGAAAAAAAAAGGAGAAAACCAAAGAAACATAAACAAATTTAACTGGCAATGGTAATAAAACTAGCATAGTTAGTGAGATAAGACAGAGGGAGAGCTGAAGGCAGGGGGGAAGGTGGGGGATAGTCACAGAGGGGGTCGTAAAACGGTGGGATAATGAGTAAAGCAGGGTACACACTAGTAGAAAATCTGCCGAAAATTCCCGCCCAATGTGAAATCGTCCGATTTTCGCCTAGTGTGTACACAACTTTCAGCAGCCGATGCCGACATTTTCAACGAAAAAAAACGGAGGGACAAACACCAAAATTTTTTTCGTCCATCCCCAGACGACCGATTTTCGTTTAATGTGTATGCAGTATGTCCGTGAAAAATCGGATACGAAAGACCGCTCATGATTAGGGTTGAGCGGACACCTAGATGTCCGTGTTCGACGGGTTCGGCCGAACTTTAAAAAAAAGTCCGGGTCCGTGTCCCGGACTTTTACCGAACTTTTCCCGGACACCGAACCCCATTGAAGTCAATGGGGACCCGAACTTTAAGGCACTAAAATGGCTCTAAAACACCAAAGGAAAGGGCTAGAGTGCTGCAAATGGCAGCAAAACGTAATTAAGAGCATGGCAAGTGCTCTGCAAACAAATGTGGATAGGGAAATAACTTAAAACAACAAAAAAAAACAGAAAAATAAAACAATGTTCTTCTTCATCTCTGAAGGACGAGGCCCATATGGAGTAGGAGGGAGGTTGAGGTGGTGGTGGATGTGGCGGTGACATAGGCGTGCGCACAGGGTGTGCTGGGTGTGCCTGGGCACACCCTAATCACCTAGGGCACATAGCATTGCCAGTGAGGAGATGGGAAAGATCTCCCTGGGACCTGCTCTGCTCTATTTCTCCTTGCCTACAGGTACATGGCCCCGATACATTACTCTCCCTGCTGGCAAACACATGCATGTGTATTTCAACTTTGGGGTGCACACCTTAATGCAATAGGCTGCGCACGCCTATGGGCGGTGTAGGTGGAAGCGGCGGTGGAGGAGGACCAGGGCCGGATTAACAGCATCATGGGCTTGGTGCTGAGGATTTTGAAGGGCCTTAGGGCCGTGCCTTGCCATGCACCCAGAGGAGGAAGGGTGCAGCCATGCATGCCTAATTCAACATGGGATGCTGTCTCTGAAGCCCATAAACACATCCATGCATCGCCAACTGTCCCTCCTTGTCCGGCCTTCGCGCTGTGTGGGGAGGTTCTGAGGGTGCTGCCTGGGGAAGCGAGCATAGAAGCCAGACTTCTGTGTTTACAAGTGACAGAAGAGCGGTAACAGTGAATATGGCCAACCCGGGGGCCTATATAAAAGGTAGGGGCCTGGAGCTGCAGCTCCAATAGCCCCTACATTAATCTGGCCCTGAGGAGGAGGACGAGGTAGCCAACACTGCTTCTTTTCACAAATTTTAAATGAGGGTACACCCCAAAAGAGTGAGAAAGAGCAAAAATGGAACAATGGGTGGGTAAGGTCGGTATCCATTGCTATTCTGCACAAGGTACGGAAAAGTCCCGTGGGATCCATGCCTGGTTCATTTTAATGAACGTGAGCTTGTCCACATTGTCTCTGGACAGGCGGCTGCGCTTGTCTGTTATAACGCCCCCAGCCGTGCTAAATACCCGTTCAGATAATACACTGGCTGCAGGGCACGCCAGCACCTCCAAGGCGTAAAGGGCAAGCTCAGGCCATGTGCCCAATTTGGAGACCCAGAAGTTGAAGGGGGCAGACCCGTCATTCACTACATGTAGGCGTGTGCACACATACTGCTCCACCATGTTGGTAAAATGCTGCCTCCTGCTAAGACGTTCCATCTGAGCTGCTGGTGCTGCTGTTTGTTGTGGCGTGCTGACAAAGCTTTTCCACATTTCGGCCATGCTAACCCTGCCTTCTGAGGTGCTGGCGGTGCCCTGGTTGCGTTGGCGACCTCCTCCTCCTCCTCCTCTGCCTTGTGCTTCCACTGTGGCCCCGCTGTCAGATGGGAATGCCAGCAGCATGGCGTCTACCAGCGTGCGCTTGTACTCGCGCATCTTGCGATCGCGCTCCAGTGAGTGAATTAAGGACGGTACGTTGTCCTTGTAACGGGGATCCAGCAGCGTGGCCACCCAGTAATCAGCACAAGTTAGAATGTGGGCAACTCGGCGGTCGTTGTGGAGACACTGCAGCATGTAATCGCTCATGTGTGCCAGGCTGCCCAGAGGCAACGAAAGGCTGTCCTCTGTGGGAGGTGTATGGTCCGTGTCCTCTGTATCCCCCCAGCCACGCACCAGTGATGGCCATGAGCTGGCCTGGGTGCCACCCTGCTGTGAACATGGTTCCATCTCCTCCTCCAGCTCCTCCTCCTCCTCATCCTCCTCATCCTCCAGAACTGTGCCCCTGCTGGACAATTGCGTCCCTGGCGTTTGCGTGTGCAGGAACCCACCCTCGGAGCCCCTTGCGAATGACTGCCCTGAAAGCCTTGGAAATGTTACCTCTTCATCCTCCTCCTCCTCCTCATCCTGTGCCACATCCTCTTCCATCATCGCCCGAATTGTTTTTTCAAGGAGGCATAGAAGTGGGATAGTTAAGCTGAGAACGGCGTCATTGCCACTGGCCATGTTGGTGGAGTACTCAAAACAGCGCAACAAGGCACACAGGTCTCGCATGGAGGCCCAGTTATTGGTGGTGAAGTGGTGCTGTTCCGCAGAGCGACTCACGCGTGCGTGCTGCAGCTGAAACTCCACTATGGCCTGCTGCTGCTCGCACAGTCTTTCCAGCATGTGCAAGGTGGAGTTCCACCTTGTGGGCACGTCACATATGAGGCGGTGAGCGGGAAGGCCGAAGTTACGCTGCAGCGCTGCCAGGCGAGCAGCAGCAGGGTGAGAACGCCGAAAGTGCGCACAAACGGCCCGCACTTTCTGCAGCAGCTCTGACATATCGGGGTAGTTTTTAAGGAACCTCTGCACCACCAAATTCAGCACATGCGCCAGGCAAGGGATGTGCGTCAAACCGGCTAGGCCCAGAGCTGCTATGAGATTTCGCCCGTTATCGCACACCACCAGGCCGGGCTTGAGGCTCGCTGGCAGCAACCACTCATTTGTCTGCTGTTCCATGCTCCTCCACAACTCCTGCGCGGTGTGTGGTTTGTCCCCCAAACAGGCAAGTTGTAAAACTGCCTGCTGTCGTTTACCCCTGGCCGTGCTGAAGTTGGTGGTGAAGGTGTTACGCTGTCCGGATGAGGAGGCGGTAGAGGATGAGGAAGCGGAGTAGGAGGAGTTAGGAACAGGAGGCAAACTGAAGCGCCCTGCAATCCTCGGTGGTGGAAGGACATGCGCCAAATTGCTATCCGCCTCAGGCCCATCCGCCACTGCATTTACCCAGTGTGCCGTTAGGGAGATATAACGCCCCTGACCGTGCTTACTGGTCCACGTATCCGTAGTTAGGTGGACCTTGGCACAGATGGCGTTGCGCAGTGCACACCTGATTTTTTCCCCCACTTGGTTGTGCAGGGAAGGGATGGCTTGCCTGGAAAAGTAGTGGCGGCTGGGCACGACGTACTGTGGGACAGCCACCGACATAAGGTTTTTAAAACTGTGCGTCTCCACCAGACGGAATGACAGCATTTCAAAGGCCAATAATTTTGAAATGCTGGCATTCAGGGCCAGGGATCGCGGGTGGGTAGGGGGGTACTTCCTCTTCCTCTCAAGTGTTTGGGAGATGGAAAGCTGAACGCTTCCACGGGACATTGTGGAGATGGTTGTTGGTGACCCAGGTGGTGGTGTTGCTGACAGATCGTCTGTTTGCGGGGTGGCAGGTGCCGGTATCACTACAGATGTGGCTGGAGCGGCCGAGACTGCAGCAGAAGAGGAAGCAGGATGAGCCAGAGACGTTTCTTGGTTTTGAAGGTGTGTACTCCACTGCAGCTCGTGCTTTGCACTTAGATGCCTGATCATGCAGGTTGTGCTCAGGTTGAGAAGGTTCATGCCTCGCTTCAAGCTCTGATTGCACAGGGTGCAAACCACTCGTGTCCTGTCATCAGCACATTTTCTAAAGAACTTCCACGCTAGAGAACTCCTTTGAGCTGACTTTGGTGCGCTCGTTCCCTTGCTGCGTTGGGCAGTAGCGGGCGTAGTGTCTAGGGCACGGCCGCTCCGCTTCTGCACCCTGCTCCCTCTTCTGCTGTGCTGGTGGCTCTGTGCGACCACCGCCTCTTCCTCCAAACTACTCAGTTCACCTGCATGACGTTCATTCCATGTGGGGTCGAGGACCTCATCGTCCTCCACATCATCTTCCACCCAGTCTTCACCCCTGCCCTCCTTGTCGGTCTCCACAATGCTGAACGCCGCAGCAGTTGGCACCTGCGTTTCGTCATCATCGGAGACGTGCTGCGATGATCCTTGCATGTACTCATCTTGAGAAATAAGTGGTTGGGCATCGCTGCACTCAATCTCTTCCACTTCTGGGGCAGGGCTAGGTGGATGGCCCTGGGAAACCCTGCTGACAGAGTCCTCAAAAAGAATAAGAGACTGCTGTATGGCTTGGGGCTCAGACTGCTGGCCTGATTTGCAAGGGGGTGAGGTGAAAGACGGTTGGACATTGGCTGCAGGTGCCAACTCTGACCTTTCTGCAGTAGACTGGGTGGGAGACAATGTGAAGGAACTGGAGGCACTGTCAGCAGCAAACCAATCTACTATCGCCTCAACTTGTTCTGGCCTCATCACTTCTAGGGGCGTTTGATGCCCTACCAAATACTGATGCAGGTTCTGTCGCCTACTCACACTTGAGGAAGGTGTTTCACTTGTGCGTGTAGCTGGCACAGATCGACCATGTCCTCTCCTTGCAACAGGAGCTCTACCAGCAGCACCACGACCCAGGCCACGGCCCTTATTTGACGGTCTCCTCATATTTCTGGAATTTAAGATCTTGCCCTAGAAAGGTTTTTATTGAATAGCGGAATAGAAAATATGATCCAAAAAAAGTGTATGTATATCACACGTACACAACCACACTAGGCCCCAATTACTATTGTTTGTACCCCTAAAAGGCTAGGAGTAGGGGGAGTATGGAACAGGCAGCACCCTCAAACCTTCAGAAGTATGAGATGAACCCCAACAACTTGGAAAGGTGGATCTCTCTCACACGTACCGACACAGACTATCCCGCAATTCAATTGATCCTCAAAGGTTTTTATTGAATAGCGGAATAGGAAATATGATCAAAAAAAGTGTATGTATCTCGCACGTACACAACCACACTAGGCCCCAATTACTATTGTTTGTACCCCTAAAAGGCTAGATGAGGAGTAGGGGGGGTATGGAACAGGCAGCACCCTCAAACCTTCAGAAGTATGAGATGAACCCCAACAACTTGGAAAGGTGGATCTCTCTCACACGTACCGACACAGACTATCCCGCAATTCAATTGATCCTCAAAGGTTTTTATTGAATAGCGGAATAGGAAATATGATCAAAAAAAGTGTATGTATCTCGCACGTACACAACCACACTAGGCCCCAATTACTATTGTTTGTACCCCTAAAAGGCTAGATGAGGAGTAGGGGGGGTATGGAACAGGCAGCACCCTCAAACCTTCAGAAGTATGAGATGAACCCCAACAACTTGGAAAGGTGGATCTCTCTCACACGTACCGACACAGACTATCCCGCAATTCAATTGATCCTCAAAGGTTTTTATTGAATAGCGGAATAGGAAATATGATCAAAAAAAGTGTATGTATCTTGCACGTACACAACCACACTAGGCCCCAATTACTATTGTTTGTACCCCTAAAAGGCTAGATGAGGAGTAGGGGGGGTATGGAACAGGCAGCACCCTCAAACCTTCAGAAGTATGAGATGAACCCCAACAACTTGGAAAGGTGGATCTCTCTCACACGTACCGACACAGACTATCCCGCAATTCAATTGATCCTCAAAGGTTTTTATTGAATAGCGGAATAGGAAATATGATCAAAAAATGTGTATGTATCTCGCACGTACACAACCACACTAGGCCCCAATTACTATTGTTTGTACCCCTAAAAGGCTAGGAGTAGGGGGAGTATGGAACAGGCAGCACCCTCAAACCTTCAGAAGTATGAGATGAACCTCAACAACTTGGAAAGGTGGATCTCTCTCACACGTACCAACACAGACTATCCCCCAATTTAACTGATCCCCAAAGGTTTTTGATTAAATAGCGGAATAGAAAATATGATCCCAAAAAAGTGTATGTATATCACACGTACACAACCACACTAGGCCCCAATTACTATTGTTTGTACCCCTAAAAGGCTAGGAGTAGGGGGGGTATGGAACAGGCAGCACCCTCAAACCTTCAGAAGTATGAGATGAACCCCAACAACTTGGAAAGGTGGATCTCTCTCACACGTACCAACACAGACTATCCCCCAATTTAACTGATCCCCAAAGGTTTTTGATTAAATAGCGGAATAGAAAATATGATCCCAAAAAAGTGTATGTATATCACACGTACACAACCACACTAGGCCCCAATTACTATTGTTTGTACCCCTAAAAGGCTAGGAGTAGGGGGAGTATGGAACAGGCAGCACCCTCAAACCTTCAGAAGTATGAGATGAACCCCAACAACTTGGAAAGGTGGATCTCTCTCACACGTACCAACACAGACTATCCCCCAATTTAACTGATCCCCAAAGGTTTTTGATTAAATAGCGGAATAGAAAATATGATCCCAAAAAAGTGTATGTATATCACACGTACACAACCACACTAGGCCCCAATTACTATTGTTTGTACCCCTAAAAGGCTAGGAGTAGGGGGAGTATGGAACAGGCAGCACCCTCAAACCTTCAGAAGTATGAGATGAACCTCAACAACTTGGAAAGGTGGATCTCTCTCACACGTACCAACACAGACTATCCCCCAATTTAACTGATCCCCAAAGGTTTTTGATTAAATAGCGGAATAGAAAATATGATCCCAAAAAAGTGTATGTATATCACACGTACACAACCACACTAGGCCCCAATTACTATTGTTTGTACCCCTAAAAGGCTAGGAGTAGGGGGAGTATGGAACAGGCAGCACCCTCAAACCTTCAGAAGTATGAGATGAACCCCAACAACTTGGAAAGGTGGATCTCTCTCACACGTACCAACACAGACTATCCCCCAATTTAACTGATCCCCAAAGGTTTTTGATTAAATAGCGGAATAGAAAATATGATCCCAAAAAAGTGTATGTATATCACACGTACACAACCACACTAGGCCCCAATTACTATTGTTTGTACCCCTAAAAGGCTAGGAGTAGGGGGGGTATGGAACAGGCAGCACCCTCAAACCTTCAGAAGTATGAGATGAACCCCAACAACTTGGAAAGGTGGATCTCTCTCACACGTACCAACACAGACTATCCCCCAATTTAACTGATCCCCAAAGGTTTTTGATTAAATAGCGGAATAGAAAATATGATCCCAAAAAAGTGTATGTATATCACACGTACACAACCACACTAGGCCCCAATTACTATTGTTTGTACCCCTAAAAGGCTAGGAGTAGGGGGGGTATGGAACAGGCAGCACCCTCAAACCTTCAGAAGTATGAGATGAACCCCAACAACTTGGAAAGGTGGATCTCTCTCACACGTACCAACACAGACTATCCCCCAATTTAACTGATCCCCAAAGGTTTTTGATTAAATAGCGGAATAGAAAATATGATCCCAAAAAAGTGTATGTATATCACACGTACACAACCACACTAGGCCCCAATTACTATTGTTTGTACCCCTAAAAGGCTAGGAGTAGGGGGAGTATGGAACAGGCAGCACCCTCAAACCTTCAGAAGTATGAGATGAACCTCAACAACTTGGAAAGGTGGATCTCTCTCACACGTACCAACACAGACTATCCCCCAATTTAACTGATCCCCAAAGGTTTTTGATTAAATAGCGGAATAGAAAATATGATCCCAAAAAAGTGTATGTATATCACACGTACACAACCACACTAGGCCCCAATTACTATTGTTTGTACCCCTAAAAGGCTAGGAGTAGGGGGAGTATGGAACAGGCAGCACCCTCAAACCTTCAGAAGTATGAGATGAACCCCAACAACTTGGAAAGGTGGATCTCTCTCACACGTACCAACACAGACTATCCCCCAATTTAACTGATCCCCAAAGGTTTTTGATTAAATAGCGGAATAGAAAATATGATCCCAAAAAAGTGTATGTATATCACACGTACACAACCACACTAGGCCCCAATTACTATTGTTTGTACCCCTAAAAGGCTAGGAGTAGGGGGGGTATGGAACAGGCAGCACCCTCAAACCTTCAGAAGTATGAGATGAACCTCAACAACTTGGAAAGGTGGATCTCTCTCACACGTACCAACACAGACTATCCCCCAATTTAACTGATCCCCAAAGGTTTTTGATTAAATAGCGGAATAGAAAATATGATCCCAAAAAAGTGTATGTATATCACACGTACACAACCACACTAGGCCCCAATTACTATTGTTTGTACCCCTAAAAGGCTAGGAGTAGGGGGGGTATGGAACAGGCAGCACCCTCAAACCTTCAGAAGTATGAGATGAACCCCAACAACTTGGAAAGGTGGATCTCTCTCACACGTACCAACACAGACTATCCCCCAATTTAACTGATCCCCAAAGGTTTTTGATTAAATAGCGGAATAGAAAATATGATCCCAAAAAAGTGTATGTATATCACACGTACACAACCACACTAGGCCCCAATTACTATTGTTTGTACCCCTAAAAGGCTAGGAGTAGGGGGAGTATGGAACAGGCAGCACCCTCAAACCTTCAGAAGTATGAGATGAACCCCAACAACTTGGAAAGGTGGATCTCTCTCACACGTACCAACACAGACTATCCCCCAATTTAACTGATCCCCAAAGGTTTTTGATTAAATAGCGGAATAGAAAATATGATCCCAAAAAAGTGTATGTATATCACACGTACACAACCACACTAGGCCCCAATTACTATTGTTTGTACCCCTAAAAGGCTAGGAGTAGGGGGAGTATGGAACAGGCAGCACCCTCAAACCTTCAGAAGTATGAGATGAACCTCAACAACTTGGAAAGGTGGATCTCTCTCACACGTACCAACACAGACTATCCCCCAATTTAACTGATCCCCAAAGGTTTTTGATTAAATAGCGGAATAGAAAATATGATCCCAAAAAAGTGTATGTATATCACACGTACACAACCACACTAGGCCCCAATTACTATTGTTTGTACCCCTAAAAGGCTAGGAGTAGGGGGAGTATGGAACAGGCAGCACCCTCAAACCTTCAGAAGTATGAGATGAACCCCAACAACTTGGAAAGGTGGATCTCTCTCACACGTACCAACACAGACTATCCCCCAATTTAACTGATCCCCAAAGGTTTTTGATTAAATAGCGGAATAGAAAATATGATCCCAAAAAAGTGTATGTATATCACACGTACACAACCACACTAGGCCCCAATTACTATTGTTTGTACCCCTAAAAGGCTAGGAGTAGGGGGGGTATGGAACAGGCAGCACCCTCAAACCTTCAGAAGTATGAGATGAACCCCAACAACTTGGAAAGGTGGATCTCTCTCACACGTACCAACACAGACTATCCCCCAATTTAACTGATCCCCAAAGGTTTTTGATTAAATAGCGGAATAGAAAATATGATCCCAAAAAAGTGTATGTATATCACACGTACACAACCACACTAGGCCCCAATTACTATTGTTTGTACCCCTAAAAGGCTAGGAGTAGGGGGGGTATGGAACAGGCAGCACCCTCAAACCTTCAGAAGTATGAGATGAACCCCAACAACTTGGAATGGTGGATCTCTCTCACACGTACCAACACAGACTATCCCCCAATTTAACTGATCCCCAAAGGTTTTTGATTAAATAGCGGAATAGAAAATATGATCCCAAAAAAGTGTATGTATATCACACGTACACAACCACACTAGGCCCCAATTACTATTGTTTGTACCCCTAAAAGGCTAGGAGTAGGGGGAGTATGGAACAGGCAGCACCCTCAAACCTTCAGAAGTATGAGATGAACCTCAACAACTTGGAAAGGTGGATCTCTCTCACACGTACCAACACAGACTATCCCCCAATTTAACTGATCCCCAAAGGTTTTTGATTAAATAGCGGAATAGAAAATATGATCCCAAAAAAGTGTATGTATATCACACGTACACAACCACACTAGGCCCCAATTACTATTGTTTGTACCCCTAAAAGGCTAGGAGTAGGGGGAGTATGGAACAGGCAGCACCCTCAAACCTTCAGAAGTATGAGATGAACCCCAACAACTTGGAAAGGTGGATCTCTCTCACACGTACCAACACAGACTATCCCCCAATTTAACTGATCCCCAAAGGTTTTTGATTAAATAGCGGAATAGAAAATATGATCCCAAAAAAGTGTATGTATATCACACGTACACAACCACACTAGGCCCCAATTACTATTGTTTGTACCCCTAAAAGGCTAGGAGTAGGGGGAGTATGGAACAGGCAGCACCCTCAAACCTTCAGAAGTATGAGATGAACCCCAACAACTTGGAAAGGTGGATCTCTCTCACACGTACCAACACAGACTATCCCCCAATTTAACTGATCCCCAAAGGTTTTTGATTAAATAGCGGAATAGAAAATATGATCCCAAAAAAGTGTATGTATATCACACGTACACAACCACACTAGGCCCCAATTACTATTGTTTGTACCCCTAAAAGGCTAGGAGTAGGGGGAGTATGGAACAGGCAGCACCCTCAAACCTTCAGAAGTATGAGATGAACCCCAACAACTTGGAAAGGTGGATCTCTCTCACACGTACCAACACAGACTATCCCCCAATTTAACTGATCCCCAAAGGTTTTTGATTAAATAGCGGAATAGAAAATATGATCCCAAAAAAGTGTATGTATATCACACGTACACAACCACACTAGGCCCCAATTACTATTGTTTGTACCCCTAAAAGGCTAGGAGTAGGGGGGGTATGGAACAGGCAGCACCCTCAAACCTTCAGAAGTATGAGATGAACCCCAACAACTTGGAAAGGTGGATCTCTCTCACACGTACCAACACAGACTATCCCCCAATTTAACTGATCCCCAAAGGTTTTTGATTAAATAGCGGAATAGAAAATATGATCCCAAAAAAGTGTATGTATATCACACGTACACAACCACACTAGGCCCCAATTACTATTGTTTGTACCCCTAAAAGGCTAGGAGTAGGGGGGGTATGGAACAGGCAGCACCCTCAAACCTTCAGAAGTATGAGATGAACCCCAACAACTTGGAAAGGTGGATCTCTCTCACACGTACCAACACAGACTATCCCCCAATTTAACTGATCCCCAAAGGTTTTTGATTAAATAGCGGAATAGAAAATATGATCCCAAAAAAGTGTATGTATATCACACGTACACAACCACACTAGGCCCCAATTACTATTGTTTGTACCCCTAAAAGGCTAGGAGTAGGGGGAGTATGGAACAGGCAGCACCCTCAAACCTTCAGAAGTATGAGATGAACCCCAACAACTTGGAAAGGTGGATCTCTCTCACACGTACCAACACAGACTATCCCCCAATTTAACTGATCCCCAAAGGTTTTTGATTAAATAGCGGAATAGAAAATATGATCCCAAAAAAGTGTATGTATATCACACGTACACAACCACACTAGGCCCCAATTACTATTGTTTGTACCCCTAAAAGGCTAGGAGTAGGGGGAGTATGGAACAGGCAGCACCCTCAAACCTTCAGAAGTATGAGATGAACCCCAACAACTTGGAAAGGTGGATCTCTCTCACACGTACCAACACAGACTATCCCCCAATTTAACTGATCCCCAAAGGTTTTTGATTAAATAGCGGAATAGAAAATATGATCCCAAAAAAGTGTATGTATATCACACGTACACAACCACACTAGGCCCCAATTACTATTGTTTGTACCCCTAAAAGGCTAGGAGTAGGGGGGGTATGGAACAGGCAGCACCCTCAAACCTTCAGAAGTATGAGATGAACCCCAACAACTTGGAAAGGTGGATCTCTCTCACACGTACCAACACAGACTATCCCCCAATTTAACTGATCCCCAAAGGTTTTTGATTAAATAGCGGAATAGAAAATATGATCCCAAAAAAGTGTATGTATATCACACGTACACAACCACACTAGGCCCCAATTACTATTGTTTGTACCCCTAAAAGGCTAGGAGTAGGGGGAGTATGGAACAGGCAGCACCCTCAAACCTTCAGAAGTATGAGATGAACCCCAACAACTTGGAAAGGTGGATCTCTCTCACACGTACCAACACAGACTATCCCCCAATTTAACTGATCCCCAAAGGTTTTTGATTAAATAGCGGAATAGAAAATATGATCCCAAAAAAGTGTATGTATATCACACGTACACAACCACACTAGGCCCCAATTACTATTGTTTGTACCCCTAAAAGGCTAGATGAGGAGTAGGGGGAGTATGGAACAGGCAGCACCCTCAAACCTTCAGTATGAGATTGTGTTCACTGTACCCCACAAAGATTGAGTTCACTGCACCCCACAATGATTGTGTTCACTGCACCCCACAAAGATTGTGTTCACTGCACCTCACAAAGATTGTGTTCACTGTACCCCCCAAAGATTGTGTTCACTGCACCCCACAAAGATTCTGTTCACTGTACCCCACAAAGATTGTGTTCACTGCACCCCAAAAAGATTGTGTTCACTGCACCCCAAAAAGGATGTTGTTCACTGCACCCCAAAAAGGATGTTGTTCACTCCACCCCAAAAAGATTGTGTTCACTGCACCCCACAAAGATTGTGTTCACTGCACCCCAAAAAGATTGTGTTCACTGCACCCCAAAAATGATTTTGTTCACTGCACCCCAAAAAGGATTTTGTTCACTGCACCCCAAAAAGGATGTTGTTCACTCCACCCCAAAAAGATTGTGTTCACTGCACCCCAAAAAGATTGTGTTCACTGCACCCCACAAAGGATTTTGTTCACTGCACCCCAAAAAGATTGTGTTCACTGCACCCCAAAAAGGATGTTGTTCACTGCACCCCAAAAAGGATTTTGTTCACTGCACCCCAAAAAGATTGTGTTCACTGCACCCCACAAAGGATTTTGTTCACTGCACCCCACAAAGATTGTGTTCACTGCACACCAAAAAGGATTGTGTTCACTGCACCCCAAAAAGATTTTGTTCACTGCACCCCAAAAAGATTGTGTTCACTGCAGCCCAAAAAGATTGTGTTCACTGCAGCCCAAAAAGATTGTGTTCACTGCAGCCCAAAAAGATTGTGTTCACTGCAGCCCAAAAAGATTGTGTTCACTGCAGCTCACACACAGAAAAATGGATGTGGATCACTGACACCTGCCTATCTCCAATCCCACACCACACAGCAATATCGATTGTAGTTTGTAGAACACAGTTTCCCTAAAATTCAGCAGACTCTGTCCCTAACAGGATTGAGAAGAGATCGTAGATCAGGATTGAGTGCAGACCCCACCCCCCACACAGCAATATCGATTGTAGTTTGTAGAAGACACTGACCCTATATAATTCAGCAGACTCTATCCCTAAAATGCCTACAACTCGCCCTGCCTAAACACTCCGACCTGTCCCTCAATTCTATCCGGACACAAATGGTTTTTTCCTGCCTATCTTTCCCTAATCAGCAGCCAGCACGTTGATGTGTGCTCTGTCCCTGAATCTAAGCAGCATAATGACGCCGCTGCGGCTGCCTCGAACTTATAAAGACTTGGTCACATGCTTCAGACGGCCAATCACAGCTACTGAGACATTTGCAGGCATGGCTGGGATGGCTTAAGGCACACCAGTTAAACGATTGTTGATTGGCTGTTGAAAGCCCGCCATGAAAAGAGCGCCAAAGCATGCAAAACCCGGAAATAAAACGACCGAACACGGATTTTTACCCGAACATACAGTAAAGTGTCCGTGTCCGTGTTCGGGTACAAAAAATCCAATTATTCGGTACGAACACGAATAATACAGTCCGTGTTCGCTCAACACTACTCATGATCTGAAGTTGCTGACAACCCGGAAGTCTAGGAACAAATGTGCCAAAAAAAAAGAAAAATCGGACGAGAAATTTCGTGAACATTTATGAACTGTCGACTAAAAACGGTAATGAACACTGAGAAGACAGAGAAAAATCGGAATCTATTTAGTCCAATTTTCGTCAAGTTTGTACGGCCCTTAAGGAAACCCATATCTAAATTTAAGCCATTATTTTTTGTGTCAAAAAGAAGTATCATTCTTAATTCAAAAGTTTTTTCCTTTCCTTTTTTGACACAAAAAATAACGGCTTAAATTTAGATATGGGTTTCCTTACTCATTATCCCACAGTTTTACGACCCCCTCTGTGACTATCCCCCCCACTTTCCCCCCTGTCTTCAGCTCTCCCTCTGTCTTATCTCACTAACTATGCTAGTTTTATTACCATTGCCAGTTAAATTTGTTTATGTTTCTTTGGCTTTCTCTTTTTTTTTTCCTTTGGTTTAGAAATTTTGTGTTTTTTTTTAACATTTTTTGAATCAGTACTGCTTAGACCTTGAAGAAGGGGACATACCCCGAAATCTTGTCCTGAAAAATGGTATGTTAGTGCAAATAAAAAAAGTATCACGGACAGTACTCAATTGTCTCTAGTTGGATTAAAGAAGGAAATAGGACTGGAGTGCCACACCAAAGTATTGTAATCCAAAGAACAAATTGAACTTAATAAAAAAGGTTCCAGTAGAATCTTTACAAATAGCCAACATTTTTCGATGGTTCAGATTTTCTCTCTCCTATTAAATGTAAAGTCTTATGCCTCATACACACGCATTGATTATTGGCCGGGAATTTTCGGCCAACGTCCGATCAGCCGTTTTTCGGCTTGTTAGTATGATGCTTTCGACAACCGACTCCGACTTTTCGGCCGAAAAAATCTGGTGTGCAGGCTATAAAATTTTTGTTGGCCGTCAACACAACGGCCAATTTTCTGTCAGTCAGTACAGATTTCGGCAGACAAAAATCTGATAAGCAAGACTGGGCATGCTCAGAGAAGAAAAAACACACGGAAAGTAAACCAGCACATGACATCACTTCAGAAGTAGATTTTCGTTGGCCGAGAAAATTCGTGTGCAGTCTAGGCACATTCCAACCAATAAAACACCACTCTGGACAAAAGTCGGACGATCGGTCAGCCGATAATCGTTACGTGTGTACGAGGCATTAGGTGGAGGACTTTGAGCATTGGATTTACAATGTTTGGATAGACAACCTCAAATTCAAGCATGTAAGCTGTAAAGGGTTGTAGCTTTTTTTAGTTTGACTATAAGGTTCTGTAGATGTGATGAGCGCTTACCATTGCCAAAAGCCTAACCCATTGCAATACACTTCCCTACTCATTTAAAAATTTCACGATGCACTTTGAGAGTTGGATTTTAGATGCTGCATTAGCCTTTATTAACATCAATACAAAAAAAGTTCAAATATCAGATTCTAAAAAAGAGTAAACCACAACTGGAGAAACCTACATGGAATTAGAGCCTTGAAAAGACCCTACCAAGCAAAATTGTACATGCAGTCATAACCAGAGTTATCAGTTTTAGGTACCAACTTTTCACAGTTAGAGTTAAGTTTAATTGAACTTAATAAATGGATGCCATACCTGAGACGGGTCTCCAGTCCCCATTGCACATTGACTAATAGATTGGTCTCTAAAGACCCTAAAAACCCCACCTGATGTGCACACCGATGATAACCATTGTTCCCTCATTGTCTCTAACGATTTCACAAAACTGAAATATAAAGAATAGTGGGATATCAATATTTGGGCAATGTTGCTAAACTGTGTCTGATTGGTAAGCCAAGCTTTTCACTTAACGTGCAATCAATCTCCAGTATGCTACATATTATTCTGCCTTTCATGAAACACTGGCTGTTTTATCACTTTTATGAATCATTTTCAATGTTTATCTGCAGATCATAGGTCTTGTATGAATCTCATCCTCCATGATGTAGTCTTTGCTGTTTAAACAAATAAAATGTGTTTTCAGTTTGCAGCCCTATGGTGTGATGTTTTAATTTTTTTGCAAATTTTATGATGAAGTAGTGTGGTAAAGTTTTATGGCAGCGAGCCTTCAAATGGGAGAAATGAAGGACCTAAACAAAAATAACTGCAGCCTAATAAAACACTTGTGACTAGTGAGATCACTGAGAAGGCAGCCTATTCACTAGTGACCAGTGATCTTAGAAATGCAGCCTATTCATTCACTAAAGACTGGTGACATCACTGAGATTACAGCCTATCTATTCACTAGAGACTGGTGACATCACTGAGAAAACAGCCTATCCATTCACTAGGGACCAGTGACATCACAGACAATGCAGCCTATCCATTCTCAAGGGACCAGTGACATCACAGACAATGCAGCCTGTACATTCACTAGGGACCAGTGACATCACAGACAATGCAGCCTGTACATTCACTAGGGACTGGAGACATCATCACAAAAAAATGCAGGCTCAATTTTTAAGTTTTATATTCCCAATACCTGTAAAATCTCTGTGGGGCTCCCTCATTCCCCTGTATCTTCAATATTTTGGGATGGGGTATTGTGCCTCCAGCTTTTTATGACACTTGCCCATTGGTATCCTTGTTTCCATTAGAGACTTGTGACATCACTAAGAATGCAGCCTATCCATTCACTAGAGACCGGTGACATCAAAGAGAATGCAGCCTACCCATTGAATAGAGAATGGTGATTTAACAGATAATGCAGCTTATCCATTCATTAGAGACCGGTAGCATCACAAAAAATGTATTCACTAGAGAACGGTGACATCACATACAGCGTATCAATTCCCTAGAGACAGGTGACATCACTGAGAATGCAGTACAACAAATAGATGGGTGTGTTGGGGCTCCCAAAAATGATGACAATGGGCTCTTATAAGTCACTTGTGTTAAGTCATCAAATTGGCAAGTTTATTTAAAAAGCTTAAAGTAATGATGGTGATAAACAATGAAATCTACTGTGATGACAGCAAATGTCCAACAATGAGGCAATACCTTAAGGGAGGACCCAGAAAAAGGGTGGAGACGCCTGTCCGAGTGTAAGGCCCTAAAGATGGAAACACTCAGGGGCTGGAAGTGGAAAGGGAGGAGGAGAAGAGGAGGAGAACCCCAACTCCCGCAAATTAATCCGGCCGTGGGGATCGTTCAGGCTGCACCGCGGCGTCCACTCCTGACCTCGAGCAACTGAGGCGGCGCTGGAAGATGACGTTACTGGTCGCCCGCAGCGCAGTCACGGAGACGTACTCAACGGACCCTGCTTGGCCTCGTAACCAGGGAAACTAAAGCAGAGGCAGCCTCACTAAGCCGGGCACAGCACACCACCGTGTGAGCTGTCAGCCAGTTGGGAGGACATTAGTGGCCACAAAACGGAGAGGATAACATGTTTCGGGCAAAGCCCTTCATCAGATCTCCTGTGGCTCAAAAAGGAGGGAAATTTAAATGGGAATGAAAGGAAGAGGCGTCGCCACCCACTCCCTGGCTCCACTCCCAGAAAACCACTGGTTGTGAACAGATACAGATACAATACAAATACAAATGCAAATAAAAACAGAAAAGCACACATTTGGCACAAAGATATGACTGATGTGTATGTATGGAAAAAATGAAAAAATGCGAAAAAATACTATTGGTGTATGAAAAAAACATGGATAAAAAAAAAGGGGGAAAAAGAGGAAAAGGAATCAAGTTGCCTTTAAACCACAGAATATATATCAAGTTCTTCGTTTAACCCATGGGGGGACAATGAATTCAACTTATATATCCAGAACGTCTCTCTCTTACAAAGCAAGGAGAGGCGTTCATTGGTGGTCAAGGTGCCCTTTGGCACGAACTCAATCGCCCAGGCGCTCAGGTCTTTAACATCACCTTTGGGATGGGTGGCAAAATGACGGGGAATACTATGGGGTAATTTACCGTTCTTAGTGTTTAGTCCTTGAGCAATGGCCCTACGATGCTCACCTATCCGTGCACGTAGGTGGCGGATGGTACGACCCACGTAAAGGAGATTACATGGGCAGTGTAAAATGTAGACCACAAACTCTGTGGAACAGGTAATAAACTGGCGTATGGAATAACTGTTGCCAAGTGTATCGCAAAAGGAATCACGGCCATGTTGGATAAATTGGCAAGTGAGGCACCCTCTCTTCTTGCATTTAAAAAAAGTGCCCACTCTATCACTGAAGTAGGACCTGATGTCCATAGTCCTCTCAATCATAGGTTTGTTGACTTTGCTGGGGGCAATGTTGTTTTTGATAGTCCGTGCCCTCCTATAAACAACCTGGGGGGCTGGAGGGAGGTGGGGACCTAGTCTGGGGTCTGAACGTAGAATGGACCAGTGCTTCTTTAAGATATGAGTAATCTGTCTATAATTATTATTGAAGCCGGTGATAAATCTGGCTTGGTGGGTGGCTTTGATCCCTGTGTAGCTGGCCCCCCACAGGGATCAAAGCCACCCACCAAGCCAGATTTATCACCGGCTTCAATCCATGCACTAGAGACCAGTGAAATCACTGAGAATCTGAGAATGCAGCCTATCCATTCACTAGAGACTAGTGACATCACTGAGAATGCAGCCTATCCATTCACTAGAAACTGGTGACATCACTGAGAATGCAGCCTATCCATTCACTAGAGACCAGTGACATCACAGAGAATGCAGCCTACTCATTCAATAGAGATCACTGAGAATGCAGTCTATCCAGATCTGATAGGCAGCATTGATGGGCACTGATAGGTGGCACTGATGGGCACTGATAGGCGGCACTCATAGGCACTAATGGGCACTGATAGGCGGCACTGGAGGGCAATAATGGGCACTGGTGGGCGGCACTGATAGATGGCAATGATGGGTACTGGCGGGCAGCACTGATGGGGAGGGCACTGGTGGGCATTACTGATGGGGAGGGCACTGGTGGGCTCCCTGAGCCCTGATTGCCATCCCTGGTGGTCATGGTGGGCATCCCTGGGGTCGTGGGTGGGCATCCCTGGGGTCATGGGTGGGCATCCGTGATGGTTCTAGTGGCACCCTCCTCCCAAGAATCTGCACTAGTAATCAATGCTCTGATTACCAGTGCAGACCCCCCCCCCCCCCCCTGTCAGGGGAGCCGCAGATCGTCTCTCCTCTCCTCTCCTCTCCTCTCCTCGTGCCTGTTAGGCACGAACTGAGGAAAGCCGATCAACGGCTCTTCCTGTGTACTATGTGACCCACTGTGATTGGGCACAGTTGGTCACATGGTAAAGAGCCTATGTCAGTAGGCTCTTTACCGAGATCGGAGATGCGGTGTGTCAGAGTGACACACCGCATCACTGATCACCGCTCATATGACGTCCAGTCAGGATAATGCAAACACTTTCCCGCCGTCAATCGCCTATAGGGCGGGCAGGAAGTGGTTAACATTTTCCTGGAGCCGAGATCATTTGGGACACTGCACCTGCTGATGAATGACGAGCGCCCGCAGGGAAGTCCCACGGGTTGGAGCCGAGATTATTTCATTTAGCGGCTGGGCGTGCGCAGTGGGACGCGCAGCAACAGCTGATGAATGACGTGGTGTAACATTAAAAAACACTACCCCGTGAAACTTCCCTACCCTCCGCAGCTGTGAGCATGCGCAGTGGCAAGCGGCTCAGCTGATGAATGACGTACCCTCACCGGAAGTGACGAGGGTAGAGAATTTTCATGGGGTAGGGTTTTTTAACGTTACACCGGCACCTCCAAAACTCAATGAATGTAATGGCAAGAGGTACTGGGGTATGCTGGAGGGTCTATTAAGGCTGGCTGCTGGTGGATCTTTTTCTGCTGGAGGGGATCTATTTTTGCAGAGGAAGGGGTCTATTGTTGCTGGGGAGGTCTTCTGTTGCTCGTAGGGGATCTTATGTTGCTGGGGGGAGGGGGTCAGTAGATGCTGGGAGGGATGTACTGTTGAGGAAGGGGTCTTTTATGCTGGCTGCTAGAGAGTCTATTGATGCTGGCTGCTGGGGAATCTATTGTTGCTGGAGAATATATTTTTTTGCAAGGGGGTCTATTGTTGCTAGGAAGGTTTATTGTTGCTTCTGGGGGATCTATTGTTCCTGGGGGTAGGTCTTATGTTGTAGAAGGTCAATTGTTGCTGGGAGGGATCTTCTGTTGAGGGAGGAATCAAATGCTGCAGACAGGTCTATTGATCCTGGCTGTTGGGGGTCTATTGTTACTGTGGTGGATCTATTGTCACTGGGGTGTCCATTGTTGCTATACCTATTTTACTACCTTTCTTGTTAGCATTAAAAAAATTCCATACAAAATACTTAGTACCACAAAGTGATACTCGGTTCTGTATCCTCTAACAGGTGTGGTACTGGGAGGTGAGTAAGCGGTGGAAGCAAGAAACGGCGCTCGGAGGTAGGTAGGGGGCGGAGTCAAGGGATGACACAAAAGGGAAAAGTTCCTGCACATATTCTCTGAGAAAAAAAGCCCTGGTTACACCCACAAGTGCTTTTTTTATTTTTACCACTACTATTCTTTTTACTGGTTTTTGAAATTTTGAAATTTACAAATTCAGCAATTTAGAAATTGGATAAAAATGTTAGCACTGGGAAACACTTTTTTTAAAGATAAAAAGTGCATTTTATATACAACTATAGAGATTAGACCAAAAATGAGGGACAAATGAGGAGGAAAGAGGGGCAGAGGGACTTTATTCCAAATCAGGGACAGTCCCTCCAAATCAGGGGCAGTCCCTCCAAATCAGGGACAGTCCCTCTAAATCAGGGGCAGTCCCTCCAAATCAGGGGCAGTCCCTCCAAATCAGGGGCAGTCCCTCCAAATCAGGGACAGTTGGGAGCTATGTATACACCCAAGGGCTAAAGGTGCTTCAACACCAGAAATTACACAACTTTATAGGTAATAGCAATAAAAAAAAGAAAAAAAGAAAAAAGTATATCGCAACACAGTAAACAAATATACATACTGTATGAAGTAATGGTAGGAGAATTATACTGCACTGGTTAATCAGTAAGATAAATATACTACAACAATCTTCACCCTGCAAATAAAAATTTAACCACTTCAACTCCAGAAGAATATACCCACCTTCATGACCAGGCCATTTTTTTGCTATTTAGCACTGCGCTACTTTAACTAGTAATTGTGTGGTCATGTAACACTGCACTTTATTATTTTTTCACAAATAGAGCTTTTGTTTGGTGGTATTAGATCACCACTGGTTTTTTTTTATTTTTTTTATTTTTTACTATATAAATGAAAAAAGACTAAAAATTTTGAAAAAAAAAATAAAAAACACCTTCTCATATAAAACATATCCAATAAAAAAAATAAAAAAAAAATAAATGCCTTCATAAATTTAGACCAAAATGTATTCTGCTACGCCTGGCTACAGCAGCTACAAATGATGGTTTATATCGTATCCTGGAATTTTTATTACTTTTTTTTTATATAATAGTAATGGCGGTGATCAGCAACTTACTGTATAATGGGACTGTGATCGTGTGGCGGACTATCTGACACTAACTGATGCTTGGTGGGAACTGACTAACTGTCACGTACACAGGGACACTAATACAGTGATCAGTGCTAATAATATAAACCGTCACTGTACTAATGACACTGGCTGGGAAGGGGTTAATATCTAGGGCGATCATGGGGTTAACTGTGGAAAAAGGAAGATAGGGTGGTGGCGCTGCCTAAAGTTAGAAAGTGCTAAATATAAGGTGCAACAAAATTGTATCAGTGATAAAAACTCAATATACAAAGGTATTATCATATAAAGTGACAAGTGCATATAGGTGTTAATAAACCATGTGATACAAGATAAATCTTAAATAAATACCAAACATAAAATGAAACAGATATTGATAAATGTTAATTGTGCAAATCTAAAAGTGCATATCAGGAAAAGTGCTCTAGTGAATATAGAATCCCCCAACTATACCACACACCGTGGTATAGAGGAAAAATATATAAATGCCAACGGAATTTATAATGCCACGGATATGCACACCAAAGTCCAATATAAGCTAAATGTCTCTATGCCACATGCAGTGACCACATACAAGGTGTAAAATTCCAAATTAGGTGACAACACTCTGATGATGACTACAGGAGTGACCCCGTGATGGACAGTGAGGTGCTGGGTGATCCTTCTGGTAAAAAAACTCACTCACCAGAAACACCCACCCCACACAGGGGTATATAGCGGGTGTATATATATATATCCAGCGACCAGAGACTCTCGGTATCTCCACCTACTCCTGGACAAGGGCGTCCTGGAAGTGGTCTAGGAGATCCTGTATGGAAGTGTCCCTTGGGGTAGTGGTGAGTCCTACTAGGCTCCTATCAGCTGGTAATGGTCCGAGATGTCAGCAGGATATCACTCGTAATAGTGTACCAGAGAATAATGATAGACAAGGCACATAGTGTAATACCGTATGGACAATTTAATAAAGCAAAAAGTGGAGAGGTACTCACATAACAGGAGAAAAACAAAAGGCATGTAATCGTATGTATGGAGCACTATGCGGTCCAAGCCTCGATCTCAATCGCGAGAAACCGGAAGTGACGCGACAAGCTGTACGCGTTTCGTAATAGATACGTCCTATATATACACACACATAGAAACACCACAATAATAGTTCAGCAATCAGTAATATGCTGTCCTATTTCTTATGCTGGCCAGCTTGTTGGGGCCCAACCATTATGTTGGTGTGCTCAAGGTAGTGTCCCGTTAAGATGTATACACTGGCGCTGAATTTCTTACAGACAACTCTGTCCCTCTTTTATCATGGCATAATACAGGGTTGACTAGCAGCCTATCACCACTCTGTGTCAGCTGGGGGATCTATTTCTGCTCACTGGCAAAGTGTACCCCAGTCAATGTTTTCAGCATCCGACTCCTCAATCAAACAACATTAATCAGCATTAAGGGCGTCCTCTGATGCTCTGGAATGGCTACTATAGTGTCTTTCTTTCACCTGGAAGAGGTCTTTCCTCTGACATTGTGATCCCTGGCAGATACAACAGTTCAGTCACTATCTAGGGACACAGGGAGCACTGGCACTTAGCAGCATCACTAGCTTCAGCAAACCAGCACTTTCCCCTTCTTTCTCTCCTTGTGACTCTATATCTCTAGCACAAGCTTTTGCTTTCCTCTCCTCTTGCAGAAGTCCTTAGTCCTAGGACTTGTAGTCCCACACAGTATCTATTTCCTTTAGGGCTGCTTCCTGGAAACTATATCACCCACAATTCTCTACACTCCTCCTTCTCAGAGTCTCTAGCAATTCACATCTTCAGTGCACCCCCTAGTGGATGGAGGGTGGCCTAACACTGGCTTCTCTACACTCACCGGCCACTTTGTTAGGTAAACCTGTTCAATTGCTTGGTAACACAACAAATTGCTAATCAGCCAATCACATGGCAGCAACTCAATGCATTTAGGCATCTAGATGTGGTGAAGACGACTTGCTGAAGTTCAAAGCATCAGAATGGGGAAGAAATGGGATTTAAGTGACTTTAAACGTGGCATGGTTGTTGGTGCCAGATGGGTTGGGCTGAGTATTTCAAAAACTGCTGATCTGCTGGGATTGTCACCCACAACCATCTCTCCAGTTTACAGAGAATGCTGGGAAAAAGAGAAAATATTCAGTGAGTGGCAGTTGTGTGGAGGAGAATGCCTTGTTGATGTCAGAGGAGAATGGGCAGACTGGTTGGAGATGATAGAAAGGCAACAGTAACTCGAATAACCATTTGTTACAACCAAGGTATGCACAATACCATCTCTGAACACACAACACATTGAACCTTGAAGCAGATGGGCTACAGCAGCAGAAGACCACACCGGGTGCCACTCCTGTTAGCTAAGAACAGGAAACTGAGGCTACAATTCACACAGGATCACCAAAATCGGACAAAAGAAGAATCAAACAACGTCGCCTGGTCTGATGAGTCTCGATTTCAGCTGTGACATTCAGATGGTGGGGTCAGAATTTGGCATAAATAACATGAAAGCATGGATCCATCCTGCCTTGTATCACCGGTTCAGGCTGGTGGTGTAATGGTGTGGGGGATATTTTCTTGGCACACTTTGGGCCCCTTAGTACCATTTGAGCATTGGTTAAATGTCACACCCTACCTGAGTATTGTTGCTGACCATGTCCATCCCTTTATGACTACAGTGTCCCCATCTTCTGATGGCTCCTTTCAGCAGGATAATGCACCATGTCACAAAGCTCCAATCATCTCACCACTGGTTTCTTCACCATGACAATGAGGTCACTGTACTCCAATGGCCTCCACACTCACCAGATCCAGTCACTGTACTCCAATGGCCTCCACACTCACCAGATCCAGTCACTGTACTCCAATGGCCTCCACACTCACCACATCTCATCCAATAGAGCACCTTTGGATGGATGAGAGATTTGCATCATGGATGTGCAGCCGACAAATCTGCAACAACTGTGTGATGCTATCATGTCACTATGGAGCAAAATCTCTGGGGAATGTTTCAAACACCTTGTTAAATATATGCCATGAAGAATGAAGGCAAAAAGGGTATCCAACCCGGTACCAGCAAGGTGTACCCAATAAAGTGGCTGGTGAGTGTGTCCTGCATCAGTGCCTGTGTAAAAGTCCCCTCTGTAGCACAGATACAATGTCCTTCCTCTGCCAGAGATGCAGGTTGGTAACACAAATCTGCAAAAAAGTGCGTCTTTTATCTGTCTGGTATTCAGCTTTAAATTCCGGTTCACACAGACATCGCATACAATTCGCAACGCACTGCTCTACAAATCACATGCAATGTCTGTGCGTTGCAATTTCAACCATACAGATCGTATGGATGAATTTGCATCGCATTAGGGGGTGGAACCAAGGAACGGTGCTAGTTGGTGGGTAGGGGGTGGAACCAAGAAATGGTGCTAGGGGGTGAAACCAAGGAATGGTGCTAGGAGGTGGGTAGGGGGTGGAACCAGAGAATGGTGCCATGGGGTGGGTAGAGGATGGAATCAAGGATACCGTGCTAGGGGGTGGGTAGGGGTGGAACCAAGGAATGGTGCTAGGATGTGGGTAGTGGGTGGAACCAAGGAACGGTGCTAGAGGGTGGGTAGGGGCTGAAACCAAGGAATGATGATGGGGGAGTGTAAACAAGGAATGGTGCTAGTGGGTGGGTAGAGGATGGAACCAAGGAACGGTGATAGGAGGTAGGTAGGGAGTGTAACCAAGGAATGGTGCTAGGGGGTGTAACTAAGGAACAGTGCTAGGAGGTGGGTAGGGGGTGGAACCAAGGAACAGTGCTAGGGGGTGGGTAGAGGATGGAATCAAGGAAACGATGCTAGGAGGTGGGTAGGGGGTGGAACTAAGGAACGGGGCTAGGAGGTGGGTAGGGGGTGGAACTAAGGAACGGGGCTAGGAGGTGGGTAGGGGGTGGGACCAAGGAATGGTGCTAGAGGGTGGGACCGAGGAACATTGTGGGTAGGGGTGGAACCAAGTAACGGTGCTAGGGGGTGGGTAGGGGACGGAACCAAGGAACAGTGCTAGGGGGTGGGTAAGGGGTGGGACCAAGGAACATTGCTAGGAGGTGGTTAGGGGGTGAAACCAAGGAACGGTGCTAGGAGGTGTGTAGGTGGTGGAACCAAGGAAGGGTTCTAGGGGGTGGGTAGGGGGTGGAACCAAGGAACGGTTCTAGGGGGGAGTAGGCAGTGGAACCAAGGAACAGTGCTAGGGGGTGGGTAGAGGGTGGAACCAAGGAATGGTGCTAGGAGGTGGGTTATGGGTGGAACCAAGGAACAGTGCTGGGGGTGGGTTGGGGGTGGAACCAAGGAACGGTGCTAGGTGCTAGGCTAATTGCTGACTTGTTTATGAAGATAAAGCAACAAGGGACCCAGGTGCCATCCAGGTGCCAGCCATGCAAGCATTCACCGACAACCCCAGCCTTGCCTAAGCTAGCAAAGTAGTCCACCTGAAAAAAGTTCCTCCATCCACCACATACATAAATCAAATGTTATTAGAAATCAAAGTACAGATCCATTGGATTCACAGTTAGACCTCGCCTGCGCGAGCAGCCAGGGGAAGAAAAACCAGTTAGCTGAGCTGTGGTTTTACCACAACCCCCCGACTACCCAGCTGAACACTGACATGCAGCTGCTCAGGACTATACACATGCCACGAAAAAAATTAATCAGCATGTTGCATTCGGCGGGCTTTACCACCGCCGAACTCAACTAATGCAGGTTTAAGGGGTCGTGCTGCAACCACCATGCACACGATCGTGGCACAGTAGTGCAGCATTTATTAGGTTCAATCAGGCAGAGAGGAGGCAACATATTCCCTCCTCACAGCCTGTCAAATGACCTCTGAAAGGTAATTTAACACAGACCTCTCTTCCGAGAGCACCACACATGTGAATGAGCTTTTAAAGGCTTGGCCTAAAGGGCACATGTTTGTTCCAAGTACTGTACATGTGTACCTACTTTCTATTTTTGTAGGTACAGCTTTAAGAAAAAAAACATTGTTTTCCCTTAGGGATTTGCGTGTGCTTTGTAAATGTGCATTGCACTCTGCTGGCTTCAGAAGTCTGGTGATGACAGAAAGCAAATCAAATGAAATGTGGTATCTGCTCTCCGTTTAAAACAAGTGTCCAACTGCCAGCCATGTCTTCTTCTCCAGGGGTCTGCAAACTTTTAAAACCAAGGGCCAGTTTACTGCCCCTCAGATTTTAGGGGGCCACACTGTGACCAGAGGGAGTAGAAAATAGTATCAGTGGAAATATAGTGCCCCATCATCTTATTGTTAGTATCAGTGGGAGAAATTGCCCCTCATCATTATTGTCACTGGGGGGAATAGTCCCTCACCATTGGTGTCAGTGGAAGGAATAGTGCCCCATCATTGGTGACATTGGGGGGGAGTGCCCCCTCATTGGTGACATTGGGGGGGAGAATTGCCCCATTATTGGTGTCAGTGGAGGGAATAGTGCCCCATCATTGGTGACATTGGGGGGGGGGGAGTGCCCCATTATTGGTGTCAGTGGGAGGAATGATGCCCATCATTGGTATCAGAGGGAGAAACAGTGCCCCATCATTGGTGACATTGGGGGGGAAGTGCCCCATTATTGGTGTCAGTGGGAGGAATGATGCCCATCATTGGTATCAGAGGGAGAAACAGTGCCCCATCATTGGTGTCAGTGAGAGAAATAGTCCCTCATTGTTGGTGTCAAGTGGAAGGAATAATGCCCTATCATTGGTCTCAGTGGGAGGAATAGTCCCTAGTTGTTGGGGTCCAGTAGGAGGAAGAGTGCCCCATCATTGGTTTCAGTGGGTGGAGCTGTGCGCCATCATTGGTGTCAGTGGGAGGAGCTGTGCTCCATCATTGATGTCAGTGGGGGGAATAGTGCCCCATTATTGGTATCAGTGGGAGGAATAGTGCCCTTTCATTGGTGCCAGTGAGAGAAATAGTCCCTTATTGTTGGTGTCCAGTGGAAGGAATAATGCCCTATCGTTGGTGTCAGTGGGAGGAGCTGTGCACCATCATTGGTGTCAGTGGGAGGAGCTGTGCCCCATCATTGGTGTCAGTGGAGGGATTGGTGCCCCATCATTGGTCTTAGTGGGAGGAGCTGTGCCCCATCATTGGTGTCAGTGGAAGGATTGGTGCCCCATCATTGGTGTCAGTGGGAGGAATAGTGTCTCATTGTTAGTTTTCAGTGGGAGGAGTAGTGCCCCATCATTGGTATAAGTAGAAGGAATAGTTTTTGTTGTTGGTGTCAGTGGGAGTAGTACCCCATCTTTTGTGTCATTGAAAGGAATAGTTCCTTGTTGTTGGTGTCAGTGGGAGGAGTAGTACCCCATCATTGGTGTCAGTGAGAGGAATAGTCCCTCGTTGTTGGTGCCGAGTGGGAGGTATAGTACCCTGGGGACCAGATAAAGGCACGCAGTACCTTCCCTCATAATTTACTTTTGGCTTTAGGTTTGCATACTGTATAGAGCAAGATGAAAACTTGGACTGAAAACTTGAAGTTCTGGAAAGATATCTGAGTCATGCCGTAAAAGAGAGGATGAGCCAGTTGGACATGAAAGCCTATTATAAGCCTGTGAAAAGAGTGGGAACAGTGTTCATATGTTGCTACACGATGGCCTTATGTAATTTGGAAGAATCGTTTCCAAAGCAGTTTTCTTTTTTCTGTGACATCTAGACCTTCAAGCCCTTTTCTACTTACAGGTAGCCATGCTTTCCTTTAGCTTAGGTTCACATGAATGTGGTGGAGGAAACCCAGCAAGCCATGTGCGTTTCCCGCACCACATTCAAATCGCTATTCCCTTACAATCAACAGTGGCTGTCAGTGCAATCTTAACGACACCCTAAACGCAGGTGACAAACGCAGTGCGTTTGCCAGACCCAGATTGCACGGTACAAAAACGGCCATGCGCTCCGGTTGCAGTGCAGTTCCAAAAGTGGTGCATGTACCACTTTGGTGCAATGCGGTGAGATTTGAATCCTTTCAAAATGAATGGCACCGCATTGAATCGCATGTGAATTGAACAGTAAAGGTGCAGTTCCTGTGCGATTCACATGCGGTTCATATTGTGAACTGAGGCTTAAAGCTGAAGTATAGGTATTGGGATTTTTACATAGTTACATACAGTAGGTGCAGCTTCAACTAATGTAAGCATGTACAGTCAGGTCCATAAATATTGGGACATCGACACAATTCTTATCTTTTTGGCTCTATACACCACCACAATGGATTTGACATGAAACAAACAAGATGTCCTTTAACTGCAGACTTTCCGCTTTAATTTGAGGGTATTTACATCCAAATCAGGTGAACAGTGTAGGAATTACAACTATTTGTATATGTGCCTCCCACTTTTTAAGGGACCAAAAGTAATGGGACAATTGGCTGCTCAGCTGTTCCATGGCCAGGTGTGTGTTATTCCCTCATTATCCCATTTACAAGGAGCAGATAAATGGTCCAGAGTTCATTTCAAGTGTGCTATTTGCATTTGGAATCTGTTGCTGTCAAGTCTCAATATGAGATCCAAAGAGCTGTCACTATCAGTGAAGCAAGCCATCATTAGGCTGAAAAAAAACAAACCCATCAGAGAGATAGCAAAAACATTAGGTGTGGCCAAATCAACTGTTTGGAACATCCTTAAAAAGAAAGAATGCATCAGTGAGCTCAGCAACACCAAAAGACCCGGAAGACCACAGAAAACAACTGTGGTGGATGACCGAATAATTCTTTCCCTGGTGTAGAAAACACCCTTCACAACAGTTGGCCAGATCAAGATCACTCTCCAGGAGGTAGGTGTATGTGTGTCAAAGTCAACAATCAAGAGAAGACTTCACCAGAGTGAATACAGAGGGTTCACCACAAGATGTAAACCATTGGTGAGCCTTGAAAACAGGAAGGCCAGATTAGAGTTTGCCAAACAACATCTAAAAAAGCCTTCACAGTTCTGGAACAACATCCTATGGACAGATGAGACCAAGATCAACTTGTACCAGAGTGATGGGAAGAGAAGAGTATGGAGAAGGAAAGGAACTGCTCATGATCCAAAGCATACCACCTCATCAGTGAAGCATGGTGGTGGTAGTGTCATGGCGTGGGCATGTATGGCTGCCAATGGAACTGGTTCTCTTGTATTTATTGATGATGTGACTGCTGACAAAAGCAGCAGGATGAATTCTGAAGTGTTTCGGGCAATATTATCTGCTCATATTCATAGTTACATAGTTACATAGTAGGTGAGGTTGAATAAAGACAATAGTCCATCCAGTTCAACCTGTGTAGGTGTGTGTGGCTGTAATCATCTCGCATACCCCTGAATGTTCTGATCCTTGAGATGTACGTCTAGAAGTCTTTTGAAAGCCACCATATTACCTGCAGAAACCACCTCTTGTGGTAGAGAATTCCACAATCTTGTAGCCCTAACGGTAAAGAACCCCCTACGTTGCCTGAGGTTAAAACGCTTCTCCTCTAATCGCATTGTATGCCCCCGAGTCCTCATGCAATCCCTGCGACTGAACAGCTTTTCTTCTAAGCCTAGATCCCCATTGAGATATTTAAAAATTGCTATCATGTCCCCCCTCAGGTGTCTCTTCTCCAGGGAGAATAAATCAAGCGATTGCAGACGCTCCTCATAATCAAGGTCCTCCAATCCCCTAATTAGTTTAGTTGCCCTTCTCTGGACTCTCTCCAGCTCCAACACATCCCTTCTGAGGACTGGTGACCAGAACTGGACAGCATACTCCAGATGCGGTCGGACCAGAGTTTTATAAAGTGGAAGGATTATAGTCTTATCTCTGGAATACATCCCTTTCTTTATGCATGCTAATATTCTGCTGGCTTTGGCAGCTGCCGCTTGACATTGCATGCTGTTGCCTAGTCTATCATCCACCAATACTCCCAGATCCTTCTCCATTTTTGATTCTCCCAGGGGTTCCCCTCCTAACGTGTATTGTGCTTTTATGTTGCTAGTCCCCAAGTGCAAAACCTTACACGTTAAACCTCATTTGCCAAGTCGTTGCCCACTCCGTTATTTTGTCCAGGTCATACTGTAGGATATCTGCTTCATGCTGTGCTGTTATTGCCCTGCCCAATTTTGTGTCATCTGCAAAAACTGATATTGAACTACTGATCCCGACCTCAATGCTGTTTATGAAAAAATTGAACAAGGTTGGTCCTAGGACTGAGCCTTGGGGGACCCCGCTTACTACCTCAGACCAGTCTGAGTATGCGCTGTTTATTACCACCCTTTGGACACGCCCTTTTAGCCAGTTCTGTATCCAAGAGCAAACCCTGCTGTCGATATCTGCAGACCTTATTTTATAAATTAAGCGCTTATGGGGAACTGTATCAAACGCCTTAGCGAAATCCAAGTACACCATACCCACTGGTCTGCCCCTATCTAGCTCACAGCTCACCTCCTCGTAGAATGTTAAGAGATTGGTTTGACAAGAACGCCCATTTGTAAACCCGTGCTGGTTACTACTGATGATGCTCAGCCAAATGCTTCAGAACTCATTGGACGGGGCTTCACAGTGCAGATGGACAATGACCCGAAGCATACTGCAAAAGCAACCAAAGAGTTTTTTAAGGGAAAGAAGTGGAATGTTATGCAATGGCCAAGTCAATCACCTGACCTGAATCCGATTGAGCATGCATTTCACTTGCTGAAGACAAAACTGAAGGGAAAATGCCCCAAGAACAAGCAGGAACTTAAGACAGTTGCAGTAGAGGCCTGGCAGAGCATCACCAGGGATGAAACCCAGCGTCTGGTGATGTCTATGCGTTCCAGACTTCAGGCTGTAATTGACTGCAAAGGATTTGCAACCACGTATTAAAAAGTGAAAGTTTGATTTATGATTGTTAATCTGTCCCATTACTTTTGGTCCCTTAAAAAGTGGGAGGCACATATACAAACTGTTGTAATTCCTACACCATTCACCTGATTTGGATGTAAATACCCTCAAATTAAAGCTGAAAGTCTGCAGTTAAAGCACATCTTGTTTGTTTCATTTCAAATCCATTGTGGTGGTGTATAGAGCCAAAAAGATAAGAATTGTGTCGATGTCCCAACATTTATGGACCTGACTCTATGCTGTATCTGTGACATCTCCATGAAAGTGTGAAATTACTGTGCTAGACAACGTTACTACAGTCTTAGGCTCCATGCACACAGGGCGTCATAAAAACGTGCTCCAAAGCTGTTTACATAACGCCGGGAAACAGCAGCTGTAAAAACGTGCTTTCAGTAGCTTTTTCTACTAGCGTTATTGCACGTTTGGCCACAGTAGCTGTTAGCAGCGTTTTTTCTGCCTCCATTCAAAATCAATGGTTCCCTATGGGAGCCTATTGATTTGAATGGAAGTCACACCGCAGGTCGGATCGGGGTGATCCGACTTGCGGTGCGACCTGCACTGTGAGAATCTTGAGGGGGAACTCCACGCCAAAATGGGGAAAAAAACGGCGTGGGGTTCCCCCCCAGGTTCCAAACCAGGCCCTTCGGGTCCGGTATGGAATTTGAGGGTAGCCCCGCGCCGAAAAAACGGCGTGGGGTCCCCCCCAAAATCCATACCAGACCCTTATCCGAGCATGCAGTCCGGCATGCCGGGAAAGGGGAGGGGACGAGCGAGCGGCCCCACCCCCCCTGGATCATACCAGGCCACACGCCCTCAACATGGGGGGGGTGTGGGTGCTTTGGGGCAGGGGGGGCTCTGCACCCCGCACCTCAAAGCACCTTGCCCCCATGTTGATGAGGACAAGGGCCTCATCCCCACAACCCTGGCCGGTGGTTGTGGGGGTCTGCGGGCAGGGGGCTCATCGGAATCTGGAAGCCCCCTTTAACAAGGAGGCCCCCCCAGATCCCGGACCCCCTCCCTATGTGAATGGGTATGGGGTACACTGTACCCCTACTCATTCACCCCATAAAATGCAGTGTATGGAAATAACGACAGGAGACGTTTTGGAAAATTTATTAAAAAACTTCATCCGGCTCTTGTCCTCTCCGGGGGTCTTCTGCTGTCTTCTCCTCTCCGAGGGTCTTCTGCTCTTTTGCTGTCCGCCCTTCTTGTCTTCTCTCCGGGGGTCTTCTGCTGTCTTCTCCTCTCCGAGGGTCTTCTGCTCTTTTGCTGTCCGCCCTTCTTGTCTTCTCCTCTCCGAGGGTCTTCTGCTGTCCGCCCTTCTGCTGTCCAATCTTCTTGTCTTCTCCTCTCCGGTCTTCTGCTCTTTTGCTGTCGGCTGTCGGCTGTCCTTCTTCCTCCGGTCCTCCTCCGACGACGTCTCCAGCGATTATGCCGGCCTCTGGTCTCCGCAGCTTATTATATAGCCATTAGGGGCGTGGCCGCCAGATGACGTCATCGGGAGACCACGCCCACTCGTGTCACAGATGACGTCATCTGGCGGCCACGCCCCTAATGGCTATATAATAAGCTGCGGAGACCAGAGGCCGGCATAATCGCTGGAGACGTCGTCGGAGGAGGACCGGAGGAAGAAGGACAGCCGACAGCCGACAGCAAAAGAGCAGAAGACCGGAGAGGAGAAGACAAGAAGATTGGACAGCAGAAGGGCGGACAGCAGAAGACCCTCGGAGAGGAGAAGACAAGAAGGGCGGACAGCAGAAGACCCCCAGAGAGGAGAAGACAAGAAGGGCGGACAGCAAAAGAGCAGAAGACCCTCGGAGAGGAGAAGACAGCAGAAGACCCCCGGAGAGAAGACAAGAAGGGCGGACAGCAAAAGAGCAGAAGACCCTCGGAGAGGAGAAGACAGCAGAAGACCCCCGGAGAGGACAAGAGCCGGATGAAGTTTTTTAATAAATTTTCCAAAACGTCTCCTGTCGTTATTTCCATACACTGCATTTTATGGGGTGAATGAGTAGGGGTACAGTGTACCCCATACCCATTCACATAGGGAGGGGGTCCGGGATCTGGGGGGGCCTCCTTGTTAAAGGGGGCTTCCAGATTCCGATGAGCCCCCTGCCCGCAGACCCCCACAACCACCGGCCAGGGTTGTGGGGATGAGGCCCTTGTCCTCATCAACATGGGGGCAAGGTGCTTTGAGGTGCGGGGTGCAGAGCCCCCCCTGCCCCAAAGCACCCACACCCCCCCCATGTTGAGGGCGTGTGGCCTGGTATGATCCAGGGGGGGTGGGGCCGCTCGCTCGTCCCCTCCCCTTTCCCGGCATGCCGGACTGCATGCTCGGATAAGGGTCTGGTATGGATTTTGGGGGGGACCCCACGCCGTTTTTTCGGCGCGGGGCTACCCTCAAATTCCATACCGGACCCGAAGGGCCTGGTTTGGAACCTGGGGGGGGGAACCCCACGCCGTTTTTTTCCCCATTTTGGCGTGGAGTTCCCCCTCAAGATTCTCACAGTGCAGGTCGCACCGCAAGTCGGATCACCCCGATCCGACCTGCGGTGTGACTTCCATTCAAATCAATAGGCTCCCATAGGGAACCATTGATTTTGAATGGAAGAAAAAAAACGTATAACGTGGCTTAACGCACGTTAAGCAACGTTATGAAGCCTTATGGAGCCTTTAGCAGCGTCAGACGTTTTTTGCAGCTTGACGCTGGAGCTCCTGAACCCACAGTTCCTGGGTTTTTTTTGGAGCTGTAAAACGCCTATGCCACTTGGAGCTCCTAAAAGCTCTATGTGTGCATGAGGCCATAGAATAACATGGATGGGCGTTCTGCAGCTGCAAAAAAAAACGTCTGACGCTGCTAACAGCAGCTGTAAAAACGTCCAGTGTGCATGAGGCCTTAGCCTGGCTTCAGGATCCTGAGCCGAGCAGCTGCCCTGCTGCATTGTGAACACAGAAGGTTGCAAGCTCAGCATAGGCATTATTCAAAACACTTTGCATTTGATCAATTAATGCAATGAGGATGATTTACTGTAACTGGAGAGAATAAAATCTGGTGTAGTTGCACATGGTAGCCAATTAGCTTCTAACTACAGCTTGTTCAAATAAGCTTTGACAATAAGCCCATGTTCACTTTGGTCCAATTTGACATGGGATTTGACATGTCAAATCGGAGCCAATTCCCGGCAATTGCACCAACTTTGCAGTTGCGCACTGATTCCCCAAAGTAGTTTCTGTGCTACTTTTGGCGACTTCGGGGGGGAGGGGGGCATTTCCATAGACATCTGTGCAGGAACCTGCACAAAGGTCTGTGAAATCGCCCCTCGAAGTTGGACTAAAATGCAAGCTTGAAATTGCGAGATCAGATGAACTCACACGATTTCAAAATGGCCTCAGTATGAACTTAGGCCAAGCCCTGGTTCACATCGGCATGATTTGACATGCAATTTGACAGGTCAGCCCTTACTTTTCTGGGGACAACCCAAAATTTGGGTTTTTTGTTTTACTTTCAATGTTAATGGTAAACAAGACAATTGGAGAGTGAATCTCCTTAATGGAGGGCACAGACAGCAATAAAAACTGGCATTTTTTGGTGTTCTAATTCGTCTCCACCCTATCCAAAGGTAAATGTAGCACTGCCCCCTAGAGAGCTACTGAGAATTACACTTTTCTGGGTCCCCTGGGTTACCATTACCAACTGACAGTAATTAAACAGCAGTAACAGTTCTTGGCTCAGACAATAATCAGTCCAGGGGATTTGTTTTTTTTGGTGTTTTATTTAGAACTGGGATGGGAGAAGGGATGAGTGGGATACTCCAACTATGAACTATGCACAATCTTAACCTCTTGCCGACCGCCGCACGACTATGTACGGCGGTGGTCAGCCCCTCACAGGCAAAGTGACATAGGGGTACGTCACTTGCCTGTGAGCCAATAGGGGGCGAGCGTGCGCCGCCGGAGGCGCGCTCCCGCTCGTTCCCTATGCAGTCCTCGCGTGTGACCGGCGGACCCGATGTCCGCCGGTCACTCGGCGATCGCTGGTTACAGCGGGAGAAAGGCAGGCGGCTAATGTAAACAAAGCCACCTGTCATTCTTCCCTGTGTAATAACAGAGATCATACGGTCCTGCTATGTAGGATCGCATTTCTCTGTTGTTACACAACAAGCCACATCCCTGCACAGTTAGAAGCACGCCCCTAGGGACAAACTTAACCCCTCCTTCTCCAATAAAGTTAACCCCCTCCCTGCCAGTGTCATTTTTACAGTAACAGTGCATATGTATAGTACTGATTACTGTAGTCATTTCACTGGTACCCCCAAAAGTGTCAAAAATGTCAGTCAAGGGTCCGATCTGTCCGCCGCAATGTCGCAGTCCCACAGAAAAAAAATCGCAGATCGCCGCCATTACTCGTTAAAAAATAAAAATGACAAAAATCTTTCCCTTAGTTAGTAAACGCAAAAACTTTTGCGCAAACCAATCAAAATACGTTTATTGCGATTTTTTTTACCAAACATATGTAGCAGAATACAAATTGGCCTAAAATGTTAAAAAATTTAGATTTTTACATTTTTTGGGGGGAATTTCATATAAAAAAATGTGAAAAATATTGTTATTTTTGCAAAATTGTCGCTCTTTTTTTGTTTATAGCGCATGATCAAAATTCGCACAGGTGATCAAATACCACCAAAAGAAAGCCCTGTTTGTGGGAAAAAAAGGACATCAATTTAATTTGGGTACCACGCCGCATGACCGCGCAATTGTCCGTTAAAGTCACGCAGTGCCGAATCGCAAAATAGGGCCTGGTCAGGAAGGGGGTAAAATCTTCCGGGGCTTAAGTGGTTAAGGACAAAGATCTGTAGTGTGCGGCGAGGCTTCACCTTGCCACAAAAGTGAAGATCAATAGAATGTTCCTGTTCAAATATTCTCTTCAGGGTTAACAACTTGGCACCCCCTTTACTACCACTGCCAGTGTGCCGACACCGGTCCGCTGACTCTAGCCACTGGAGTGGTCCCCTTTCTGGGCAGACCCCTTGGCAAGCTCCCCTGTACTCACAGACACTGTTTTTCCAGAGCTGCTCTGCCTTCACCTACACAGTCAGCTTCCACTGGACCTCTGGGTTCAGCCACACCACTGGTTCACTAGGCTGACTGCCTGTGACCACCTTCCTCAGCAAACAGGAGGAGAGACAGCTGTCACCCTCCTCCTGGGACCCGCCTTCCCACTCAAAGACACCCTGTCACATGTGCCCTTGGCTTTTATAACCTATCTCAGGATGCACCACTGTCTGTGCCAACCCACTGGGACAGTTACAAAGCCTGTGTGTCACCGGCTGGGTTCCTCCACTGTCCAACATGCTTCCCTATTGGACACAGTGGGGACACTCCCTCAGACCAGATGATCACACAGACACATGCAGCAGGCCTGCCTAGAAATTCTGCTCCCCTGTTAAGCAGATAGAGCAACTAGGTTTTACCTACCGCTCTCCTAATAAGAAGGCAGAGAAAATTATATTCCCTACCTAGCACCTATCTAGGAGGGTGCTACATCAAAAAAAAAGTTTTGCCTTTAGTTATACTTTAAGTTGGTCAACTGTCAAAGTAATCCCTCTTATGACCAGTCCTACACTGCCTTGCCACTGCAAATGCTACGGTGGACACCATGCCAACCTGGGGCATAGAGACACAAGGTGGGGGGAGCTACTAGGTTCAGGTCTGCTTAAGCATGTATTGCAATATGTGTGAACTAAAAATCCCAATTGAACACCTCCTTTTCGGTTTGCAGCAGAACTCCTGAACAGGAGAAATGTTTTAACCCGGACGGCAAACCCCCATTGAAGTCTATGGGATCCGCACAGCCGTGACGTCAGAAGGGGGCGGGGCCACCAAGTGACATAATCAAGTGGTCAAGCCCCTTGCCTATATAAGAGATGTCAAAGCGTGGAACGGGCAAATGGGAGGCCTCTCGGGAGGCTAGAGCTTTTTCTTTTTTCTGTTTTTCAGGAAGGAGGGCGATGGCTTTACATCGAGAGCCACTATTTTTTTTATAATTAAGGATTAATTAAGGATTTGTCAAAAACTCGTATAATTATTATTTCTTTTGTACACTTTTTTGGTGAATGGGTAGGGGTACTATGTACCCGATGGGGTGGTGGAGGCAGGATCTGGGGGCCCCTTGTTAAAGGGGGCTTCCAGATTCCGATAAGCCCCCCCCCCCCCCGCCTGCAGAGCCCCACAACTACAGCCCAGGGATGTCGGGAAGAGGCCCTTGTCCCCATCAACATGGAGAAAAATCATCCACCCCCCATGTTGAGGGCGTGTGGCCTGGTATGGTTCAGGAGGGGGGGCACTTGCTCGCCCCCCCCTTCCTGATCTGCCAGGCTGCATGCTCAGATAAGGGTGTTGTATGGATTTTTTTTTTGAAGGGGGGGCACGCCGTTTTTTTTTATTTTTATTTTGGAGTGGGTCCCTCTTCAAATCTACACTGTTTTTTCTTTATTTTTCTTTCTTTTTTTTTTATTTTTCAACTGTCAACGGGGAAACCCCACGACAGCTGATGACTCATTGGTTGTTTAGGACGCTGCAGCCAGCTTCCTGGCCCACTCCTTAACAACCAGCTTACACTGCGCCCTAAAAAAATTTAGGTGTTTAATGAACGGCCGAACAGGAAAATGTTCAGCCTTAACTCATGCTCAGGTCGAACCGTTCGCCCATCCCTAATTGCATAGTTTGCAGGAAAGGGTGTATAGCAGTGTGCAGAGGGTCCATCCAGAATTTGTAGTCTTATCACAGGTAAGTCTCTTTCTGCACACACTGGTCGCAGTGAGGCACGGTGTGTTGTAGTCACCCTGCATCCACCCCCTTCCCTCTGCCCCTGAGCAGGATCACTGTGTCTGTAGAGAATTTCCTTGTGCTGTGCTGCCTGCATGCAGAGTCATGATTGGGCACACTGCTACTTCTATTCTCCCCTCCAAGCCATCATTGAGAAGTGCTACAACCATAGAAGGGTGCTACACCAGCAATCCATCAAGGTAGGTGCTAGTAAGAGAGTATAGTTTTTGGCTCCGTCTGCCTATCCGAGGAGCAGCAGGCAAATCTATATTGCTTGCTGTCTAGCAGAGAGCAGGATCTGTTAGGCTCCGTTCACATTATAGCGTATGGATCACGGGCAGAACCGCCGCGGTTCCGCCCGCGATCTGGAGATTATTGCAAATCGCGGGACGCCTGTGCGTTGCCCGTTGATTTGCAATAGACCCCCAAACGCTGAGCGATGTTGCCCGCGATTTCCGCCTGCCGAATCGCGGTAACATCACGCAAAAAAAAATCGCGGGACGCTGTCGCTATTTTTATGTTTATAGCACAAAGAATAAAAATTGCACAGGTGATCAAATACCACCAAAAGAAAGCTCTGTTTGTGGGGAAAAAAGGACGTCAATTTAGTTTGGATACAGCGTCGCATGACCACGCAATTGTCCGTTGAATTAACACAGTGCCGAATCGCAAAATAGGGCCTGATCATTAAGCAGCCAAATCCTCCGGGCCTTAAGTGGTTAATGGCTATGTGTTGAGTTATTTTGAGGGGACAGCAAATTTACACTGTTATACAAGCTGTACACTCACTACTTTACATTGTAGCAAAGTGTCATTTCTTCAGTGTTGTCACATGAAAAGATATAATACAATACTTACCAAAATGTGAGAGGTGTACTCACTTTTGTGAGATACTGTAAATCCTCAATCGCTTACCACCCACATGACTATTACACCAGTGACACCCAGTGGTAGCAACAGGGACTGCAGCACCCTCAAACGTAGAGAAACTAAGTGAGAAAACTACAAATTGGCCTGGGTAACACTACTACCAAGAACAACACAATTTAATAGACACCTTTTGATGTCAGGGTGGCTGCAGTAGTTTGGGGTGCAAAGTTATTTGTAAAGCATAAATAATTCTACAATGTCAAAGCAGGCGGTTACTGAGGCTGTCTCTGAAACTTGCTGCAGCATAAAGAATATGTTATATTCCTGATATGTGCCTGCTGTACTTGCATTTAAAATGATCCTGTTCCTCTTTGTATTGCTTGTTGTGTGCGAAATAGCTGGCGATCCTTCTGGTTCCCTGCTTTCCAATCTCAAACTGACCAAGCTAGGCATGAAAGCACATTCATCCCAGTGTGGTCAGTTTTCTGGCAGTGCTAGGAACACAGCATGCCTCTCCCTCAATGTTTATTTATTGGGAAAATCGGTGCAATTGTGTCCCCCCCCCAGCTCTCAAAACCTCTTATGCAGCTGAGAAAAGAGGTCATGTTAAAAAAAAAGGTATATATAAGGTTTATTTAATATATATATATATATATATATATATATATATATATATATATATTTTTTTTTAACTGAATGGGTTGTTAAACAAGGTATTTGTCCATATGTACTTTAAAGACATCCCCAAAACATGCAATTTAACCACTTTAGGACCGGAGGATTTTCCTGCTTAATGTCCAGGCCACTTTTTGCAACTTGGTACTGCGCGACTTTAACCGACAATTGCACGGTCATGCAACGCCGTACCCAAACAAAATGTACTTCCTTTTTTTCCCACAAACAGAGCTTTGTTTTGGTGGTATTTGATCACCTCTGCGCTTTTCATTTTTTGCGATATTAATAAAAAAAAGAGCGAAAATTTTGCGAAAAAATTGACATTTTCTACTTTGACAGTTAAAAAATATCCAATATATTCAATTTTTGTCATATATTTAGGCCAAAATATATTTAGCTACATGTCTTTGACAAAAAAATTCTCAATGACTGTATTTTTAACCGCTTTAAGACCGGAAGATTTTACCCCATTCCTGACCAGGCTATATTTTGCGATTCGGCACTGCGTTACTTTAACGGACAATTGCGCGGTCGTGCGACACTGAACCTAAATTACATTTATGTCCTTTTTTCCCCACAAACAGAGCTTTCTTTTGGTGTTATTTGATCACCTGTGCGATTTTTACTTTTTGAAAAAAAGAGCGACAATTTAAAAAAAAAATATATATATTTTTTACATTCCGATATTCCAAAAAAAAAATTATAAATCAAAATGTTTTAACATTTTAGCCCAATTTGTTTTCTGCTACATATTTTTGGTAAAAAAAAATCACAATAAGCGTATTTTGATTGGTTTGCGCAAAATTTATTGCGTTTACTAACTATGGGAAAGATTTGTCATTTTTATTGTTTATTTTTTTTTTACTAGTAATGGCGGCGATCTGCAATTTTTTTTCTTGCGGGACTTCAACATTGCGGTGGACAGATCGGACCCCTAATTGACATTTTTGACACTTTTGGGGGTACCAGTGACATTAATACAGTAATCAGTGCTATAAATATGCACTGTTATTGTAATAATAACACTGGCAGGGAAGGGGTTAACACTGTTGGTGATCAAGGGGTTAAATGTATGCCTCATGCTTACTGACGTGTGTGGGAGGAGGGGACTGAGTGACACAGACACAGATCGCAGGTTCAGCTATGCTGAATCCTGTGATCTGTCCCTACCTGTCACTTAGGAGACCCATCTGCTTTGTTTACACAAGCGGGTGGATTTCCTCACTCGATCCCCGACGATCGGGGAAGAGCGGCGGTGATCATCGCCTCTCCTCCCCTGGCCTGACTCCCGCTGTGTTTGAATACAGCGGCAGCGAGTCTCCGGTGACGCGCGCGCGCCGCCGAGAGAGCGGAGAATCTGGTGACATAGGTCTACGTTGCCAGACCTTAACGAGCCACTTTGCCGCAGTACTGTCAATGTGAACAGTCGGCAAGCGGTTAAAGAATTTGAGTATTTTTCTGCTGTGGATCCTTCACATACAATTTTAGTGGCAAGACAATAATGTGTCTTTTCTCTCCTTGCTTGCAAACTGTGTGTAACAATTTGCATATAGCAAGTATAATGAAATGAGCACACCCACAAATATATGGCTTTCGCACAATGTAGTTTGTGGGTGTGTCCATTTAATCATACATCTTGTATGTAGCCTGGAGAGATGGGATGGCTCTCCATTTAATTTAGTAGCACCCTATATTATACAACTCAGTTCTATGAAAAGGTGTGCAAGGTATAACTTGTTTGTATGGGATTGGTTTTTGTAAAACAAGTTTATGTCTAAGTTGGTGAATCTGCATATTGCTTTTCATGCATCTTACATCCAACAAAGAAAGGTGTATATAGAGGAACCATTGTATAGGCATTCCAAAATATCCCGTCACTCGATCAAGCTATCCAGCACAGAAAACTTACCAACAAATGGCTTCCAATAGAGATTTTTGTTACATTTGCAAATACACTGTATTGTCAAAAGTATTGGGATGCCTGCAATAACACGCACATTAACTTTAACCACTTTACCCCCAGCCCTATTTCGGACACTTTTTGTTTACAAGTTAAAATCAGTATTTTTTGCTAGAAAACTACTTAGAACCCCCAAACATTATATATATATATATATATATATTTTTTTTTTAGCAAAGACTCTGGAGAATAAAATGTCGGTCATTGCAAAATTTTTTGTCACGCGGTATTTGCGCAGCGGTCTTTAAAACGCCATTTTTTTGGAAAAAATTTGAAAAATCACATTTCACTGCATTTAAAAAATACTCGACAGTAAAGTTAGCCCATTTTTTTTTGTATATTGTGAAAGATGATGTCACGCCGAGTAAATAGATACCCAACATGTTACGGTTTAAAATTGCGCCCCCTCCGTGGGATGGCAACAAACTACGGTCAATAGAGATCTCAATCTGTGACGCTTTAAATTTATTTAACGGTTACCAGTTTAGAGTTAGAGTGTAGCTTTTTTTTTTTTAAATTATTGCCCACGCTCTGGCGATCGCGGCGATACCTCACATGTGTGGTTTGAACAGCGATTTCATTCGCGGCTCGACTTGCGTATACGTTTTTTTTTTTGTGCGCAGCTAACGGTGACGGGGGCGGCTAAATTTTTTTTTTTTCCTATTTATTTATTTTTTTTTTAACTTTATTACAGGTTTTTTTTTTTAAAAAAAAATGTGATCACTTTTATTGCTGTCACAAGCAATGTAAACATCCCTTGTGACACCAATATGTAGTGACAGGTACTCTTTATGGAGGGATCGAGGATCTAAAAGACCCCAAACCCCTCCACTACACTTCCCTGTATGCAAAATGCCGAAAACGGCATTTTTGCATACAGCCGTTTTTCAAATCTGCCGCCTTTTGCAGCACAGTAACCCGGAAGTGACGTCATGGACGCCGCCTCCGGGTTACGTCATCGGAGACCCGATCGATGCCGTTTCCGGCATTCATCGGGACTCCATCCAGCCGGCGAACGTGCCGGCTGGGTGCTCGGGGCCCCCGGTGGGACGGGAGCCCCGAGCAAAGCCACGGAAGGCGGCGGGAGGGGGGGGGACGTCCCCTCCCGCCCCCCGGGTAACGATCGAGCGGCTCCCAAGCCGCATCGGTCATTACCGACGGAAGGCCAACCGTCGGCTCTAAACAACGGTACCGGGATGATGCCTCTAGCTAGAGGCATCATCCCGGTATAACCCCTTAAAGTCAGCCGACGTAGGTCTACGTGGCTGGTCGTTAAGTGGCTAATGGCATCCCAGTCTTAGTCTGTAGGGTTGGCCCACTCTTTGCAGCTATAACAGCTTCAACTCCTCTGGGAAGGCTGTCCACAAGGTTTAGGAGTGTGTCTATGGGAGTGTTTGACCATTTTTCCAGAAGCGCATTTGTGAGGTCAAGCACCGATGTGGACGAGAAGGCCTGGCTCGCAGTCTCCACTCTAATTCATCCCAAAGGTGTTCTATTAGGACTCAGTCAAGTTCCTCCACCCCAAACTCGCTATTTCATGTCTTTATGGACCCTGCTTTGTGCACTGGTGCACAGTTATGTTGGAACAGGAAGGGGACATGCCCAAACTGTTCCCACAGAGTGCATGAAATTGTCCAAAATGTCTTGGTATGCTGAAGCCTTAAGAGTTCCCTTCACTGGAACTAAGGGGCCAAGCCCAACCCCTGAAAAACAAGCCCACACCATAATCCCCCCATCCACCAAATGATTTAGACCAGTGCACAAAGCAAGGTCCATAAAGACATGGATGAGTGGTTTTGGGGTGAAGGAACTTAACTGGCCTGACCTCAACCCGATAGAAAACCTTTGGGATCAATTAGAACGCACACTGCGAGCCAGGCCTTCTCGCCCAATATCAGTGCCTGACCTCACAAATGCGCTTCTGGAAGAATGGTCAAACATTCCCATAGACACACTCCTAAACCTTGTGGACAGCCTTCCCAGAAGAGTTGAAGTTGTTATAGCTGCAATCGGTGGGCCAACTCAAATTGAATCCTACAGACTAAGACTGTGATGCCAGTAATGTTCATGTGCATGTAAAGGCAGACATCCCAATACTTTTGACAATATAATGTATATCTGAAGTTCAGTAATCAATGTTTTCACGTGTAGGTGAGGGTAGGGGGCCTCAAAAAAAAATTTTTTTTGGGGGGGGGGGGGATTTTATGTGCCTGGGTGTAACAATTTTTTTTTTTTATCACCTAGGGGACAAAGTCCCCTAGGTGATAATTTTTAGGTGATAGATGCTCTTTAATGAGACATACAACATCTAAAGGTCTCCTCTGGCCTCCACTGAATGTATTGCAATGCATACCTTTCTGGCTATATTGGCTGGGAGAAGTGACAGGGTGACCTAGAAGTGACGTTATAGATGTCACTTTCTGAGTAGGTGGGGCGCCAGTACCAGGGAGTGTGTGGAAGCAATCAGGCGGCAGCGCAGCCCCATGAATGTCCCAACCTGCCAAGCAGGAGTCTGCCTGTCAGTTTTGCATACAATCCTGATGGCTGCAGACACTAGATTGTGTGTTAAACCCCCCGCTCTCAGGTCCGTGAGACGTATGGACCTGGCAACGAAAGGGTAAAAAAAAAAAAAGAAAATGAAAAGAAAAATACAGACGGGCGCCCCTCTAGGAAGGGCGTCTGTATGGACATGCCTACAGTGCCTAATGGAAAATATGGCTCTGCCCGGAAGGTGTTAAAATGCATGTGGAAAGTGTAGTTGCAAGAAGCCTTATCACATTGGAGGTTTACATCAAGTGGTTGGGAGGAATCACAGGGGTCGGGCTCACAATTTCTTTGAAGATCATGCCAGAAGGGTGGATGAAACGATAAGGTTGTCCTGCCCTCTCTCACTTGTTTGTCAGCTAGGTTGTTTTTTCAAAAGACGACTTGCCATGGGAGCTTAGCGGGTAGGGGGTCTGTGCAAGAGTGGTTTGGTTATAAAATATAGGGTACACTTGGTAGTATGGAACTTCCCCTTTTGGCATTGGTTGTCTTTATAATGGCTCTGTCCCTTGAGAAGCCAGAAAAATGGTCAATTTGGAGCCGTCCTTGAGCCAGTGGAGTGTGGCTAGGGACAAAGTTGGAGTAGAGTAAGTGGACAACAAAGATCCCCTCTTACAATTCAACAGTTGTCATATTTGTTTTGGGTTATTTATTTATATAGCCAGATGCTTAGCTAGCAGAGAGAGAACCTACAGACACTGCTGCAGCCTCCTTTGTGTCCAAACAGGATTCTTATGCTGTTCTTCAGTGCCGTTTACCCTCCATACACTAGGGGGAGACGGTGGGACCTGAGAAACCGAAAGGATTATGATGCAGCTATGCAGGATTATGGAAAATGTAGTTTGCATGGGTGCTTTGCCGTAAAAGGGAATCAGGCTGCAGACTACAATGTCCAAAAACCCAGTAAAGGTAGGATAGAGAGACATAGTTTGTCAGGCTTTAGGAAAGGAAGCACTCTCTTGCTGTGCGGGGACCAGAGCTGTACACACCTGTGTGCTTTGGTATACAGTGACAACTTGACAAGAGTGCTGGGAATTGAGCCACTGAGGAACAGAGTGCCAGGACTGAGCCGCTAAGAAACAGAGTGCTGGGGACTGAGCCACTGAGGACCAGGATCCTGAGGACCTGAGACAGATGAGTATCCAGGACAAGCTTCCCTGGGTGCCAAGACTGGTGAGCGGTTGTGGCTGAGTTGACTACCACTTTTTAGCAGATCAGGAAAGAAAGAGATTGCCTCTTTGACTAGGAGCTCCAATAATCCCTGCATGCTGAAATAAAGGGACGGTACTGATGTGCACCACCTTAAAGATTGAGCCCCAATGTTAGCAGACTAAAGGTTATAGGTCAGGAGCCAAATACTTGCCAACTGTTCTCAGGGGATATATACATGTACATATATATATATATATATATATATATATACACACCCACACAGTATATTTATTTATTTCTTAGGGGGTAGAGATGGGCTGAACGACCCCATCTTCGGTTTGCAGCAGCACTTTAAAACATCGCAAACGTTCGGAAACCGAATAACGAACCCCATTGAAAGCTATGGGACTCTAACTGGAAAAATCAAAAGTGCCAATTTTGAAGGCTTATATGCAAGTTATTGGGCATCAAATGGTTATGGGGGTCTGGGTACTGCCTGGGGGACATGTAACAATGAAAAAAAAAGTTTGTAAAAAAAACAATTTTTAAATGAGCAGTGATTGATGCTTAAAGTAAAACCATAAAAATGAGAAACAACAAGACATTTTTAAAAAAACTCCTTTAACTATAGTGGCTGGGGGAGTCCGCTTAGTCTGCCTGTAATGTGGCACATCTGTTCAGTGTATAGAGCCTGCTTTAGCAATAATGACATTTAAAACATGTCAGGGTGCCAGGAAACCAGACCACATGGGGATGTTGGTAAAATTGGAGCAAACAAACGCACACCAAGAGTGAGGAAGTGCCCTCCTGTTGGCAGCCATCTTGGTCATGTGCAGACTGCTGCTTCTTATAAACTCTGATTGCATCATCACTTGCCTGCCACAGTGATGATGCTGCACACCTGACTATATCACCTGATGGGTTGCAGTCCTTGCCCCTGCGTTTGTGCTCCAAGCATCTCTGCTAGCAGTCTTCTGTTCTCTGTTTTCCTCCGTGTATGACCTGGCTTGGCTGACAGTGTGTTTTGCCAAGCTTGATGTGCTTGAGGCAAAGTTTGCAAATTGCAACAGTACAATTGGCTGCACATGTGCTAAAAAAGGCCCAATCAGCTGAGCTGTGGGAAGTGGGCCAGGAGATAACAGCTCCACAATTTGGTGGAATAGGGTGGCTGCTCTTTACTCTTTCTTAATGACTGCCTCTTTGGGGTTGTGCCTCACCCTCACTTCACTTTCCTCTTCTGCTCTATCTGGGGCCCAAGTCACGTCAGTGAGTGACCTCATCATCAGCAGCATCCCCTCCATTCTCATCATCACTGGATACATTTTGTCAATACGCTGCAGCTGGGGGAACATGACTGCCAATTTATGTGCCAGTGTTCTCCTCTCTCTGTGGGCTCCTGTTCCTACCTTCCTCAACCAACATCAGAAACAAATAAGGACTGTGCATCGTCAAGCAGCAAGTGGCTGACACTGTGTTTAAACAACTCAGTTGACTTCTGCATGCATGATGCTGGGGCTATGGCAGGAGCAGCTGTGGACAAGGAGGCAGAAAAAGCCACTGTCAGCTGCGGTGGACTGCGTCTCGGCTTGGATAATAGAGGATGAGGTGGATGAAGATGGGATAGTAAGCCAGTCCACCACCTCTTCTGTATGCTGGGGCTGGAGAGAACAGGCAACATCACTAAACAGAGGAAACGGTGCCCTGCCTGAGGACTGACCACGTCCACATTTGCCTGTGGACACACATGCTGATGGCCCCCTCACAGTGCCATGAGAATGTCTGCCTCTCCTTGTTGGCCTCCCAGACAAGATGGGAGGGATGGGCGCTTATTAACAAAATGTAATAAAGATGTGGCAATAACTTGCGTATTCACTACACAGATACACTCCACTGACACACTACAATATACTGCAGTAAAACTACACTGGTGCACTGCAATATTGCCTGGTAAACCTGCACTAATGCACTGAAATACACTGCACTGAAATATACAGCGTTAAAACTTGCACCTATGCACTGAACTATACTGCGTTAAATGTGCAGTAATGCACTAAAATATACAGTATTAAACGTGCAGTATTGCACTGAAATATACAGAGTTAAACGTGCAGTAACACGCTGAAATGTATAGCTTTAAACGTGTAGTAACGCACTGAAATATACTTTGTTAAACGTGCACTAAGGCACTGAAATGTACTGCATTAAACATGTAGTAACCCACTAAAATATACAGCATTAAACATGTAGCAACCCACTAAAATATACAGCATTAAACATGCAGTAATGCACTGAGATATACAGTATTAAACGTGCACTATTGCACTAAAATATTCTGCGTTAAATATGCAGTAACGCACTAAAATATACTGCGTTAAACGTACAGTAACGCACTGATATATATTGCATTAAACTTGCATTAACGCACTGAAATATACTGCAGAAAACCCGCCCTGACAAAATAAACTGAAAGTAAAAGTTAATGGTCACACTACCCTCACACTAAACTATTACTAGATTCACACTAAAGTGACACTAAAATAAAACTAAATGATCACACTACACTCACACTGAACTGATATTCTACATTGACAATAGAAGCACAGTAGCATACTTGTAATTGGATCATTACTTTTGACAATCATGACTCTGAAAGTGCTCTGTGCCCTGATTGGGCAAAGCTTTCATTGCTTCAGCCAAAAAAGGCTTCCAATGCACTGAGAGGTGGCGCAATGCATTGTGGTCTTTCGCCGGGCCGAACAAGTGCTTGAATGCTCTAAAAATGTGGGTGTTTGACGAACGGGTGAAGAGCCGATGTTCTGCCCGAACTCATGCTCGGGCCAAACCATTCACCCTACTCTATTAGGAAGATATATACAGAGTGCACTCTGAGACATCTACTGATCATTTATTGCAGAGAAGTTACTGTGAGAGACTTTTCATTACTGTTGATCCTGTTCATGGTTTACACTGTTCATTGTTTATACTGCTCACATCTTAACTGGTTACTGACCGCCCGCCACAGATATACTGCGGCAGGCAACCACTCCCAGGCAAATCGCACGCTTCTAACCCCGCTCGTCAGTGGGGAAGCTGATGCCTGTGTCAGGCGGCTCTGATTGCTGCTTGACATCTGTGATCGTTCCCCGCTGAGAGAGAAGGACGGTCGGCATTTGTAAACACAGCCGACCATCCTTCTCCCTGGGATGATCATAGAGATCATGTGATCCTGCTATATAGGATCACATGTCTCTCTGATCATTTCAGAAGCCACGCCCCCCCCCCACAGTTAGAATCACTCCCCTAGGCTCACATTTAACCCCTTGATCACCAACAGGGTTAACCCCTAACCTGCAAATGGCATTATTACAGGAACAGTGCATATTTTTAGCACTGATTACTGTAGTAATGTCACTGGTACCCCCAGAAGTGTAAAAAATGTCTGATCCCTCTGCCGCAATGTCGCAGTCCCGCAAAAAAAAAAATCGCAGATCGCCGCCATTACTAGTAAGAAAAAAAAAAAAAAACAATAAAAATGACATACATCTTTTCTGTAGTTAGTAGACAAGATAACTTTTGTGCAAACCAATCAAAATACGCTTATTGCAATTTTTGTTAACCAAAAATATGTAGCAGTAAACAAATTGGCCTAAAACGGTAAAAAATTTAGATTTTTAATTTTTTTGGGGGGGGGGAATGTTATATAGCAGAATGTGAAAAATATAGTTTTTTTCAAAATTGTCTCCAAAAATTTGCCATTCAATGGACATGAAATGCCTTTTATGCCGCTGTATTTAGCGAAGACAAGGACCAGGAATTGTTGTGGGTGGATGGCGGTCTGGCGGATATTTGTGGCCTGGCATGAGGAATTTCAATGAAACATGGTCTACTGGTCACATGTGTTGAATTCCTCAGAGATCCATGCCTCATTCATTTTTATAAATGTGAGGTAGTCTACACTGTCATGAGCTAGGCGATCGGTCACGATCCCCCTTGCTGCGCTGAACGTCCTTTCAGACAGGACACTGGATGGGGGCAAGCCAACAGTTCCATTGCAAATTGTGCAATCTCTGGCCAGAGGTCAAGCCTGCCCACCCAGTAGTCCAGGGGTTCATCACTCCTCAGAGTGTCCACATCAGCCGTTAACCCGATGTAGTCAGAAATCTGTCGGTCTATGCGTTCCCTGATGCTGGATCCAGAGTACAGCAGTCGATGGTTCGGCTGAAAGAAGGATCTCATATCTGAAGTGACCAAGACATCTTCAAACCGCCCTCTTCTTGCAGGCGCTGTTGGATTGCTACTCGCAACTGTCTCTCTGTGACTGGAAATTCCTCTGCCAGCGCACGCAAAAGCAGAATGCAGCATTTTTAGCAGCAAGGCCTGGAAGTGCTGCATTCTGACCGCCCTCTGTGATGCTGGTAACATTTCTGCCATTTTTTGTTGTACTGCGGGTCTAAGTACGTTGCCACCCAGTACTGGTCCTTGGCCTTTATGCTTTTTATATGGGGGTCCCCCTTAAAACATTGGAGCATGAAGGCCCCCATTCGCACTAAACTGGAAGCGGTGTAGTGGCCTGGCTTCAGCTCATCATCTAGGATAATGTCGCCCTCGTTCTCCTCCCCCCATCCACGGATAACACCAGGGATACCAGAAAGGTTTAAAGCATGCTCTTCTTGCTCCTCCTTATCCACCCTGGCACCATCCTCCTCTGACTCCACTTCAGACTCCTGTTGTTGACTTGTCTCAGATGGAGTAGCACCCACTGGGAATTCATCCAACATTACGACTTCCTCATCTTCCTGCTCCTGCTCCTGTGAAGTCGCGGTGCACGCTGTGTCAATGCAAGTCGCCTCCAGGTCACCCCAAAGTAGTACAGGACCCTTTTTCTAAGTCGGAGCGACTTGTGTCGCTCCAATTAGAACGGGTCCTGTGCTAATCAATGACAGGCGACCCACCGCGACTTGTCAGGCGACCAAGTCGCCTGACAAGTCGCGCTAGTGTGAATGGGGTCTTAAATTAATTGTTTCAAAAATCAATAAAGGGCTGCTGTAGCCATTTCAATTTTATGCCATTTAGTCTGTGTATTTATTGGGGTAGCAATTGGCGAACCAACAGTCAAGTGGGCTTGTATGGGTTGCTGATAAGCATCACAAGCTTCTCTGCAGCTCAGTAATTATATACCCATCCCTTTTCCTGAACTCTAACGGTTAGTAGATTAAAGTCCAAAGGCAGATTTGCACCTAAAGCATGCAACACAGTCTTCAGTGTTGCATTTTGAGGGAATATTCAAACAAATTGGATTGGAAAAATCCAACCTTGCCCATTTCAGATTTCAAACAAGCCACCTGGTCACTTTACGTGAGTTCTCCAATTTTTTTTTTTTTTTTTAAACACATTCCTTTTATTTTCATAAATAAGTTTATAGGTTCTAATTTTAGCCATAATTATTATGTACCACAAATTATGTGCAATTAGGGTATGTATTCTGTGCTGGAGAGATGTGGATCGTAATAGAGACTTGCAAGCATGACGTCACAAGGAGAGCGGGTGTTGCAATTCGGGACAAGGAAAATGAAACTGGTCATTAATCCCTCGAGGCTTCTGAATTCTACATAGGCAAGTCATAGTTCAGGTAGTGTTTGCAGAAGAGATTTAGCAAGAAACACTTTATATATGACGAAATTAATCACTGTGTCATCCGGGATTGGGAAATTTAATTAATGTCTCTGAAATGCAAATAAAGTAAAGTAAAGTTCATTAGTAAGAATCATTGGCCTCAAAACTTGTTTAACCAAATAACCTGTGCACACAGAATAGAAGCTGAAGGTATGAGATTCTACAGATAGATCTCTTTTCTATTAACCTGTCCCAAAAATTATTACATATTTTATGGAAAACGTCATAGCAGTTCACTGTATGAACTGCTCACATCTACATCAAATGTCTTAGGCAGAAGGGGTGTTGGGCGCTTGTGCCGAAGGGAAAGGACCCCAGTGCAACAACAAATGGTAAATTGAGACAATCAGGGACTGCTGGAGACTAAGCTCTACAGGTGCTGATATAATTCAGGGCAGCTCTGGCAGGCAAAAGATGGAAATCCCGCTGACAAACAACCAGAAGTGACGTAACGCGTTTCGGAGCATGCGTACCAGGCTCCTTCCTCAGACGTCTAGTACGCATGCTCTGAAACGCGTTACGTCACTTCCGGTAGGCTTGCGGTTCACCGCAGCCCCCACTCGATCCAGCTCCCTTACGGTCCTTCCTGCATCATCATCTCCCGGCTGCGGGCCAGTCAGTATGCGGACTCATCAATACAGGAAGCGACCTAGGAATATGGACACAAGCTAATTCCCATGTGAGTTGTTCATTTCATGTATTAAAACTTTATGCTACACTCAGCGGCGCCTGTTTCTCTTCCGTACATCAAGTGTCTTGGGTGATGAGAGTCACTTTGGTTGGGGGGCCCGTGGAACCCAGCTTACCTTAGAGAGGTTGAGAAATCCCTCTCTAAGCTCCCTAGGCCCCTCTTATGTGTAAGTCATCCTGTGTCTATTAGGGGCACAGGGTGACTAAGAAAATGATGGACAACTACTTAATGGACACTGAGAATATGGTTTTGATTACTTCAAATGGAACAGTAATATTTATCCACAATATCCCTCAAGAAATCCAGGATAAATAAATTACACTGTATAAAAATGATAGAACATTGTATGAACATTGCCCTGGAGTCTGACCTGGAGTAAGATCCTGAATAATTATATCATTGTCTAGATGTGGATTCCCATTCACCTATCGTTTCTGTCCAGATCTTATACAAGCTATTCTCGGCTAGTTTTGTATGGGGCAGCTAGGATATCTGATATCTATGTTCATGACTGAAAGAAGCGGTATTCTGACCAAAGCACATAAGAGTATTGTGGGGGTTGCAGTTCCATTACATCTTGTTGTCACTTAAAGACCTCCATGCCTTTGGAACCACCTGCCTGTCCATTTTTCTTCCCTGTCCATGTTTGTCGATATCGCAATGAATTGTAATATTGACTCCACTAGTTAACTTTTATAATTCAATTCAATTTTGAACTCCCGGAAAAAAGGCAGAGAGAGGGTGAATTAGCCGATTACTGACTTACCATGTTTTGTTCTGCATGTCTATATTTGGTGGCAGCCATCTGGGTAGAGGAAGGGCTTTGCTTTCTCAGAACCTCCAGCAAGAAAAAACAGTGACCAGTAAAGTAGTGACTTTGCCAAATCTCACTCCAAATCTCCAGAGCCTAGAAGTCAGAAGCAGCAGCATCTCTAAGCAAGGTCATCTGGTTACTGGGCTTCCCTCCCCACTAGCAGAAAAACGCTTCAAAAATAATAAATAATGTAGTGAAAAAATCTATGCTAGGCTAGGGTGATATTGTGCTCCTTCTAGTAAAATCCTGGAGAATGCAAATTAGGCCAACCCTTGTAAGAAGACAAAGCTGTACTGTGCTGGCACACATTCTCAGGAAAATTGGACAACTCTGCATTTCCCAGGGTTTCATCGAAAGAAGCACAATGCAATCTTCTGCAGTAAACCCAGGTTAGTATACTGTATCTATTCGCTTTTTTCCCTACAAGTTTTTTTTTTTGCAGTATTGGAGGAAGCACAATTAATAAACAAGCCTCACACTGCTGTAGGTGTAAACTTGGGTTTGGTCCAAACCTGAATGTAAGAAGTTATTGCTGGATCAGTGAGCTTCGGGATGGAGATTTCCCCGCCCTGCAACTGCACGTACAGTATACAAAGGGGCAGGGATGCTTGTGATATCATGGACCTAATAGGGCCAATATGGCCAAGAGCCTATATTAGGTCAATGATGTCACAAACATCCTCTCTTTGTGTACATCAGCTAAGGGGAAGCTTGTAGACCCGTCCATGACAGCTAGATACCAGGTTACTGAACTGGGGTTCAGATTAAATGGGTACCAGCCAGAAAAACACTAGGGATGATCGAACTTTTGAAAAGTTCGGTTCGACCAGAACACCCGAACTTCCCGAAAGTTCGGGTTCGGATTCCAGAACCCCATTGAAATCAATGGGACCCGAACTTTGGTAATCAAAGAACACCATTTTGAAGCCCTAAAACCCAATAAATGCCCCTAAAAAGTGCCTAGGGTTCTGGGTCATGCCCCAGGGACTATTAATCACACAAAAAAAAGTTCTTAAAAATTGTCGTTTTTGATAGAGAGCCAATTATTGAAAAAATTATTGAAAAAAAAAATGAGATTTCTTTGGATTTAGTGTCTGGGGGGTCTAAAAAGTGTACCTGTGAAGTTTCAGCTCTGTAGCATGTCCAGAACCAGAAAAAAAAAAAGATTGTTTGTATTAGAATTGCAGTAGAGCAGGCATAGGGCTCCGTTATTTTCACACCTGGCCGTTTTTGTTGCAGGCGTTTATTGGGCTTTTTTGTGGACGTCTTTGGAGGCAGGCATGACATCTGAACTTCTGTGTAAGGGTATATATACACACACACACATATATGTATATATACACATACGCACATATAGGTGTGAAAGTAGAGGAACCCTATGCCTACGCTAATGAAATTATTTGCAGGCATAGGGCTCCGCTCCTATCACACCTATATATGTGTATGTGTATAATTACATATAAGTGTGTGTATATATACCCCTAAACAGAAGTACAGATGTTATGCCTGCCTCCAAAGACGCCTAAAAAATGCCCAAAAAAACGCCTGCAACAACACACCTGGGCGTTTTTTGTTGCAGGCATTTTCTTGGTCCACAAAAAAGCCCAATAAACGCCTGCAACAAAAACGGCCAGGTGTGAAAGTAGCGGAGCCCCATCCCTGCTCTACTGCAATTCTAATACAAACTATCTTTTCTCTACAGCGGTCACCCTGACATGGAAGGGTTTGGTCACCCTGCCATAGCAGTCAGAGTCAGTTCACCCTACACTACACTACGGTCACCCTGACACTTAACACTTTCCCTACAGAAACTAGATTATTGAATCTAACTATAGTGGAAAATAGTACCCTAACTACACTAGATATCCCTTTCCTCACACTAATAATTGCTAAATGACACTTTTGAAGCAGGAACTGCTTCCACTCTCCTCCACAGCCCCTGTATTACAGTGCTAGAGATTTGGCGGGGCTATCTCATATACTGGGGGGGCGTATTCACTACTGATTGGCCTCTGGACCCCCTAGTCACTCCAATCACATTCCTAGCATCCTCCTGCCCCCTCAATTGGCTTTTACTGATGGTTCTGGTCCAATCACAGGCTTTTAAAGCCCAATTCCTGTCCCATTGCATTTTGGTCGGTTCTGGTTGCCGAATTCCGAACTTTTTCAGCAAAAAATTCGGAATTCGGCCGAATTTCGAACAGCCAATCCCGACCCGAACCGTTCGATCATCCCTAATAAACACTAAACAGAAACCAGAAGTGCCTAAATCCTCATTGGTTCCAGCTTGATTCATCACAGAGGAGAAGGAGGAATGTATGTTCCTCCTTCTCCTCTGTGGGCAGTCAGCCTGACAGTTTGTAGTGATTCTTGGCTCCTTGATGGGACAGGAGAGCCCAGGGAATGGCAGTGGGAGCCCCCTTCTGAGCTTTGTAAAATTGATCAGGCGGCTGTAGAGCTGCTCAGATCACTTTTACCTAAAAGCACAACTCTAGCTAAAAAAAAATTGATACCAGGATTGTGGCGACAGCTGTAACTATGATCCTGGTATAGCCACTTGTTCTAGATGGCATATATATGTGGCCTAAGCACAGCAAGGGGTATTATATTTTGAAGTACATAACTTAATTTTTTGGTGTTTTTTATCCTCTTCCTGCCCACGCTATAGCCGAAAGACGGCTATACAGCCACTTCTCGGAGCCGGCATAGGGCTACGTTGCTTTGCGGGAAGTGGTTAAAGCAGAGTTCCGGCCACATACACATTTTTTTACTAAGAATACCCCCCTAATCCTAAGCTATCCCCTATTACCCTAATACTAGCCCCACATTACAGGTCATTACAGTTATTAAATAAAGTTAAATACTTACCTTTAAAATTGATTGAAGAGCGTGCCCATCTCTGGTGTGGGTGTCTGAAGCTGCTGTGTCCCCCGTTGTGTCCTTCTTACTGGTTTCAGCTACCCAGAATACTGATCGCAATCTCGCACATGCGCAGTAGATTGCGATCGGCAATCAGAGTAGCAGCAGGGGCGGCTCCCATTGCATCCTGGGATTGATGACGCTCATCTCCCAGGACGCAATGGAAAGGAGGAAGTGATGTCGGCGGCCGTGTCCGCACAAGGAGGAAGAGGAAGGAAGTTACGTTTATTTTCATTAAAAACAAGGTAAGTGAAAAAGAAAAAAAAATATTAACTATCCAATTCTTTTTCAGGTTTTTTTTTTTGCTAACTGATGCTGCATATTTTTTTTTAGGGTGGAACACTTTAAATCAGGTACTTATATAGCCACCATTAACACATGTACAGTATAATACATTCACATCAATTCCTGCCCTCAAGGAGCTTTCAATGTAAGGTCCCTAACTCACTAGGGCCAATTTAGATAGGAGCCAATTAACCTACCAGCATGTATTTGGAATGTGGGAGGAAACCAGAGTACCCAGAGGAAACTCATGTAGGCACAGGGGGAACATGCAAACTCAAGGCAGGTAGTGTTATGGTTGGGATTGGAACTGATGAGCTTTAGCAACTGTGCTGAGATATTCTGTATTCCTAACACATTTCCTCTGAGATGAGAACTCTGCTCCACCAAAGATGCAGTACAATGAGTGAGCATTGTCACCCTAGGACTGGAAGTGCATCCTTTCCAAAATCTTCGTCCCAGTCCTTCAGGACACTTTCATTCTCGTCTATAGCCCACACATATCACATCTTCCTGGGTGGTTCTGTGTAGATCTTGCCTACTTTTCAAGCAGTCCCACCCAAATCAAGCCCACTTCCTGGGAAGTCCTTCCCTCTAATTACACTGCTGCCCATTTGCTGCCATTGTTCCCCTCAGCATTACCCTTTTTTGAGCAAATCAAATCAGGATGATACAATAATGTTGGGATGCAGCCTGGGACACAGCATCTCAGGGATAGAGCATCTAGATGCGAGATTGTTTCGGCAAATCTGGGACAATTGCCATCTTTGGAAGTGTGTTACTGGCAGATATTTCACGAGATGAAAATGAAAGAAAAGAAGCCTAAAAAATAAAATTAGTCTGAAGAAAGAAAATTAAGCCAGACAATCCACACCTAAGGACTGGTGAGCTGCAATAGATTACACTTTTGTTCTTCGGTTTAGACACACGTTAATGATATTGTAGCCAGGTGCTGGGCTACAACAATATGGAGAAGGAGACATTGCATTGCCCTTTATTCCAGTCTCCCTCTATTGAGGTTATGCTGCACCATCCTCCTCTGGGTAGCACAGGGAGACCTAAAGCCAAGCAAGCACGTAGACTTCTATGCAGAATTCTGAAAATCCTGGGAGTTGTAGTTTGAGACGGCATCCATATAATGGCTACACTACAGTGGTTACACTACAGATCCCAATAGGCATTGTTCAGAAGAAGGAGTGGAAAGATAGTTTTTATTAAACTGCCCAGGAATGTTCTTCCTCTTGGCACAGAGGGAGTGGGGAGAACACCTCTCTCTAAAAATTTGCCTGCCAGCAGGAGACCATTCCAGCAGACATCTGAGCCTGAGACTGGGAATGAGAACAACCACGGGGAGCACATCACCTGCAACACTGTCACAGGGAGGATGGAGTGTCCATTCACCCTCTGCCTCCCACCACTGACCCCCGAAGGCCTTTGGGGGCCCCCCTTCACATCGAGAGGTTACCGCAGCCTCCTGGGATCTGGTGAGAGGGCTATTCACCCATTGCTCAACTTACCCCCTTAATCTCCTCACGTATCCCAAACTTACGTATCTAAATGGAAGTCACACCACTTCCTCAAACTCAATCTTTCTAAAACTGAGCATGTAATATTTCCTCCTCCCCTATCCCCTCCCCATGACTTTACCATTGAGATCAACGGCACAACCATCGGTCCTTCCACACATGCCAGGATGCTGAGTGTAATCCTAGAATATAACCTCTACTTCAGCCCTCACATCCAATCACTGGCTACATCTTGCCGCCTTAACCTCTGTAACATTTCTAGAATTCGCCCCATCCTGACTAACGACACCACAAAACATCGTATTCAGTCCTTAGTTATTTCCTGCCTTGACTACTGCAACTCTCTCCTCACTGGCCTACCTTTACACAGGCTATCCCCCCCGTCTGTTATGAATGCTGCTGCCATATTAATACACCTTACTAACCAATCTATTACTACTGCCTCTCTCTGCCAATCCCTTCACTGACTTTCCCTACCCCACCGTATAAAATTTAAAATACTTACCACAACATACAAGGCCATCCACAACATCACCCCAGCTAATTCACCAATCTCATCTGCATTTATTGCCCCAAATCATCTTCTCAGCTCCTCCCAAGACCTTCTGCTCTCTAGCTTCCTTGTTACCTCCTCCCATGTTCACCTCCAAGACTTCTCCAGAGCCTCTCCCATCCTCTGGAACTCCCGGCCCTAGTATGTCTGCTCAGCCCCTACCCTGTCCGCCTTTAGGCGATCCCTGAAAACTCACTTATTCAGGGAAGCCTATCCCACATCCACCTACAGTAAGAACCGTCCCCAAGCAACCTCCATCAGATCATTCCCCACAGTCATTACCTTTTTGTACCACCTCCCCCTCCCTTTAGATTGTAAGCTCCGCGACCACGAGCAGGGCCCTCCTATTCAGGGGCACTCCAGTATTGAACTGTATTGCAATTGTACTGTCCTCTACATTGTAAAGAGCTGCACAAACTGTTGGTGCTATATCAATCCTGTAGTATAATAATATTGTTATTAATAATAATAATAATAAGAAGAAGAATTGCTGTTACTCCTAGCAGGGACTGAGCCACTGAGAGCAGTAAACCAAGTGTAACCAATCCATACGGCACTCTATACCACATATATTCTAAACCTAGACTGCACTTTTACCAACCCTATACTGCATTATACCAAACCTTTAGGGCTAGTTCACATTTTTGTGTTAGAAAAAAATGCAGGTAAAAACTGATATGCAGTCACTAGCATTTTTATGCAGATTTTTTTAAACTTCTATCACCTTTAGGGGCTTTTTTCTGTTTGTTTTCCTGACTATTTCCTGTGTCATCATTTCCTTTTCACAAAAAATACAACAAAATCGCTGCATTGCCCACCACTCCTGTCCACAGCTGCGGGAGTTTTCTGTGCATTTTGGCTGAGTTCCCCTGCAAAGTGGTACGGAAAACTGCAGCAGTGTTGCAGTTTTCAGCAGCGTTCTGCTCTGCAGGTGACAGATGCAGGAATGTATGAATGGAGCACATAGAAAATCAATATTTTCTCTGTGCCCTTGTAGAGAGCTGCATTTTTCTTCTACAGAAAAACACAGCTCTCTGCTATAGTGTGAATGTGAATGGGCCCATCTGAACCACATCTATGTTGCACCTATGCCAAGACTATACCTTATCTACAGTATACTGCATGCAGGTTAACTGGGATGGTCATCAAGTGCAGCAACGCTCCGAAAGGGCCCCAATGATAGCCGGCACAACAACATCTCATAGGACTGCCCCATCTGTAATAATTATTCTACACCCCCCCCCCCCATTGTTCCCCTTCCTCTACTTTCCTCCTTTTCTTTTGGACAGTGCAAACCCAGTGGGTCTAGGATTAACATCCTCACTATAAATGCACTCTGGCAATATTGTTTCAGCACTGGGTAGATTAAACTTTACTACTGCTCACTCCTGCGTTTGGTGGTCTTGCTACTGTTTATCCTAATCTGGATGCCAAATGCCATCTTATGCTTAGTCCTTACTGTTAATCATGCTGTATGCTCAATTGTGTTATTGCCATAGTTTATCCATTTTATGCTTGTCTAGTTACCAACCATATTGGGTGACAATATATTAAGTTTGCCTTTACCATCTGGTTTGGTGCCTGTTTTCTTTGATATAGAGCTACTACTGGGTACTAAATATTACCTTCAGCGATTTTCTGTGATATTGCATGCTTTGTACACTCAACCTGGTGTGCCAGAGGGGCTGGGGTTTTTGGGAAAAAGTTTGAGGCAAAGCAGTGCTGGGTCAAAATCATCTATCACCCAGGGCAAAAAGGGGTCGACCCCCCCCCCCAATGTATGGGCAATATGTGTCAGTGAAAAAACCTCTCGCTCCTCCCAAAACAAATTTGAGCACTAATCTTCACACTTACCCCTAAGCATAAATTCCCCTTGCAAGCCAAAATTCTCCCTCCAAAATAATTCCCCCTCTTCCAGTACAAATCCCTCCCCCCAGTTCAAATCCTCTCCCTCCCTTGTCTTCCTCTATCCATCAAACTTCCCTTCTGAACATAAATCCCCCCAAATCCCCCTCTCTCAGCACAAATCCCCCCAAATCCCCTCTCCTAGCACAAGTCCCCTCCTCCCAGCACAAATCCCCTTCCAAACCCCCCTCCGTAACATAAATCCACTCTCCTAGTACAAACCTCTCCCCTCCTAATCATCCATTTTAGCACAAACCCCCAAAATACCCATGGCAACCAGGGCAGCCGCACCTCTTGCCCACACCTTGTCCCGGCCCTGAGGCAAAAAACAGAGGACCCATCCTATTCAGCAGCTCCTACAGGGGTAGCATTACAACATTATTTTACTCATGCATTAAACAGTCATGCATTTGCTATAGATACTCACATATTGGCCAGCACACCAAGGATCTTATACAGCAGTCCAAAGAAAACCTTTTTTGCAAAAGGATCACATCAGGATACTTATCCTGATGTGATCCCTTTGCCATAAAAAGTTTTCTTCGTACTGCTGTGCAAGATCCTTGGTGTGCTGGTGAATATGTATGTACTGTATCTGTGATATATCCAGTGTCCAGCTGGTGATCGCTGCAGCACCCACAACTCATGTGCCTAAACCCAGGAAGGTGTGCGATGGGAATATAAACTTTTCTGCATTTGCTATAAACAGCAAAACCGGCTCTGTATGATGATTACATAAGGAACCGCCTGAACCAATTTCCTACTATTGGAATACGGTCATAGCAGCTACATAATAATCAGAACACTTGTAACCATGTAATAAGTTAGTCACTGAAAAATGAGGTCTTAAAAACAAGAGCTTGTTATTAAAGTATGATCACCACCTATAAAGTCATTCTCAAGGTATTAGATGTGGCAATATTTACAGAGCGATATAAAATTTGCATGATACACTCACACACTTAATGGGGTTTAAAAAATAATGATGCACATCTTTCAGGTTCATCATATCTACAGTACAGATGTGAGGTGAACAAAACTGCAACTGCTGCTGTTCCAAATAAACCTGCCGGCCCTTTAACCTCCCTGGCGGTCTGATTATGTCAGGATTTCTGTGCTAAAAGCGGTACATTGTTTTGCATGGAAATCTGTTTTGTATTTTAAAACTCACCTTCCCCTGCGATCCCCCACCGTCCTCCCCCGCAGCCGTCCTCCCCCCATAGCCGTCCTCCCCCCGCAGCCGTCCTTCCCCCCGCAGCCATCCTCCCCCCGTAGCCGTCCTCCCCCCGTAGCCGTCCTCCCCCTGTAGCCGTCCTCCCCCCGTAGCCGTCCTCTCTCTGTCCTCCCGCTCTGTGCTCGGCCGATGCCGGCACCTGTCTTCCGGTTCCCTTCCCTGCGAGCGTTGCGACGCAGGGGGGTGGAACCGGCGGCAAATTCAAAAAAAGTAAATAAAATAAACGACACGATACAAAGCTGTGATACTAACAGATTACACTGTATCATCCCATTTCACCACAGGATTTCACCTGGTGACCTTTCCAGTGCCCTGCCTGTGCTTTTCCAGTTCTTTGTGCCTGGAAAATAGAGAACGACCATGGCGTCCAAAAACTTGTTTTTTTATTTTTTTTTGGGCAAAAGCACTTTTAGACGAACTGGAAAACAGCGACAGCGAAACGGAGTTACTTGAAGAACTGAGCGATTGGTGGGAAAATTGGTCATCAGGTACGGAAAGTGACGACAGCGACGATTCTGATGTCTCTTTTTGGCACATAGCTCCATTGGAAATTCTAAAGAATCATTTGATTTACTTCCCAAATTCCACATCTATGTGCCAGAAAGAGACATCAGAATCATCAGCTTCAACTCTTCTTGGCAGGCTGTCCACAAGGTTTAGGAGTGTCTCCATGGGAATGTTTGGCCATTCTTCCAGAAGCACATTTGTAAGGTCAGGCACAGATGTTGGAGGAGAAGGCCTGGCTCTCAGTCTCCACTCTCATTCATCCTAAAGGTATTCCATCGGGTAGAGGTGCAGGCCAGTCAAGTTCCTCCACCCCAAACTCGCTCATCTATGTCTTCATGGACCTTACCTTGTGCACTGGTCAAAATCATTTGGGGGGGGGGGGAATTATGGTGTGGGGTTGTTTCTCAGGGGTTGGGCTTGGCCCCTTAGTTCCAGTGAATAGAACTCTTAAGACTTCAACATATCAAGACATTTTGGACAATTTCATGCTCCCAACATTGTGGGAACAGTTTGGGAATGGCCCCTTCCGGTTCCAACATGACTGCGCACCAGTGCACAAAGCAAGGTCTTTAATGTCGGGATCCACCCAGATACCTGGACCAGTAACTGGCTCAGCCTCTCAGCGAGCCACTGGGAGACTGAGCCAATCGCTCCTGCCCCCTCCACAGCCCGGCTCTACAGTGAGCACTGGAGGGGAAGAGCAAACAATAAGTTACAAGCTCTCTGCTTACTGAAAATCGAGAACCAAGCGATCAGCAGTCTTTGATTGCTCAGTTTCTCTGTGTAGAGATGGCGGGGGACAGATGCAGCTTTGGACCGATGCTGCATCCATCAAGATGAGTCTAAATGTTTTTTTCAATTCCAAAACTTCTCTCTGAGCCCTGGTTCACACCCAGAGATGTATAGTAACTAAGTAGAACTACTTCACTACTGTACTTAAGTACCGAAAGGCGGTATCTGTACTTTCCTGGAGTAGAATTTTTTTCTCCTACTTCCACTTTTACTTCACTACATTTTTTTGATGATTTCAATACTTCTACTCCAATATTTTTTTTGTGCTGCATAGTTACTCGTTACAATTATAAAAATTACCACTGCCAGAACAGTAGATGGCAGGTTTCATGAAGCTCAAAAAATTGTGTATAATGTCATGTCTAAATAAGCGCATATGAAAATAAATGCTACTATATGTATAAATAAAATGGTCTACATATCTGCTGTTAAGGGGAAAGAGAACCTCCTCCAACCAAGGAGAGTCACAAGCGTTCATAGACCTTTTCTCTGGTAAGAGGCTGATTTTGCTTTTTTCACTGGAAGTTGAGAGCACAGGTTTTGCAGTTTTCTTTCACTGGAAGAGTCTATTTGGATATTATTTTGCACTTACCTTCACCCGCTGGGTAAGGGGGAAATCCACAAGGTGGTGGGAGTCTGCACCTATTATTTGGAATAGCAACTGTTTGATTCCTGCGCCTTTGAAAATATATTCATCTTGTTTTGTCACATATGTATGGTATTATAGCATTATATATATGGACTTTTTATTGACTTTGATTTCATACACTCTTCCTTTATTTCATTATTGGAATATATTGTTGTATATCACATTGGTTTATATATGATTTTGCGCACCAATAAGCGGTGGGGAAAAAAAAAAAACAGGCAGGGAAGAGAAGGAGGGATCCTTTAAAGGGGAAAGGGAGGGACATACTTTATCTGTTTTTGTTTACAAAAAGTTACAGCCAAAGGAATTGTGATTGTCCTTCAGGTTAATCATTTGAAATAATAAAAAACAATATGATGTTCAAACTTTTGACTTCTTTCTTTAATAACTACATAACACAGTACTTGAACTTTTACTTTCAGTACTTGAGTAGGAAAATTTAAAAAAAAACTACTTGCAATACTTAAGTACAAAAAATGTTGAATACTTTAGTACTTCTACTCAAGTCACTTTTTGATCGAGCACTTGTACTTTTACTCAAGTATGGATTTCGAGTACTTTATACAAGTGTGACCAGTGTGAAATGTCATGCGATTTGACAGTTTAAAGTCGTATGACAAGTCGCACCCTATTTGTGCCTATAGAACCGTTGAAACCGGTACGACTCCGACTTGCACCGATTTCGAAAAAGGTTTCTGCACTATTTTTAGGGTTGTTATGTGTGACTTGCACAGACATCAGAGCTTTCAGTCGCACAGATGTCAGCAAGCCACACCTGAAATCGTACTGACCGGCAGCTTTAAAATTGTACTGAAGTAGCTCGATTTTTAAAGCCCTATTTAGTGTGAACCGGGGCTTAATGAGTCTCCTTTCCATCCCCTGATCCCATAGAAGCTGCATGTGCTGCTATGGATAATTTAAAGTCAATGCGTCAACACTTTGGAGAACAATCCACATCACCTGAGGTACAGAATGTTCTCCAGCCCAAGGAGGAAGAAAGGTTTGAAGTTTGCCAACAAGGATGGGGAGTTGCCACACGGTCATATTGCTAAACATGTATTAATTGGACATTCTACAAACAAAAATACAGTAATTAATTATCCACGATCATCAGTTGACAAAAATCTGTCAGAGGACAGTAGAACTCCTAAACATTGCGCAACCTTCTTTCATCACACTGCAGAATGATCACTTTTCATGATCTGAAAAAAGTTACAGAGCTTTCCACATACATTGTAGTCCACTTCTGAATGGATCAAAAAAAAACAATAATAAGGTTTTGGAGTGGCCTAGACAAAGTCCAGACTTAAAACCTCTTGAGATGCTGTGGCATGACCTTAAACAGGCCAATCGTGCTGGAAAACCCTCCAATGTGGCTGGAATAAAACAATTCTGCAAAGAGTGGGCCAAAATCCTCATTTAAAAACTGCATTTTGTATTCACTTTCTTTATCTTTTGTGTAATATTCAAATTTGTTCGATGATCTGAATCATTTTGGTGTGACAAAGATTGGAGGGTTTTAGAGCATGAACCTGTTTAAGGTCACGCCACAGCATCTCAATCCTATAGAAGTCCAGACTTTGACTAGGCCACTCCAAAACCTTGATTTTTTTTAGCCATGGACTTGCTGGTGTGTTTTGGATCATGGGTGGACTACGCTGCAAGCTAGCACCAGGTCGCGGTCCCCAGGATCACCCAGCCAGGCAGAGTGCAGGTTCCGGTCCAGAAGCGGAGAAGCAGACAAGGGATAACCAAAAGAGTAGTCAGACAAGCCAAAGGTCAGGGCGGGCAGCAAGTAGCAAGGTCAAGAGGAAGCCGGGTCAAACAATCAGGAACAACAGGTACACAGGAACACAGGATCACAAGGAAAAGCTGAAGATAACACAGCAATTACCTGGAGTGACTGCTGTGTTTAAATAGGCCGTTTTGGTGCCAAATTAGTAATCTCGAACTATTCTAAGGTAGCCTCGAACTAATCTGAGGTAGCCTCTGACTATTCCGAGGTAGCCTCTGACTATTCCAAGGTAGCCTCGAACTATTGCAAGGTAGCCTTGAACTATTGCAAGGTAGCCTCGAGCTATTGCAAGGTAGCCTCGAGCTATTGTAAGGTAGCCTCGAGCTATTCAAGGCACCTCTTCGTACGCGCATGCGCATAGGCATTCGCCGGTTTGCGGCGCCAGTGCGCCTGCGCATGGCAGTGGATCCCTGACATCTAGGTTCTTTTATGACCTCCTGACTGAGTCGCTGTTGTGTTCTTGGAGTAATTTTGGTAGGCCGGCCACTCCTGGAAAGGTTCACCACTGTTCCAAGTTTTCCAAATTTGTGGATAATGGCTCTCACCGCGCTTCGCTGGAGTCCCAAAACACTAGAAATTACTTTGTAACCCTTTCTCTAGACTGATACATGTCCATACTTTGTTTCTTATCTGTCCTCGAATTTCTTTAGATCGCAGCATGGTGTTGCTTTTTGAGATCTTTTAGTGTGCTTAACTTTGTTAGACAGCTTCTATTTAGGTGATTTCTTGATTCAACAGGTCTGGCAGTAATCAGACCTGGGTGTGGCAAGTGAAATTTAACCCAGCTTTCCAAAAAATGTGGTTAATCACAGTTTAACCACTTGCCGTCTGAGTACGGTAGTACTACTGCGGCAAAGTGGTTCGTTATCGTCTGACGACGTAGTATTAACGTCGTCAGACACTCCCCCTTCTGGGCGGCGATTGCGCGCCACCGGAGGCTCGCTCCCGCTGTTTTCATTCACAGCGGGAGTCGGGCCAGGGGAGGAGCAGCGGCGATTGCCGCTGCTCTGCCCCGATCGCCGGGGATCTAGTGTGGAGATCCGCCCGCCTGTGTAAACACAAGCGGGCGGATCTCCATAGTGACAGGGAGTGACAGATCGGACTGTTCAGCATAGCTGGACATCCGATCTGTCCATGACTCACTCAGTCACCTCCCCCCCTACACGTCAGTAAGCACCAGGCATACATTAACCCCTCCCTCTCCAATAAAATTAACCCCTTCCCTGCCAGTGTCATTTTTACAGTAACAGTGCATATATATAGCACTGATTACTGCAGTAATGTCACTGGTACCCCCAAAAGTGTCAAAAATGTCAGTCAAGGGTCCGATCTGTCCGCCGCAATGTCGCAGTCCCACAAAAAAAATCGCAGATCGCCGCCATTACGCGTTAAAAAAAAAAACACCAAAAATGACAGAAATCTTTCCCTTTGTTAGTAAACGCAATAACTTTTGCGCAAACCAATCAAAATACGCTTATTGGGATTTTTTTTTACCAAACATAGGTAGCAGAAAACAAATTGGCCAAAAACTTTTTAAAAAATTGGTTTTTACATCTTTTTTGGGGGGAATTTCATATAAAAAAATGTTAAAGATATTGTTATTTTTTCAAAATAAACGCTCTTTTTTTGTTTATAGCGCAAAAAAAGTAAAAATCGCTCAGGTGATCAAATACCAGCAAAAGAAAGCTCTGTTTGTGGGAAAAAAAGGACGTAAATTTCGCTTGGGTACGGCGTCGCACGACCGCGCAATTGTCAGTTGAAGTCGCACAGCGCCGAATCGCAAAAAGTGGCCTGGACGGAAGACAGCAAAATCCTCCGGTGGTAAAGTGGTTAATCATGATTTAGCAAAAGGGAGCAATTCCTTTTTCACATAGGGCCGGGCAGGTTGGGACAGCTTTTTCCCTTAATAAATGATAAACTGAATAATTTTAAGTGTGACACTTTAGCAAAAAAAAAAATTAGGACGGGGGCATATACTTTTTACAGCACTGAATTTTTTTAATTGAAAGCATTCTTACAGAACAGCATTTCTCCACACCTGATTAAAACCTTTGCACAGTACTGTATATATTATACAGTGATAATAATCAGTATACCGATGTTGGATGAAAGGCCTGGCTTGCAGTCTCTGCTCTAATTCATCCCAAAGGTGTTCTATCAGGTTGAGGTCAGGACTCTGTGCAGGCCAGTCAAGTTCCTCCACCCCAGACTTACTTATCTATGTCTTTATGGAACTTGCTTTGTGTACTACTGGGTAGTTCTGTTGGAAAAGGAAGGGGCCCTAACTGTTCCCAAAAAATGGCAAGCATGGAATTGTCCAAAATGTCTTGGTACGCTGATGCCTTAAGTGTTCCCTTCACTGGAACCAAGTGGGTCAAGCCCAATCCCTGAAAAACAACCCCACACCATAATCCCCCCTCCACCAAATTATTTGGACCAGCGCAAAAAGCAAGGTCCATAAAGACATGGATATTCCAAGATTTTTCTGAGATAGTATCAAGTAGAATGCAGAGGGATTAAAACACACTTCAGTTTTTGCGATCTGTTTACTGGTTATCATCGAAAGTAAAAGAAAATCCCAAATTTTAGGTTAACATCAGAACACTAATAGAGGGGAAATATTCCAAAGGGGACATTAGTTATGGGGAATGCTGGAATAATGGAAGGATTATCGCTTACTATGTATAGACTTTCCATCTGGGACACAGATCACTTTAGATCAGCCTTTGTTATTCTATATATATATATATATATATATATATATATATATATATATATATATATATATATATATATATATATATATATATATATATATATATATATATATATATATAAATTATTATTTTGATTTATTGAGGTTTTAAGCGTAATAGGGTTGGATATATTACACTGGGCACTTTCACTTGGCACTAGCACTTTCAAAATATTATTGCTTATTTTGCACTAATTTATTTTTTGCACTAATTTTCCGATCATGAAGATATGGTATAATTTTGACACACTATGTTTTATCTGCACTATATAGATTTTTTGATATTTTGAGGTCTTGTGAAAAAACATGTTTTGCCTTTAGTTACACTTTAAATTTGCCCCTGTAAATAAGGATGGACCAGGACTTGATTGACAAAAAAAGTCTAAATATGACTGACGGAAAATGTCATTGCTATCTGCCAATTCTTTGGACACCTACGTACATACAACCCCGATTCCAAAAAAGGACGGTGTGATAAATCTACATAAAAACAGAATGCAATGATTTGCAAATCTCATAAACCCATATTTTATTCACAATAGAAATCAAATTATATTAAATATTTAATCTGAGAAAATGTACCATTTTAGGGGAAAAAAAATGTATTTTTGAAATGGAAGCAACATGACTAAAAAAAGTTAAAAAAAAAAAAAAAAAAAAGTTGAGACATCGCAACAAAAATCTGGCAAAATAAGTGGTACTAACAAGGATTAGCTGGAAGTACATTTCGCAACTAATTAGATTAATTGGCAAAAGGTCAGCCACATGACTGTCACAGAAATGAAGAAGGGCAGAGGTTCAACGATCCGTGAAAAAGCTGTGTTTAAAAATTGTCGAACAGTTTCAGAATAATGTTCCCCAACATACAGTAAAATTGCAAAGACTTTAAATGTATAATCATCGACAGTACATAATATCACAAGATTCTGAGAATCCGGAGAAATCTCTGTGTGCAAGGGACAAGTCTGAAATACAATATTGGATTGCCCATAATCTTTGGGTCCTCAGACGGCACTGCATTAAAAACAGGCATAGTTCTGTGATGGACATCACTGCATGGGCTCAGGAATACTTCCAAAAATCACTGTCTGTGAACACAGTTCGCCGTACCATCCAAAAATGCAAGGTAAAGCTCTAGCATGCATAGAAGAAGCCATATCTGAACAAGATCTAGAAACGCTGGGCCAAAGTTCATTTAAAATGGTCTGTTGCAAAGGGGAAAACTGTTATGTGATCTGGCTAACTAAAAATTTGAAATTTTTGGCAACCATGGGCCTTGTATCCTCTGGAGCAAAGACAAGAGGGACCTTTCCGGCTTGTTATCAGCACTCAGTTCAAAAGCCTGCATCTCTGATGGTATAGGGGTGCCTTAGTGTGCATGGAATGGGATGCTTGCACATCTGGAAAGGCCATCAATGCTGGGAAGATATTTCAGGTTTTGGAGCACAATATGCTCCCATCCAGCTGGCATCTTTTTCATGGAAGGCCTTGCTCATTTCAGCAGGACAATGCTAAACCGCATACCGCATCCATGACAACAGCATGGCTTTGTAGTAGAAGAGACTGGGTGCCTAACTGGCCTGACTGCAGTTCTTACCTTTAATCACTTGAGAATATTTGGCACATCTTGAAATGAACAATATGACAAAGAAGATCCAAGACTTTTGAGCAGTTAGAATTCTAGATCAGGCAAAAATGGGACAACATTCCTCTCCCAAAACTCCAGCAACTGGTCTTCTCAGTTCCCAAAGGTTTACAGAGTATTGTTAAAAAAAGAGGGGATGCAACTTCATGATAAACATGGCCCTGTCCTAAATTTTTTGAGGCGTGTTGCTGCCATCAATTTCCAAATTCCCTTTTTTTTTTTCCTTAACCACTTCTCGCCCATCATATAGCAATATAATGGCCGCAAAGTGGTTGTTATCCTGACTGGGCATCGTATGATGTCCAGCAGGATGCGCAGATAATGCGCGCCCCTGGGGGGTGCGCAACGCGGCTATCAGGGATGACAGACACAGTCCATCCCCAATCATGGTAAACAGCCAATGAAATTGGCTTGTTTACCACGTGATCGGCCACTTGGACTGATCTTTTGCCCTTCTACTTTACACAGGGGTCTCACATATGTAAGGGGTTTCAGTTAGCATTTCCATTGTCCCGGTGCTCCAGGGCCATCAAAAGTGTAATAGGTCAACATGAAATGATATGTGTGATTTCTGCTCCTGGAATGCCTGGAGGTGCTACTTGGATGTTGGGCCTCTGTGTGTGGCCAGGCTGTGTAAAAGTCTCCCAATTGGTATCGCTATACTCAGGAGGAGGAGTAGCAGAATGTATTTTGGGGTGTAATTTTTGCTATGTACATGCTATGTGTTAGAAATATTGTATCAATTGACACCTTTGTGTAAAAAAAAGATTTTCTTTCTTTTATTTTCTTTCCACGTTTTTCAAAAACTTGTGGAAAAAAATGACACGTTCAAAAGACGCATATTGCCTCACAGAATATATGTTGGAGTGTTTGCTTTCCAAAATGGGGTCATTTTGTGTGTTTTTCCATTGTCCTGCTGCTCAAGAGCCTTCAAAAGTTTGACAGGTCATCATTAAATTATATGTGTAAATTATGCTGTTAGAACACATGGAGGTGCTACTTGGATGTTGGGCCTCTGTATGTGGCCAGACTGTGTAAAAAGAGTACAGGTGGTTGGGTCTATGTAAGAGTCTGGAGGTCAAAATGCCCTCATCCCTGCATTAAACAGTAAGTAAAATGTGTAAAAGTCTCACACATGTGGTATCGCTATACTCAGGAGGAGTAGCAGAATGTATTTTGGGTTGTTATTGCAAGTATGCATATGCTGTGTGTGAGAAATAACTTGTTAATATAACAGTTTTGTAAAAAAAAAAAAAAAAAAATATTTCTTCATTTTCCCAAGAATTGTGGAAAAGAAATTACAACTTAAAAAACTCACCATGCCTCTTACAAAATACCTTGGATTGTCTTCTTTCCAAAAAGGGCTCATTTGGGGGTAATTTGTACTGTCCTGACATTTCAGGGCCACAAGAAATGAGTCAGTACATCAGGTGTGATCAATTTCCAATGATTGGCAGCATAGCTTGTAGACTCTATAACTTTCGCACAGACTAAATAATATACACTAACTTGGGTTATTTTTACCAAACATATGTAGCAGTAGGAAAAATGACTTATTGGCAACATTTTATAATATAAACTAGAAAAAGGTATTTTTTTTTCAAATTGTTCCCTCTTTTTTGCTTATATCACAAAAAAATAAAAAACCCAGTGATGATTAAATACCATTAAAAGAAAGCTCTATTTGTGTGGAAAAAAATTATTCAAATTTTGTTTGGGTACAGTGTAGCATGACCCAATTCTCATTCAAAGTGTGAGAGCACTGAAAGCTGAAAATTGGTCTGGGCAGGAAGGGGGTATAAGGCCCTGTTCACACCTGAGCGTATTTCAGCTCGTAAAATGCTCATATCTGAAGTCTCAAAATGCCCAACAAGCAAAATCACATTCATTTCAATGGCCCCTGTTCACATCTGAGTGTTTTGTCACCAGAAGCAAAATGCCTAAAGCTCAAAAAAGTACATGAGCTTTTTTTTTTTTGGCAGACTACAAGCGTATTTGTTGGATGTCAATGCCTAACCATCACTTCTCTGTCCCTTCACAGGTATGCTGTTGCTTTTCACATCCACCTAAAAAAACTGACTGATTGCTCTCATTGAGGTTGAGGTTTACTAAAGGCAAATATACTGTGCACTGCAAGTGCAGTTGCGCTATATCTGAAGTGGAAGCTCTGAAACAAGGAAAAGCTCTGCGAAGTTCTATCATCATTCATGTGCAGGAAAAAATGCTGTTTGTTTTTACAGTATTTCTCTTGCGTGTTCCCCTCAGACCTAGAGCTTTAGTAAATCAACCCCATTGTGTTTGGTAGGGATCGACCGATATATCGGGGGCCGATATGCACTTTCCCCGATATATCGAAATCGGGCCCCTAAGGTTACCAATATTACCAATATTTCGGGAAAGTGCTTGTACCAGAGTGATGCCTGCAGCTAGAGGTATCACCCCGGTAACGGCGTCCATAGCTGACGGTCGGCTGTCTTGTAATGAGAGATGCCCCCCCCCACTCCCGCCACCTTCCGCGGCTCGCCTGTCTAGGTGACAACATGTCCTCCTTATCAACTGATGGCGTTAGCAGTTGTTAGGGTGCTGGCGGCTGGCCCACATGGTGCCCAAGGTTGTAATGTTGCTCAATGAAAACCTTTGGGTTTGTGTAACTAAAAGGAAGGCTTGATTTACCCGCTGGTTTGTACACAATGTTTCTGCAATTTGGGGCAATTTTTTTACACTTTGTCAATGCACCCCTGAAGAACCAAGAAGACACCCCAGGGTGCCTAGGCACCATGGTTGAAGAAGGCCGGTAAAAAGCTAGACCACCTTTATGGGGGGGGGGGCTTGGGTTGCATAGGCTGAGTTTCTTTCAATAAAGTGGGTTTCTTTGATTATGTGGGCACTTCTGCTCTGCATTTCAGCGATTGCACAAGGTGAAAATTCACAGCAAACGACTTTGCAAAATACCAAACTGATTGCAGGGTGACCTTCCCTATACAGTTTTTTCATCTTTTACCCAGTCTTCTTAATACTCCCACTCTGCTACATGCACTCTCTTTCTCACCTTCTTATACAGTAGTTGTGTCTTCTCACCCTACTCTATCTCACCTTCTTATACAGTAAGTAGTTGTGTCTTCTCACCCTACTCTATCTCACCTTCTTATACAGTAGCTGTGTCTTCTCAACCTACTCTATCTCACCTTCTTATACAGTAGTTGTGTCTTCTCAACCTACTCTATCTCACCTTCTTATACAGTAGTTGTGTCTTCTCACCCTACTCTATCTCACCTTCTTATACAGTAGTTGTGTCTTCTCAACCTACTCTATCTCACCTTCTTATACAGTAGTTGTGTCTTCTCACCCTACTCTATCTCACCTTCTTATACAGTAAGTAGTTGTGTCTTCTCAACCTACTTTATCTCACCTTCTTATACAGTAGTTGTGTCTTCTCAACCTACTCTATCTCACCTTCTTATACAGTAGTTGTGTCTTCTCAACCTACTCTATCTCACCTTCTTATATAGTAGTTGTGTCTTCTCACCCTACTCTATCTCACCTTCTTATACAGTAGTTGTGTCTTCTTACCCTAAACTCCCTTTCCTTAACCCCCCCTTTTCCACCCCACAGCTTATATATATCACCCTCACTTCTGTCCTCTCCTTAGTAATCACCAACTTAGTAATCACCATCACCACCTGCTAATTCTGAATCCACGTGCTAATAAAACTAAGATGCTGAGATATGTCCCTTCATATAAATCACACTCTCATATTATCTCCCTCGCCCTTCTAGAGATGTATCCTCAAACCCTGGGCCTCCATCAATAATTTTTGCCCCATGCACCTATCACCCCATGCCCTCTGGTGGCAGCCGCAATCTACACAACTTAGTTTCCATTCCTCTTCTTCCCCAAAAGCAGCACCCCCTGTCTTGAACAGAGAGAAAACAGGCGCCTCTTGAGTAAAGACTGTAGAAGTTTATTAAACAAAGTTCTTAAAAAAAACGTACATGTAGGTATGTAAAAGCAGACTTAGGGCAGTTGTGGGATTTGCCTGGTGTCCTAGAACTGCATAGGTCCACTGTCTGTGGGTCGGCTCTGCTCGCTGGTCTTTCTGGTCTCCGCTGGCACCCGGTTCCTGTCCGGCAGGAAGTGACGTCTGAAGCAGGGTCCAAGGCCTGGACTGCACTGTGAGAGCCGCAAGGTTCCGTCTGGGATCTTCCGGCGTGCTTACGATGCGTTTGGAGCATGCGCACTGCAATGGAAGCACTTCGGAAGATCCCAGGCGGCAACGTTGCCGCTCTCACAGTGTGGTCCTGCTTCAGATGTCACTTCCTGCCGGACAGGAACCGGATGCCAGCTGAGACCAACAAGACCAGCGAGCACAGCCAACCCACAAACAGTGGCCCCATGCCATTTTAGGACACCAGGCAAACCCACAACTGCCCTAAGTCTGCTTTTACATACCTACATGTAAGTTTTTTAAAGACCAAAAATGTTGAAAAAACAAGATTTTTTACTTTTTGCTATAAAACATATCCAATAAAAAAATGTCATCATCAATTTAGGCCAAACGTATTCTGCTACATGTCTTTTGTAAACAAAATCCTAACAAGTGTTTGTTGATTGGTTTGCGTGAAAGTTATGGCGTTTACAAATGATGGTATACAGTATATACTGGAATTTGTTTTATACTAGTAATGGCAGTGATCAGTGACTTATATTGCGACTGTGATAGTGCAGTGGGCAGTCTTACACTAAATGACACTGATATCACCAGTGACACTAATATGGTGATCAGTGCCAATAATATACACTGTTACTATACTAGTGACACTGGCTGGGAAGGCGTAACATCTAGTGGCAATCAAGGAGTTAACTGTGTGCTTAACAATGTATAATGTGTGCATTATGTGCGGCTTTTACTAATTGATGAGGCTGATTTTTCCAGCCGCATCATTGCTTCGTGTACAGAGCTCTGTGTTGTTAGTAAACACAGGGCTCTGCACTGTGATTCGCTAAGCCGATCAGCAGCATTTAAATCATTGGCTGGGATCTGCCGATCGTCTTGCGCCGCACTAAATCACAGCAGAGATCAGGCGGTGGGTGCCATCTACATTGACCTTGTTTTCTCCTACCTATGCACTTCGTGCAACCTCTCCAACAATCCTTTTCCCTTTCCTGATCACTACCTTTCACTCTCTCGCGGTCTTCCACTTCCACTCCCTCCAACAGCCTAAGGCTTCATGTACACTTGATCGTAATTTACAGCAGTGACCAGTAAAAATACGCGTATTATAAAGCACGGGTGCTATACTGTTGGAGTGCACTAACGATGACTATACTAGGATTATAGCTGCCCAGCAAATACGGTCAGTAGTTGAGAGGACAAGAGTGGGTATAGAGAGAAATAAGGGGTTTGCAAGCAAGTTGCATGGGGCAGTCCTTGAAGTAGTTCTTCTGCCGGCTATACGTTGGGGTCCTTTAAGAGCAATGGTGCACTTAACGAGAGTTCTGATGAACCTGCATGCAGTGAAGAATTTCTATAAGGGTGGTATTGTCTTTACATGAATACTTTGTAGGTGGGGACAAGTACCAGCTAACGGTGTGTCAGAAATAGCGACAGTTCAGTATAGCAGTGGTTTGAAATTGGTAGGGGTGCAGTATAGGTTTGGGATAAATGCGGTATGAACTGGGTGTACTTGGCATCCTGCTCTCAGCAACTCAGACCCTGCTTGCAGTGTAATGCATGGGCTGATAGCCCTCTAGCCAGTCCCCAGGACACAGCTGTAGCACTCACGGTAGAAGGGGCCTCCTCAATCTCTCCTCGAAGCTTCCGATGAACAGGGGTGTGAGCTGGTGGTGGATAGAAGCTTCAGAGTCTCTGCGTCTGGGTTGCATGTGATGTGTGGCCGACAATGCACTTTAACCACCAGTGCCTTTAACCTGAAATAGCAGGATCAGGTTCCTTCTTGCTTCAGTCCTTAAGGTGAGAAGGAGCGAGCTGGAAGAGGTCCACACTCCTCCGGATCCTGGGCGCAAAAGCCCCAAACTTTCCCAGGCAGTACAGTTAACCCCAAATATGCAGCCTCAGTTTTAAGGGGTTGTACTGGGGTGATGCCTGCAGCTAGAGGCATTACCCTGGTGCCATTTTTTACAGCAGACTGTCGGCTTTCTTCTAATAACCGGTGCCACTCAGTTGTTAATACAAAGAGTGGGACGGGAAGTCTTCCCCCTCCCTCCGTCTACTGCGGCTAGTCTGGGTCTCCCGTCCTACTGGGAGACCCACGCGACCAGCTGGCACGTCCGCCGGCTGGCCAAAGACCCAAACAAAGCCAGATTCAGCTTTGATAGGGTCTCCAATGTAGAAACCCGGAAGCAATGTCATGACATCACTTACATTTACTGAAGCCTTAAAGGCACCAGATTTTACAAAAAAAGACAGCATTCAAAACTGTCAAGCTTGTTCACATTCCTTGTGACAGCATTAAAAGTGATAAAAAAAAAAAAGTTTAAAAGGACAGCTTAAAAAAAATAAATAAATAAATAAAAAAAAATATTGTGTATTTCTTCCGACAAAAATTGCTTTGAAACACTGCTGCTCAAATACTGTGCGTCTCTGCTTAAAAAAAAAAATATATATATATATATATATATATATATATATATATATATATATATATATACAGTGGGTACGGAAAGTATTCAGACCCCCTTAAATTTTTCACTCTTTGTTATATTGCAGCCATTTGCTAAAATCATTTAAGTTCATTCTTCTTCCTCATGAATGTACACATAGCACCCCATACTGACAGAAAAACACAGAATTGTTGACATTGTTGCAGATTTATTAAAAAAGAAAAACTGAAATATCACATGGTCCTAAGTATTCAGACCCTTTGCTGTGACACTCATATATTTAACTCAGGTGCTTTCCATTTCTTCTGATCATCCTTGAGATGGTTCTACACCTTCATTTGAGTCCAGCTGTGTTTGATTAAACTGATTGGACTTGATTAGGAAAGCCACACACCTGTCTATATAAGACCTTCCAGATCACAATGCATGTCAGAGCAAATGAGAATCATGAGGTCAAAAGGAACTGCCTGAAGAGCTCAGAGACAGAATTGTGGCAAGGCACAGATCTGGCCAAGGTTACAAAAAGATTTCTGCTGCACTTAAGGTTCCTAAGAGCACAGTGGCCTCCATAATCCTCAAATGGAAGACGTTTGGGACGACCAGAACCCTTCCTAGAGCTGGCCGTCCGGCCAAACTGAGCTATCGGGGGAGAAGAGCCTTGGTGAGAGAGGTAAAGAAGAACCCAAAGATCACTGTGGCTGAGCTCCAGAGATGCAGTCAGGAGATGGGAGAAAGTTGTAGAAAGTCAACCATCACTGCAGCCCTCCACCAGTCGGGGCTTTATGGCAGAGTGGCCCGACGGAAGCCTCTCCTCAGTGTAAGACACATGAAAGCCTGCATGGAGTTTGCTAAAAAACACCTGAAGGACTCCAAGATGGTGAGAAATAAGATTCTCTGGTCTGATGAGACCAAAATAGAACTTTTTGGCCTTAATTCTAAGCGGTATGTGTGGAGAAAACCAGGCACTGCTCATCACCTGTCCAATACAGTCCCAACAGTGAAGCATGGTGGTGGCAGCATCATGCTGTGGGGGTGTTTTTCAGCTGCAGGGACAGGACGACTGGTTGCAATCGAGGGAAAGATGAATGCGGCCAAGTACAGGGATATCCTGGACAAAAACCTTCTCCAGAGTGCTCTGGACCTCAGACTGGGCCGAAGGTTTACCTTCCAACAAGACAATGACCCTAAACACACAGCTAAAATAACGAAGGAGTGGCTTCACAACAACTCCGTGACTGTTCTTGAATGGCCCAGCCAGAGCCCTGACCTAAACCCAATTGAGCATCTCTGGAGAGACCTAAAAATGGCTGTCCACCAACATTTACCATCCAACCTGACAGAACTGGAGAGGATCTGCAAGGAGGAATGGCAGAGGATCCCCAAATCCAGGTGTGAAAGACTTGTTGCATCTTTCCCAAAAAGACTCCTGGCTGTATTAGATCAAAAGGGGGCTTCTACTAAATACTGAGCAAAGGGTCTGAATACTTAGGACCATGTGATATTTCAGTTTTTCTTTTTTAATAAATCTGCAACAATGTCAACAATTCTGTGTTTTTCTGTCAGTATGGGGTGCTATGTGTACATTCATGAGGAAGAAGAATGAACTTAAATGATTTTAGCAAATGGCTGTGATATAACAAAGAGTGAAAAATTTAGGGGGTCTGAATACTTTCCGTACCCACTGTATATGAAAAAAATATATACATATTTATATATATATATATCTTCCCTTCTCTGTTGGGGTCCCCCAAGGCTCTGTTCTTGGACCCCTCCTATTTTCAATCTACACCTCCTCTCTGGGTCAGTTGATGCCTCCCACAGCTTCCAATACCATCTCTACGCTGACGATACCCAAATATATTTATCCACCCCTCAAGCTCTCTCCCTCAGTCTCCTCACGTATCACTAATTTACTATCAGATATATCAGTCTGGATGTCACACCACTTCCTCAAACTCAATCCATCCAAAACCGAGCTTATAATTTTTCCTCCTGCCCCTTCCCCTGATCTCTCTGTCAATATCGATGGCATTACTATCAGCCCATCCCCACATGTCTAGGTCTTAGGTGTTGTCCCGGACTCTGAACTCTACTTCAAACCCCACATCATATTGCTGTCCAAATCTTGCCGCCTCAGCCTCCGCAACATCTCCAAAATACGCCCCTTTCTAACCAAAGACACAACAAAGCTCCTAGTTCACTCCCTGGTCATCTCGCGCCTCGACTACATAGTTGCCAACATTTGAAAAAAATTTCCAGGGACACTTTGCAGCGCAGCTATCAATTACTTACCACACCCACTTCCCTGAAGCCCCGCCCACCCCGCATAATTAATCTCCGCCTACTTATCAGATTATAGGGTCTACTTCATAAAGAGAAAATTACAGGAAATTGAAAAGGGAATTGAAAACTTGAGGCCAAAGTAGCAGAGTAGGAATAATTCTCCCATTCAGCTGCACTACTTCTGCCTAAAGTTTAAAATTCTCATGATTATACTATCTGGTATAATAAGGTTTTATCGTACTTATTTACACCTTGCACTTTATTTATATTTACATATTTCATTTTTTGTATGCTCACACCTGAGCACATTCCACAATTTATTCACCTGTCTTTGAATTCAGCCCTCTGTAGGGTGATAATTTTCATTTACATAAAACAATGTGGCATCCTTTCCTTCCTAACACATTACCCAGTCCATACCAGTATAGATCCTAACACATTACCCAGTCCATACCAGTGTAGATCCTAACACATTACCCAGTCCATACCAGTATAGATCCTAACACATTACCCAGTCCATACCAGTATAGATCCTAACACATTACCCAGTCCATACCAGTATAGTTCCTAACACATTACCCAGGCCATACCAGTATAGATCCTAACACATTACCCAGTCCATACCAGTGTAGATCCTAACACATTACCCAGTCCATAACAGTATCGATCCTAACACATTGCCCAGTCCATACCAGTATAGATCCTAACACATTACCCAGTCCATACCAGTATAGATCCTAACACATTACCCAGTCCATACCAGTATAGATTCTAACACATTACCCAGTCCATACCAGTATAGATCCTAACACATTACCCAGTCCATACCAGTATAGATCCTAACACATTACCCAGTCCATACCAGTATAGATCCTAACACATTACCCAGTCCATACCAGTATAGATCCTAACACATTACCCAGTCCATACCAGTATAGATCCTAACGCATTACCCAGTCCATACCAGTATAGATCCTAACACATTACCCAGTCCATACCAGTATAGATCCTAACACATTACCCAGTCCATACCAGTATAGATCCTAACACATTACCCAGTCCATACCATCCTACACATTACCCAGTCCATACCAGTATAGATCCTAACACATTACCCAGTCCATACCAGTATAGATCCTAACACATTATCCAGTCCATATCATCCTAACACATTACCGAGTCAATACCAGTATAGATCCTAACACATTACCTAGTTCACACCAGTATAGATCCTAACACATTACCCAGTCCAAACCATCCTAACACATTACAGAGTCCATACCAGTATAGATCCTAACACATACCAAGTCCATACCAGTATAGATATCCAGCATGAGATTTTTCCCATTGAGGATTGAGGTCTGTTTTCATTTTTTTGAGCAATATAGATATATATATATATATATATATATATATATATATATATATATATATATATATATATATATGCACACACATACACGGATATGTACACAAATTTATCTAGAGCTAGAAAACTATATATATGTATCAATTAACAGGTGTAAAAATTATATCTATAAAGAAACATTATTAATAGTAGTAATTAATGGAGTGTGAGGCCTCCAGCTTGTCGGATGGTGCTCTGCCTCCCCCTGCTGGCGGATTTTGGAAAGTGCACCATGCTGACAGCCTGCCTCCGGTGACACGTTAAATTTGCGACAGACGGGAAGAGTGAGCTGGCACAGAGAGAGAGACAACCTGCTGCCGGAACTACAACACCTAGCTGGGGTGAGAGCGACACTGTGTGGCACAAAATAAAATAAAATAAATTAATTTTTTTTTTTTAAATGATTTACATTGTCCCTGATTAACAGGGACAATGTAAATTACCCGGGACAGGCTCCTATTTGCCGGGATTGTCCCGGGAAAAACGGGACAGTTGGCAGGTATGCAACTACTGCAATTCCCTTCTCATTGGCATACCTCTACACAGGTTATCCCCCCTTCAATCCATCATGAATGCTGCCTCCAGACTCATCCACCTCACCAATCGCTCAGTGTCCGCTGCTCCTCTCTGTCAAGCCCTCCACTGGCTTCCGCTCACCCAACGAATTAAATTCAAAATACTAATAACATCTTGCAAAGCAATCCACAGCTTAGCCCCCAGCTATATCACTAACCTAGTCTCAAAATACCAACCTAATCGCTCTCTTCTTTCCTCTCAAAACCTCCTGCTCTCTACCTCCCTCGTCACCCCCTCCCATGCTCACCTCCAGGACTTTTCCAGAGCCTCTCCAATCCTATGGAACTCCTTAACCTTATCTGTCTGATTATTTAGGCGATCTCTGGAAACCCTCCTCTTCAGAGAAGCCTATCCTACCCACACCTAACAAATGTACCTCCATTTTCTCCATCAGCCCATCCCCCACGGTTATTGCCTTTTGTTTCACTTGACCCTCCCTTCTAGATTGTATGCTCTAACGAGCAGGGCCCTCTAATTCCTCCTGTATTGAATTGTATTGTAACTGTATTGTCTTCCCTCACATTGTAAAGCGCTGCGCAAACTGTTGGCGCTATATAAATCCTGTATTATAATAATAATAATAATACATATAAATAATGTTTGGAGGTTCTAATTAATTTTCTAGCAAAAAATACTGATTTTAACTTGTAAGCAACAAATGTCAGAAAAAGACTTAGTCCCCTTTCACGCGGGCTTTCCGATCCAGTCCGCCTGACAGTTTTTGAGGCGGACCTGATCAAATGCTCCATGTACCTCTATGGAGCAGCAGATGTCAGTGGTGACATGTCCGCTGACACCCGCTGCTATCCGATCCTTTCTGATCCTATCCTTTCTGATCCGATCCTCCAGACAGAGGGAAAATAGGGTTTCCATCCGTCTGGATTTCACGGACAGGATCGGATCGGATAGCAGTGGGTGTCAGCGGACATGTCTCCTCTGACACCCGCTGCCCCATAGGGGTACATAGAGCATTTGATCAGGTCCGCCTCAAAAACTGTCAGGCGGACTGGATCGGAAAGCCCGCGTGAAAGGGGACTAAGTCTTTTTCTGACATTTGTTGCTTACAAGTTAAAATCAGTATTTTTTGCTAGAAAATTAATTAGAACCTCCAAACATTATTTATATGCTATTTATATTGCTATCCAATCCAATCCTGTTCATGAAATTCAAACGGATGGAAACCCTTTTTTCATCCATCTGGAGGATCGGATCGGATAGGATCGGATGAAAACTGACAGGCAGACCGTTTTCATCCGATCTCCCCATAGAGGAGAGCGGGGATCTGACAGCTCAGTCTCTGCAAAGTAAGCAGAGATAAAGCTGTCATCTGCCTGCTCAGCGGGGCTCAGGGGATCGATCCCCCGCTGAGAAAAACAGTCCGCCAAGCACACCGCTTGTGTGAAAGGACCCTTAGGCATAAAGGGGTTAAAATCCTCCCTCACTCCTCTTGGTGTTGTAGTGTATTATGTATTAACACAGACCAGGCTGTACAGGTTGCTTCTTTATTCACTGAACATCACCCATGCAACTAACTTCAGCCACACCCAGCTCCCAGACATATACATAATTGTAACATTTTGCAGACAGCAACTTAACCCGTTGCTTACCATACTACATTCCCTCCTCTCTTTGAATAAAACATAACATGCACAACGTATTAATAAGATTAACAAAATGCATGGATGAACAACTAGAAATTTAAACTATAAACTCCTGACTGTACACATAGTCCTTAAGGTAGGCCGGTGGATTCGTTGCTCGTTTTTCTCTTGGCCATTCCGATGTGGATGGTTGTGGATTGAAGTCTGGATCACTGGCAGTATCATCACTACTCTTTGTCTGTTCGCCGTCGTCCGATACTTGACCTTCTGACTCAATAAATTTCTTCACAAATGAGGAATTACGCACTTTTGTGTGTTCATCTAAATCCTCTAAAACCACTTGAGTAGTGTACCTCTTTTCTCCTTTACAACATAAGGCTCAGGTTCAAAGGACGGAGCCAGTTTGTTAAACCGATCATTTTGAAGCAACACCTTATCACCCTGTTGAAGGCCACTAGGTTGACAATGGAGGCGGTGGTTTGCATACTGTTCAGCCCGGGTTCTTCCTTTCCTCATCAATATGCCGAAAAGGTTTCTGACTCGTAGGAGGACCTCCAATGTCTGGCAATTTTGTCCTGAATTTGCGACCACAAAGAAGTTCCGCAGGACTAACTCCCGTGACAGTATGCGGAGTTGTGCGATAAGCCAAAAGAAAACGCCACAGTTCCTTTTTCCAGTCTCTTCTCTCTAAATGAGCAATCCGCAAAGCTTTCAGCAAGGTTCGATTCTGGCGTTCCACTTCCCCGTTAGCCTCTGGCCAGTATGGAGTTGTACGATGATGTTCAATAGCATTTGATTTCAGATAGTCCTGAAATTCCTGAGAAGTAAATTGGGCACCATTATCACTCACAATCCGTTTAGGCAACCCACGAGACGCAAAAATGCTCTCCAACCCCTCAATTGCAGTTGATGATGTAGCTTTAGTGAGAACTACCACCTCTTGCCACCTTGAATAATAGTCCACAACAACTAAAAGATGGTGTCCAGATGGAATGTCACACAGATCAATGGCTAAATCTTCCCATGGTCCCTCAGGTAGAACAGTGTGAGTTACTGGTTCTGGTTTAGGTTTGCTGCCCACCAACTGACATGCTCGACATGAAGAAACCAAACGTTCCACATCCTTGTCAATTCCTGGCCACCAGACTTTCTCACGTAATCTTTGTTTGGTGCGTACTCCAAGTCTATTGGGATCTGAAGTTCTGCAGCAATCTCTCCAAGGGGCTATATGTGTCAACATGCTTTGCAGCGGTCCCCTGTCCTCCTCCTGCTGCTGATTGGCTGACTAGGGGCCACCAGAGAAAGAGAGAGAGCAGGAGGGGGGAAAGGGGCTTAAGGAGACAGCTGCCGGCTACACACACGTTGAATACTGACCAGGAACCCAAAATTTCTTTATTTCTTTTTTACTCATCTATATGCATGTGTCTACAGGCACATTGAATGCAATGGGCTGAATTTAGACCAGTTAAAAAAAAAAAAAAATGCCTGTAGTGTGCAAGATGCCTAAAACCATCTGCATAGTATTATCTCCCATTAGGGAAAGTACTTCATGTCTACAAGATATACCACCACTGTAATCTGACCGGTCATATGCCCTTACATTGATAGTTACTCAAACTTATGGTTCAACTCAGATCCTCTCGTTTTATTTGAAGTCTTCACACGTTACGCACGGTCCACAACCTGCTTCTTCAGGAGATTGGGTAGGAGGGTACAGTATGCAGAGTGTACCCATTTGGTATAGAATAAACAATGAGCATAACATATCACAAAATCATAAAGAAAAGAAAAAAGTTATATAGTATAGAGCAGTGGTCTCCAAACTACAGCCTAGGGGCTGAAAGTGGCCCTTTACTTGCCTTTGTCCGACGCTTGGAGAACTTATTCCTCCAACTGACAAAAACAATGGGGCAATCATTTCTGCACTGATGCCACAAATGGGGCACTATTCCTCCCACTGATACCAACAATGGCACAAATGGGGCACTATTCCTCCCACTGACACCAACAATGGGACTCTATTCTTCCCACTGACCCCAACGATGGGACTCTATTCTTCCCACTGACCCCAACGATGGGACTCTATTCTTCCCACTGACACCAACGATGGGACTCTATTCCTCCCACTGACACCAACGATGGGGCACTATTCCTCCCACCGGCACAAACTATGGGGTAGTCTGAAGCACAGTAAAATGGCACTTTGTTTAGAAAGTTTGGAGTCCCCTGGTCTAGAGTATACATATAGCCTAATAATGACAGGTTCCCAGGGGGCCCTTACTAAAATCTGACCCAGGGACTGACACTGAGCATGGGCCATGCCCTCAGGATGATCAGAAATCTAATATTTATAATTAGTAATTGTCTTGTTTTTCGATTGCTTTATCAGCATTATCTCAGTTAGGGCTCAACAATACTATGGCCCCATTCACTCGAATGGGTTGCGTTCAGCAGGGGGTGCAATTCCCGCCACACCGGTGGAAGCACAGCATCACAGCTGCGGCATGCATACACAATGGCCCCTGACTCTGCAGCTAATAAGGGTAGTGCGCCTCAACCACAAGGTTTTACCCCCCCCCCCCCACCATACCTCAAGTGTGAATGAGCCCTACAAAGTATATTAGGCAGAAACGCTTTTCCCATATGAGATGGAGATGGGAACGGGTAAAACCTCTTGTAGGCTTTGCTTTTTTGACATCTGTGTCCCATTGGATATGTCCCCCTGTATATCCTGTCCTATAGACACAATGGGAAGGGCGAGGAAGTCCTTCCAAAATTGGGGAATTCCCCTCTTAGTTGTCACTGGAACAAAGTTCCCCATTTCCCCTCTATTCCTGTTCTGGTGACAACTCATAATTTCAGTGGTCACCAGAATAAATATAGAGGGCAAAACTCAAATCAATAAAAACAGAGGTTCTAACTCCTCCCCCCTCCTTTATCTAAAACTAGAGGAAACCAGTTTGATTTTAACCACTTGCTGCCCGCCCAAGGTATATTTACAGCAGGATGGCAGCAGCTGCAGGCTGGTCGACGTACCTGTACGTCCCGACCTTCCATTTCGGGGTCGGGGAGCGCGCCCCTGCTGGCCCATGCTATGATTGGACACAGTACGAGTTTGACAGCAGACTTCAGCCAATGCTTTCAGCTGAAACCTGCTGATCGGCAGTGTCCAATCACATACAGATTTCTGTGTCTTTACAAACCCATAGAACTCGATCTGGCTGTTCCTGCTCCCGGAAAAGCAGGGAGAAAAAAACAGCCAGATCTGTTAGTAAGTGCCGGTTCACACATATGCAATGCGGGAACCCTGCAAATCCACTACGGGTTCCCACATCGCATTCGTCTCTCAGGCAGTTCACACTGCCACATGTGAATCGCTGGGGGTGTCAATACAAGGTTAACGACCCCCCAGATTAGTTTGCATATTGCAGTGCCAACTGGCAGTTCGGACATGAATCGGAGGATCGCATAGGTGTGATCAGCCATGCAATCTGATTCTGGTGCAGACCAAAAAAAGGGTCCTGTGCGACTTTGGTCCGAATGCGATGCAATTTCAGCCATACAATCTGTATGGCTGAATTTGCAACGCACAGACATCGCATGTAATTTGCAGAGCAGTGCGCTCCGAATCACATGCGATGTCTGTCATCACACATGTGTGAACCGGCACTTAAGGCAGCACACTTTACAACACACACATAGTTAACCCCTTGATTGCCCCTAGATGTTAACCCCTTCCCAGCCAGTGTCATTAGTACAGTGTACAGTATTATCACTCATCACTGTATTAGTGCCACTAGAAACATCACTCCCAGCCAACGTCAGTTAGCACTAGATTGCCCGCTGCGCGATCACAGCCACACTACAAGTTGCTGCTGATCGCCATTACAGTATAGCGTCTATAGCTGCACATATTCCAGTATCCACTTCAGGCCCGGAAGGTTCCCCCCCCCCCCTTAATAACCAGGCCATTTTATTGCGATTCGGCACTGCGTTACTTTAACTGACAATTGCGCAGTCGTGCAACGCTGTACCCAAATAAAATTGATGTTCCCTTTTCCCACAAATTAAGCTTTCTTTTGGTGGTATTTGGTCACCTCTGCGGTTTTTATTGTTTTGCGCTATAAACAAAAAACACAGTTTAAAAAAAAAAAAAAAAACAATATTTTTTACTTTCTGCTATAAAACATATCCAATAAAAAAATAAAAAAAAATTAATTTCTTCATCAATTTAGGCCAACAAATATCCTGCTACATGTTTTTGATTAAAAAAAAAAAAATTCCAATAAGCATATAAAAGTTTTAGCGTCTACAAAGTGGACTTTTTATTTATTTTGTTTACTAATAATGGTGGCGATCAGCGATTTTTAGCGGGACTGCGACACAGCGGCCGACAAATTTGACACATTTCGGGGGGCCAGTGACACCAATACAGTGATCAGTGCTTACACAATGCACTGTCACTGTACTAATGACACTGGATGGGAAGGGGGTTAACATCAGGGGTGATCAAAAGGGTTAAATGTGTTTCTAGGGAGTGCTTTCTCACTGTGTGGGGGGAGGTGCTCTGACTGGGGCAAGGCAGAGATCCTGGTTCCTGCTTAGCAGAAACACAAGATCTCCATCTTCCCCTCTCACAGAATGGCGATCTGCCCCGTTATGTCAGCCTCAGGAACAATGGCGGGGTGCCGGCTGACATCGGGTCCGCTGGACCCACTGATTGGCTCCCCCTCTGTCCAATCCGATCACGCCTTTTTTTTTCAAAATTGATGGTCTTTTTTTGTTTGTAGCGCAAAAAATAAAAACTGCAGAGGTGATCAAATGAGTGCAATAACAAAAAATATATAACTTTTTACCAAACCGTACTCATTAACCACTTAAGGACCGCCCGCCACAGTTGCAGGCAGCTCCTCTTGCGCGAACCGACGTAGGACTACATCGGTCTTGCGCCTGCTGCTAGGGGGCGAGCGCATGCCGCTTCCGCACCCACTGGGCAGCGGAGATGCCGATACATGGGTCAGGTGTCTCCGATTGCGGCCCGACACCCGCGATCGATCCCTGCTGAGAGAGAAGAATGATCAGCAGTTGTAAACACAGCTGACCGTTCTTCTCCCTGGAATGATCACAGAGCGCCTGTGATCCTTCTATGTAGGAACACAGGTCTCTATGGTCATTCCATAAGCCCTGCCCCCTTACAGTTAGAAACACTCCCCTAAGCTTACATTTAACCCCTTGATCACCCATAATGTTAGCCCCTTCTCTGCCAGTGTCATTATTACAGTAGCAGTGGATATTTTTAGCACTGATTACTGTAGTAATGTCACTGGTACCCCCAAAAGTGTAAAAAATGTCAGTTATGTTCGCTGCAAATGTTGCAGTCCCGCAAAAAATGCAGATCGCCGCCATTACTAATAAAAAATAAATAAATAAAAATGACATAAATCTTTCCCCTAGCTTGTAGATGCGATAACTTTTGCGCAAACAAATCAAAATTTGCCTATTTTCGATTTTTTGTTTACCAAAAATATGTAGCAGAAAATCAATTGGCCTAAAATAATGCTACACTATTTCTGTTATTGATATGTATATTTCTACAAATTATTTGTTCAAATGTTACCTGTTTTTATTACCTCAATAAAGCACTTTTTTGTGGAAAAAAAAATTATGAAAAAAAATTAGATTTTTATTTATTTTTTATTTTTTGGGGAATGTTCTATAGCAGAATGTGAAAAATATAGTTTTTTTTTTTTTTTCAGAATTGTCGCTCTTTTTTTGTTTATAGCGAAAAAAAAAAAAAATCGCACAGGTGATCAAATACCACCACAAGAAAGCTTTATTTGTGGGAAAAAAAGGACATTGATTTTATTTGGGTACAGCGTCGCACCACTTCGCAATTGTCTGTTAAAGTAACACAGTGCCGTATCACAAAAAATGACCTGGTTATTAACTACCTCCCACCCGGGCCATTGTAAATATACGGCCGGGTGGGAGTCTCCTCCTTCTGATCGGACGTTCCGGAACGTCCTTCAGAAGGAGAGAGATCGCGCCGCCGCGGGCACGCGCAGCGGCACGATCTCGATGTGCCTGTGTCCCTCAGACACAGAGCAACATCATTCGGCAGGAGGGCCCTGTGATTGGCCCTCCTGATCACATGACGGCTGGGTCCAATCACAGCAGTCATGTAATGTAAATAGATGTAATGTAAATGACAGATCCTGTCAGTGAGGAGAAGAGGGATGATCGGTGCTGCTGCTGGGGTGATCAGTGAGTATTTCTAATTACTCACTGATCACAGGGGGGGGTCTGTGCTGGTAATCAGAACATTGATTACCAGTGCAGCCCGGGGGGGGGTGCCACTAAGCCACCAGGGATGCCCACCCATGACCACCAGGGATGCCCACCATGGCCACCAGGGATGGCAAGCAGGGCTCAGAGAGCCCCCAAGTGCCCTCCCTATCAGTGTTGCCCACCAATGCCATCTATCAGTGCTACCCACCAGTGCCGTTATTGCCATCTATCAGTGCCGCCCACCAGTGCCCATTATTGCCCACCAGTGCTGCCTATCAGTGCCCATCAGTGCCGAACAGTGCCCCCCATCAGTGCCGATCAGTGCCGATCATTGCCGCCCAACAGTGCCACCTATCAGTGCCCATCAGTGCCGCCAATCAGTGCCCATCAGTGCTGCCTATCAGTGCCCATCAGAGCTGCCTATCAGTGCCCACCAATGCTGCATATCAGTGCTATCTATCAGTGCCACATATCAGTGCCCATCAGTGCCCATCAGTGCCGCCTATCAGTGCCCATCAGCGCTGCCTATCAGTGCCCACCAATGCTGCATATCAGTGCTATCTATCAGTGCCCATCAGTGCTGCATATCAGTGCTACCTATCAGTGCCCATCAGTGCTGCATATCAGTGCCACCCCATCAGTGCCACCCCATCAGTGCCACCCCATCAGTGTCTCCTCATCAGTGCCTGTCAGTGCAGCATCATCAGTGCTCATCAGTGCAGGAAAAAAACATATCTATTTACAAAATTTTATAACCTAAACAAAAAAACTTTTTTTTTTTTTTCAAACTTTTCAGTATTTTTTTATTTGTGCACCAAAAAAGAAAAAACCTTGCGGTGATCAAATACCACTAAAAGAAAGCTCTATTTGTGGGGAAAAAATGACACAAATTTGGTTTAGGTACAGTGTTGCATGACCGCGCAATTGTCATTCAAATTGCAACAGCGCTAAAAGCTGAAAATTGGTCTGGGAAGGAAGGGGGTTTAAGTGCCCAGTATTGAGGTGGTTAAGGGGGGAAACCTTCCAGAGCTGAATTAAACACAATTTCATATATTTGTGTAGAGGAACAATGACCTCCTTTCCTAATGATATGTAAAGCAGGAGAGGTGAATGGAGATGATTACTGACGTATGAGGAGTTCACAGGAGGAAAATACATCAGGTATGTTTGCATATCTTCACCTGAGCTTGCCCTGGCAGAGGAGAATGAGGAAGGAGGAAGTCCCCGCCCCCTTCTCAGGTGTATATAGACAGGTGAGCGATGAGGAGCTGGGACAGGTGTGAGGAGTTGTGTACCTGGTGAGATGGAGATGAGAAGTCTGCTGGCCCTGTGCCTTCTGTGTGTCCTCCCTGCAGGCAATGCTGAGCCGTAAGTAACGACTTATGGGAAGTTTTATACGACTTCTGTTTGTAGCTCCTGTGTACCTGTTGGCTTTTTCATGGCTATGCATGTGTGTTTATATTATTGTGGCACATGTCCATTTTAAAAAAAATAAATAAATAAAATAAGAACGTATTATTTTTATTAACAATAACATTTTATAAAAAATATCAAAACCTTATTCTAATAGAATATTTTTAAATATAATTCATAGGAGTTTAATTATTATTATTATTATTATTATTATTATTATTATTATTATTAAATATCTTAACATTATTAGAATTTTAAAATGTATATTATTCATAGGAGATTATTATCAGAAATATTATAAATTATCTTAACCTTATTCTAATAGAATATTTTAAAATATATATTATTCATAGGAGTTTATTATTATTATTATTATTATTATTATTATTATTATTATTAATATTATTTTAATATAATTTTAAAATATATATTATTCATTGGAGATTATTATCAGAAATATTATAAATGATCTTAACCTTTATTCTAATAGAATATTTTAAAATATATATTATTCATAGGAGTTTATAATAATAATAATAATAATAATAGTATTATTATCTTAACAGTTTAATATAATTTTAAAATATATATTATTCATTGGAGATTATCAGACATATTATAAATGATCTTAACCTTTATTCTAATAGAATATTTTAAAATGTATAATATTCATAGTTATAATAATAAACTATGAATATTATATATTTTAAAATATTCTATTAGAATAAAGGTTAAGATCATTTATAATATGTCTGATAATAATCTCCTATGAATAATATATATTTTAAAATTATATTATAATAATATTATTATTAACTTAACATTATTTTAATATAATTTTAAAATATATATTATTCATAGGATCGTAGTAGTAGTAGTAGTAGTAGTAGTATAAAATTATCTTAACATTATTCTAATATAAAATGTTAAAATATCGAAATAAAAAACTATTCTAATAGAATATTTTTATATTAATGATGTTATTAATTAATATTACTCTTAGAATAGTTTTGATGTTCTATATAGAAATAAAAAAAAAAATATTGCAATAATATATTGTAAATATGTTTATTACATTATAACATGTGGAATAGACTCCCTCCAGAGATGGTTCTGGCCAGCTCAGTAGATTGCTTTAAAAACCAAAGCCTGAATTCTTTCCTCGGTGTACTGAATATAACTGGGTACTAATATTTATCGGTAAAGTTGATCCAGGGAATATCCGATTGCCTCTCTGGGGGATCAGGGAGGATTTATTTTTTTTCCCTGCTGGAGCAAGATGGATCCTGCTTTGCTGGGTTTTTTTGTCTTCTCTGGATCAACTGCTGGTGTAGGATTTATTGGTTGTGTTTTTTTTTTTTTGTTTTGTTTTTTTTTTGAGCCAGATGGACTTGTGTATATTTTTTTTTTTTTTTTTCCAACCTGACTAACTATGTTATATTATATGAATATAATTATTAAAAGAGGGGGGGGGGCAATAAAATGGAGAAGGAAATAGATATTATCTATCTCTCTATCATTTGAGATGTTAAATTAGCCTAGCAATGAGTGGAATGTCTGCTTCCTGTGTGTTGCTGTAGTAGGTGAACATTACACTCCGTCACAATCCGCTCCCGATCATTTCAATGTGTGGCGTTTGGCAGCAGTACTGCCTGCCATCTGTCTAACACCACCTGCAGATGTGCGCTTTTGTTTTTTGACCGGCTGGCTTTAATATTGGGAGAAAAGCGTAAAGTGTCCCTTTTCTAATCGCAACCAAATCCTAGCTGATGCTACTCTGGTTCAGGCTTAAATGTAAATATAGGCCTCTGGTTGCTATGGGTAACCAGCAACCATTCTTCTACTTCTAAATAAGCATAGGAGTAGTGGTCAGTACACTTAAGGCAAATTTTATTTTGGTTATAAAATTCGACCGCTGCTGACTCTAGTCGTCTGGCTTCACTGCTTTCAGCCTCCTAATTTGGGGTGACAACACTGACTCTTTGCTTTCCTGTGTTGTCACATGTGCAAGCAAAAGCAGCTATAAGCAGTCACAGGGGTGTTCATTCCACATCGCTACAGTAATCTAGACACTGGTCACCATGGAAATTTCATTCCTTTTATCTTACAGGGGATGAGTGTGTGTGGTTTGTTGTTGTGACAAACTGGCTTTATAAATGGGAGATATAATGACTTGTTCAATGCAAACTGTTGCTTGTGCACCAAGGGGAAAGTGTCCTTTTTTTTTTTTCTAAAGGCAACCGGATCCCAGGTGATGCAGCCGGATCCCAGGTGACGCTACTCTAATTCAGGCTTAGAAGTGAATGTAGGCCTCTGGTTGCTATGGGCAACCACTCTTTTATAAACAAGCCTAGGGGTAATGGTGGATAAACACAAGCTGGGGTTTTGGTTCCCAAATTCTGCCCTTGCTGACCCTCTTTTTTGAAAACAATCATTGCCTGGCTGTTCTAGCTTCACTGATTTCAGTCACGAATGCCCAGTTTACACCTAAAACCATTTTATGCTTTAGGGCCCTTTCACACAGGCGGACCGTTGGATCCGCCTGTCAGTTTTTTCGGCTGATCTGAACGGTCCCCCCATACATCCCTATGGGGCATCGGATGTCAGCGGAGACATGTCCGCTGACATCCGATCCGTCAAATCTGGATGGATGGAAACCCTATTTTCCATCCGTACAGCGAATCGGATGAGAACAGACCGACGGTCTATTCCCATCCGATTCCCCCATAGAGATGTATGGGGCTCTGACAGCTGTGTCTTTGCACACAGCACGGAGAACAGCTGTCATCCTCCTGCTCAGCGGGGGATTGGCGGATCGATCCCCCGCTGAGATAGATGGAGTCCGTCCGACGGACAGATAGTGTGAAAGAGCCCTTAGGGTCCTTTCACACGAACGATCCGATCCGCCTGTCAGTTTTTCAGGTGGACCTGGTCGGATGCTCCATGCATCCCTATGGGGCAGCGGATGTCAGCGGAAACATGTCTACTGACACCTGCCGCTATCTGATTCCTGTCCTGTCCGTGGAATCCGGACGGATGGAAACCCTATTTTCCATCCATCTGAAGGCTCGGATGAGAGTGGACAGGCGGTCCATTGTCATCTAATTACCCCCCTAGAGGAGAGCGGGGATCTGACAGAGCAGAGATGGAGCTGTCATCCGCCTGCTTAGCGGGGATTGACGGATCGATTTCCCCCGCTGATGCAGCAGCAGGCGGCTTTGGCTTCTTCCCCCCGTCTTCTGCATCTCCTACCTCCTCCATGCCCAATGGCATGGCTTCTCCTTTCGGCCAAACGGGAAACGGGTCTCAAAACCCGCTTCCTGATTGGCCAGGAGGAGGATCCTTGTGACAGTAGCGATTTTCAATCGCTATTGTCACACAACTGGGTAGGTTCGGGGTGCAGTGCTCTGCACCCTGAGCACACCCTTTTTTAGCCTGTGAGCCTCTGGATCTAATCGCATGGTTAAAAAAAAAAAGCCCCATTGAACTCCATGCGCCCGGCGCCCCGCATGTAGATTAGGGGGCCGGACGCATGGCTAGGGGGCTGCGCCCCGTATGACTAGCTGCCACTGCATGCTGGGAGGTAAATTGGCCCTAGTATGAATGTGAGCTAGGGACCTTAGATTGTAGGTTCCTTGAGGGCAGGGTCTGAAGTGAACATAATGATAATATTATTAAAAATAATAAATAAAAATAATAAAAATAATTATTATTAATAATAATAAATATTATTAAAAAGTATGTAAAGCGCTGTGTAAATTGACGGCACTATATATATAAATGTAATAAATAAATGTGATCCAGTTAGGGTTTATACCTACTGTAATGGACGTCCTACGACATAAAGTATGCAGGATATAGAAGCAATTTATCTTCCATTGTTCCTGTTTGGATCACCTTTCCTTCCACCTTTTTTGTAGCTTATACTTCAGAAAGCTTTGTGTTCAATCTGTTTAGTGAGGGATTTATATGCTTAAAGCAGTAAACGCAAACTTTTACTATATTGCAAATTATCAACTCTTAAGCTGAATACACACTATACAATCTTCTTTAGATTTAGCAAAACCATATGAGGTCAAACCTAAACACTTTTAATCTGTATGCAGTCAGGCAGGCCCTTGCACTGCATAGTTGAAGGTAAATCTAAAGGAAATCGAACAACAAAAGTTGTACAGTGTGTATCCAGCTATAGATGCAATGGCTGCATTCGCTTTTTAGGCTTTCATCTGGTGATCCAGCCAGTCTGTTGTTTTTTTTTTTTTTTTTGTTTTTTTTAACAAGCTCAAGCTCTCCAGCAGAATGTCTTCTTTTTTTTTTTTTTTTTTTTCATGGATGAGCTAAATAACTTGACACTAGCAGGGGTGATTAACCAGTTCCTGCCTGCTGTATAGTCAAATGGCAACTGGGTGGGACCACTCTAGTTCTGGGTGGACGTTGTATGAGATGTCCTCCAATACTCGACACGCATGTGTGCCCTAGGGGGCATGCCACGATTGGTGGTGAGCTGCTGTGTCCCTAGGACACAGCGCATCACCGACCGGGGTAAAGAGCCAATGGCAGTGAATCTGCAGAGAGAGAGAGGGGTCCAGTCCCAGGAAAGCCTACAAAGGTCGTGAGTACTGAGGATTGCCCCTGGGGGGTCTGCCTAGTGTCAGAGGGGACAACTCCGGAAGAGGTTCTGGGATCCAGTCATCAGCTAGCTGTAAAGGGGAAGCCTAGGCTCCCCTCGGCTCACTCTAGATATTCAGGCAACACCCGGAACTATCCGCTTCCTCAGACAGGGGGATAGACAGCCGTACTCTTCCTCCTGGGACTCTGCTCCCCGCCCAAGACAGTGAGGGTGTCGGGTGCCACCCTCAAACTTATACCCACTCCCAGAATCCTTTGCAGCATAATCTGACTTCTGGGGTAGTTACAAGGCTGGATTGTCCCCTGATTGGGTTTCCTCCACTGCCCTATGAGAAGCTTCTCACAGGAGCCAGTGGGGAGACCCCCCCCCCCCCCCCAGGCACATCTGGAAACCATTGCACCCTAACCAAAGAAATCACAGCCCTGCTGTTAGGCAGACAAGGCCTACTATATATTTACCTAGCACTTACCTGTAGGGTGCTACATATGTATACGTGTGTGTATATATTCTAGTATTTGGTCGGCAATCGGGTTAAAGAAATATATCTTGTGTGTGTTTTTTTTTTTTTTTTTTTTTTTTTTATATAAATGGTTTTGATGTACTCCCTGTCTGAGTTCCTTGACCCAGCAATATTGTATAATAACCTAAAATTAAGCTTTGGTTAAAAATCCAGTTGGTTCACAATTCACAAGATATTCCTCCCCCCTCCTTTTCTCCTCCACTCCAGCAAGGCCCGAAGCGAAAGAAAAAAAAAAAAAAATAGCGCAGGGCAGACATGACCATGTGAAGAGGGGAGACAGGGCAGGTGTGAGTTAAATTAAATTGTTTTGAGTTGGGGGGTATTCAGGGATTGGTGTATCAGGTTTGGGAGGGGTTGAGGTACAGTTAGGAGGGGTGGCCCCTCAGATTGGAGGTCAGTGGAAGTTCAACGGACGAAGGAAGAAGAAGCTTGGTCACCCACCTTTTTCACTGCAGAGCATCTCACCTCAGCTTCCCTGGTCTGGGATGGCGGATTTGGACGTTTTGCTGGAGCAAATCAAGGCCGCTGCTGCGGTGAAGGGGACTGAGTGGCTCCGGTCCCAGGTCTCCACGTTGATGGGGGTTCAGGACTCTGCACAGGATTCGGAGGGGCTTGCGGTCCCGCGGGCTCGGCGGTCACGGCCGCCGGAGCGTTTTTCACCGGACCCTTCCCCTCGAGCTCAGCGTCATCCTAGGAGCCCCGACAGGGACCCTTCAGGGCCGCCGGCTAAGCGTACTCCTGCTGCGGCCGTGCGCGCCTCTGGGAGGAATCCTCTGCATGGACGGAGCTCTGGGGGTAGTGGGGGGAGGCGGCCTTCGGTCTCTCCCCGTCCCTCTCGCCGGGGTGCTGCTGGACTGGCGGGCTCCCCTACTGGCGATGCTCCGGTCAGAGGGGTGCCTCGGCGTGGGAGCGGCTTCATGGCGGCCGGTGGCAGCAGTGATCGGCGGGACTCGGAGTCGGCCTCGGCTGGGCGCAGAGAGATGACGCGGCGGGGCAAGTCACGTGGCCGGGTCATCGGAAGTTCGGCTGGTTCACAGAGGTCTCCGTCGGGCGGAGCTGGAGTACGGGGGCGTGGACGCCTGTCGCTCGGCTCTGCAGATGGCGGGAGTGCGACACCTGGTGGACGGATGTCGGCGGTGCCCGGGGACGATCGTTCGGAAGGCGAGGTGTCCGGATCGGATGTGGAAGAGGATGTCGGTGGTCGGTCGGCGACGAGGGAGGCTGGATCGGCGGCTGGGGGCGCCCCCCCTGGGCAGACAGGTGAGGTCACGATTCCTTCTCTGGCTTTGTCTGATTTGCGGGGCTTGTTTGATGTGGGGGGTGGGAGTGCTGGAGGGGCTCGGGGGGTGGGGGTGTCCCGGCCAGTGGGGGCGGGGACCCCGGAAGGGGGTGATGATGGGGGTTTGAGGGGCTTCCTCCTGGGTCTACGGGACCTCTTGGGGCGTTTGCCCCCGGGGGACGGGGGCCGCTTGTCTCCAACGGCGGCTTGGGTGCCTCCGGCGGGGGGCTCGGGCGCGGAGCCGGGGGGGGCCCCGGGGCTGGCGGGGCCGTCTTCCACGGGGCTAGTTGCGGGGGGGGCTGGGGCCCCTCCCCAGGTTGTTGGTGCGCCGGCAGTGGTGGCAGTGACGGCCGGGGCGGCGGGGGACAAGACCGGGACGGCGAAGGAGGGGAAGGCGGACGCTGTTCGCCTGGACGATTCAGCGAAAGGTGAGGTATATGTTTGTTTTGAGGGCCCATTGGGGGCACATTTGAAGCAGGAAGTCCGGGAGAAGATCTGGAAGGGTGAGTACGTGGAAATCTTCACGCTGTTGCCCCTCGAGAAGTTTCACCTGGACAGGGTTAAACCGGAGGAGCGCAAGAAGGAGGACGAGGAGGCGCGACGCTATCGGCTTATCCCTCGGACCTTCGCCAATTGGCTGCAGGCCTTTGCCATTCTGGCGGGCGTCATAGGGGAAAAGGCGCCGGAAAACTGCTCGGCCCTGTTCTGCTACATGGACGCTGTAGGGGAAGCCTATCGGGTTTACGGGGGGTCGGCCTGGCTGCGGTACGACGAACAGTTCCGGCAGCGGAAGGCGGTTAGGCCGTCCTTGCGGTGGGACCACAAGGACATCAGCCTGTGGATGCGGCTCATGTCGTCTGCGAAGGCTCCGAATCAGTTTTTTCCAGGGGGGGCCGGTGGTTCTGCGACCCCGGGACAGCCGGCCGCAAAGAGGAGGGGTTTCTGCTGGCAATTTAATGAGGGTTCCTGTAAGTTCGGTGGCACATGTCGCTTCAAACATGAATGCTCCGGTTGCGGAGGTTCCCATTCCTTGGCTCGGTGTTTTAAGTCCGGAAAAGGGCGGTCCGGAGAGCCTTCGCACAAAGGGGACGACGCCGGTGAGGGTGGAAAGGCTGCGGCCTTTTCTAGATAGGTACCCCGATAGGGCGGCTGCCCGACTTCTGGGGGAGGGTTTTGCGGTGGGTTTTCGTATCCCTTGCTCTTTGGCCTCGGTGCCGCCGGTGGCGAGGAATTTGCGTTCGGCATTGCGCCACCCTTTGGTGGTGTCGGATAAGTTGCACAAGGAAGTGGCTCTCGGTCGCATGGCGGGCCCGTTTTCGGAGGTGCCGGTGCGTGACTTGGTGGTTTCGCCGTTGGGGGTGGTTCCCAAGAAGGAACCCAACAAGTTTCGCCTCATTCACCACCTCTCCTTCCCAAAGGGTGGGTCTGTGAATGACGCCATCGACCCGGATGCCTGTACGGTGTCTTACATTTCCTTTGACGTCGCGGTGGCCTGGGTGCGACATTATGGGCGGGGGGCCTTGATGGCCAAATCGGACATTGAGGCGGCGTTCAGGTTGCTCCCGGTTCACCCGGACAGTTTTCGATTGCTGGGCTGCCGGTGGCAAGGGGCGTATTATGTGGATCGCTGCCTTCCTATGGGCTGCTCCATATCGTGCGCGCTGTTTGAGACCTTCAGTTCCTTTGTGGAGTGGGTGGTTCGGGAGGTTTCCGGTGTGAATTCGGTGATCCACTATTTGGACGACTTTCTGTGTGTGGGCCCGCCCTCTTCCAACGGGTGCGCGATCCTGCTTGCCACGTTGCAGCATGTGGCCGGGAGCTTCGGCATTCCGTTGGCCCCCGACAAGACGGAAGGCCCGACCACGGTGCTCAGCTTCCTGGGCATTGTCGTGGATTGGGAGGCCATGGAGTGTCGCCTACCGGAGGATAAATTGGGGGCTTTGAGAGCTGAAATTGAAGGGGTGCTGGGTTTGCGCAAGATTCAGTTGCGCAGCTTGCAGTCGTTGCTGGGTAAATTGAATTTTGCCTGCCGCATTATGCCCATGGGCCGTGTTTTCTGCCGGCGGCGACTTCGGGGGTGAAGTTGCCCACTCACTTCGTCAGGCTCAACAGGGAACACAGGGATGACTTGCGTCTGTGGCACGGTTTTTTGGCCACATACAATGGTAGATCCTTGTGGATGGCCGGGCCGATCAGCAACTTTGATTTGGAACTGTTTACCGATGCTGCTGGTTCGGCGGGGTACGGGGCTTTTCACCGGGGGGCGTGGAGCGCCGCCCCTTGGCCGGGGGCATGGCAGGCAGCGGGGCTGGTCAGCAACTTGGTGTTGCTGGAACTGTTCCCGGTGGTGGTGGCCCTGGAGATTTGGGGGGCGGAGTTCAGGAACCTGAAGGTTCGCCTCCATTGCGACAATCTCGGGGTGGTTCAGGTGATCAACCGCGCGTCGGCTTCGTCTCAGCCGGTGGTGCGCCTCCTCAGGTATTTGGTTTTGCGGTGTCTACGGTTGAATGTTTTCCTGTACGCTGTGCACATTCCGGGGGTTAAGAATGATATTGCTGACGCGCTGTCTCGTTTTCAGTGGGACAGGTTCCGGGAGTTGGCACCGGCAGCGGAGCAACGCGGAGTCACGTGTCCGGAGTGGCTATGGGGGATTGCCTTGGGGTCCTCGCTGGATGGATCAGGAAGTCGGTGAGCGAGTCCACGTGGTCGGCTTATTGCAAGGTATGGTTGGAGTGGCTGGAGGTGTTGCGGGTGGCATCGGTGGATCCTCTGGGTCCGGAGGTCAGGTGGGTGTTACTTTCTTTTGTCTCTGATCATTTTGAGAGGGGCGCGTCGGCTTCCGCTGTGGCTCGCAAGTTGTCCGGCTTGGCCTTTCTGTTTAAATTTCTGGGTTGTCAGGATTACACGAAGGACTTCGTGGTGAGACAAGCGTTACGGGGCTATTCCAGGGCTTATCGGAGGAGGGACACTAGGCGCCCGGTGTCCTTCGCTCTTTTGCAGGACGTCTGCCGGCAATTGGGGGAGCACTGCGCCTCGAGTTACGAGGTGGTGTTGTTTAAGGCGGCCTTTTCTCTCGCTTTTTTCGGGGCTTTCCGGATTGGGGAATTGGTCAGCTCCTCCCGGACGGTGCCGGGGGGCCTATTGGGTCAGGATGTCTCTGTCGGTCGGGAGGGGGTTACTATCCTCCTTCGACGGTCCAAAACGGACCAGAGTGGCAAGGGGGTCCGTGTCCGGTTGTTCGCGGTGCCGTCTTCACCGCTGTGCCCGGTAGGGGCGGTTCGGGATTACTGGGCAATCCGCCCTTCGCGGCCCGGTTCATTTTTAATGCATGCGGACGGGTCGTCGTTATCCCGTTTTCAATTTGTATCGGTGTTCAGAAGGTGTGTGGGCTCTTTGGGTTTGGATGCCAGTAGGTTTGCATCTCATTCCTTTCGGATCGGGGCGGCCACTGAGGCTGCACGCTGGGGATTGAACGACGATGCGGTCAAACGCATTGGGCGCTGGGAGTCTAGGAGGTTCTTGTTGTACGTTCGTCCACAGCTGTTGGTGTAGGGTATATAAGGGGGGTGGTTTTTGTCGCTGGGGGGGTGTGGGCCCGGCTGGTTATCTGATTATTGGTTGGTTTTTCTTTTCCTTTTGTCCCCTTTCTTGTAGGTTTGGAACCCTGCCTTGTTTGGATCGTGGGACACTCGTATGTTTTCTGGGGGGCCCGGAGAGCTGATGTGCGTCCTAATGGTAGACAGCTTGGTTTTTCTCGGCACGAGGCTTGTGTCAGGTGGCTGGGGGTGCCGGGGCTTACTTGGGGCAGGGTCCTTCCCGAAGTGCATCGTTTCGCCCGGTTGGACAGGCAGCCAGATGTTTTGGTGCTGCATGCCGGGGGCAACGATTTGGGGGCCAGGTCCGCGCGGGCCTTGATCAGGGACATAAAGTTGGATTTCCTTAGGCTGCGCACGGCTTTTCCGGCGCTGCTTGTAGTTTGGTCGGATATGGTGGCCCGCACGTCCTGGCGCATGGCCAGGTCGGTCGCGCGCCTTAATAAGGCTCGGATTAAGTTGAACAAGGAAGTGGGGCGCTTTGTGTGTCGGAATGGGGGGTTGGTGGTTCGCCACCTGGAGTTGGAAGTGGACACATGGCGGTATCTGCGGGATGATGGAGTCCACCTCAATGCGGTGGGTATAGATTTATGGGCCCTGGGATTACAGGATGGGATCCAGCGAGCCTTGAGGGTTTGGAGGGGCACGCAAGGGTAAGGTGTCACCCTTGGGTGCTGGTGGCGTTTTGTTGGTCTTTGCTGGCGGGGGAGGTGAACAGTTTAGGATAAGGGTATGGTTGGGACTCATCGTTGGTATGGGTCCCTATGGTGCATTCCATTTAATGTCAGTTTAAATGGAATTCAAAATGGTGGCACTGCGGGGAGTGGTTTGTCTCCGAGCCGGTGACGCGGCTGGAGGCCTATCAGGGCACAGGTCCCGCAGTGCAGGATTTGGAATTATTTGGAGGAGCCTCAAAGACCAACAGGCCTAATGACTGATTGTTTTATGTTTGTAAGGAATGTTTTTTCTCCTTATGTTAATTTTAAGGTAAAAGGGTTAATAAAATGGCTGCTGTGGCCAATTAACTCCAAGCACGGTGTGGTCTCAATTATTTAGGTAAAGGGAAAGGTTTATGGCATGGGGGTGGAGCCTTTGGCTTTAAGCAGCCTAAGAGTTTGGGGGTGACATCTATTCTACATTGGTCAAGCAAGGCCCGAAGCGAAAGAAAAAAAAAAAAAAATAGCGCAGGGCAGACATGACCATGTGAAGAGGGGAGACAGGGCAGGTGTGAGTTAAATTAAATTGTTTTGAGTTGGGGGGTATTCAGGGATTGGTGTATCAGGTTTGGGAGGGGTTGAGGTACAGTTAGGAGGGGTGGCCCCTCAGATTGGAGGTCAGTGGAAGTTCAACGGACGAAGGAAGAAGAAGCTTCCCACCCACCCTCCCTAATTTCTGGGACTGTTATGGTTGATTTTGATTCATGTCTTTTGTGCTTTCTGTCCTTTCTGGGGGAATTTTATATTGTCATGGCAGCTGGGCGTTTTGTTGGTCTTTGCTGGCGGGGGAGGTGAACAGTTTAGGATAAGGGTATGGTTGGGACTCATCGTTGGTATGGGTCCCTATGGTGCATTCCATTTAATGTCAGTTTAAATGGAATTCAAAATGGTGGCACTGCGGGGAGTGGTTTGTCTCCGAGCCGGTGACGCGGCTGGAGGCCTATCAGGGCACAGGTCCCGCAGTGCAGGATTTGGAATTATTTGGAGGAGCCTCAAAGACCAACAGGCCTAATGACTGATTGTTTTATGTTTGTAAGGAATGTTTTTTCTCCTTATGTTAATTTTAAGGTAAAAGGGTTAATAAAATGGCTGCTGTGGCCAATTAACTCCAAGCACGGTGTGGTCTCAATTATTTAGGTAAAGGGAAAGGTTTATGGCATGGGGGTGGAGCCTTTGGCTTTAAGCAGCCTAAGAGTTTGGGGGTGACATCTATTCTACATTGGTCATGAGTATGTCAGAGTACATGTAATGAAAAACCATACAGTGCCTAATCCTTTAAGCCCCATAATCCTATTATGCAAATGCTACCTGCGTAGTGCAGAAAACAATCATACTGTATTTTATATGGTGAAGAACTTTTAGTGCCACCTTCGCCAGATGTGCCCTTACCTGGTCAATATTGTATATAAACTTCTATAGATTTGTGATATGATCCAGAGGAATATCAATCGAAAGAATTTGCATAATAGGATTATGGTGTTTAAAGGATAAGGCAGTATGGGGTTGATTTACTAAAGGCAAATAGACACTGTGCACTATGCGCGAGTATAGTTGCTCCAGCAGCTCTGCTGACTTGCATCATCCAACCATGTGCAAGCAAAAACGCGGTGTGGTGTGCATCCCACCGCCCCCCGCATGTGATTGGGTAGTCTTTGCAAAGTGAAGCTTTTACCTTTAAAAAAAAAAAAAAAAATTGTATTGGTTGATTCATTCAATTCCTATTCGGAATTCATATTCTGAATTCGTTTTTATGTCTTTTTTTTCAAATTTGCCAGGTGTGTGTTTTGAGGGGGGGAAAAGCGCAAATTTGAAAGACCTAAAAACGAATTCAGAATATGAATTCCGAATAGGAATTGAATGAATCAACCAATACAATTTTTTTTTTTTTTTCCCCTCAACATTTGAATCAGTCAAATGAAACTCTTGTTCACAGGATTACAATGACTCATTTTAAATCTTTGGCTTAACAAAAACAGCATTATTTCGAAATGGTGGACTAATAACACTCTTTGATTTCAGAAATATGTTTACAGTTTGAATTTCTAAAATTCAGACAAATTTTTGTTTGGACTTCGGAGCATTCGGTAAACTTTGTTTATACTGCAATTTGGAGATATCCGAACCTCTGAATAATGAAAAATGTTTGTTTGCCTGAATATTTATTCAGGACAAAATAAACCACACAGGTCTACCGCATTTACTAAGCTCTGGTGCAACTGCACTTTGCAAAGTGCAAAATCTATTTCCCCTTTATTAAATCAACCCCGATATGAATTTTCCATGTACTTGGTGGAGTAGAGAGGATTGAGTGAATCGTGGAGTGGGGAGGATTATTGAGTGAATCGCGAATGAGCCCCCGCTCACACTGAGGCGACCTGGTCGCCTCACAGGTCGCCGTAGGTCGCCTTCCATAGGGAAGCTGCGGACCCGTTCTAATAGGAGCGACACAAGTCGCTCCGACTTAGAAAAAGGGTCCGGAGCTTCTTTGGGGCGACCCGGAGGCGACCGCCATAGACTTCAATGTTATGAAGTCCATGGCGGCCGCTCCGAGGTCGCGGCGCGCTGCTCGCACCGCGACCTCGGAGGTCGCCCCTCTAAGTCAGATCACCCTTATGTGAACGGGGCCTTAAAGATTTGATGAACAGCTGATACAAGATTTTTCAATAGTTTCTTAAGGTTTTCACATATACCAGAGTGATACAAGTTAGTAACAGGGATTCAGATTTTCCGATGGAAGCGTAATTAAGAGTGAAGAACTTCAGATCAATTAATGCATTAACTGAGCATTGAATAAACACAATGCGTATAATCTGAAAAAAAAAAAAAAATGACAAATGTTAACTCCAGACTGGGAGGTAGAGGAAGGTAAGGAAGGGGATAGGGCAGGGGTGTCAAACTCCACTTCATCAAGGGCCGCATCAGCATTATGATTGCCCTCAAAAGGCTGGTTGTATCTGTAATACTAGAAGTCCAGAGCAACCCCCTTTCATCAGATGTCAAGAGTATTCCCCACCCTCCCTTATATCAAAGTGCACCCCCTTACCTTGTGTTGTTGCTGGGGGCAGAGCTAGGAAGCAGAAAGTGCTGGGTCTGGAGGAGGCTCAAAGGAGGGTTAGAGCTGTACTGCAGCTCTAGGAGAGATGGGAGGGCCATATAAAATGGCCTGGAGGTCCGGATTTGTCCCGCGGGCCTTGTGTTGGATAAGGGAGTACAGGAGAGGGGAGCACCAGCGTAACAGTCTTATCATAAAACCAAGTTGGGTCAGCTGTACCAAGATAAAGGCCAGAGACAAAGAAGGAAAGATCATATTTGCACCAAACCTTTTGGATGCATTAACCAAGTTGTCCATTTAGAAAGGAACTTTTTCATACGTACACGCATACATTTTGTACTAGCTACTAATCTCTCCATCTCACACTTAAGGTTCTGATGTCTTCCATAGTTTAGTAATCTTCAGTTTGGCTGCAAGCAGTAGATATATTACAACAGCCCTAAAACTGGGAGGGAATTTTCTCCATTCCAATGTTGAGTAGAGCTAGTGATGGGTTAGGGGTTGAGGGAACTTGTGATATGGAGGAAATCAGGGCACATATTTGTCTCCAGAAGGAACTTAAACCTTTGCAATTCCATAGAATGTGAGTGATGGTGCCTATACTTCAATAGGTAGTGGAGTTTAATACAAGTTGGATTTTAAACCAAAGCTTTATTTGACCATTCAATATTGTAGGGTCAAGGAGTACACCCAAACCATAGAAGGAAAGTGCGACGGAAAGTTCAGAAATTACATAAGATTTATATTTCTTTAGGCGGCTTTTATTAACCACTTCCGCACTGCTCACTAGAACTGTACTGCGGCACAGTGGCTCGTTATCGTCCAGCGAGACTCCTCCCCCTCGCACGCCGCCAGAGGCTCGCTCCCGCTGTATTCAGTCACAGCGGGAGTCGGGCCAGGTGAGGAGCGGCGGTGACAGGCAGGGTCAGATTGCAGGGTTCAGCATAGCTGAACATGCGATCTGTCCTTGTGTCATACTCCCCTCCCCACCATACACGTCAGTAAGCACCAGGCATACATTAACCCCTTCCCTGCCAGTGTAATTTTTACAGGAACAGTGCATATTTATAGCACTGATTAATATCACTGGTACCCCGAAAAGTGTCAAATGTCAGTCAAGGGTCCGATCTGTCCGCCGCAATGTCGCAGTCCCACAAAAAAAATTGCAGATCGCCGCCATTACTCGTTAAAAAAAAAAAAAAAAAAAACACCAAAAATGACAAATCTTTCCCTTTGTAAGTAAACGCAATAACTTTTGCGCAAACCAATCAAAATATGCTTATTGCAATTTTTTTTTTTTTTTTTTTACCAAACATAGGTAGTAGAAAACAAATTGCCCAAGAATTTAAAAAAATTTCGATTTTTTTTTTTAAATTTTTTTTTTTTTTTTTTTTTTTGGGGGGGTAATTTCATATAATAAAAAAATGTGAAAAATATTATTGTTTTTCAAAATTTACGCTTTTTTTTTTTTTTTTTTTTTTTTTTTTTTTTTTTTTTGTTTAGCGCAAAAAGTAAAAATCGCACAGGTGATCAAATACCACCAAAAGAAATCTGTTTGTGGGAAAAAAAGGATGTAAATTTAGTTTGGGTACAGCGTTGCACGTCCACGTAATTGTCAGTTAGTCGCACAGTGCCGAATCGCAAAAAGTAGCCCAGACGTAAGACAGCAAAATCCTCCGGTGGTAAAGTGGTTAAGCTTTGCAATTCCACAGAATGAGTGATAGTGCCTATACTTCCACAGGTTCTCCAACAGGTAGTGGGAGTTTACGAGTTGGATTTTTATCCAAACCTTTTACTTGACCATACAATATTGTAGGGTCCAGGAGTACACCCAAACCATAGAAGAAAAGTGCGATGGAAAGTTCAGAAATTACACAAGATCTATTTCTTTAGGTGGCTTTTATTGTTGAAAACCACTGAATTGGAAGGACATTTTTTGATTTTTATTGCATGTGTTTTAGCACTGCACCATATATTAGATACCTAGGAGTCTGCACAGTAGTGTGAATGGCCTCAAATGTATCAACTGTCTTTGTGTTCAGTTGTGTAGCCTATTATGTTCCTCAGCAGTATATAGTACATTCCTGCGGATTGCCAAAATGTGAGCACCTGTCTCCTTACAAAGAGCTCCATTTGTTCCTTTTTCAGACACGCTGCTGTCACTTTAATTGTCTACCGTTACAACTCATCAACTTGGTTTTGCAACATTCTGGGGCTATGTAGTAATCCAAAAACGTGATTCTGGAGGACAGATTGGGTTTTGTCAGCAGTGATGGAAATCTCTTGTAGAGTTCAGTGAACACGATGGAATGTGTGATAATATAAATATGAGACCTCTTCTCAGGGAGCCCTCAAAAGGTCCATTCTTCCTGAGCACTTGACACAGCTTGCTCTCTCAAGCTAGCCAGAGCCTATATTTTGGAAGCCAGCCAGCAGAACATCTTAGGAATTTACAGATGCTTTTTGTTGTATCCCCTCAATGCTTTTTGTCATTCTTTGGCAGATAAAAAAAAATGTAAATGGGCACAGTGTGCATGAAGAACAAGTGGTCATAAATCCCATCAACACTCAGGAACCTCAAAGGACACAAATCTTGGAAATAATTGCCCATTATTGGCCAGGTATCTTCATATGGCCCCCCTTGGTTGGCCAGACATCAGTCCCCCCCCCCCCCCCTTCATTGGAAACTTCACTTGTGACCTACAGCAGGCAAATGATATTATATATTCTATATTCCATATTCCTATCGCCAAACTGAGATCTAGCCTTCTGAACTACATCCATTACTGGTTAATATAACAGGAAAGAATACTTACAAAGAAATTCGACTTATCACTGTGCTCATTAAAGTGAAGGCTTTACTGCCGGTTTCCCTTAGTTGCAATGCCTGCACCTGCGGCAACCCTAGACAGGTCAAGTGTCCTTGTATTAAAAGGTGGCCGCTACAGTGATTGTAGTGCGTGGGTTTTTTTTTTTGTACAGGCTGGAACTCCACTTTATAGGTTGAAAACCTTCCTTTAGATCACATTACTTACAGGCAGGTCTTTTTTTTTCTTTTCTTGGAGAATAGGTGCAGGAACTCCCCCCCCCCCCCCCCCTTCTGAGTCACCCCTTGTCTCCACCCCCTACCCACCTCTGAGCACGGTCCCTTGGTTCCATCCCCCCCCCCTACCCACCTCTGAGCACGGTCCCTTGGTTCCATCCCCCCCCCTACCCACCTCTGAGCACGGTCCCTTGGTTCCATCCCCCCCCTACCCACCTCTGAGCACGGTCCCTTGGTTCCATCCCCCCCCCTACCCACCTCTGAGCACGGTCCCTTGGTTCCATCCCCCCCCCCCTACCCACCTCTGAGCATGGTCCCTTGGTTCCACCCCCCTTCCCACCCCTGAGCACTGTCCCTTGGTTCCACCTCCCACACAAAACAAAATACCTCACCCAGCAACTAAAGGTCCACCCCAGCAACATTAGACCCCCTCCAGTACCAACAACGGCTCTCCCAGCAGCCAGTATAAATGGATAAGCCAAAAATAGACCTCAACAGGAGATTCCTACCAACAACATAAGACCCCCCCCCCCCCAGCAACATTGGACCCTCACACAATACCAGATCCCTACCAGTGACAATAGATCTCCAAGCAGCCAGCATCAAGAGACCCTCCAAGACACCCCACACCCCTTGCTATTACACGTATTCAGTGCCGGAACTGCGTTCCTGCTGAAAAAAGCCCTGCTTGCAGGAATATATATTTCATTCCTATTCATGGCACCAAGGTTTGATATCTTGTGATTACTGGTCTGAACTCCTCATCTCTTCTGACATGCAGACATCTTTCCAGCCCTTAAAGCTGGTCATACTTCTGGAACAAAGTGCCTATGCAGATCTCCGACTGCCCCTGATTTTGAGGGACTGCCCCTGATTTTGAGGGACTGCCCCTGATTTTGAGGGACTGCCCCTGATTTTGAGGGACTGCCCCTGATTTTGAGGGACTGCCCCTGATTTTGAACAAAATCCCTTTGTCCCTCTTTCCTGCTCATTTTGGTCTATATAGTTGTACGTTAAAAACAAATTTATGCAGCGCTAGCATCTATAATAATTGGGTGAAAATGGTGTGCCATATAATTATGGCTCAAATAAATGCATAAAGTGCTATAGTGTTAAATCAAAATATATTCAAACATACAGTATACTTAAAATATCAAGTGCATATAAGTCCTTGTGCAATAGTAAAATATTAAAGTGCGATGAATATGATCAAAATAAACAAATAGTGCATAAGTCCTTAAATTGTGATCCAAATAAGGTGCCAGGAAGTCAAGGTGCTTGTGAAGTGATAGGTGCCCCTCTCGGTTCCCCACTCACCGGATTATAAATGAAACAAGACCTTTATCGTTATTGCACAGTAGCCCAGGATCTGTATGGAACCTCTCCAATGTGACCTCCGATATTAAATGGGTCCGCCTCCGCTTCCACCATTAAACAAAAAGAGGGCCGTACATGGTGAAGTATGTAATGACTATTTTATTTTCCAAAAGTCAATTGGATACTTACAAGCTATAAAAAAGTATTAGGCATATATCTGTATAATCGAGTGGCGCCGCTCTTAGCGTGCGTTCCACATACAGGAAGTTCCTGACCGGAAATGACGTTCCGTCTCGTCCGCAACCGGAAGTGCGTCAACGCGTTTCACCGTCAATCACAGCGTCTTCAAAGAAAATATAGTTGTACAATCACCGGCCACTTTATTAGTACACCTGTTCAATTGCTTAGTAACACAAATTGCTAATCAGCCAATCACATGGCAGAAACTCAATGCATTTAGGCATCTAGACATAGTGAGGACAACTTCCTGAGGTTCAAACTGAGCATCGAAATGGGATTTGAACATGGCATGGTTGTTAGTGCCAGACGGGCTGGTCTGAGTATTTCAAAAACTGCTGATCTACTGGGATTTGTACACTTGACCATCTCCCGGGTTTACAGTGATTGGTCCGAAAGAGAAAATATCCAGTGAGCGGCAGCTGTGTGGATTGTTGATGTCAAGAGGAGAATGGTTGGAGATGATAGAAAGGCAACAGTAAGGGCTCTTTCACACGGGCGTTCAGTTTTTTTTTTTTTTTTTTTTTTGCCCGATCAGGTCCTTTGTTTCAAAAGAAAAAAAAAAAGACACGGATGACACTTGTTTCATCCGGTCCGTATGTCCATTTTTCATCCCATCCGTTTGCGGATGAAAAACTGACATAATGTATGTCTATGTAAATACGGATGTCAGCGGATGACACCACTGACATCCATTTTTGTGTCCGTTCGTTTTTTGAACGGAAGAAAAAAAAAAGTTTCTCTTCCGTTCCAAAAAACTGAACGGACGAAAAACGGATGTCAGCGGATGATCATCCGCTGACATCCGCATTTACATAGAGATACATTATGTCCGTTTTTCATCCGCAAACGGATGGGATGAAAAACGGACATACGGAACGCCCGTGTGAAAGAGCCCTATTTCAAATAACCACTCATTACATCCAAGGTATGCACAATACATCTCTGAATGCACAACACATCGAACCTTGAAGCAGAAGACCACACCGGGTGCCTCTTCTGTCAGCTAAGAACCTGAAACTGAGGCTACAATTCACACAAGATCACCAAAATTGGACAATAGAAGATTGGAAAAAATGTTTCTAAATCTTGCTTTTCAATTGCAACATTCAGAAGGTAGGGTCAGAATTTGGTGTAAGCATGAATCCATCCTGTCTGGGAGATTCGCATCATGGATGTGCAGCCAACAAATCTGCAGCCACTGCATTATGCTTTCATGTCACTATGGACCAAAATCTCTGAGGAATATTTCCAACACCATGTTGAATGAATCTATGCTATGAAGAATTAAGGCAGTTCTGGAAGCCAACCCTATACTAGCAAAGTGTATCCAATAAAGTGGCCGGTGAGTGTATAGAAAATGCACTTAACTTTCAAAAAGTTTCCCAGTGCTAAGCCTTTCTTGTTACAAGATTTTATTGAGTTTACAAATCAGAACGGAATTGAGAAATCCTGAACAAAGGAAAATGAAGCTCAGTACAGCGTGGTCTAGAACAGTGTTTCTCAACTCCGGTCCTCAGGGCACACTAACAGGCCAGATTTCTAAGTATTACCTTGGGGAGATGCAGACTAGAATACCGCAATCACTGAGCAGCAAATTAGATCAGCTGGGATGTATTTCAGCTTTCTTGCAAACCTTGCCTGTTAGTGTGCCCTGAGGATCGGAGTTGAGAAACGCTGGTCTAGAAGATGACCAGAGCTTACGAAGTATAACAAATCGCTATAAAATCATGTACAAGGTCATCAGAGAAACCATGTACTTAGTAACAGTGGAAATGCAAGCAAAACAATTATCCAGCCAGCAGTAAAGTGCTAAACCTTTCATCCAGTTTTTCTAAATTGCTGCGTGTTTTTTTTTTTTTTTTTTTTTTTTTTTTTTTATTTATTTTTTTTTTTTAATAAATTTTCAAAAGCCAATATAAAGGAATGGCAGTGGTTAAAAGCACTTGTTGGAATAATTAATCCATTATTTAAGGGAAAAAATTATATAGATCTGAATGTTCATGGTTTCCCTACATCCTATTTACAGTTTTGTGGTTCTGGCTCTCTGTCTAAACCATCATTCAAGGACACATGGATAGGATTATAATTTGATGTTCTGCTTCCTTTTTAGCACATTTTCCAGATTTTATTACCGCTTAATTACATGTTTCTTGCTATACCACCCTTTGTATAATTTTATTAGTTTTCTAGGATCCGTGTCTTTGTGGTTTTATAGGTGTGTGAGTGTGAAGTTTCTGAAAGTCAGCCAAGATGTTTTAGAGTCTTATAAATTCAGCTGTTAGTCATGTGGTGACCTGTAGAATAATGGTTACATCAGACTGCAGTTTGGATTTTAGTGCCAAGCTACAACTCATTCGCTCTTTGTCATCGTGTCTTCAAGGTTTCGTAGATCCCAGAAAGTCTATTACAAAAATTCCCAGGCAGGGCATCTGATGTTTGATATGTGCATGACCTAATGTGCTGAACCGATAAAAATAAAACCGGTTCCAGGGGATCTACTGTAAAGCAAATCCATGATTGAAGTCTAGTATGGGCAGGCCCTGTTCTGGCCCTAGGCTGCTAGCTCTGATGGCGACACAAGGAAGCAATTGCCAGATGGTAGGTTCTTGAATATGTTCTTGAATATGTATGGAGTAGGGATGATCGAACTTTTGAAAAGTTTGGTTCGGCCAGAACATCCGAACTTCCCGAAAGTTCGGCCCAGATTTCAGAACCCCATTGAAATCAATGGGACCCGAACTTCGGTAATCAAAAAATACCATTTTTAAGCCCTAAAACCCAATAAATGCCCCTAAAAAGTCCCTAGGGTTCTGGGTCATGCCCCATTAACTATTAATCACACAAAAAAAGTTCTTAAAAATTGTCATTTTTGATAAAAAAGCCAATTATTGAAAAATTAAAAAAAAAAAAAAGAGATTTTTTACTTTAGATTTCGTATCTGGGGGGTCTAAAAAGTGTACATGTGAAGTTTCAGCTCTGTAGCATGTCCAGAACTATGAAAAGATTGTTTGTTTGTATTAGAAAACTTTCAGCTCAGGGGGTTGGCTTCTCTTCTCGGTTTTCACACCTTGCCGGTTTAATAGCAGGCATTTTTTGGGGTTCTTTGCAGTCAGGAAAAACATCTGAACTTGTGTATAGTGGTACTGTGCACAAGTTCTGATGTTTTGCCTGCCTCCAAAAATGCCAGCAAAAACACACCTGGGCATTTTTTTTTTTTTTTTTTTTTTTTTTTTACGTTCTTTTGAGGCAGGCAAAACATCTGAACGTGTGTGTATGTATATGTATATAGACACCTAGCCATATATAGGTGTGATGGTAGCAGAAATATATTACTGTAAATGATTTCGTTAGCGCAAGCATATATTTCTGCTACTATCACACCTATATATGTCTAGGGGGATATATATATATATATATATATATATATATATATATATATATATATACAGACATATATGTGTATATATACACATGTTCAGATGTCATGTCTGACATCAAACATGTCCTCAAAAAAGCACTGGCAATGGCAACCACTCAGCATGAAAAATGCTTGGCTGGTGAGAAGCCATATTCCTGTCCCGAAGCAACTCAGAGAAATGATCATTTCTCTATAGCGGTCACCCTGCTATGGAAGGGTTTTGTCACCCTTCCATAGCAGTCACTGTCAGTTAACCCTACACTACGGTCCCCTTACACTTCACACTTTCCCTACAGAAACTAAATTTTTGAAGCTAACTTAAGTGTAAAGGAGCACTCTAACTACACTAGATATCCCTTTCCTCACACTATTAAATGCTAAATGACACTTTTAAAGTAAAATTAACAAGAACTGCTTCCACTCTCTTCCATGTCCAGTATAACAATGCTAGGAATATGGCAGGGGCTATCTTATATACTGGGGGGCATATTCACTAATGATTGGTCTAGGGACCCCCTAGTCACTCCAATCACATTCCTAGCATTCTCCTGCCCCCTCAATTGGCTTTTGCTAATGGTTCTGGTCCAATCACGGGCTTTTAAAGCCCATTTCCTGAAGCATTGCATTTTGGTCGGTTCTGGTTGCCAAATTCCGAACTTTTTGGGCAAAAAGTTCTAAATTCGGCGGAACCTCGAACACCCAATGTTCGGGCCGAACCGATGGTGGACCCGAACCGTTCGATCATCCCTAGTATGGAGGAGAGCTTGGTACAAATGTTCATCTTCATAAGATGGAGTCTCCTGACTGCCATCTGTCTATAGTGCCATCAGGGGACGATAGTCTTCATCAAACCTTAACGCAGGTTCCTTTGTGCATTCTGCTGTGATTTTATTCATGCAGATTGCTCAAGCCCTGAAGAAAGCAGAGGCTTCTGTTGGCTGTATCTGATGCTCTTAACTATTAAAATACTTCAAAAAGTCCTTAAAGTGAGATGAACTTTTGTACCAGGCACTCCCGTGTATGCATTCAAGAAGGTCTGATTTAGTGGACAGACTGGATTGGTTTGGCGGTTTGATCCTGGGTTCTATTCTCTCATAGGCACTTGGCAGCCAGGCTCACATTTTCCACACTAGTAAACGGTAAACGGCTATGCAGCTCTTTCTTTTTTTGCTTCTTTCTTTTTTTTTTGCTTGCTTCTTTCTTTTTTCCCCAGAAGGCTTGTACTCGCTGTTTTCTGATCCCCCCCCCCCCCCCCCATGGCAGCCATGTGCAAGGTCAGTCAACTTCTACACTCCAGTTGCCTGTGTCCTAGATTCTTAGGAGGCTTTCTGTAAATGCCCCAGGAAGATAGAACTGAGGTTCCCCAGCCAAACCGTAGCTGGGAACCCCACAAAAGGTGCTTGCATTCCAGGAATGCCACAGCCAGAGACTTCTTATCTGGACTCTAGCCCATTTATATCTCCCCTAAGCCCCCTGCTGCTCGTCTTCGATATTGACTGGGGCGATATTCACTTGCATGCTGAGGTCCTATTCTCCCACTCACGATGTCCCAGGGTCCCCTGGGAGACAGGGAAGTAATTGAGCCCAGAGAAGACCTAACAAATCAAGCAATGCTCTCCCTGACTACAGGGAGGCCAAAAACTAAATTTAACAAACCGTAGCACTATGGGATGCTACATTGCTGGACTGAAATAAGAATTGGTTCTGATATACAGTGAAATATTTTTCTTCAAAGAACTAGATCTATGATGAAAGTAGTGTGGTTGGATTTTGTTCTGGTCCTAGGTTGCTAGCTCTCTAATCATAACAAAGGGATTCTTCAACAGATAATAAAAATTCTTGGATGAATACTGAGGAGCGCCTATTTCTTATATATTTTTTTTATTTCTTTTTTCTTTTTTGGGCAGACAAATTTCAGTTTCCATCCCTAGCCTCCTGAAGAGTGGAGAGACCGGAAAGGCATGTCTTACAGTCAAACGACACACCAATCCTGTGGATGTTAAGGCCATCCTTGAAGTTGGTAAAACAAACTACACTGTTATCGATGAGCAAGTCCCACCTGGTGACATCTTTAAAACCTATGAATTGCAGGTTGGTGTTTAAGATATTTTACTTTTACTACTTCTTGCCATGGTGTAACAGGGGGTAGGCAAAGTAGTGCCAATTACAGGAAGGCCTTGATTGGCAGTCAACATCCCAGTGGACTGAATTTGTGGCTGATGAACAGAGCAGATATGCTTGTATGTATTCCACCGGTTTCCAGTGCACAAATGTTTATGCACACAATAACAAGTTTATGAACTCACTCATATGGCAGCCAGCCAAGGGACTATACCAGGCTGAGTAAGGAGGGTGCACACCTCCATAATGGGGACTGGTTGGTGGTAATGTCACTAAAGTATATCTCAAGGCTAAACTTGCTTTAGGCAGAATGAGAAAGGGTTGGAAGGTGTCAGCTGTCACCTCGCATTGTAATCCCATTGGGGAGTCTGCTTTCCCATTAAAAAAAAAAAAAGAGAAATTGGCAGAACTCCAGGGATTGTATGTATCCTTGCGAAGTATTTGGCCCCCTTGAACTTTTTGACCTCTTGCCACATTTCAGGCTTCAAAACCTAAAGATGTAAAACTGTAATTTTTTGTGAAGAATCAACAAGTGGGACACAATCCTGAATTGGAACGAAATGTATTGGATATTTCAAACTTTTTTACCAAATAAAAAACTGAAAAATTGGGCGTGCAAAATTATTCAGCCCCCTTAAGTTAATACTTTGTAGCGCCACCTTTTGCTGCAATTACAGCTGTAAGTCGCTTGGGGTATGTCTCTATCAGTTTTGCACATCGAGAGACTGAATTTTTTGCCCATTCCTCCTTGCAAAACAGCTCGAGCTCAGTGAGGTTGAATGGAGAGCGTTTGAACAGCAGTTTTCAGTTCTTTCCACAGATTCTCGATTGGATTCAGGTCTGGACTTTGACTTGGCCATTTAACACCTGGATATGTTGATTTGTGAACCATTCCATTGTAGCTTTGCTTTATGGTTTGGATCATTGTCGTGTTGGAAGACAAATCTCCGTACCAGTCTCGGGTCTTTTGCAGACTCCCATCAGGTCTTCTTCCAGAATGGTCCTGTATTTGGCTCCATCCATCTTTCCATCAATTTTAACCAACTTTCCTGTCCCTGCTGAAGAAAAGCAGGCCCAAACCATGATGCTGCCACCACCATGTTTGACAGTGGGGATGGTGTGTTCAGGGTGATGAGCTGTTGCTTTTACGCCAAACATAACATTTTGCATTGTTGCCAAACAGTTCGATTTTGGTTTCATCTGACCAGGGCCGGATTAAGAGAATTATGGGCCTGGTGTTGAGGATTTTGGTGGGCTTTAAGGGCTGTGCATCAGCGTGCGCTCTGAGGTGAAAGGGTGCAGCTGAACAGGCCCAATGCTATGGAAGTCCCAGGCTTCCATAAGAGCCCTTCATGGGCGTGAGTGGCACGCCCTGAGGTGAGGTTGAAGGGCGCAGCTGTGCAGACCTAACATAACATTACAGAAGCTAAATACCTGGCTTCCCTTAGGATGGCCCGCAGTGCCCGTTATTAATCCCACTACAGGCCCAGGTGGTGCATTTGGACTGCAGGACTGTCATGCCAGGGGAGATCACTTCCTGTCGGCCCGTTGCTTTCTGGTACATGTAGGAGAGGGGTGCAGGGTGTACGTGGTGAGTGGTACATGTAGAAGAGAGGTGTGGAGTGTATGGCTGTGGGTGGTACATGTAGGAGAGGGGTGTGGAGTGTATGGTGGTGGGTGGTACGTGTAGGAGAGGGGTGTGGAGTGTATAGCGGTGGGTGGTACATGTAGGAGAGGGGTGTGGAATGTATAGCGGTGGGTGGTAAGTGTAGGAGAGGGGTGTGTAATGTATAGTGGTGGGTGGTACATGTAGGAGAGGGGTGTGGAATGTATGGCGGTGGGTGGTACATGTTGGAGAGGGGTGTGGAATGTATAGCGGTGGGTGGTAAGTGTGGGAGAGGGGTGTGGAGTGAATGGCTGTGGGTGGTACGTGTAGCAGAGGGGTGTGGAGTGTATGTCTGTGGGTGGTACGTGTAGGAGAGGGGCTAGGAGTGTATGGCGGTGGGTAGTATGTGCAGAAGGGTGCAGATGGTATAAAAGTATTTGGTGTGAATGAGTCCTAATTTATTGGTCCAGCACTGCAGAGGCCATTTGGCAGTGCCAAGCATGGAACAATTGAAGTTAGCTGTACAGCACTAGTACTGGGCTCCTACGCTGCTGTCACTGACCCTCCCCCTACCTCCCCCTTCCTCAAGCCCCTGCACACAAGTCTCAACATCTTGCATAACCCATCAACTCACCTCCCTCAACATATCCCGCAGAACGAACTTCTGCAGGCATCCTCCCAGCGGGATCATTAGCAGCCAGAAGCTCCACCTCCACAGTCTTTTTGCAAGCAGCACTGGAGGACACTAATAGGGGAGCTGGGGAGTGCTGAGAGAGGTCCACCAGTGCCCACCAATGCAGCCTCAGCAGTGCCCATCAATGCAGCCTCATTAGTGCCCATCAATGCAGCCTCATTAGTGCCCATCAATGCAGCCTCATTAGTGCCCATCAATGCAGCCTCATTAGTGCCCATCAATGCAGCCTCATTAGTGCCCATCAATGCAGGCTCACCAGTGCCCATCAATGCAGCCTGATCAGTGCATGGAGATTAGAGAGAGGAGAGCTGCCGGATTACACAGAGCGGGGATCTCCTGCTTACCCGGCATTGCTGTCATATGAAATCCTGCCTCCTGGACCGGCTCCTATGATAGACTTCAGCAGTGTGCTGTCTATTGGAGGAGCAGGTCCAGGATGCGGGACTTCATATGACAGCAGCCATAGGGTAAGCGGGAGATTCTTGCTCTGTGTAATCCAGAGGTACTCGCCCCGCCCCCCTCTCCCCTCTGAGGCAGCCCAATAGGTAAGTATAATAAGGCTTACTTGTAGGGAAAATGAATATCTCTTAAATGTGCACTGTTTTGGAAGAATTTACCCTGGATGCAGCCAGTTGCGTCACTGGCACATGCGCTCTGAAGGTACGGCATACCTTGCTGGACCTTTGGAGCATTGTGCTGGAACTAAGGGCTTCTGGGACTGGATACAAATTGACCCCCACTAATCAGCCAGTCCATACACAGCTATAGTACAGTGTTGTGTGCAGAGCTGCTGTTTAGCTTCTTAATGCAGCAGACTATCTGCCCTGTGTGCCCCTGTGACTGTAGTGTGAGCTATAGTAGATAATTGGAGAATAGACAGGATCCAGCAGCAGCACTCATTGGTTATCAGCACCTGAGTCCATGAGGATCAACTACAGTTATATGATGGATTTGGTACTGTGTTGTTTTCCTAAACTCCCACAGACAAAGTTCTCTCTCTCCCCTCCCATAAAGTTACATTTGGTAACTTCTTCTCTGCCTGGATGCACGTTCTGATATAAAACAGTCTGTTACTGTGAAACTCACCCCTGTTCTTCCTGTCACAAAGTCATGACATAGCCCCAGCCCCACACACAGTAGCTGCCGTGATTTACTTACTGCATGTGGAGGAGAGACCGAAGTTCCACTGAAGCTGTCTGCCGGGAGGAGGGGGGAGGACTCGGAGGGAGGGGGAAAGAGCAGCAGAGTGACAGACTGCCCTCAGCTCAGCCAATCATAGATCAGCTATACCAAAACTTAGACAAGAGTAAAGCCTCCTGTTTCTCCTCTACCACTAACAGGCAGTCAAAAACTGCTCTGGGAGGGATCAGAGCTCCCAAACCTCCCGCCCAATCAGCCCTGCAAACTTCTCTGATGTCCATAACACATCCGTGCCCCGGCAGCTGTCTCTCTCTGTCCACCCTGAGTGCTGTGCAGCCGGGCTGCTCTGTTTACAAGTGACAGAAAATAGCGGTGACAGAATCTGGCCAGCCAGGGCCTATATTATGGTAGGGGCCTGGTGCTGCAGCTCCAATAGCCCCTATGTTAATCCGGCCCTGCTTCTTCCACATGTTTGTGTCTCCCAAGTGGCTTGTGGCAAACTTTAAACGACACTTTTTATGGATATCTTTAAGAAATGGCTTTCTTCTTGCCACTCTTCCATAAAGGCCAGATTTGTGCAGTATACAACTGATTGTTGTCCTATGGACAGAGTCTCCCACCTCAGCTGTAGATCTCTGCAGTTCATCCAGAGTGATCATGGGCCTCTTGGCTGCATCTCTGATCAGTCTTCTCCTTGTATGAGCTGAAAGTTTAGAGGGACGGCCAGGTCTTCGTAGATTTGCAGTGGTCTGATACTCCCATTTCAATATTATCACTTGCACAGTGCTCCTTGGGATGTTTAAAGCTTGGGAAATTTTTGTATCCAAATCTGGCTTTAAACTTCTCCACCAGTATCTCGGACCTGCCTGGTGTGTTCCTTCTTCTTCATGATGCTCTCTGCGCTTTAAACGGACCTCTGAGATTATCACAGTGCAGGTGCATTTATACGGAGACTTGATTACACACAGGTGGATTCTATTTATCATCATTAGTCATTTGGGTCAACATTGGATCATTCAGAGATCCTCACTGAACTTCTGGAGAGTTTGCTGCACTGAAAGTAAAGGGGCTGAACAATTTTGCACGCCCAATTTTTTTCAGTTTATTTGTTAACAAAGTTTGAAATATCCAATAAATTTCGTTCCACTTCATGATTGTGTCCCACTTGTTGGTTGTTCACAAAAAATTACAGTTTTATATCTTTGAAGCCTGAAAAGTGGCAAAATGTCGCAAAGTTCAAGGGGGCCGAATACTTTCGCAAGGCACTGTGTGTGTGTGTGTGTGTGTGTGTGTGTGTGTGTGTGTGTGTGTGTGTGTGTATATAATATATTTTTTTTTTATGCTGGAAATGTTTGCAGCTCCCAATTATGACTCCTTGTTGGACTCCTTGTTGGACCACTGTCTGTCTATTCAGTTCTACAACAGTCCAGCTCTCTATCATCCTTTTTAGCACAGGGTATTTGAAAGGGAAGTGTGGTGCTTTTTTTTTTTTTTTTTTTTTTAACCCAAGAATCATACTTCCCTATGTAAAGGAACATCAGTCCAATGGTGCATCTTTCCACGACACCTCAAAGACTGAGAAGCCGACTGATGAAAGACTGCTGAGCACTCGGTTCTTAGAGCTCTATGAGCAGACAGCTGGTAACTGTTAAGCTGGATACACATTATCGAACTTTTGCTGTTCGATTTTCTTTAGATTTACCTTCAACTATGTAGTGCATGGGCCTGCCTGATTGCATACAAATGGAAAGTGTTTAGATTTGACCTCATATTATATGGTTTTGGTAAATCTAAAGGAGAAAATCTAAAGAAAGTTGTATAGTGTGTATCCAGCATAAATCACCGCTCTCTGCTCTGCTCCCTTGGCCCTTTTCCTTTGTTTGAGAAATTGCAGTCATAAAAATTTGCAAAGACCACACACACTGTTAGAAATTTGTTCATGTGAGAAAACTGCTCCTTCAGATTATTTCCTCAATATGCTTAACAACAAACTAACCTTGATTAGCAATGTTTTGAATACAACAAGAGTGACCATATGGGCATCTTTGGACTTCTGTCTGGTATTACAAAATGCCAATTGATTCATTAACTATTCTGGCTCTAATTGTCCTCCCATCTGTACAGGTGCCAGAGGTGCCCGCACCGACTCCAGTGTTTCTCCTTGTCACCGCCGTCAGTGGGAACTACAACTACACAGCTCGCAGGTCTGTGGTCCTTGCTCCAACTGGCAATGTTGCCTTCATCCGGACAGACAAGGAACTGTACAAGGGTGGACAGAAGGGTAATTTTTTTATTTTTATAGCTGTTAAACAAGTAGGTCTTATATTTTAGACATGTGCAGTTTGTTTCATACTGAATTGAAATTTGGACAAATTTTTCATTTTCGGAGATTTGGCTTTATCCAAATTGTAGAAATAACAAATAGTTCCGAATTTAATCAAATTGACAATTTAAATCAATTTCAATAGTTTTCTATTTTATTTTCTAATTTCCAAAGAGAATAGAATGTGAAGGAATAGAAAGGATATAACCATTTTCTGAAATTTGAAAATTGCATTTGAACACCTAAAGAATAGAGCAGACTATAATAGAATTAAAAAAAAAAAAAAAATAGAAGGAATATTACTATTTTCCGAAATTTGAGTAGGAAGAGAATAGAAAAAAGGACTAGAATATAACCTCTGAAATTCAAATTTTGAATAGAATAAACAAATGGCATATAATTAATAAAACCATAGAATGAATATAACCATTTTCCTAAATTCAAATTTGATTAGAATATGAAGATGGTCATGGTCTATTTCGATTCGTTTTTTTTCCTATGCTATTCTGGTTTCTATTCTAATTTATTCTTTTCCATTCTATTCAAATTTGAATTGATTCTGTTTGAATTTTGTGAAATGGTTATATTCTTTCTAAAAAAAGATGGAGATATATCAACACCGTGCAGGATTTCCTTGGATCTGAACGGTTCCCCCCCCCATGCATCCCTATGGGGCATTGGATGTCAGCGGAGACATGTCCGCTGACATCCGATCCGTCAAATCTGGACGGATGGAAGCCCTTTTTTCCATCCGTCCAGCGGATGAGAATGGACCGACGGTCCGTTCCCATCCGATTCCCCCATAGGGATGTATGGGGCTCTTGACAGCTGTGTCTCCGCACAGTGCGGAGAACAGCTGTCATTCTCTTGCTCAGCGGGGGACCGGAGTCCGCCGACGGAGCGGATAGTGTGAAAGAGCCCTTGGAGTAAGAAGTGCAGCAACCAAATCTCCAGTTTCTGGAGACCTGGATCATCTGGTATAACCTCAAACAATGGCTTTTATTTCTGTCTGGATACTTGAATGTGTTGTGTGTCAATAACTTGGTGCACATCTTGTCTTATTTGTCTACAGTGCAGATTTACCTGATGTCAATGGACAATAATTTACGCCCAGTGGAGGAAACGGTGAGTAGGGTTCAGATCTCTGATTTTAAAGTAGAAGAAAATCAATCACTAAAATTGAATAGGCTAGAAGATGGAATGCTAGGCAGTCAGACCCCCCACCTATCCTGCTTGCTTAGTCTTGGAAAGAAGGGGGGTGCTTCCCTATTTTCCTAATCTTGCAGGCTTCCTCTTCACCAGACAACTGGTTCCCCTAAAGCTGATTCTTTTTGCTAATTTTGTGACCATACACTCAGCCGCACAACTAGCCATGGGTAGGAGCGCTACATATATTTGCTGCAAGCAGGGCCGGACTGGGAATAAAAACCAGCCCTAGAAATAATTTCATACCAGCCCCATAGCATTATTATACTGACCCAACAGCAAAGCGTCATTATTTTCCTGTTCCTAAAAGGGAAAACCATGCACCATGTGAAGCGTGTATTATATGTAGATAAGACAGATATGAAATCACATAGGGTGTAATGGTGAATCCTGCAGACTCTGATGTAAAGGGGAACCCAAGGAACTCTGGAAATGTGACCAGAGACCACCTTCCACAGAAAGAAGGGGGGTTACTGATATAAGGGGGGCCTTTATATCAGTGCCCCCTTACGTTACTGTATTCACTTCCCCCTTACGTCACTGACCCCTACTCAGACTGGTCTGAGGGAGCTGTCACTGACCACCTCTTAGGTGCACCGTGAAGGGCTCAGTCAGTTTGCTCCAGCTTGTTGGCTCTGGGTTTATCCTATAGTCTTCTCTCCACAGTCCACATACATCTGACTTCTCCCGTGACCCCCATCCCGGCGGCACTCCCACTACTGACTCCTCTCCAGACTCCCCCTCAGAGACTGCAGACATGATAAAAGACAAGAGATGGTCATAGGCTGTGCGGACATGGTATAGGAGATGTCAGAGGTTGCAGACATGGTACAGGAGATGTCAGAGGTTGCAGACATGGTACAGGAGATGTCAGAGGTTGCAGACATGGTACAGGAGATGTCAGATGCTGTAGACATGGTACAGGAGATGTCAGAGGATGTGCGGACATGGTACAGGAGATGTCAGAGGATGTGCGGACATGGTAAGGGAGATGTCAGAGGCTGTGCGAACATGGTACAGGACATGTCAGAGGCTGTGCGGACATGGTACAGGAGATGTCAGGGGCTGTGCGGACATGGTACAGGAGATGTCAGAGGATGTGCGGACATGGTACAGGACATGTCAGAGGCTGTGCGGACATGTCAGAGGATGTGCGGACATGGTACAGGAGATGTCAGAGGATGTGCGGACATGGTACAGGAGATGTCAGAGGCTGTGCGGACATGGTACAGGAGATGACAGAGCCTGTGCGGACATGGTACAGGAGATGACAGAGCCTGTGCGGACATGGTACAGGAGATGTCAGGGGCTGTGCGGACATGGTACAGGGGATGTCAGAGGATGTGTGGACATGGTACATGAGATGTCAGAGGCTGTGCGGACATGGTACAGGACATGTCAGAGGCTGTGCGGACATGGTACAGGAGATGTCAGAGGCTGTGCGGACATGGTACAGGAGATGTCAGGCACTGTGCGGACATGGTACAAGAGATGTCAGGCACTGTGCGGACATGGTACAAGAGATGTCAGAGGCTGTGCGGACATGGTACAGGAGATGTCAGGGGCTGTGCGGACATGGTACAGGAGATGTCAGGGGCTGTGCGGACATGGTACAGGACATGTCAGAGGATGTGCGGACATGGTACAGGACATGTCAGAGGATGTGCGGACATGGTACAGGACATGTCAGAGGATGTGCGGACATGGTACAGGAGATGTCAGAGGATGTGCGGACATGGTACAGGAGATGTCAGGGGCTGTGCGGACATGGTACAGGAGATGGCTGTGCGGACATGGTACAGGAGATGGCTGTGCGGACATGGTACAGGAGATGGCTGTGCGGACATGGTACAGGAGATGGCTGTGCGGACATGGTACAGGAGATGGCTGTGCGGACATGGTACAGGAGATGGCTGTGCGGACACGGTACAGGAGATGTCAGAGGCTGTGGAGGGGTCCAGTCTTACCCGCCCCTGGTGTAGAAAGGCGCGCGCCACCACCCCGACCAAGATTAGTGCCTTCCTATAAAAATGACACCGCCCAGTGCCATTACGTCACTACTGGCCTTCCCTAGCCTAGCTGCAGCCATATACTATACGGGTACCACCAGGGCTGGTAGAAAGATTTTTGACACCCTAGGCAACGCCCCCCCCCAGCTGGGAAGGTTACTTTACATTAATGACATTAAAGACATTAATGCACTGCAGAGATCCTGGAAAAAAAACATCTTCATTATTAAGTGCTTAATGTGAATGTGTATGAGATGGAGATGCAAGTGGATAGGCTTGCCTGTGGCTGTGCATTCATCACACCAACGAGGTAAATTAACCACCCAGACAAATAGAAACAAAAAGTCCATCCACTGAACCCTTACCCATCTGTCTGAAGAGGATTGTTACAGATCTCATGAAGATCATGTTGGTCACTCGGACTCCCCCAGTCACACAGAGGCGGAACTTGCGGGCGGGCGGGCGGCCGTGAATTGCGGGCGGCCAGAAGGAACTTGCGGGCGGCTGGCGGCCGGAACTTGTGGGCGGGAGGGAGGCAGGGCGGGCGGCCGGAACTTGCGGCCGGAACTTGCTGGCGGCCGGAACTTGTGGGCGGGGCCAGAACTTGCGGCCGAACTTGTGGGCGGGCAGGCGGGCGGCCGGAACTTGTGAGCGGGCGGACGGCCAGAACTTGCGGCCGGAACTTGCGGGCGGGCTGGCGGCCGGAACTTGTGGGCGGGGCCAGAACTTGCAGCCGAACTTGTGGGCGGGCAGGCGGGCGGCCGGAACTTGTGAGCGGGCAGACGGCCGGAGCTGGCGGCCGGAACTTGCGGGCGGGCTGGCGGCCGGAACTTGTGGGCGGGGCCAGAACTTTTGCCGAAACTTGCGGGTGGGCGGGCCCTCTGAGTGCTGCTGCTCTCAAAGCGGCCCCAGGGCAGTCAGCCTACCGGGAAATCTCCCGGTATCCCGGTAGGCCAGTCCGGCCCTGGCTGCAAGCACAAATTTAACTTTTAAATCTGCAGCTTTCATTAAAATGTCTGTTCACCCATGGGGGTTTCTTGGGCATAACTGCTTAGCACAGTGCTCTAGCAAACCAATTGTCATTCAGTTATCTGATGGCAATGATGCCATTATTGTGCAAGAAATCTGATCTTGGTCAGTCTGTGCCAATAAAGGGGTTATGCTTAATATCCTGTAGTTTTGTGATTGGTGTCCATTCAGGGCAGAGGGCAAAACAAATTCCAACTTACTGGAAAACATGCATATCTTTGAAGTAAACTCCAGAATGAACAGTCTGCATGTTCATTATTGAGCCATATTTTATAAGCCTAAATAGTGACCCTAAAAAAATGTAATCTAGTTCTAATTTAACAGGATGTTGGTGAATGATGTACCCAGTTTGTGGCTTTCATTTTACTGTAGCTTACTATATGTTGACCAATTGTTTTGTACTATCAGACAGCCTGGAATGTTCAGGGTCCGTAATAAAGGGATAGTTGATAGATAACTTGATAGTTATCTACAGTATACAGCTCACTTTACAGAGGAATACACTTGGCATTTTTAAAAAAGCATGTAAAAAATATTCAAATATTTGAAATTCATTCCATCTGCACTTTAAGGCTTAATGCAAAAAACGAATTTGGTTTTCAACAAAAAAAAAAATCAATTTCCCACAATGCATCTGCCAACATCACTAAAGTGACTTGACCATGAAGATGCATTGTCTTGACAACCCTGGGGGAAACATGCTTCTCCATTGAACACTGAGGATGCTTGGGATCTGATGTGTACTGATGCCCCAAATAAGGAGGGCTGGACTTGTAAGTCTCCACTTAACACCATTGACAGTCATTACCGCCCCTCTAAAATATGTACGGTGTATTGCTCTTTAGAGGGCAGTAGAGCAGCAGTTTCCAGGTGTTCGGGAGGTGATATAGCTGCCTCCTTAATGCCTGTGGAGTTTGGGGTTTCAGTCATAACCGCAAGCCAAACCTTTGGCTCATGGTTGGTTTGCAGCCCTGTTGACATCGATGGGTGTTGCAAACTGTCAAAACATGTCTCAAAAATGATCAATCTTCTGTTTGGGTCTAAGTCTCTGCAACAGCATATTGATGTGACTATGAATCCATAAATCTAACCTTCTTTTGTTTTTTTGTTTTTTCTTCTTTTTTAGTTTCCTGAAATCTATATAACGGTAAGTAGGAAAAAAAATAGGATTAAGTTGTTTGAGCAGAATCCAATGTAAACTTTCTACACACTTTGTAGTTAAATTTTAAGGTTAAATGATTAGAGAAAGCTACTCTTCCTAGCATTGAAACAGAAGTTGATCACTTTGTCAAAAAGACAAAAAACGGCCAGGTTTCCTGTAAGAAGTTTCCATTTTTGTTTGACGTCGTCCTTCCATCTACTCACCTGATATCTTCAAATGAAAAGCGACTCTGATGCAATGCAAATCCCCCCTCTATAAACTGGCAATCGTGTTTCATGGCTAGATAAGAGTATAAAGTAAACCAAACCGTTTCTCCATATTAAGGTTTCTTTTTCTGCTGATGATTCAAATGTTATACTTTTGGATTTCCTTAACTTTGTCTGTTATGATGGTCACCATGACAAATGGAATTATTAAATTTCCCTCTGCAGGGATACATAAAGCATTTAAAACATGACAGGAGCTCCAACTCTTCCCTACTGTATGGCTTTAAATTCTTAAAAGGCAGAACATTACAGGGGTATTGGGCCCTTGTTGGTGTACAGCAGCTTTTCTTTTTACCCCAGAGGAACCCTTGAAATAACTTTTTCAGGTCTCAGGGACCCCTGCTTAAATCAGACCCATCAAGGGTCTATAGAATAATGGCCCTTACATTTTTGGTCCGTAGGAAAAATTCCCCACTTAGAGATCAGAATGGCACCCTTACAGAAAGCTAAAAGATCTGTGATGTTATGCTATTGGCTCTGCCAAATCGTGTTGGACCCAGAACTATGCAGGCCCCGTCAGATGGGGTCAATCCGCTACAGGTCAAGGAACACCAGCAACCTCTGCCCAAACCCTGGTTGAGATTGATGTACAGTGTAATAGGAAAGTGACCTGTATAATATGGTAAAATGACCAGCCATATGGTACCCATATAGCCTAGTACAGTCTTTTCGAAAACATTGTAGCATGGTATAACAAGCTGACTGACAAGATACTTGGAGAAATGTGGCTCTACCAAGTGCAAAAAAAGCAACGGTGACTCATGAAATTGCAAAGTCAGTATTGGATAACTTTTTGTACTGCTGTTGCAATATACCATAGTATAAAGACTAAGTTAAATGTTGGGCTTTAGGAGTTGGCTTGCATTTTAGTAGTATAGGATAGGCTGAAAAGTTCCAAAACTAAGAACGGCAGGAAGATGTGTGTCAATGGCATGCTTGGTTGGGCAGTTATGATGACCATACAGTAGGGCACAAGAGGAGAAAGTTGGGGGAAGAAGCTCTTCAACCACATTTGGAAGCACAGAAAAAGCTTGCCCCCTTGGCATGATCACAAAATGTATTTATGGACATCTTGAGAGTAGAGATGGGCTGGATGCTCGGGTCAAACCTAGGTTTGACTCCAACATTGGGTGTTGGTGTGTTTGCAGAACACATGAACACCCGGGGTGCTCGGCAGCAAGTTCCCCCGCTGATGAGCTCCCCATAATGCACTGCGCGATTGCAGTGCTTGTTGTTGGCCAAAGCATGCACCTGACCTGTATGCTTTGGCCAATCGCAGCACAATGTCTTGTCAGAGCCATGATTGGCCAAAGGCAGGGTGCCTTTAGCCAATCATGGCTCAGGGACTTAGTCTGCGCCTTGCACTATTTAAGGCTGCTGCTGACACGGCAGCCATGTATAGTATGAGACAATAGAGATTAGGCAGGTAGTTAGTGGATAGTGTGTTGCATTAGTTTAGTGCAGTCGGTGTAGTGTACAGGCATACCCCACTTTTAAAAAAAATGTGTAAATATATTGTAGTCCTGGGTCCCCTCCCAAGGTTTTTGAGTCCCTGTCACTTATAGTTCGTGAGTTTCATACCAAGCTGACCAAGATTTCCCATAGATGCCAATGAGCGCTGAAAATTGGTCTAGGCAGGAAGGGTGTGAAAGTGCTCTGTATTTAAGGGGAACCCCATGACAGAGTTAAATTAAAAAAACTGGTCTGGTATAGATTTTATGGGGAACTCCACGTCAAAATTTAGAAAATAAATGGCGTGGGCACCCCCAAAAAAATAAATAAATAAATAATTCATTCATACCAGGCCCTTTGGGTCTGGTACTGATTTTAAGGGGAACTCCATGGCAAAACTAAAAAAACGCAGGCCAGGATGGGGGGGGGGGGGCGCGTCACCCCCGCCCCCTGGACCATACCAGGCCGCTTGCCCTCAACATGGGAAGGGTGCTTTGTTGCATGTTGATGGGGACAAGGGCCTCCTTCCGACAACCCTGGGTTGTGGTTGTGGGGGTCTGCGGGTAGGCGGCTTATCAGTCTGGAAGCTTTAACAAGGGGGGGCGCCCAGATCCAGCCCCCCATGTGGATGGCTATCGGGTACATCGTACCCCTACCCATTCACCAAAAAATATAAAAAGGAAAAATGTCATGTGATGTCAGAAGGGGCAGTGCTACCAGATGACCTAATCGGGTGGCCCGCCTCTTGCCTATAAAAACATCTGTCAAAGCTGAAGAACGGTAAACACCCCAAAGCACCCTCCCAATGTTGAGGGCATGTGTGGCCTAGTATGGTTCAGGAGGGGGCGCTCTCCCACGCGCTTTTTTTTTTTTTTTTTTTTTTTTTTTTTTTAATTTATTGCCAGAGCAGACAGTACGTTGCAGACACTACGTTACAGCCGCGAGCAAGTTTAAATTGCCTTTTTTTTTTTTTTTTTTCCTTTAGAAATGTCAGTATTGCTACAGCAAGATCCATGCATCATACAGATGCGCCACTTTACAAACACATTAAGGGGACCCCCTGGGCACGATATTTAAAATGAATTTTTCATTTTTATTCACTTAAAGCATGATTTAATTCACTGCTCCTGTAAAAACTTGGTTTAAAAAAAAAAAAAAAAAAACAGTGTAAAAAAAGTGTATGAGGACCAGTACCTGGGTCCTCATACACTTTTTATGACAATAACTTGCATATAAGCCTATAAAATGAGGACTTTGTTTTTTCATGTTTGTCTCCCATAGACTTTTAAGAGTTTGCATGTTTGCTAGAACTGTTTCCCTGTTCGAGATGTTCTGGTGCGAACCGAACGGGGATGTTTGGCCCATCACTACTCGAGGGTATCTGCTGTTGATGCTCCTCTCCCAACATCCTATTCTTTTTTTCTTTCCTAATGACTGATGATGATTATTATCTTGATGGCGTAAATTATTTGCTGCGTCTCTCGTTCAGTTCTTATAGAATTTGTATAACTGCCTGAGTTTTCCATTTTAGGATCCAGCTGGAAATCGGTTACATCAATGGCTGGCTCAGAGTACGATGGGAAGCTTCCTGTACTTGAGTTTCACCATGCTCGATGATCCAGATCTTGGAAGTTATCAGATAGTAGCTAACAGAGCGTCTGGCAACCCAGTTACTAAATCTATCAAGGCTGAGCAGTATAGTATGTATGACTAGTAAATTCTTCTTTGTTTCAATCTTATTTATTTAGGAAATACAATTGTACAAAAGAAAAACCATCTTACTTAATACCACTTGATACAGAACATTTTATGCTAGGAGTGTGGATATCAAACCTTTAATATCCAGCAAGCACTAGGACTGCAAATAATACTTTATCTTACAAAACCTTAACCACTTGTCGACTGCTCAAAGAATCCTACTGCAGCAGCGCGGCTCTCCTGGGTCTAGCGTCGTAGACCTACGTCGCTGGAGTTCATGTGATTCCGGCGGCGGCGAGTCTCGGATGATCGTCGTGGAAACAGTGAGAAGATCCGCCTACTTATGTAAACAAAGCAGGCGGATCTTCTCAGTGACATTGAGGAGAAGATCACAGGATTCAGCATAGCGCAACTTGCGATCTGTCTGTCGCAGAACCCTCCCCCCATACACACGTCAGAAAGCATGAGGCATATATTTAGCCCCTTGATCACCCATAAAGTTAACCCCTTCCCTGCCAGTGTCATTATTACAGTAACAGTGCATTTTGTTAGCACTGATTACTGTAGTAATATCACCAGTCCCCCCAAAAGTCTCAAATGTCAGTTAAGGGTTCGATCTGTCAGCCACAATGTCGCAGTCCTGCAGAAAATCACAGATCGCCGCCATTGCTGGTAAAAAAATAAATAAGGCACATCTCTTCCGTAGTTGGTAAACGCGTTAACTTTTGCGCAAAACAACAATCAAAATATGCTTATTGATTTTTTTTTTTTTTTCCCCAAAGATATGTAGCAGAAAACTAATTGGCCTAAAATGTAATTTTTTTTTTTTTTTTTCCTGGGAATGTTATTTTTCTGGGAATGTTATATCAGAATGTGAAATATAAATAAATAAATATATATATATATATATATATATATATATATATATATATATATATATATATATATATATATATATATATATATATATATATATATATATATATATATATATATATATATAATTTTTTTTTCTCAAAATTGTCGCTATTTTTTTGTATATAGCGCAAAAAATAAAAATTGCACAGGTGATCAAATACCACTACAAACATAAATAGACTGGCACAACAGGACTCAAAGGTGAACCTCAATGGCCTCCTATAAATCATATGGGAAGATAAACGGACCTGAATGGTGTTCTGAAAAGTCCATAAGTGGAACCGGTCTGTGCACTCCTGAAGGCAGCTTAATCTCAAGTGGAGAAAACTTGCAAGATACTGGAAAAGAAGAAAAGCGCCACTCTAAGTGCAGTAGACTCTGTAATATATTTAACATCTACCATACTGGGTACTCACAAGATAAAAAGAATAAAAACATGGTGAATATTGCTCAAAGGATAGGTTGTTCCAATGCCTGGGAGAGGAGGGACTGATGTGCTCCAAACGAATCCGTGTCTGACTGCGAGAGTCAGCGATATCCGGACCCAGGGGACACCTGCAGCGCTTCCGGCGGCGGACTTCCGGGTTGGGTGTAGAGCGTGGGGCGTGATGACGTAGGCCTGAGGAAGGAGCGCATGCTCCGACAATGCGTCGCCTACGTCATCACGCCCCACGCCCAACCCGGAAGTCCGCCGCCGGAGGCGCTGCAGGTGTCCCCTGGGTCCGGATATCGCTGACTCTCGCAGTCAGACACGGATTGGTTTGGAGCACATCAGTCCCTCCTCGCCCAGGCATTGGAACAACCTATCCTTTGAGCAATATTCATCATGTTTTTATTCTTTTTATCTTGGGAGTACCCAGTATGGTAGATGTTAAATAAATTACCGAGTCTACTGCACTTAAAGTGGCACTTTTCTTCTCTTTCCAAATACCACTACAAGAAGGCTCTATTGGTGGAAAAAAAGACCTAAATTTAATTTGGGTACAGTGTCGCACGACCGCGCAATTGTCTGTTTTAAAGGAACGCCGTGTCGAATCGCAAAGTAGGGCCTGGTCAAGGAAGGGGGGAAAATCTTCTGATCTTAAAGTGGTTAATATATTGTTAGTAAGGCCAACTCGTATCATATAATCCAGGAACTAAATGCTCCTCCTCTGAATATATCACTTAGACCTGATTTACAAATACAACAGTGTCTTAGTTGGCTTACTGACTTGATGTAAATACTCTTAACTGATCAGGAGGAAGAAAAAAACAAAGTACAAAAAACACAAAGTATGCACTCCGCTATGACCGTGATCCACCCCCAATGGATATATCAGTGGTCCACTCGACAAACTCAGCCAAAACTGAGACCATACGGACCAAGTATTCGCGAAACGTTCCAAATCCTCAAGGTCTTGCGCAAGTAGACGTTCCAAAGCTTTAATTTTATCCACCTCTACCACCCACTCTATCAGAGAGGGCACGTCTAATTGTCCCCAATATCTGGGGATCACATTTCTCATAGCAGCCAAATAATGGCAATGGCACAGGATATCTAACTTGACCAACCTGAGAGGTCCCAGTATCAAGGATAACTGAGCTATCTCAGGGGAAGGAGTCCCTGTGGTCTCTGTCAACCTGCAGTTCAAAGCAAAAACATTTTTCCATAACTTCAGGACTTGGGGGCAGTGCCACCATATATGTAGCATTGTGCCCCTATCCGAGGAACATCTCGTAAATTCTTCTTGAGCAGTACTGTTGGGGAATCCAGTGGCAGCTTTTTCCATTGCACATCATGGCAGACTTGCCTCTGGGTTTGCCTCTACCCACCAGCACGGACAGCTCTCACTCAGTTTCCTTACTTCCTTACTTCCTTACTTTCTGCTACTTCAACTCCAACTTGTTATTTCATTTTAGCCTTTGGATGACTACGGACGCCAGAATTCCTCCTGAATTGTTAACCAACTCAAATGTTTACAGATTAATATTTGTTTTTCTTTTTTGTTTTTTTGTTCCAGCTTTGCCCAAATTTAGCCTAATGCTAAAAGCTCCCAATAGTGTAACCATCCTGGAAAAGAATGTTTCTGTCGAAGTGAATGCCAGGTAATTTAACCAAGACACTTTGTAGTTAAATGGATTCTCTCACCCCCCCCCCTTTTTTTTTTTTTTTTTTTTTTTGGAGCTCTTGACACTTGTTGGTAATTGCATGCTTATTTGCCCATCAATGTCATTGATAGAAGAGGCCTTCAGACCAGTTGACACGAAGCCTGTTCATTTTCAGTTTCTCTTATTCAGAGTAATTGGCCAGCATTAACTGTGTAGGAAACTTGGATAGCGGTTTCTTTGGAAGTTCCTTTGTGTTCCCCATTGTCCTTCTTCTTTTTTTTTTTTTTTTTCCTATTTTCCCAACTTTATTTATTGTGGGTTCAGTAGAGAAAGGGTAGTAAATCCAAAAACAAACCTTTGAAATTGCAGCTCAGCAATTCTTAGATGTGTGGCTGCATTTTTGCCATTATTCAACTTACTTTAACAGGCCGAGCTGTATAGACAAATAGCAGAGGACAATTACTAAAATTACCCATAGTTTAGTGCTAGATATGAAAGCTTCTAAGGGTAACTGAACTTACCCCCACCCCCCCCCCCCCCCCCCCTCTTCCCAAGTCCCATCACCCTTTCCCTGAAATTGCAAAGATCTGTGGCTGAACTCAACACTGCCAATCTCCAGACCATCTGCACGAGACTGCCCTAGTGAGTGGGGTGGGACTTGTATTTGTTCCCTTAAGTTTGTGTGTATAAATATTTAAACACGAGAGAAAAGAGATTTGGTTTTAATCTGTCACCCGACAACCTTTCAAACTCAGTGTGCAGAACTAAGCCTTATTCTTTTTCCAGGTACACATATGATCAGGGGGTCCCAGGACAAATATCGGGCAGATTGTGCAGACCACCAACTAACTATTACTATGGAAACACCTGCAATAGGAGTCCTGATGGTATCTGTGTGCCATTCACTGGAACGGTGAGATCCAACTGCGATCATACTTGCAAATGTTAAACTTTGCCATTAACCCACATTTCCCTCCCTTTACTTTCCGAAATGGTTGCATTTTATGATTCTGATTAGGATCATGTGCCACATCAACCCCTTACTTTCCAAAATAGTTGCATTTTATAATTCTGATTAGGATCATGTGCCACATCAACCCTTAACAATCATTCACACTGTACCTTGTCATGACAATATGGTTGTTGTACAAGACCATTAATAGTTATGGCTCCTCCTTACACATCTTCAGTATACTGCAATGCTCCTGTGGTGCAGACCACCAAACGTGTGTGTGTGTGTGTATCATGCACCTCCTATTGTGTGTTGGCAACTCCTTAAAAAAATGAACGAGCAACCAAAGACAACACTCCTCTATGCATGAGAACTTGCACATTGCAGGTCACTGCATTCTGGTCTGAATGGTCCCACACAATATAAATGAAAAAACAAATACAAGGGCACACTGGCCTAGTGTATTATCCTCTAAAAATTTTTATTCAAATAAAAGGTATAAAAATACTCACAAACGAGTTCTTGATAAAAGTATATCAAATCGTACGTAGTCATTGGCATCAAGATCAAAGGCTGAACCATCCCTGAAGCTGGGAAGGCTAAACCATGCAATTATCACAACTGTGGGTGTTTTTTATGTGTACAATAAGCATTTGCATAGCTTTCTGTCTACTTCTAACTGCTTTCTTAGTCTTCCTAGCACCCTTCAGTTTGTGACATGCACAGATGTTGGTAAGTGCTGGCTGGTTTTTAAGTTGGTACCAGTCTTTAGATGATGATTCAGCTTGTGACTATTTATTATTATTATTATTATTATTATTATTATTATTTTATTTTGGGCAAATGGGTTGATGTGCATCTGTACAAGGCCTTAAAACAAGTACAGCCATAGCTTGTTTAGCTGTGCCTCTCCTGAGGATTGCAGGAGCAAAGTTTGTTCTGTACTCCTGTGCCCTGTTTTAAGCAGACAGCGGGCTGGAGCCTGCTGTCTGCTTATATCAGTCGGTCCAGGCTCAGACAAGATCACGACAATGAAGCCGGGGATCCATCCACATGCTTGGACCAGCACCCCTCTCAGCTAGGACGCTGAGAACCTGAGCCTCCCCCTCACCCTCCACAGCCCAGCACTCAAGTGAGTAAGGAGGGGGCAGAGCAGAGAGAACTGAGCAATCTGTGGGGTTTGCTTGGTTCTCAGTGGTAGAGCCAGCGGGGGACAGATGCAGCATTGGACCCATGCTGCATTCAGCTAGGTGAGTATGATTCTACAATAAACCAATTCATACTTCTTTTAATCGCTCTGTAACGGATCAACTGCCACTCCGACCGGGTACCTCTATTGACGGATGCTCCTAGTGTTTCCTGAGGGCACCAAGCACTCCATCAGACACCATAGCCACCTCAGACCCCACAAACTGCCGCAGCTTGGTTGGGGGTCTCGCTGTCTCCTACCCGCTCTGGACCGACAACAAAGCTCCAGGTTCCAGTGGGTGAACCTCTTTCCCCAGAGAGGGCAGCAGGCACAGGTACAAGCTCTTACAAGAGCTTAGTGCTTATCCAAGGGAGTATGAAGGACATGGCAATCCCTTGAAGTATATTCCCCCATGAGAGACAGGACTCTAGATTGAGGGTGAAGTATAACTCAACTTTATTGAACAAGAAACCTACGGTACTTGTATACAGTTCCCCCCCCCCCCCCCCCACAAGGTCACCACCCAGGTGGACCTTGTTGAAAACAGGCCCTGACATTCACCATCCAATGAAAAGTTTTCACACAAATAAATATATACACACTGTGGGAACCCCCCCCCCCTCCCCCTTAGCAGCCAATCCACATACACATATACATCTCGTACATCGATTATCTTAAGGCAGACAGAACAATGTGAGGTCACTAACATTTAACAATGAGACCGCACAATCCACATTCCCTCCAATACACAAACAATAGGGAAGTCTGCCAATGACAGTCTGTGTGTCTCTCGCACAGACAAGCACATTGACTACACTGTGTAAGGAGGTATTAAATCTTTTTCTATATGAAGATATAGTTGACAAATATTACTGTCCCATCTGAAGCAATTAAACCATTAAGTATCTGCTCCTCGCCTCCAGTGACGGTGAATACCGTTAAATGCTCTCTATCTTAACTCTTTTAACATCTATTCTTCCTGATGTCATTTGATCTTATAATAAAGTGAGATGGTCAACCACTTTACACTTTTTTTTATTTATTGTATTTAAATGCTATAGGATAATGTGCCTATCATTTTATCTTCATTTAGTTCCTCTTCTAGATGCCCTTATGAACCTAGTTCCTATTTATTTATGGCTCAACATAATCTTGGCACAAATTTTGTTTCTAATTTTTTTATTTTTCCTTCTCTTCCCATAGACTGATTCCGAAGGTACATTTAAAGGAAACGTTGATCTCTCAACATTCCAGCTTGACCGTTCAGGATACCAGATGACCTTTAATCTGCAGGCCACTCTTACAGAACAGGGGACAAGTAAGTGAATGGTTTGTTGTGGGTGTTAATATTTTAGTTGCATATTTGGGTTAAAGCATTTTTAAGTTTCATGGCAGAATACACAAGCAGTGGTGTCCACTAGTGCTGCCCAATGCAAAGGGCACAGACAACCTACGAAGGAATTACTTGTGTACTGATCTGATAAAACCCTAACTTCATTCACTGAATGTGTGTGTGTGTGTGTGTGTGTATAGTAATGGCATGAATTCCACCACACCATGTGTATCTTTGTATGGTTTTCCTATAAGGATGCTATAGATAGGTTTGTAACTGGGGGAAAAAAAATATTTATTTTTTTTTTTTTTGGGGGGTTTGGGATTTTACGTTGGAAGTGTCGGGACTTTCCCATTCTAACCTGCAGTACTGGTTGCTTTGGCCTTGCCAAATTTCAACTCCGTCTGTTTTTAGACCACGTTTGCCAATTGGCAAGCAATCCTGAATTGGAAGGAACTTATAACTAACCTGTAAAGTTTGGGGGTTATTTGGCTCAAGTGTAGCACCTGCTAGCAAGTACAGTCACCACCAGAAATACTTTTTTTTTCAGGGCCTGTTGGCCCACTTTTATGAAAGAAAATTCAAAGTTCCAGAAAATCAAAACCGGTTTCAGAAAAAAATAAAATCCAATTGTTTTTTAGCATTTGCAAAGACATTCAGCCTTCTGGCTTGCACATACAGGCATGCCACTCGTGCCTTCCAATTCTGGCCTTTGTCTTTCTCACAAACAGTCTTTATAAAAACTCTGTGCACATTATATGCAGCCCATTACTGCTGTGGAGCCCTCCTGACTCCTGGCAGCGAACTCCGGCTTGGGTCTTTGGCTTTCAGTGCACACATGCACTCTCTGGCTTCTCCCTTGCACGCCTGGACTCCTTGGGAGGGTGGAGCCCAGAATCATGGTCAGGTGTTTAAAAAAGACCAACATACATCTGACCACTTGGTGAGTTTGCATTTCTGAAAATCTGGACCCAGGACTGGAGACTTCATCCCACCTGGTTTGCTAAGCAATCTCCAGGCTTCAGGTCCCAAAACAGATTTTTCTAAACTATGAGTAAACTCAAGACAGTTTTACCCAATTGAGTAGAGCCCCTCAACCTGCCTGGTTGAGAATCCTTCATCACCTTGGTGAGTACCACACTGCCACATACCATATTTAGTAAAATACTTTCAATCTGCCCCCTTGGGAATCCTTCACGTGAGCCCTTAGCCCCATACAACACGAAGAGTGGTTAATTTTATCTAACTGTCATAGCACTGTGCTGCATGTAGGCAGCCTATAAGTGTGTATGGATATGCATTGGTTGTCTGTATTTGCACGCACAGCCAAATTTGACAGGAACACAGCCCCCCAATTCAATGCATGTGCATCTGGGTACCTATCTTGCGTATTTGCCAGACTTGGCTGTGTGGGTAAGTCTTTACATCCAGTGCATATTCACTTATATGGGCTTCACACAGCTTGACATTGGTACAGAAAGATAAACAAATGGCTCTCTCACTAGAAGGGGTGGAGTGCCCATGTGAATGAACCCTAAAATTAAGCTTGTACTACACGCTTCTTGATTTCTATTGTAACTGGCTATATGGCCATATACTGTACGTGGGTTGACTTTTCTTGGGACAGAGGTTCAGATCAGGCAACCCAATCCTTTCTGACTTTTTTTTTTCCAGTTAGCTGAAATAATTTTATCTAAATGTCTAGGCTTAAAGTGAATTTATTGGCATCGCATGTAACTACATGCACCCTTTTTTTTTTTTTTTTTTTTTCTTCAAAAAAAAAAAGGGTAGTTGGGATGGATACGAGTTCAAAAAGAGACCGAATAAGTTTGACAATGGCCAAAATACCAACTTATATTAGGTCTTCTTTCAGCTGAAGAGCAAGAATCCTGTAGCTATCAAACACATTATATAAGTTAATAACCGCTAAGATTTGGAGTGGGGATTGACATTGAAAATGTGTGATTATTCACTCATGTATTGAAATTTAAAACTGATGGCATCCATAATTGGAAGGACAATCAAGTGCAGTGCATAATGACCCGAAATAGTGTCCCATTTAGATTGTTTAGAATTGCTTCAGAGGTTTGGTGCTGAAGGTAATCTACTTGTGTATATCCTTTACATTTTGTGACTTCAGTTTCTGAATTCAGGAATGGTTACTTCCAATCTATCTTGGATGCATGCACTGATCTCAGTGGGGGGAAAAGGGAAAAACCTTTCCTCTACAACCCTGTTCTCAAATGAGTGGAGTAGGACTACTGCATTGTTTTATCTCACAGGGGCTTCTGCACAGTGTTCACATACTGCCCTTTGTGGCTGGTCAGTAGGGAAACCTAGGCAATTTTCACTGTATTCAAAAACATAATTGGGCTGCATGAGACCTATGCATGTTCTCCTTATCCTTCCTGATGTATATACATGAGCATTTGTATTGTTTTTTATGACAGATGTCCAAGCAACTGAAACCAATACCATCACTATTACTAGCCAGCTAGGCCGAGCACGTTTTGACTCTAAGGTTATGCTTCCATATTTCAAAAAAGGAATTCCTTATCTCGTGGGGGTGAGTTGACTTGGAACCTATTTAAAAATGTAAAATTTTAATGTGCATTGTCATGGCAAAATTGGGGCTACTGGTGGCCAATACAGTAAAAAAACAAATTTTTCTAGTTTGGCATCAACTCCTACAACTTCTCAATTGTATGACTGTAATCCTCTAGTAAAAACTTCTGCTCATCACCATGAGCCAGATTTGCATACTCTGACATGATTCGGAGCTTAAAACGGGTTATGGGAGCAAGATGGCTGCTTCCATTGCTAACCCCTGCTTCTGAAAATACTATTAACTGGAATGCTGATCCACTTTCCAAACTCGGTGGGCTGCCCATAAAAATTCAACAACGGCAGTCCCAGATTTTTCATTGGTAGCCTGTTTTTGTTGGGGTAAATCGAATTTGGATGTGTTGTGTTTTTATCTTATCGTTTGATGGAACATGTAAAAAGATGAATCCTATTTTAACTAGAACAGGGATTGTGATGTAAAACTGATCATATGTTGACATTTTCCTCTGCATGCAACAGATTATTGTTGAGAATGCACAGGGGCAGCCTGAGAGTGGCCAGGTGGTGGAACTCCAAATGGACGGAAAGGCTGTTCAGAACCTGACATCTGATGAGAATGGCAAAGCACAATATGAAGTTGATACCTCGACATTTACCAATTCAAATGTCAACTTTCAGGTGAGTGCATATTGCACTGTACAGCCACATCAGAATGGAGGTCTTTAAGTTGTCTAGTTCATTTATTTATAGCCAAATCATTCTGCAGCAGTTCAAGATAATTCTATAACTCTGTTCAGTAAGTCTAACATTCGATTGTAAGTCATACAGACAAGAATTGCACCTAAATGGTCAGAAGCCAATAAACCATCCAGCGTGTCTTCTGCTCTGTAGGAAAAGGTACTAAAGAACCCTACATTAATGCAGACAGCACATTATAAAGCTCCATTTAGTTAGGGTCAATACGAGGGCTCAAGAACCTCTGCACTATAAGACCATGGTGACACCAGTATGTAGTAAGTCTTACTTGCATAGTGACATTCCCCAAAATAAAAAACCGAACACTGGGAATGCAAAAAGTGAGCTCTCAATCATGTTGACCAATTGGGTATATTTTTTCACATATCAGAATAAAGGAAGAAAAGACTGTTCGCCATGGGCATCGGCTCACTAAAGAGACAGATTTATTTTGTAATGGGCCAAATAATAGCTTAGGAGGCAGTCACCTAGACCACTCCAGACTTGGTATATGAAAGCCTATACTACTGTACTACACCGGGCCCCATGCCGTTCTTATACACATTTTATTTTATTATGGATACATGAGTTATGATTTTGGGGTTGTATTCAATATGTGCAAGTTTTGTTCCGAGGCATTCCAAATGTAACAGGGTTTTGAGGGCGCCCCCTAGTGTCTTTGGGGCCCCTAAACCTAGTTAACTCACTATGCCTGACAGGCGGATCCTGAGCCTCCGCTATCTGGGAGCTGGGGTACATGTCTGCGGCAGTGCCTCCACCCAGTGGGGCATCTGGGGTAGGGATGTGGGGTCCCACTGGGAACATACTTGGTGCAATGAGACTGACACAGCCTAACTGGAACTAACTTTATATAGTAAGTAGCAAATGAACAACATACATGGGAAAATACAATGGAGTAACACAGATAACAATGCAATGTGGATTTTCCTCACCCACCCACTAGCACACCTGCGTCCCACCCCCCTATCTTCACCCTAATGACCGTTGGTGCACATAGGAGAGTTGGGGCCCTTTAGAAGTCCTGCTCCGCAGGGTCACTGAAGCAGCCTGAGCTGTGCAATGTCCACTCTGGACCTCAGAGTCTTTACTGTGAGTGAGGAGACAGGTGCCCTGTGGTGATACAGGGAGAGGCTTGGCTTACCCTCACAACGCAATTAACCAGGTCAGTCCGCTGCAGTCTCCTCTCACTGGATTCACCAGACGTCTGGACTCTTTGAAAACGAGTCCCTCTCTCAGCTGGTGTGGTCTTGGGTGAAGCAAGTTCTCTCAGCAGGATTCTATCTCTGTGCTGCAGTCTTTCACAGCTAGTCGCATGTCCTTTCTCTGGCTGAGCATGTGGTAACTTATAGAAGTCTTCCTGCACAGCTCTGAGGAAGGAGGTCATGGAAGTCCTCCCAGGACATTAATAGGTGATAAGAAGTCATCCAGAGCTGGGGTCTGGTGTCTATCTTCCTCAGTCTTCTCTCCTCACACACCACTTCCTGGTCACACTGTGATGATGCCACAATCATGTGACTGAAAAGGCCAAGTCCTGTGTTCAATGCTCAATGTTTTATTAACGGCATACTGAGTCCATCTGCCATCTACTGGGCATTTCAGATAATACAGCCTGTGTAAAATCCACAGGTGTTACACAAATATTGTGAGACACACTTTAAATAAGGAAATATGCAATTTCCCTATCAACATTACACTTTTACTCTTCAGTCCAAAGTCTTCCAAAGGGAAGCTATTGTATACACTTGTGGTCAAGGCCCGGTCCCTAGGATCTGCTGGTTTGCAGAACCCTCCTATCATAGGGTCATAGGTCTTGCTCCCCTTTAACTGTTTAGGCTGCGCTTTGGGCTATGAGGTGGCATCTCGTGTGTGTTTTTTTTTTTTTTTTTTTTTTTTTTTTTTTTTTTTTTTTTTTTTTAGCTTGTGAAGATTCCCAAAGGTTGGTAACATGGTTCAGTCCTGATTCAAGGGTCCCACTAAAGGGTAAACACCACTAGGTATAGGAGGAGTCCCTTATAGTGCAGTTGCACATCTCTCCCAGTAAGGAGTAAGTATCTCCAATGGTTTAGAGAGGCTGGATTAATCTTTTTATGGATAGTGTAGTACCCACTGATAATGGGGTACTTTGCCGTAGTGGTGGGCTTGAGCAAGATATGGCCATATGGTGGGACTAATTCCCCATTTTTATTTATAGTCCTTTATTGTGCACGTGTGCGCCATTCTCTGTAAATATGCATGTTGCTTGGTTTTCATAGCTGCACCAGCTTTAGAAATGCATATTCAGGGTGTGACACCCCCCCCCCCCCACCTTCCCCCAGCTCTTTGGTTTGCCACTAGGTGTAACTCTACATCTCTTGGCAAAGCCTACTTGCCCAACCCCTTTTAGGCTTGAAGAACCACAGGCCAAACAGCAGCATCATACCTGGTTGATAAGAGCGCTGCCCTTATACCCGGTCATCTTCCAAGGTTAACAGGACAAGAAGTGTAACAGGGCACAAAGTGGCACGAGTGCCTGTAAGATCAGTTTCGGTACATCTTGGTAGTTGATAACTAATGAAGCTAAAGTGAGCAAGCTGACAACGGTCAGATGCAGTGTCTCAGAAATGTAGTCAGGTGGGCAGAGTGGTAAAAACCTGGCAGCAGAAGCGGAGTCAGGAACGGAGTCAGAACCTGGCCAGGGCTAGTATCAAGCGAGAAAAGGGGGTACCAGAAAAGCAGACTGGAAGCAGGGTTTGTTCACAACCAGGGTAGGCAAAGGAGGATCAGGAGCAAATGGGGTCAACAAGCCAGGTTGGGATAAGGATGTACACAGGATCAGGTCGCAAGCAGTAGGATCTGATGACCACTCTGCAATGATCCTGAGACCTGTAGGGCTTTTAAATAGGCCAACAGGAGCCAAAGTCCATCAAACATTCACACTCATGAGCACATGCTGTAGGGTAATGTTCACGTGCATGCACAAATGCTTGTGTAGATGCGCACAGGGTTCCAATTCTGTGCACAGTTCTTGCGCATTAGCTTGAGCAAACGCATCACTGGTAACTACTGAGTGCAACATTCAAATGACATTTTAGGCACCTGCCTACGCACTTTCTGTTCATTAAAAACAAGCCCTAAAATCGCATTGGACTTTAAAGAACCTGAATAGTAGGTTGGTGCTCAATAAATGCTGACCATTTTGAAAATGAAAAAGCTGATTGGGTTGCACTATTACTTCAGTGTCGGTTAAGGTGTATTCGAATTTAATTTTTTTTTTCGTTACTTAACAGCTGATTTACAAGAACCAAGAACAATGCAATGATGGCAACTGGATTGTACCCACTTACTCCAATGATTATCGATCTGTTGGACGATTCTTCTCTCGCACTGATAGCTTTGTGCAGCTGCAGGGCCCCACAGAAGATCTGCAGTGTTGTAAAATACACAACATCCGGGTTCAGTACACATTTGGCAAAGATGCTCTGGCTGCAGGAGAAACCACCATAAAATTTGTATACATGGTGAGCATATGAAGGACTCTGGAAAGTGTTATAGGGTTCTTGGACATTTGATGGGGATAGGATCAGGGCTTTTTTCTCAGAGAATAGGTGCAGGTACTCACCTCTTCAGAGTCACTCCTTGTCTCCACCCCCCTACCCACCTCAGAGCGCTGTCCTTTGGTTCCACCCTCTGCCCACCTCCCAGTACCCAGCTTTTAGAGAATACAGAACCAAGTATCATGTTGTGGTTCTAGGTAATTTTTGTATGGGATTTGTTAATGATCACTAGAAAAGCAGTAAAATAGATTCCCTGAAGTCAGCAACAATAGACTCCTCCTAACAATAGACCCCCCCCAGCAGCAATGAATCTTCCCCTGCAACAATAGAAAAAACAGTAACATAGATCCCCCTGCAATAAGAAACAATAGACTCCCAACACTAGCCCCCCAGCAACAATAAATCCCCCCCCCCCAATAAATCCTACCCTGCAACAGTAGGTTCCCCCAAGCAACAATAAATCCTCCACTGCAAAAACGTCCCACCAGCAACAATAGATTCACCAAAAAACAATAAGGTGTGACCACCCTCCTCCTGCGCTTGGTATCCAGGCCCCTCGACCACACTCCTCCCGGGACTCACAACTGGCTTCTTAGATGGCTTAGGTCTTGCTGCCCATAACGGACTGGGGTAGTCCACCGGTACTGAAAGCAAAGAAACAAAAAAGGGCGCACCGACCTAGCGCATTATCCTCAATAGAAGGCTTTATTGAAGTAACATTAAAAAATGGCTACTCACAGACGTAGATGAAATAAGTCATATCAAGCTCAAACTCAATTGCTCAAACGTCCGGGTGTAGTCCATACAATCGTTCATAACTGATGAGTTGACGGCTGACGCGTTTCGAGGCCCAGCCTCTTCCTCAGAGCCACCTCAGCCGTCAACTCATCAGTTATGAACGATTGTATGGACTACACCCGGACGTTTGAGCAATTGAGTTTGAGCTTGATATGACTTATTTCATCTACGTCTGTGAGTAGCCATTTTTTAATGTTACTTCAATAAAGCCTTCTATTGAGGATAATGCGCTAGGTCGGTGCGCCCTTTTTTGTTTCTTTGCTTTCAACAATAGATTCACCCCTGCAACAATAGATCCCCCAGCAGCCAGCATCAATGGGCCCTTCAGCTCACCCCATTGGCCCCAGCACCCCTTTGCCATTGCATACATTCAGACTAGAGGTGCCGGAACTGCGTTCTCCCGAGTTCCCGCTGGAAAAAAAGCCCTGAATGGGATAATACAAGAATGCAAAATATTGCCAGTTACACAATGATACCCTGGATGGGTATCTATGGCAGAATCTACCCTAACAATCAGTCAGTTACTGAATAGATGGTTTTAGGATTGAGTTCTAACACTAACCCTGATTCTTTTAAAGAGATCAGTGAGCTGTAAGATCTGACTATGAAGCTCCAGGAGAACCATATATAATGCAAAAATGTCATTGCATTTAAATTGCAATCTCTTACCTGCCTCTGTAGGTGTTGATATAGACTATGTAGGCCGTGCCATTGTGTAAAAATAAAACAATTGGAGTTTTATCTCTTACTACAATCAATTCTAGTGTTATATCCTGGACATTAAGGTGTCGCATTCAACTGAACTTGTGTGTGTTTGTTTTTTAATATATTATATATTGAATGTGTTTTTTGGTGCCGTATTGTAATCTTGTGCCATACATTTGTATTTAGAAAAAACTATAGTTCACAAATTCTTTTTTTTACTTTGTCGCAGGTCATTGCAAGATCAAAGATTATGGAGTCTGGTGAACATTCTGTAGACGTGTCGCAATGTAAGTTAGACTGCCAGGAATCTCCACCCTTGTAAAATGTGCCAAGCTGTTTATTGTATAGTACCATTCTGTCTAATTCCCTATAGGAGTGGTCATTGTGAAGGTGATATTCTAAAGAGATATTAAAAGCAGCTAGCATTTGTAAGGCAAAAACCCTTGCCTCCCTTCAAGTGAGAAATGCACTATATTGTCAAAAGTATTGGGACGCCTGCCTTTACATGCACATGAACTTTATTTGCATCCCAGTCTTAGTCCGTAGGGTTCAATATTGAGTTGGCCCACACTTTGCAGCTATAACAGCTTCAACTCTTCTGGGAAGGAAGGCTGTCCACAAGGTTTAGGTGTCTGAGAACGTTTGACCATTCTTCCAGAAGCACATTTGTGAGGTCAGACACTGTTAGACGAGAGAGCCTGGCTTGCAGTCTTCGCTTTCATACCAAAGGTGTCCTATTGGGTTGAGTTCAGGACTGTGCAGGCTAGTTAAATTCCTCCACTCCAAACTCGCTCATCTGTGTCTTTATGGACCTTGTTTGCGCACTGTCAAGTATTGGGACAGGAAGAGGCCATCCTCAAACTGTTCCCACAAAGTTGGGAGCATGAAATTGTCCAAAATGCCTTTGTATGCTGACGCCTCAGGAGTTCCCTTCACTGGAACTAAGGGGCCAAGCCTGACCCCTTTAAAATAACCCCCCCCCCCCACACACACACACACACACACATCCACTAAATGATTGGACCAGTGCACAAAGCAAGGTCCATATAGACCTGAATGGGTGGTCCTCCAAGATCGTAGAGGTGATCAGAGACTATCTTGTCACCTCTATGGCCAGCCACGCAAGCTGTTGGAGCGTTTCTCAGGAGTGAAGTAAAACTGGTAAGCCTAAAAAAAACACCAGTGGCGGGGGAACCCCTTCTCCTGCTTCTGAAAGTGATCCAGCAACTAATTAGCTGCTTGGACCACTTTAAATTATGAGAGAACCTCATGATTCAATTTTAGTATCCTCTGACCACCTTAAACGAACCTTAAAGATTCTGAAACCACATGAAAAAAGGTGTTGGGGCCAAATAATTTTTTAGTCTCATTTGAGCAGAACACCTAAGGATATGTCTGGTGGAAATCCAATACAGCTCACTATACAAATAACCTCATTCCTACAGTAAAGCCTGGAAGTGGTAATATCCTATTATGGGGATGTTTCTCTGCAGCAGGGACTGGAGCACTTGTCAGGATAGAAGGAAAAATGGATGGGGCAAAAGGCCATCTAAGGAAAATCTGCTGCCCCCTGCCAGAAAGTTGTCAATGGGAAGGTGGTTTACCTTCCAACATGACAATGACCCAAGGCACCCAGAAAAAATGAACGCACAGTGGTTGAAGGAGAAAAAGGTGAATGTCCTTGCATGGCTTAGTCAGAGCCCAGACTTGAATCCCATTGAAAATCCATGGAATGACTTGAAGACTGCAATCCACAAACTGTCACCATCAAATTTAACTGCACTTGAGCAGTTCTGAAAGAGTGGGAATAATATTGCAAAGTCTAGATGTGAAAAGTTAGTAGAGACATATCTCAACAGACTAAAGGCTGGAATTAAAGCAACAGGTGGTCCAAAAAAAAAAAAATACTAACAAATGGGGTGTGATCCTTTTTCCAACTCTTGATATTCTTATTCATTTTTTTTTTTTTTCCCTAACATGTTGGTGTTATATCTTTTTACCTGGATGTTATAAGTTGCACTTATGCAGCTGGATAAAACAAAGGGATATGTGGGGGATTATTTTCTATATCCACTGTATGTTTTGGGGTTCTAAATTATTTTCTGGAAAAATGTTTTTTACATGTAGGAGAGAAGTGTCAGAATAGGCTTGGGAAGCAAGCGGGGTAAATGTTGTGACAAACACTATAATGAACATAAAAAATCCTAAATCAAAACTGTAAGCACACGAACGTAAAAGATAGTGACAAACTATAAAGTGCACCTGCATTTAAATTCCCACACTATTTCAATTGGTGCAGAAAAAAAGTCCCAACACTCCAATGTAATAGTGAACAACATGTTACAGTGCACACTTTTACACTGTGAAATCTTCCACCATGCCTCCATGCCCAAATATAGGTAAAAGCTTACCAAAATGCCATGGCACTTTAAAAATGTCTCAGCCGGCAAACAGCAGAGATCGGCACAAACTGCAATACCTGATGACCTCCCAGAGCCAAGGGGGTTTTGGTAAGATTTTACTTGTATTTGAGCATGAAGGAATGGTGGACGATTTCACGGAGTGTGCACTATAACAAGTTGTCCACACTTGTATTAACCACTTCAGCCCCGAAGAATTTACCCCCTTCCTGACAGGCCCTATTTTGCGAATCGGCACGGTGTTACTTTAACGAAAAAAAGCCACAATTTTGAAAAAACAATATTTTTCACATTCTGATCAATTTTTTAACATTTAGACCAATTTGTATTCTGCGAAATATTTTTGGCAGTGTATTTTGATTAGTTTGTGCAAAAGTTTATCGCGTCTACTAACTACGGGAAAGATTTGTGTCATTTTTATTTTTTCTAGTAATGGCGGCGATCTCTGCAATTTTTTATTTATTTTTTTTGGTTTGCGGAACTGCGACATTGCGGCAGACTTATTGCACCCCTAACTGAAATTTGACACTTTTGGGGGTACCAGTGACATTACTACAGTAAGCGGTGCTAAAAATATGCACTGTTACTGTAATAATGCTATTGGCAGGGAAGGGGCTAACCCTGTGGGTGATAAAGGTGTTAAATGTGAGCCTAGGGGAGTGATTCGAACTGTGGGGGGGGGGGCGTGGCTTCTGAAATTACCATAGACATGTGATCCTATATAGGATCACATGAGCTCTATGATCATCCCAGGGAGAAGGACAGTCGGCTGTGTTTACAACAGCTGACCGCCCTCTCTCAGCGGGAAACTATTGCGGGTGTCAGGCGGCAATCGGAGCCGCCTACCCGCTGTATCGGCTTCCCTGCTTACAAGTGGGAGCGTGCCGTTGGCCGCGTGCGCTCACCCCCTAGACTCCCGAGAGCGAGCGCCATACATGTACGGCGATTTGCCTGGGAGCCTGCCGCAGTACATCTGCGGCCAGTGGTCTTGCACTGGTTAAACTGGACTTGCACATTGTAGTGTTGGGACGTTTTTTCTGCTTTGTTGGAATTTAAAGGCATGTGCACTTTAAGATTATGTAAGTCACTGTATCGTTTGGGTTCAGGTGTTTAGTTTTGATTTTATATGTTCCATTGTGTTTTGTCACAATATTTTAATCCCCTTTTTTTTTTTTTTTTTTTTTTTTTCCCACTGAAGTGATTTAGGCCCCTTTCAGTTTTTCAGGCAGACCTGCCATGTAACCTTCTGGACCAGCAGGTGTCAATGGACTTGTCTATTGACACCTACCTAACTTCAATCCAAACCGATCCACTATAAAAAGAGGGGGATCATCCCCCTCCATCTAGGCCGATCAGATTAAAGGGCAGTCGGGTGTAAATGGAGAAGTCAGTTTATACCCGTCGGTCCATATAACAGAGGGGGCTCTGTCCATGTCCGCTCTGCATAAACTGACCGGTCACGGACCTGTCATCCCCATGGTTTGCTCTGATCAGCAGACTGATCCCCTGCTGAGCAATTTGGATTCCTCCCCATGTGAAAGCTGCCTTTTTAGTAGTGTTTAAAAGCCCCGTACACACGCGTCGAAAATTGGTAGGGTATTTTCGTCCGACGACCGATCTGCCGATTTTCGGCTTGTTAGTATGATGCTTCCGACAACCAACTCCGACTTTTCGGCCGAAAAAAATCTGGTGTGCAGACTATAAAATTTTTGTTGGCCGTCAACATAACGGCCGATTTTCCGTGCAGTCAGTACAGATTTCGACAGGGAAAAATCTGATGAGCAAGTCTGGGCATGCTCAGTGATGAAAGAACACAAAGAAAGCAAACCAACACATGACATCACTTCTGAAGTAGAATTTTGTTGGGCGAGAAAATTTGTGTGTAGTCTAGGCACATTCCAACCAACAAAACACCACTCTGGACAAAAGACGGAGGATCGGTCGGCCGAATCGCTGCATGTGTACGGGGCTTAAGTTTGTTTTACCAAAAGATTAGGCTCTGTCCCTCACAAGCAAGAAGCAGTCAAAGTGCGATCCTTTTTAATAATTCTAAACCAAACTTATTACAATGTGCTTTCCTCTCATCTCAGCTCGTCAAGGAGAATTCAACCTAACCTACGAGGCATCACCTGATCATGTCCCTATTGTTCAATATGCCATACAGTACATGCTGAAGGATGAGATGGTGGGAGATGTCATTAATCTCAATTTGGAGAAATGCTTCAAAAACAAGGTACATGGGAAACTTTTTTTTTTTTTTTTTTTTTTTTTTGTCTAGAATATGTAGAAGATATGGCCTCCAAGAACTGTGCTTGGTTGATAGGTTTGTCATGTGCCCTGAATAGACTTGTTCAGCTTTACCTTTTTATCTGTACTCCGAGGAAGGGACATGTGGACAATGATCAGGTCCTGGACTGCATATAGGAGCTTTCAAAATGGCAGCATACAGAAGTCATTCATTGATTGTAGCTGGTTTATTTTGCTTTTACATTAGGCTGGATTTACCCTGTTCCATTTGCATGCACCATATAATAATTCACATGTATGGATGTGAATAGGCTCATAGATTTTTTTTTTTTTTTTCCCCTTTCATGCTAAACTGTAGATACGAATGGACCAGCCAAATATTAAAAAATGAAATTTCTTTGCAATATGCGTTTTCATGCAGCAAAATTCTTGCATTTGGACAAGTATGAATGAGCCCTTAGACTGGGTCTCTATAGATGTCTAATCTATAGTTTCAGGGGGAAATTAAACATTTAAACTATGTGAACCTGAAACGTTTGATAATGGACCATGCAGTATGTTATCCTTCAGGCACCTAGTTAACAGTTAAATTGAATTGCACAGTATGTATTGTGTGATGCTTATGGTGGGTGTTTATAAAGATAATTTAATTTATGTGAGGTACATAATGTCTCTTATCGTGAGGGGGCTGCACCTGCATTCTTTTTTTCTTTAATTTTTTTTCTTGATTCTGACTTAATTCAGCCCGTGCTCCCTTAATTCAGCCCGTGCTCCCTTAATTCAGCCCGTGCTCCCTTAATTCAGCCCGTGCTCCCTTAATTCAGCCCGTGCTCCCTTAATTCAGCCCGTGCTCCCTTAATTCAGCCCGTGCTCCCTTAATTCAGCCCGTGCTCCCTTAATTCAGCCCGTGCTCCCTTAATTCAGCCCGTGCTCCCTTAATTCAGCCCGTGCTCCCTTAATTCAGCCCGTGCTCCCTTAATTCAGCCCGTGCTCCCTTAATTCAGCCCGTGCTCCCTTAATGTGACTTTGCCATGGGGAAAAATGTGAGGACTACCATATTTAGCCCTCTTTTGAAGAAAAAAGCTGCCTGTCTTATGTGGCTTCAATACTTAGAAGTGGATCAAATGTGCCGTAAACGAATGATGGGTTCTCAACCTCTTACCCCCAGAGGAACCCCTATAATTTCCGGTTTTGAAGAAGCCTTGCTAAAACAAATTCATTGGAGGTCTGAGAAAATTTACTTACGTTGGTAGCCAGTAGGAAGAAGGCCACCCTTTTCAGTGGTGGTCAGAATGTCATCATTACAGACAGCAAGTAATTGTAAGTGGTGTCCTGCTCTTAGCTTTGTCAAGTGGTTTTGGCCCAGGAATTATGCAGGCACCAAGAAATGCAAGATCATTCAACCCTCAAGGATCAAGCTCAAGAAACCACTAGCAACCTCTGGAGGAACGTGGGGTTCCATGGAAATCTGGTTGAGAATGGCTGGCTGGTTTAGAATTTCCTTATCAAAATTTCCTTATGACGCTTTAGGTCAAAAATTCAAAGCCTTTGAAACCAAAGCAGTTGCCAGCCTTCATACACTCCATAATCTCTTTAGGAAAAAATAAATAGTTGACTCCTATCTGTTGGGAACCATTTGTGCCTAACGACAGCTATGGAAAAACTCAGTATTACATGCTATTTATACAATTTTAAATTGCTCTCTTCCAGGTTTCTGCTAACTTCACATCAGCAACAGAAACCCCTGGCTCTACTGTTGGCTTGGAAGTGAAAACCAGCTCAGACTCTTCCTGCCTCATTCGTGTCTTTGATTCAAGCCTCCTGCTTCTTGATGCAGGGCAGGCTTTTTCTGCTGCTACGGTAAGATATTGATGCGATTGAGCTCACTTAAAATTATGCATTTCAATACAAGACCTAAAAATACATGAAGGTGGGGCATAACCAAACACAGGGTTTTGTGTTGTGAACCTTTTTTATCCATGAGTTATGTGTGCAGAGAAGATTTCACAACAAATAATCTCCTGGGGCTGCTGTTAGCTGCAGTGTGCATGACGTTGTACTTTCTGGGCGAGCCCACAAATGGTTGTGGTTGTACTCGGTGTATCAATACTGGTCCCTCTTAACTATTAACAATTGTTGCTGGGGTCAGTAAATAGGAAATGTGAAGACCCGTGGTAAGGGGGTGAGGGCAGAAGGGGATCTGGCAAGAGGCTGTAGCACAAACCTAGTAGCAAATATGAAGACCCTTTAAGTGTATGCATTGATAAAGCTTTGTTATTTTTTGGATAGTGTAGGAAAGGAATCAGTCTGCGTCCCACTAGATGGATTCACTCTCTATTTGAACTGGTAACACCAGTCACCAACGCCAAGCAAGAAATCCAAAATATAAGTTGTTGCAAGAACAAGAGGCAAGGGTAAAACTTCTGACCACTATCTGAAGAAAACTCTCCTGACTTTGGAGTTTTCTTTTGTGCCTAGATCTCTTCAGGACAGAAAGTAAAGGGAAATCTCCCCAATGGGACAAAGATGGGAAACAAACTGATGGTCGTTTTTTACCCTTCCTTACTTCTGGTCAAAAGTCCAGAAAAGTTTTGCTATACATATGTAAAACCCTCAGTAGTTGCTGATTGCTCTGGACTGATCAGGGTACCACAGGCTGCAGGATTGATTGCTTCTCCCTGCTTCCTGGAAAGCTCCAGAACACAGGAGTGTCTGGAGCAGTCTGAATATTGATTAGGTCCCAGCAAATCCCTGGGGAGGCGTGCTCAGAAGGTGGCTGCAGTGAACAGAAGTGGATAAATAAACCTGGAATAGTCAGTGTTCCTATCCAGTAGGGGGAGCACCCAGCCTGGAGGGCTGCCATCCTCTCAGGTATCCCAGTACCTCTATCAAGAACTCAGGAAGTCCCCAGCTAAGCTATGCCTATGGTTCGGGGGGGGGGGGGGACTACTTCTGAGAGACATCAGACTAAACAAGGGATTCTTCATCTAGGATCCAGTCTGGAGAATCCACTAAGTAACTGTTTGCCTGGATCTGAGGGAGGGATTCAAAGACTTGAGTATAGACCTGAGGGCAGGATCTGGGTAATTGCAGCGGTTCCCTCCCTGTTGTAGAGACGGACTTGCCTGCCCTGGAACATTGCTTATGGTGTCTCAGTGCTGTCCATTCCCAGAGCTATTGCTAAGGGACTTTTCTAAGGAGTAGCTGCAAAAGAAAGTCTACCTATTTAACCATTTTGGAGTACCCAACAGCTTCCTCTACCCTAGCCAAGATATTCCGCAATAAACTAAGGAAACCCCTAGACTATTCACTTAGCCAGAACTGTGGATACTGCTGTGCACCTGAGTGCCTTTACAATGGTTGGAAAATGCACCTGGGACAATAGCAGGACTAGCCAAAGAGTCTGCACTACACATTCAACTTAATGTTGACCTGAATGTAATTCTTTCCTATTGTTACAGGTGTATAACTCTCTTCAGTACACCAGCCTGAGTGGATATTATGCAGCAGGATTCAATGTAGAACCTCCTCGGCCACCCTGTATTGATAATAATAAACAGATCCTACTCGATGGTACTTATTGGCAACCTGTTAGCTTCCCTGAGGAAGAAGATGTCAGCAAGGTTTATAGTGTAAGTATTCACTGCTCACGGTCCACAAGCCTACACTGCAGAAAGCAGTAGAGCAGGGGTGTCAAACTCCATTTCATCCTGGGCCGCATCAGCATTATAGCTGCCCTGGGCCGGTTGCATTTGTAAAACTATATAAAATTTGTCCAGGGCTTCTTTTCAGTGAATCGGTGCAGGGACGCAACCACATTCTCCCCCCACACTGAACCACATCAAATCATTAAATGGGGATATGGCCAAATTGCACAGTGGCAGGATCTTAAAGGGGCAATAAATACTAGGAGTGTTTTTATGCGTAGCTCAGGGCACGTTCTGCAGAGTGCAGTTTCAGAGTCAGAGGTGGCAGAACGGCTAAAAAAAGATATGATGTGCAGATATATAATTTAGTACTGTTTAAAGAAGGCCATTTGGTAATGTTTCCAATTCTGCATTAATGCATGTCCCAAAATACATCAGTATCACTTGGCTTGAAAAAGCCCCACTATTGATCAATGACAAGCCATAATTTGTGAATGTTGGTGAAATCACCCCAACTTCTGGAAGACGGGTACCGGCTCCCCCCGAAAAGGTGTCAAATGTGGCAGCAGAGGGGAGGGGGACCGGGTGGGAAGGAGGCAAATAAGCGGAGCTTTCCCTTTTTGTTGGAGCTACGCTTTAAGTTTGCCATGGGAAAATCATTTTGCTATTGTCAGGAGCAATTAGACCTTCAATATTTAGCATTTCAATATATCCGTTTTGCTCACCCCTGGTTGTCCGCCTGCACTAGGCAGGAGGCTTTTCCTTGGTTTCCTTGGTCCCGTGATCATTCAGACTATAACTTGTACAGCCGCGGCCAAAAGTTTTGGGAATGATACAAATGTACATTTTCACAAAGTCTGCTGCTTCAGTGATTTTAGATATTTTTGTCAGATGTTACTATGATATGCTGAAGTAGAATTACAAGCATTTAATGTGACAAAGGCTTTTATTGACAATTGCATTAAGTTTATGCAAAGAGTCAATATTTGCAGTGTTGATTCTTCTTTTTCAAGACCTCTGCAATCTGCCCTGGCATGCTGTCAATCAACTTCTTGACCACATCCTGACTGATGGCAGCCCATTCTTACATAATCCATGCTTGGCGTGTCAGAATTTGTGGGGTTTTTGTTCACCTGCCTCTTGAGGATTGACCACGTTCTCAATGTGATTAAGGTCTAGGGAACTTTGTTCCCCAAGCCACATAGTTATCACTTTGGCCTTATGACAAGGTGTTCCATCATGCTGTAAAAGGCATTGTTCCTCACTAAACTGTTCTTGGATGGTTGGGAGAAGTTGCTCTCCGAGGATGTTTTTGAATCATTCTTTATTCATGGCTGTGTTAGGCAGAATTGTGAATGAGCCCACTCCCTTGGATGAGAAGCCACCCCACACATGAATGGTCTCAGGATGCTTTACTGTTGGCATGACACAGGACTGATGGTAGCGCTCACCTTTTCTTCCCCGGACAAGGTTTTTTCAGAATGCCCCAAACAGTTGGAAAGGGGCTTTATCAGAGAAAATAACCTTACCCCAGTCCTCAGCAGTCCAATCCCTGTAACTTTTGCAGAATATCAGTCTGTCCCTGATTTTCCTGGAGAGAAGTGGCTACTTTGCTGCCCTTCTTGACACCAGGCCATCCTCCAAAATCTTCTTACTGTGCGCACAGATGTACTCACACCTGCCTGCTGCCATTCCTGAGCAAGCTCTGCAATGGTGGTGCCCCGATCTCACAGCTAAATCAACTATAGACAGTCTTGTGCTTACTGGACTTTCTTGTGTGCCCTGAAACCTTCACAAATGCTAATGTTTATTGAATTAAGTTCATTTTCATGGCAAAGAGGGACTAATGTTATGAAGAGTGATCTGATGAATTGCAAATTGTCATTGCTAATATTTTGTCATTCTCAAAACTTTTGGCCACGGCTGTAAGCAGCAAGTAACAAAGTGAAACCCTTAACCTGTACTGCAGCCTTTTAGAGATTGGTAACTTGGCCAAGAACTGCAGAGGCACTAGGATTTACATATCATAGTAAATGGTGACTGCCGATGCCTGAACATATAAGGCTCTGTCCTTCTGGAGAGAAAGCACATGAAGAGGGAGGATCTGTGAGGCAAAAGAGATGCCCATAAGTATTTAACTACACAATACCTGGCATACATTCACCTGTCCTAGAACTTTAGCCTATTATTGAAAATAACGTGATGCGTTGTTTGGTTTTTTGTTTTCTTTTGGTCCCCTAAAAGTAATACCACAAATACCTGTTGATCCTGTCAGTGAAGTCCACCTAATGCAGCTTCCTGTGATGGTGTGACAACAATGCTGCACTGAGCAGAGTTGTCCCTCCCAGGAAGGCGGTGCCTGCTTGCATTAGTGTGCTGAGAAGATGTTGCAGGGGGTGTGGCTATCAGCATTGTCACTGAGTCACAAGATGTAGCTTGTCAGTCGGCACCTGGCCACACCCAGTCCTACCCACTGCTCTCTGCTACCTTGTTTGCTGAAACACTCCCCTGTAAGCTGCAGTGTCAGGATTGGGGGGAGCTTGGGCTTGTTTAGACTCCTAGTAGTACTTCTGATGTGGAAAAAAATGATACTAGATAGATGTACTGTATAAAAGCAGGGCTTTTTTTCAGCGGGAACGCAGTTCTGGCACCTCCAGCACTGAATGCCATGGCAAGGGGTGCTGGAAGGTCTACTGATGCTGGCTGCTGGGGGATCTATTGATGCTGGAGGGGATCTATTTTTGCACGGCAATATATTGTTGCTGGTGGAGGATCTTTTGATACTGGGGGTTAATTGTTGCTGGAAGGTATCTACGGTTTAGGGAGGGGTCTACTGTTGCTTGCTGCTAGAGTCTATTGATGGTTGCTGGGATATCTTTTGTTGCTGCTGGGGGGAGTCTATTGCTGCTGTCTGTGGGGGATCTATTTTATTGCTTTTCTTGTTATCATAACCTAATTCCATACATTCCACTACAAAATTATACTTGGCTCTATATTCTCTAAAATGGGCTGTACTGGAAGCTGGGTAGGGGGTGGATTCAAGGGTCGGTGCTCGGAGGTGGGTAGGGGTGGAACCAAGGTTTAGTGCTCGGAGGTGGGTAGGGGGCGGAGACGCAAAGTAACTTAGAAGGGGGAGTTCTGCACCTATTCTCTAAGAAAAAGCCCTGTATAAAAGTATTGCTTTGGGCAGGCTTACCTTGTATCCAAGCAGAACAAGTCCACAAACAAAATGTATTCGGAAGAATTTTTTATTTTTATTTTTTTCTGGCTGTCATCCCTGAATTTTAATCACTGGACACTGAAAAAGTATATAGATCAGGAATTCTTCGTTTTGCATACATGTTCCTGGGCTGAGACCTAAAGCTGATCTTCTTCACTGCCTCTGAGCACCACAAACTAAACGCTATTTAATTAAGTTGGCTTGAGAAAGCCAACTTACTGAAATCCTATTTAAACTTCTTCTTTCTTCTTCTTTCTTCTTTCTTCTTCCAAAATTTTTGGACACTAACTCCTCCTAGACCGTTCAAGCTACATACTCCAAACTCGGCACAGACCTTCATACTGTTCTGACTCGGTGTGCTATTATCTTTTCAGACTGGTTTGAGTTACGGTTTTCTTAAAAATTAATATTAAAAATCATAAAAATGTCCATAGACTTGCTAATCATGCTAGCGACATGGCTAGTCACTTGCTAATCATGCTAACATGCTAGCAACTTTGCTAATCATGCTAATGATGGTAGTCACTTGCTTGTAATGCTAGCAATATGTTTTAAACTTTTTAAACTTTCTGGTCAGGCTTTCTCAAGCCAACTTAAAGTTTGTCTCCACAAACTTTTTTTTTTCTAGTTCATTTTTAATATTAAAAGCAATCCCCCCCACCTATCCATGTCTCCACGCTTTTTATTCTGAGAAATTGCTTTGAAAAGCGCCCCTTAGCATTTCTGGCTGTGGCCATCTTAAGTAAGGGCAGATGTTTTATGCAGCATTTACTTCCTGCCCTTGGCTCAAGTATGCATGCAGGAGAGTGTGCTGAGCTGAGAAAACCCCTCCTCCTCTCCTCCCCCCCTCCTGAAGATTTCTGGGATGTAGGACATTTGCCTAGGCATGGAAATCGGTAAGTAACTTAAATGTGGGGGGGGGGGGAACTTTTGAAAACAAGTAAACATGATATACTTTCTATTTACTAATGCTAGCAGCATAAAGATTATAATTAATAAATGTTGATTGGGAGATTGACGCTATAAAACTTAAAGCACTGAAGCTATTGGATTAGCATGATGTTCCAGGCAGCCAGCATCTTCAGGAGGTCAGCAAAGGTGGCCTTTGTACTACAGTGCCGGCTAGGCATCTCTAAACGGCAACATATAATATAAATATATAAATATAAATTTATTTTTTTTCAGTGCGGTTCTGCACATTGTTTGTTCTCATCCCATTTCTTTCCCTTTCAGAGTATCGGTATGCACGTGATCAGTGATACGCCCTCTCAGCAGCCACAATTGTGCTCATCACGGTCACCTTTTTTTCAACCAACGTTTTTTGGACAGCCGGAATTTGCTGCTAGGCCTATGGCATTTTCTAACTCCATAACTTCTGACTCCTTTGCAACTGCAACAACTACTGTATCAGGTAAAAGTTCATGTGCTACATGATCTCTTAAAACCTTATAAAAACTATAATGTAATACATTCTGTATGTTATGAAAAATGTGTAAAAAAATTTTAAGATAGTTGCCAAAAATCTTTTTTTTTTTTTTTCTTACTATTTAACCACTTAAAGCGGAGTTCCACCCAAAAGTGGAACTTCCGCTTTAGGGAGTCCTGACCCCCTGACATGCCACATTTGGCATGTCATTTTTTGTGGGGGGCAGGTACCTAGTTTTGACAGGTACCCGCTCCCACTTCCGCTCGGAGCGGCGCCCTGAAAGGAAGTTCTCCTCTCTCCCTCCCTCCCTGCAATCTTCTGGGACACGTCAGAGGTCCCAGAAGATTTCCGGCCAATGAAGACGCGCAGCGCGACTCGCGCATGCGCAGTGGGTACCCGGCTGTGAAGCCGCAAACTGTCACAGCCGGGTGCCCACAGCAGTGATGCCGGTGCCGAGGGAGAGGTGATGCTGGTGACCGTTGGACAGGTGAGTGAATGGCTGGAACTCCGCTTTAAGCCCCGGAAAAGATTTTACCCCCTTCCTGACCAGGGGTTTTTTTTTTTTTTTTTTTTGATCATGCGCTATAAACAGAGCGTAAATTTTGCAAAAATAACAATATTTTTCACATTTTTTTTTTGTGTAAATGATTTTTATTGAAAAATTAAATGCATACATTGCAAATGAACAACCGTACAAATACAGTAACATATTGACATGGTACAGGCTTAACGAAACACAACAGTACAAGCCGAACAGTGCCTGTCCCATGGGTGGGGGAGGAGGGGGGTGGAGGGGGGAGGGAAAGGTACAGGTTAGGTGAGGTAGAGTGGAGTAAGGATGCAGTAAAGAACAATGATGTCAGTACATTAGAACTGGTCTACAATGTTGTTGCCCAGAAGTTCCATTGAGAGTTGAAAGATTGCAACTTCAATTGGTTGATGGCGATAGCCTTTTCAAATTGATCGTTTTTAATAATGAAACCACCTCTGACAAGTTCGGGGCATCGGGTGTTCTCCATTTACGTAGGACTACCGTCCTGGCCGCCAGAAGAACATGAGTCACCCAAGGTCTATACATGACGGGGATTTTATCTATACCTAGATTTAATAAAGCCATAGCTGGGGACGGTGAGGTCAGGCAACCCGTGTGAGAAGATATGTAAGAAAACACTTGGTTCCAAAAACTGCGTAGGGAGGGGCACGACCATAGTATGTGAAGCAGAGTGCCCACCTGGGAGCACTCCCTCCAGCATAGTTGGGAATATTTTGGGGAGAAGCCCGCCAATCGAAAGGGGGTGTAGTACCACCGATTCGTTATCTTGAGAGCCATTTCCCAGTGGGTGGCACTGTGAATATTTGTGAATCGCTGTGAGAGCTGCCTTCCACTCAGTAATAGAGAAGGTCGCAGTCAGGTCCCTGTCCCATCTGAACATGTGTGTAGTCTTGTGAAACGTCACATTGTCCAGCAATATATTGTAGTAGGTTGACAGTCTAGGGGAATGTCCCGATGTGTCTGTGAGTGCGTCCCATATTTTCCCGTCCACGGTTATTTTGCATAATGGGTGAGATAGTAGGAAGTGCGTTACCCTGAGCACTTGGTAAAAGGAGTTGTGCGGGAGTGCATACTTGCGAATGAGGTCGGGAGTTGAGAGCAAAGTGCCGTTATCATAGAAGGAGTTAAGTGACCTAAGGCCCCAACTAGTCAGTAAGCGTGTGGGGAGATCAGGTATATGCAATCGGAGAATAGAAATCGGTAATAAGGTTTCGGACAGAATGTCTCTTCCATTGAGCGAGACTGGAGAGTGACGCCACACCCTCAGCGAAGCTTGCATAGTAGGAGGCAGTAAGTGAAGGTCCCAAGCCTTCCATTTATCACTCAAAAGCAGCGCTTTGAGGTCCGAAATGGGTGCAATGTCTCTCTCCAGGTCCACCCAAATCGGGTGTTCGGCAGAGTTTAGCCAATGTCGTAGCTGAGCCAAAACCGTGGCCCAATAGTACGTCGGTATGTCCGGAATTGATGCCCCCCCAAATTGTTTCTTCCGAACTAGAGTCGCGAAAGCACAGCGTGGGTGCTTGCCCTCCCACACGTAGGTCGTCAAGGTCCTAGATAGTTTGAGGAGGTGCGTCATAGGGAAATGGATAGGGAGAGCCCTGAACAAATACAGCAGTTGTGGCAAGATAAACATTTTGTACGCCGCCACCCTGCCGCTCCATGAGAACCACAGGGGGCGCATGCGAGATATGTCGGCATTGATCTTTGCCTGTATTCTGGACATATTTGTTGAGAGCAATTTGGCAGGGTTTGCTGGGAGATCTATACCCAAGTAGTGTATTTTATCCGAAGACCATGGAATAGGAATATTACTCGCGAGAGATACCTGGGAGGTGGAGGAGACCCCCATGTTAAGGACCGTGGACTTAGATGCGTTTAATTTGTAGTACGATACCTTACTGTATGCCTGAAGTGTATCGTAAGCCGCTGGGAGGGACGTGTGCGGTTGGGTAAGCATTAAGATAATATCGTCCGCAAAAAGGTTTATCTTATGATGATAGGAAGGGAGGGAGAAGCCCATTATACAGGGGTTAGATCGAATGGTCTCCGCCAAGGGCTCAATGACCAAGTTAAAAATCGACAGAGAGAGGACATCCTTGACGGGTGCCATTCGATATATGGAATTGTTTGGACAGAGTGCCAGCAGTGTTTACCCGAGCCGTCGGGGAGGAGTACAGCGCTGTAATAGCTGACAGTATTGGGCCCCGAAAGCCAAACTTCAACAACGTGGCTCGCATGTACCCCCAGTGGACCCTATCAAATGCCTTTTCGGCGTCCAAAGTGAGTAGCACCGACGGGGTTTTGGATGTATGAGCTAGATGCATGATTCCTAGGACCCTTCTAGTCGCGTCCGACGTCTGTCTACCAGCCGTGAATCCCATCTGGTCTTTATGTATAAGGGACGGCAATATAGCTTGCAAGCGTTTGGCGAGTATACGGGCGTATATTTTGGCATCGGAATTAAGTAAGGAGATGGGGCGAAAGTTAGCAGGGGTGTTGGGTTCTTTCCCTGGTTTGGGTAGCGTGACAATGTGGGCCCCTAGTATGTCAGGTGGGAGTAAAGACACCTCCATGGCCTTGTTAAACACTGCAACTAAAGTGGGGCTCGTGAGGTGGGACGTGAGCTGGAAGAATTCATTTGAGAATCCATCCGGCCCTGGTGATTTACCCTTGGGCAAGGAGGAGATGCTGGTTTGGACTTCAGACAGTAGAATCGGTGAATTCAACGATTCCAGTTGGTCAGTAGTGAGAGATGGCAGGGACACGGCCGCGAGGAATTGATCAATATCCGCTGCTGTCGGTTGGTGTTCGCTAGGGTCGTTCTGTAAGTTATACAGTGCGCCGTAGAAGTTAGCAAATTCGTCGGCTATGGCCTGCGGGTGTGTGATTTTCGATTTGGTCGAGGGTTGCAACAGATGTGCAATCCTTGACTTAGCCTGTTTGTGTTTAACCTGATTGGCCATATATTTCCCCGCTTTGTTAGCTTGAAAATAATGTTGTTGTTTAAGGTATTGGAGATGTTTGTCTGACTGTTCTAGGAGTAGGAGTCTAAGGTCCTGTCTCAGCTTAATCAAAGCCGTCGAGTCCGCTTCGTTCGGTCGTGCTTTGTTGGTCATTTCCAGATTGTGAATGTCAGTCGTTAGGGATGATATCTTGTCCCTCCTCTGCCTCCGAAGCCGCGACTGCTGCTGGATGCACACCCCTCTGATGAAGGCCTTGAGTGCACCCCACAGCACCTACGGGTCGGAGACAGAGGGTTCGTTAATGGCAAGGAACTCGTGTATCTCCTTGTTGAGTCTATTACGACACCCGTCGTCCTGCAAGACCCGGGAGTCACATCTCCAGATACGTGTCGGGGAGAATTTGGCGGATTCCTCTATGGTCAATTCCACCACCGCATGATCGGACCAGGTGATGTCAGCGATCTCAGAGGAAGTCGCCCTATTCAGCAAAAGTAAGTCTACACAGAATAAATCTATCCTGGAATAGGAATTATGTCTAGGAGAGAAAAAGGAATAGTCCCTCTCCGCTGCATGTTGGCATCGCCAAACATCGTACAGCTTCTCTTTATGAAGAAGGGGCCCCAAGGACTGCCGTCGATCCCGGGGGGACGCCGAGGTGTCCAACCCAGGGTCGACGACAGTGTTGAAGTCCCCACACAACAATAAATGACCATATTTAACATCATATACTTGCGGGAGAACTCTCTTCAGGAACCGAAGTTGGTGCGAGTTTGGTGCGTAGAGCACACACAGTCATTGGCATGCCATTTATGTCACAGGTGGTGGTGATGAACCTGCCGTCAGGATCCAGTACAGTCTTGTGGATTGTGACCGCCAAAGTGTCTCTAAACGCTAGCGTTACAGGAGGCAAACAGGATCAGTGGAAAGTTCTTGTGGGTACAGCGAGGTTGACTGTCAACCTGAAAGTGTGTTTCCTGTACAGCTAATATGTCAGCTTTCCGTGAGGTAGCCTCCTTCCACAGAGAGCGCCTTTTTGCGGGGTGATTGAGACCGTTCGCGTTGATGGATATCACCTTAATGGTCATGGGGAGACATAGGGATCCTTAGAGCTGACCTTTGGGCGTACAAAACAGAACAAAAATGCATCAGTTGCGAATCATCCTTACTGTCCAAGGGGGAGGTAGCAGGGGAAGGAGGGATAGGTATGAGAGCAAAAGAAAACAAAAAGCATAAGAAATGGACTGTCTCGGCAGTCCGAGAGCGGAACCATCCGCTAAAAAAATAACAGGAGGCCAGATAGAGGTACTATCCGTGGCCTAGGACAAAAAACGTGGGTCCTCAGTGTGCGTTGGGGCTGGAGTGCACTGACGGAGACCTGGAGGATCTTTTGCGCGATGCTACTTGCCATTCAGCTTCCAATGGGCGTAAAGGTGGAGAGAAGGGCGGCAAAGCCTGATCCGCCGGCAGTATGTTCCATCTACGGAGCACTGAGATCCCTTCTTCCAGGGATCTAATAGCCACAGATGAGCCTTCATGGGTGACCAGAAGGGTCGCAGGGTATCGCCACTTGTGTTGCACCTGATGGTTGCGCAGAGCCTTAGTGATCGTGGATAGGTTGCGCCTAGCCTGCAGTGTGTGCTTGGACAAGTCCGGCAACAGTTGTACAGCGCTATATGGATCCGGTAGCTGATTGTTCTGTCTGGAGGCAAGCATGATGCGATCTTTAGCATGGAAAAAATGCACCCTCATGAGAACATCCCTGGGAACATCATGCGTTAGGAAGGAGGGTTTGGGTAGACGGTGAATCCTGTCAAAAGTTCTGAGTCCGGGATAGTGGGGACCAGAGTTTTAAACAGCTCCGTCGCATATTGCAGAAGTTGTGTGGGGGGTACAGATTCTGGAACACCTCTCAGCTTTATATTGTTGCGCCGACTCCGATCTTCTAGATCGGCGACCTTATTTTTCAGCCATGCGATTTCCTCGGATTGAGAGTTCGTCCTGTCTATAACCATATTGATGGATTCAGCATGGGTATTTACAGTTCGTTCCACTAAGTCTATCCTGGAGCCCAGAGAGGAGATTTCTTTAGTGATCTGCTTGGTTTGCTGCTGCATGTCAGCCTGCATAGATGCTCGCAGGGAGTACAGCATGTTCTTCATTGAGGATTCTGAGATGGGGTTCCCCCCCGAAGGGTAGGCTGCAAAGGAGTCTCCATGAGTGGGGCTGAAGGCCGCGGAGGCCTGATTGTTAAAAGTAAGTTCCATACCGGAGTCGTGCAGCGCTGGAGGAGGAGAGTCCCTGCGCTGTCTGTGCTTCGCTGGGCTCCGGGATGACGGAGAAGGTGGCGATGGTGAACCCGAAGATTGTCCGCTATCCGGGTTGGCAATCATGCGGCGCTGAGGTGGGGTAGTCTGGAGCTGTGGAAGCTTGGGGATCTGCGTCGGGCTCAGCTTCCCGCGCTGCCCTCCGCTCGTGGTCCCGCCGCCATTTTGGCGGAGCCCGGAGGCTTGGGAGATGAGATCCCGTCATTTTACCGGACTGTCCGGTATCCTTCTTGCGCCTGGCCATGGCGGATGGTCTCCCGCAGGTCACGGATCGCGTCCGGGGTGTGTAGGAGCTTTGTGGGCCCTAGTAGCGGCGTTTGTCCTGGGTGGCCGTGCGGAGCTGACTCAACAAGCAGCCATCTTCCGCGCTGGCAGCCACGCCCCATTTTTCACATTTTTTTTATATGAAATTCCCCCCCAAAAAAAATGTAAAAATGTTTTTAACATTTTCGGCCAATTTGTTTTATGCTACATATGTTTGGTAAAAAAAATCGCAAAAAGCGTATTTTGATTGGTCTGCGCAAAAGTTATCGCGTTTACTAACAAAGGGAAAGATTTTTGGTGTTTTTGTTTTTAACGAGTAATGGCGGCGATCTGCTTTTTTTTTTTTTTTTTTTTTTTTTTTTTTTGCGGTATTGCGGCGGACAGATCGGACCCTTGTCTGACATTTTTGACACTTTTGGGGGTACCAGTGACATTACTGCAGTAATCAGTGCTATATATATATATATATATATGCACTGTTACTGCAAAAATGACACTGGCAGGGAAGGGGTTAAGTGTGTCCTAGGGGCGTGTTTCTAACTGTCGTGGGACAGGTCTACTATTGTAAAAACAGATCACCGGTTCTACATAGTAGAACCGTCTGATCTCGGTTTTTACACAGGGGAGAATGACAGGCGGCTTGTTTACATAAGCCGCCCGCCTTTCTCCCACTCTACCGACGATCGTAGTTTGACCGGCGGACATCGGGTCCGCCGGTCACACGCGCGAACTCTCCAGTGAACGAGCCGGGGCGCGCGCTCGCCCGCCTCAGCGCGCGCTCGTCCGCTATTGGCTCACAAACCGCTGACAGGCTAGTGACGTGTATATATACGTCACTTTGCCTGGCCGGGGCTGACCGCCGCAGTATATCTACTTGCGGCGGTCGGCAAGCGGTTAAAGACTGAAACCGCAAACTACACTTCTTTCTCTGCTTTGACTACTCCTGTTTTTGTTTTCATTGCACAGTGTAGTTTTACAGCTGTCCTGCGAGGCTGACTCCCGCAAGTCTGCTGTAAAATGGAACAATCAGGTGTTGGTTTTTTTTTTTTAATTTGATACATTAACAATATGGAAAGTAAATGAATAAAGAAATTATTTTATTATACAGGATTTATATAGCGCCAACAGTTTGCGCAGTGCTTTACAATATGAGGGCAGACAATACAGAAAAAATAGAGGTCCCTGCTCGTTAGACCTTACAATCTAGAAGGGAGGGTCAAGTGAAACAAAAGGCAATAACTGTGGGGGATAAGCTGATGGAGAAAATTGAAGTTCGGTTGTTAGGTGTGGGTAGGATAGGCTTCTCTGAAGAGGGTTTTCAGGGATCGTATAAAAGCTAATAGAGTAGGAGAGAATCAGACAGAGTGGGGTAAGGAGTTCCATAGGATTGGAGAGGCTCTGGAAAAGTCCTAGAGGCGAGCATGGGAGGAGGTGACGAGGAAGCTAGAGAGCAGGAGGTTTTGAGAGGAACAAAGGGAACGCTTAGGTTGGTATTTTGAGACTAGACTAGTGATGTAGCTGGGGGCTAAATTGTGGATGGCTTTGTAAGATGTTGTTAGTATTTTGAATTGAATTCATTGGGTGAGCGGAAGCCAGTGGAGGGATTGACAGAGGAGCAGCGGACACTGAGCGATTGGTAAGGTGGATGAGTCTGGCAGCAGCATTCATGATGGATTTAAGGGGGGATAGCCTGTGTAGAGGTAAGCCAATGAGAAGGGAATTGCAGTAGTCGAGATGACCAGGGAGTGAACTAGGAGCTTTGTTGTGTCTTTGGTTAGAAAGGGGTGTATTTTGGAGATGTAACGGGGGTTGAGGCGGCAAGATTTGGACAGTGATTGGATGTGGGGCTTGAAGGAGAGTTCAGAGTCCAGGACATCACCTAGGACCTTGGCATGTGGGGATGGGCTGATAGTTGTGCCATAGATCTTGACAGAAAGATCAGGGGAAGGGGCACGTGGTGGAGAAAAAATTAGAAGTTCAGTTTTGGATAGATTGAGTTTGAGGAAGTGGTGTGACATCCAGACTGATATATCTGCTAGTAAATTAGTGATACATGAGACTGAGGGGTGAATAGATTTGGGTATCGTCAGCATAGAGATATTGGAAGCCATGGGAGGCTATCAGCTGACCCACAGAGGAGGTGTAGATTGAAAATAGGAGAGGTCTAAGAACAGAACCTTGGAGGACCCCAACAGAGAAAGGAAGAGGAAAGGAGGAAGTAGAATTTTTAAGTAACGCTAAAGTTGTGGTTGGATAAGTAGGAAGAGAACCAGTGAAGAGTACAGTCACGAAGACCAAAGGCGTAGTTTTTTGAGGGGGTGGTCAACCGTATTAAAAGCAGCAGAAAGGTCCAGGAGTAGGAGTTCAGAATAGTGTCCATTGGGTTTGGCCCTTAGTAGATCGTTTGTAAGTTTTAGGAGAGCAGTTTCTGTGGAGTGTTGAGGCCAAAATCCAGACTGAAGGGGATCAAGAAGGCTATTCTCTGCAAGATCACTCAGTCGGTTGTAGTTCAAGGAGTTTGGATAAAAATGGGAACAAGGAGATAGGGCGTAGGTTAAGATTGGTTGGGTCCAGTGAGGGCTTTTAGGTCTAGTAGGTTTGTGTAGGGGGCACAAATTACTTGCCTTGCCCCGGGCACTGACAACCCACACTACGCCACTGAGCATAGGGAATGCAGAGAGAATGAGATGGTGTGGAATAAGGCATATATAGTGCAGAGTACAGAATGAAACAGTTACGGAATGGGGAAGACACAGTGCATTGTACAGAATGAATTTCTGTATATTTCGTTTGTCAACATGCATACAGTTGGTGATCCCTGCTTGCTGTCTCCACCTTCTACTGTGCGCACAAGAAATATAGAAGTGCCACACACCATGTCCTGGAGAAGTGACCCTAAACATACTGGAACTGGGTCCTCAATCTGCAGTACACATGCAAGAAAGTGCAGCCATTATTGCCCATCTTGCTGCTGCTCAATGTCCCCCCCCCCCCCCCCCCCAAATCATGGAAACCGCCTTGAGGGTACAATCCTCACCACCGCTGCCCACAGGTTCCCTTCATGGATTAACGTTTCAGGACACATCCTGAATCGGCAGGACTCTGGGGCTTAAAGTCTCAAGAGACCATCCCACAGAATTTGGGATGTTTGGGAGGTATGTATATATCTTATTGACACTTAAGGGCACATTCAAATTTTTACTTGGTCTGGACACCAAAAGCCCCAAGCTGAGAAGTACCTCATTCATCTTTTTGACTTGCTAATTCAACAGTTCTGTGTTTTTTCATAAAGCAAACCAATTGCATGCAAATATAGAATATTTTTCTTTTCTAGAAAATGTTGGCGCCCCAGTGACAAGCATGCGGACATACTTTCCAGAAGTGTGGTTTTTTGGAACCACTTATGTGGGGTAAGTGAGTTTGTTCTTTTTTTTTTTTTTTTTTTTTTTGTGCCCTTGTGAGTAGGGTAATAAACTGTTGCAATAATGTGAGTACAATCCAAGAGATGGAAGCACCTGGGAGGTGCAAAATGACTTTGGGTGGAGGTATGCTTAGTTGGTCATTACTTAATGGTTTAAATCAATCTTTCTGTGGTTCAATAATTTGTATTGCAAATAGTTTCTGAAAATTTGCAGTAATACAAAACACATCTAGTCTGCCCACTGACTCAATCTTTCTCAACTAGGATCAATGGAACCTTAGGGTTTCTCTAGGAGTTCCCTGATATTGATGGGATTGACCTTGTGCCTGATTCAGACATCAATGTATTGGGTGTACTAGACTGACAACGAATGTAAAGGACCTTTTTTTCCATCTGACCAAAAAAGCCGTACTGAGATTCTATTTGTTTTGATCGTCATAGATTCAAAAGAACTATATATTTAGAAAAATGTTGCTCTTGGATGAATGAGCACCTAATGAGCTGCTACTGAGTAACAGCATGTTACCTGACCACAGCATACATCCGTGTCATGGGGACACCTTTCCTGCAGACCACTGGTGTCATGGGGCACTTCTGCGGCAGACCACTGGTGTTTGCATTGTCCACATTGTTATAAATTCTTTTGATATTTGCAACTTTATGATCATGAGCTGCAAATATAATTTTAAACTGGGGTTGCTGAAATTTATTTCAAGGGTTTCTGTGATAAAACAGAAATACAGCTTCTACATATTCTATTATTCCCAGTCATTTAACCTGTTCCACCGAACATGCTGCTTCAGTGTTTACAACGCCTGGGCACATGACTAAAAGCCACTGGCATTTGTCATTGGCTGATTGTGTGACCTTGTCTGAAGCATTGGAGCTGCAGAAGGGCCAGCTTTGTTAATTTATGCCCCCCCAGGATCGTAAGCGTAGTGTAACCTACCACCTACATTTTGGGGGGGGGGGGCTGTGGGAGATCGGTTACTTTACTGCCGTAGAGAGAAATCCCCCCCCCCCCCCCCCGCATTGCATACTGGGCTGCTTGATGTTGCAAAGCTGTGTGAATATCAGGACAGGATAGCTCAATTTAAATCCTTTTTACCAGGTTGTGCCCACCCTTTTGTTTGATAAAAACCAGATGTCTTCTACATACAGTAAAACTTGTATATTTACTTTTCTAATTCAATTTTCAGGGAAAGTGGTACCATTTCTATCCTTGAGGTCCCAGGCACCATCACCAAGTGGAAAAGTGATGTGGTGTGTCTCTCAAACGGAACTGGTTTTGGCATGACCAAATACCCAGCCAACTTCACTTCCTTCCAGAAGATGTTTGTAGACCTCTCTCTTCCAGATTTCATCATCCGTGGAGAAATCATGCTTTTAGTGGCTTCTGTTGCTAACTACATGGACAAATGTGCCAAGGTGACCACTGGATACTGTCTTTGTTTGATTATTTGGTAGGCATGTGATATGCGCATGGATGTCTGTCCTTTCACAAGATGCAGAAACTGCAGGAGAAACTGCAGATTTGTTACTGCATGTATTCTTTTTTAGTCAGACATTTTATTACATTTTTTTTATTTGTTTCATTAAGTTGTGGGCAGGTGCAGTCGGCTTTCTCCACTGCAGGTGGCTCTGAACCACAGCGGCATTGCAGGGGAGAGGAAGTCAAGAGGAACATGGTTCCTCTATGGATTCCTTGATCACTGGGGGAGCATCACTGGGGTAGAAATCTGGTTGGGTGGCTACTGCCATCCCATGTGACTCTGGTGGCCACCTTGAGTCAGGCAGAGTCCATTTAGGACCCTGGTTCCCAGGCTTGGCACGCATGTGGGTAGTATAGGAACAGGTCACCCATCTGGCAGGGACAGTGATTAGTGGCAGGGAGAGGTTCCAGGCGAGTAGGGAAAGGATAAGGACACGCTGTCCTTTTTTTGAAATTTTTCCCATTTGGGTATGACCAGCCAAGTCATATTCCACCCCTGAAGATGGATGCTGTTGGCACATCTGAGACCTGCTCCACTACACACTATTTTATATACCGTGAGAGTTCCGAGTCACGTGTCTTCCTGCTGAATTGGTTGTGATTTGCTAGATTCTACATTATTATAAATTCTGTTCTCTGCAACTGGACTGAGTGCTTACTGCTGTAGCTCCCCGCTGCCCCTCCCTACAAAGTTAGACCCAGTGTAAAAAAGAAAAAAGAAAAAAAGTTGACTAATCCAGTTGAGATAAAGATTTCATGATCTTGTTAGCATGCAGCTCTAGAATTGCCATCTGAAAAGAGTAGTATTTCATGTTCTGAGCATATTACCTCCTAGATACAAGGGCTGTCTGCTGCAATCAGAATGTTCTATTGACTTCTCTTTACATTGCTTCCCCAGGTAAATGTCAATTTACAGTCTTCAGGTGACTATGCAGCGGAACCAATTCACACGGAATCGGTGAAATGCGTATGCTCACAGCAAAGAGTCTCCTACTCCTGGAAGATAAATGCTACTTCCATAGGTATTAGAAGAATTAATGATTTTATTAAAAAATTGAATAAGTGCAACATAGTATAGTATGAAGTTTATCTAGATTCGACTGAAACATTTGATGCTGTAGTGTACAATCTAAACCTTAAGGCTCCATGTACACAGGACGTTGGAAATGGCCTTTTAGGAGCAGTTGGGCGTTTTTTTTCAGAAGCCCCTGAACCCAGCTACATGTTCTTATCTGTCCATGTACACAGGGACGTTTACAGTCATTTGCAGCCTGTTGAGTTCAGGGACATTTTTTTTAACACAATTATTTGCGTTCGAACATGTGTTTCCCGGCGTTTCAAATGCAAAAAACGCGACCGAACGCGATGACCCGCGTTTGGCGCTCGTGTTTTTCCATTTTAAAGGGGAATGAGTTTTTTTTACCTCTAGGAACGGTTTTAAACGTCCTAAAAAAAAATTACAGCATTCAAGGGACTTTTAACCACGTCCCGTGTACATGGAGCCTTAATCTATAAAATGAGGGCTGTGGGAGTTGATGAATCTGTTTGTGGATATGAAATTGGTTTATATGAAGGTGAGATGACTCCTTCTCTCGTCTAATGTTGTAAGTGGTGTGTCTCAGGGTAATGAATGGGGCCAATGCTGCACAATTTTTTGAGAATGTGGAGCAGTGGTCTCTAAATTGCAGCCTTTGGGCCAGATGCGGCCTTTGCTAGCCTTTATCTGGTCCTTGACTATTCCTCCCACTGATAAAAGGCACTATTTCTCCAACTGACACCAACAATGGGGCATAATTCCTCTACCCAGTGATCCTGCAGAATGACTGTGGGTACAGGAAGAACATGTATGCTTGGTTGGTTATCACTTAATGGTCTAAATCAATCCTTCATCAGGGATTGATAGAACCCTACAGTTTCTCTAGGAATTCCTTGAAAGTAGTGGGATTAACATGGTTACATAGTGAGGTTGAAAAGACATCGGCCCATCCAGTTCAACCTATGATGTGTGTGTGTGTGTGTGTCTACGGTTAACCGCACATTGCATACCCCTGTATGTTGTGGTCTTTAAGGTGCCCATACTAATCGTTTTTTGAAACTATCAATGCTCCCTGCTGATACGACTGTTTGCGGAAGAGAATTCCACATCCTTACTGCTCTTACAGTGAAGAACCCACTGCATATTTTAAGGTTAAACCGCCTTTCCTCTAGTTTTAGTGAGTGGCCACGTGTCTTATTGTATTCCCTTTCTCTGAATGTTTTTCCATATGCTAGGGTTGCCAGTACAATATTTGTACATTGATATCATATAACCTTGCACTATAATCAGTTGAGTCAGTGGCGAAGGGCCATATACATCAATTGTATGTACATAGATAGGAAACTGGTTGCAAAAAAAGATGACTTCTTCTCTAAATGGTCTAATGCTGTAAGTGGTGTGCCCCAGGGTTTTGTATTGGACCAATGTGGTTAATTTGTTGATATAGAGCACTGGTCTCAACTGCAGCCCATGGCCTTGATGTGGCCTTTGTTGGCTTTTATCTGGCCTTTTGGGGCACTATTCCTCCCACAGATAAAAAGCACTTTTACTCCAACGGGCACCACTTGAAATGGGGCATAATTCCTGTCATTGACGCCAATGATGGGGTACAACCACTCCCCCCGGCACCAATGGTGTGGCACCAGTTCTTCCCCTTGCGCCAATGATTTGGCACTTTTTTCCTGTGTTGACTAGTTAAAAAAAACTTTCAGATGCCTTCCTTGGAAAGCAAAATTATACAGGGTTATGAGAATTTGTTTTTTGAAAACAGAAGTTAAGCCTATATAAAAATTTTCAAGTAATGAGAAGCTTTCTAACACACCCTACAGCCTAAATATTGGAAGGGATAGAGGTAGTAAGCAGGTCCTGCAAAAGTAGTTGACCTTTGGGAACAAAAATGATAATGATATTGGGGGGGGGGGGGGGGCACACCCTAAAAACGCACAATTCTCTGGTTGGTGCTGCTAAAAGACCAATATACAAATTGAACAATAGAATAGCGCACACATACACAGAAAAAAATTGGTTTTCAAATTTTGCAAGGCTATTTAAAAACTCCTGCTCTTATACAGTAATTATGGGGATTTGGTCACACCATATGGCCATACTGTGCTTAAGCCCACCACTACATCAAAGAACCCCATTTTCAGTGGGTCCTACACTATTCATAGAGAAGATAATCCCACTTCTCAAAACCATAGGGCATATTGTTCAATTCGACCTTTGGGAACAATCGTCATAAATTTTTGCTTTTGGGCATCATGGATCATGAGATGTTCTAGCCACATGTAAAGACTAGTTGTGACTTTTTCCATAAGCGTTCATCAAAGTTTCGGCGTGAGGTTCAGTGTCCGAACTGCAGGGGAGGAAAAGTAGTAGGCCAGGCATATTTTGGACTCCTCAACCAAAAAAAAAACAAAGGCCCATGATAAAGATGGATAGCCTTGTTCAAACTGGTACTCATAAAATGTGAAATATGATTTGAAGTATTGCATTTCCTTGATAAATGGGCCTAAATATGTAAACATTGCTGTAGTTTGTTGCACCAGTACCTCGCTCGCATCTGCCTTATGGTCACTGCAGCCCATGGCTGATGTCCACACCAATGATGATCCTAGCCAACAAAAACTCAGGGACACTATAGTGCGGAGTTTCACTGTGGAGGTGAGTGGACAAAAGTTGTTGGACAAAAAATAAAAGGCTAAAGCCTCGAACACACGCAACGACTATCGGCCGACCGATCGGCCATCTTTTGTCCAGTGTTGTGTTGGTTGAAATGTGCTCTAGACTTGCACTGGACTTTTTAATGTAAAATAAATTCCGCGTAAAGTGGATAAATTAATTAAACAAGTTGGCTGCAGCCTACCCCAAAATATAGTATAAAACTAAGTATTGGAAAGTGGTAGGGTATGTTGGCGCTGCCAGTAAGGATGTGTATATGGGAGAGACAATGGTCCTTATAGACACCAAGCAAATATAGTATTACACCACACTTAAGCCACAAACAATACTTGGTAAATGCTTAACAATTATAGGTAGTTTATGCTGTACCAATAAATAAATTAAAAATGCATACATAAATTGGTGTAGACTACTGATAGAAAGTGAAATGTAAACCTTAATGTGACTAAAAGCAATACCTTAAAACCAGTAAATAAGATGCAAATATTTTCCTGTGATCAAACGTGATGCATCTTGAGGTCTAAAAATTAAAAGTGACTGGTGTAATAAATATTTCAAACACTAGGTGGCAGTGATAGTGTTATATAAATATAGATATCCAGGTGAAAAAAAAAAAAAAATATATATATAATATATATATATATATATATATATATATATATATATATATATATATATATATATATATATATATATATATATATATATATATATATATATATATATATATATATATATATATATATATATATATATATATATATATATATATATATATATATATATATATATATATATATATATATATATATATATATATATATATATATATATATATATATATATATATATATATATATATATATTAGTGGATTGTGGCAAGTGAAATAGACAGATATATTTAAATCACTGATAAGAATATCTCAAAAAGTTCCCAGTGTTGGTATAAATAAGTGATATCTAATAAATAAATTAAAAAATGGAAAATAAACACAAAATAGTCCGTAATAAATGCTTGGTGGAAAAAAAGTCCAAAAATGTAATATATATAATAAATATCAAAGTGTAGCAATAGTGCAAAGCAAAGTGCCAAAAAGTCTTTTAGAGGAGAGGGGTAAGTCCCAGTGATGGATTCAAGATGTGGATGCTGGGTGAGGAAATTCTGTGCTCCCCTCTCAATACAGCCCGCACTCACCAGAGAGCGGCACCCCCTACAGGGGTAGCCAGCGTTGGATTTTTAGGGGTAGACCTCGGTGGGGCTCTCCAATCCTCCTGGGGTTAGTCTTGCTTCCTCCCTCCAGTAATTAGGTAAACAAGCGGTAAACAGTAAGGGGTATCAGGGGCAGCTCTCCAAATGTTGAAAACGGTATCCGATGGTATATGGATAAAAGACACTCTCATAAACGTCTCATTTTCCAGGGCTGTATTGAGAGGGGAGCACGGAATTTCCTCACCCAGCACCATCACTGGGACTTACCCCTCTCCTCTAAAAGACTTTTTGGCACTTTGCTTTGCACTATTGCTACACTTTTTGATATTTATTATATATATATTACATTTTTGGACTTTTTTTCCACCAAGCATTTATTACGGACTATTTTGTGTTTATTTTCCATTTTTTAATTTATTTATTAGATATCACTTATTTATACCAACACTGGGAACTTTTTGAGATATTCTTATCAGTGATTTAAATATATCTGTCTATTTCACTTGCCACAATCCACTAATATATATATTTTTTTTTTTCACCTGGATATCTATATTTATATAACACTATCACTGCCACCTAGTGTTTGAAATATTTATTACACCAGTCACTTTTAATTTTTAGACCTCAAGATACATCACGTTTTGATCACAGGAAAATATTTGCACCTTATTTACTGGTTTTAAGATATTGCTTTTAGTCACATGAAGGTTTACAATTCACTTTCTATCAGTAGTCTACACCAATTTATGTATGCTTTTTTAATTTATTTATTGGTAAATGCTTAACAATTATAGGTAGTTTATGCTGTACCAAGTATTGTTTGTGGCTTAAGTCTGGTGTAATACTATTTGCTTGGTGTCTATGGACCATTGTCTCTCCCATATACACATCCTTACTGGCAGCGCCAACATACCCTACCACTGCACTGGACTTTTGTTGGCCAACAAAAACCAACTTCAGAAGTGATGTCATGTGCTGGTTTACTTTCCGTGTGTTTTTTCTTCTCTGAGCATGCCCAGTCTTGCTCATCAGATTTTTGTCTGACGAAATCTGTACTTCATTTTTTATCTCTTGGTTGGTGTCTCTTGGTTGGTGTCTCTTTGCACATGTGCTCTGGCTTATCATATCTTTCGCGCGCCCCTATTTTTTTGTTACTTTTTTGGACTGTCAACATTTTCTATCTACCTGGATACCTATGCTAATGCATGGAGCTACATACTATTTAATAAATGTTGCCTAAATCTACAATCCTGATAGCATTAAACTGGTTAAAGCTTTATAAGACAATATAAAAATACTTTTTTTTTTTTTTTTTCTATTTAAGCCTGAAGGCATCAAACAAGAAGTCACCAAAACCGAATTTGTCTGTGTCCAAGGTAAGAGAATATCTGGTTGCTTCCTAGGCCTGTGCTAATAGTCAATCATTTAATGGCATATTCCACAATTTGCAAAATTTAAAAATGTACTTTTGATTAATAAGTGCATTTCACAGCTTTTGGCATTTGAACCTGCCAAGGATTGCAATAAGTGGATTGTTGCAATGTTTGGGCTTCTGCAAACTTTCTTCAGCTGCAGCTCCTGTACCAAGCTGCAGGTCTTCAGTTACAAGGTTTGAAGTATCGCAGAGGCGTAACTAGAACCTTCAGGGCACTGGTGCAAGAAACCATGAAGGGCCCTCTGGAACCCTGGCTTGGGGCCCTTCCCTTTTTAAGCCTGGGGCTCTTCCCACTTAACCTGGGGCCCTTTACTCTCATTGCGGGGCCCTTTATTATTTCACAAGTTCTGCAGTGGACCTCCCACAGTGGTGGAATGCCAGGTCCCAGTTGCAAGTGTGACCTTTGCGATCCTGGAAGTTCACCCACTGGTGTCAGTAGTTTTTTATTTTTTTGGTATTGTATTTTTTATCATTTTTATTTTTTACAAGGTCACGGACTATGACTCTGTCCATTCAGAAAAGGAAGGATCTGGTAAATTACATATTTACTGACCTAACTGGCATAACTACAGGGGTTGCAATTGCAACTGGGCCCCATGCTCCAGGGTGGCTCCCCTGTACACCTGGATAGAAGGGGTGGCTGGGGCAGCATGTAGAGAAATCCATGTCGTCCTTTTTCCTCCTGTAGCTGCAGGAGGAGATTGGTTCCCCTGTATGCTGCCCCCGCCACTCCTCCTCCTATACAGTTCCCTTGTGTTCTGCTGTCTCTGGGCCCCTGTGTGCTCCCCTGGTTCCCCCCCCCCCTACTGTGCTGCCCCCCACTGTACTCCCTTCCCTCTCCTGCTGGTTGCTGCAGGGGATGTGTCACAATAGAGAACCAGGAAGGGGTCGGTAAATATGTAATTTACCAACTCCTTCCTTTTCTGAATGGACAGTCAGTGACAAAAAAAATAAAATAAAATGATAAAAAATAATACAATTTAAAATACCAAAAAATAAAAACTGACACCAGTGGGTGAACTTCCAGGATCACAAAGGTCACACTTGCGACCAGGCCCTGGCATTCCATCACCGTGGGGTGTCCCCAAGATTGCAGAAAGGGGGCCCACTGCAGAATTTGTGAAAGGGCCCCGCAATGAGAATAAAGGGCCCAGGATCAGTAGGAAGAGCCCCAGGCTTAAAGGGAAGGGCCCCAGCCAGGGGTCTGGGGGGCCCTTTATGGTTTTTTGCACCGGGGCCCTGAAGGTTCTAGTTGTGCCTCTGACTGACCCCTTCCTGGTTCTCTATTGTGACACATCCCCTGCAGGAGAGGGGAGGGAGCACAGTAGTGGGGGGGGGGGACCAGGGGAGCACACAGGGGCCCAGAGACAACGGAACACAAGTGAACTGAATAGGAGTGGCGGGGGCAGCACACAGAGGAACCAATCTCCTCTATTTTCCTCCTGCAGCTACAGGAGGAGAGAAGAGGACTGTGATTTTCTCTACATGCCGCCCCTCCTATCCAGGTGTACAGGGGAGCTGCACAGGCCCCCTAGAGCATGGGGCACAGTTGCAATTGCAAACCCTGTAGTTAACGCCCCTGATGATGACACTGCACTTTTGTTCCATTAATCACTATGGGTCCCTCTGCTGTGGTGGCAGATGGGAGGTTTGTAGTAGCTCCATTTACAGTCCAAGTAAAAAAATAGAGGTGCTAGTTTGTAGAGTCAGTAAAGGAGACGTTTGGCGGTGGAGGCCGCAGACTGACTATATTTCTATGTAGTACCCTAAATATGGATAAGGAAAAATAATTAAGAATCCTAAAAAATGTATCTTTAGGTTGAGCAGCCCCGATCTTTCTTTCTCTTTTGGGGTCTTCTGCTGGCGCTCCTGGCTCCTCCACCCTTCCGAGTACCCCCCTCCCTAGCGAGCCATTTGCTAAGGATGGGGTACTCACATGGGCTCGATCCTGAGCCGCACTGCCTGTGCTCATAGACATACCTCGGCTCCCTCCATCCTAGGATTTAATTAACAGCCGCAGAAACCAATAGTTCCCGCTGCTATCAATCTGGCCTTAGAGGATGGAGCACACACAGATAGCCACTGTTCATGTGACAAACAAAAAAGAGTGACAATTCTGAAAAAAAAAAAAAAAACAATTTTCACTTTTTGCTGACATTTCCAAAATAAAAATGTAGCAGGATTCTCAGCCATTTTGCTGGATATGGGTCCACCTGGGTTGCCGCTAGCAACAGCACATTTAAGCATGTTCTCGAAGTGTGAGCATGGAGTTCTTAAGTTCTGTGCTCTCAATATGAACTGACTGTCCTGAAGAACTGTGGAGTTTAATAGTTTTTTCTTCTTTATCACAGATTCAAACTCGCTCGTACAAGTTAACATCAACCCCTCCGGAAGCATTGTGCCGGGGTCTATGTCTGCGAAGGTTCAAGTAATAGGTAAGCTAAAAGATAAAGAAATTTGTGCTAGGGCCCAAATGTGCTCTCAAGGATATACAAGTAGCTAACACAATACTCCAATACAAAGAATATAACCTTTCTAAACCAAAAAGTGTAGCGCTATACCTTAGGTTACATTAAATAATGCAAGGTAATAAGATAAATAGTGCTAATAGAAGTGTTTACATCACCTCAGTGAAGATAGATGGGAGCTTACCAGAAACTCTACTGTATTGAATTCCTGGATTTTGTTTTTTCTAAAGTAGAACAAAAGCATATAAATAAAGTGAAGTCTTCCCAACGAGACCTAAGACAATAACCTAAAACTTGATGGGTTTTTAATTCCTAAAATCCATTTGGGTTCTGCTATTTTCTTTATACTAAAAGTCAAGAAATACACATGCTCTGCTATTTTCTTTATACTAAAAGTCAAGAAATACACATGCAATGCAGTGTTTTTTTTTTTTTCCCTGCAATGGGTTGGGTTTGGTACTAGCTACCCTTAAGATTGCCATACATTGTTTGCATTGGGTCCAATTCCCGCTGAATTGGCTGCAATTTAGGCTGTAGGTGGCCCTGTCAGTAAACACCCAAGGTCGACTAAACTTAAATTGTCAGTCAACGTTTGTCAGTCAACGTTTGTCAGTCAACGTTTGTCAGTCAACGTTTGTCAGTCAACGTTTGTCAGTCAACGTTTGTCAGTCAACGTTTGTCAGTCAACGTTTGTCAGTCAACGTTTGTCAGTCAACGTTTGTCAGTCAACGTTTGTCAGTCAACGTTTGTCAGTCAACGTTTGTCAGTCAACGTTTGTCAGTCAACGTTTGTCAGTCAACGTTTGTCAGTCAACGTTTGTCAGTCAACGTTTGTCAGTCAACGTTTGTCAGTCAACGTTTGTCAGTCAACGTTTGTCAGTCAACGTTTGTCAGTCAACGTTTGTCAGTCAACGTTTGTCAGTCAACGTTTGTCAGTCAACGTTTGTCAGTCAACGTTTGTCAGTCAACGTTTGTCAGTCAACGTTTGTCAGTCAACGTTTGTCAGTCAACGTTTGTCAGTCAACGTTTGTCAGTCAACGTTTGTCAGTCAACGTTTGTCAGTCAACGTTTGTCAGTCAACGTTTGTCAGTCAACGTTTGTCAGTCAACGTTTGTCAGTCAACGTTTGTCAGTCAACGTTTGTCAGTCAACGTTTGTCAGTCAACGTTTGTCAGTCAACGTTTGTCAGTCAACGTTTGTCAGTCAACGTTTGTCAGTCAACGTTTGTCAGTCAACGTTTGTCAGTCAACGTTTGTCAGTCAACGTTTGTCAGTCAACGTTTGTCAGTCAACGTTTGTCAGTCAACGTTTGTTCGCTTATTCTCCTCTTATCTACGCTGCTTAGCATATCTGGGGAAGTCGATGGGCTAAATGGGGGAAATTTAAAGTGTGTATGGCCAGCTTAAAGGGTAACCCAACTTTCGTGGGGGGAAAAAATAGCAAATAAAGAAAAACAATATAGCGCATACAATTGCAACACAAATCATATTGTAATTGAATGTTAAAATTGACCTTTCCTTTGCAATCTGCAGCCACTGTAATTTTCTAAAAAAGGCAATAAAATATGGCTACCTGGGGTAGTTCTATACAAAGAATGCATACTGACCACACCCCAGAAACGTAATTTTTTTGCTTCTGTGATTGGCTCATCAATTTTCCCAGAAGTCTGCAGTCAGATTTCTGGCATCCCCTGCAACAAAAATGTCAATTTTTGGTGAGATGCTCCCCAATGGGAACACGTCTAAAGGGATGCAGGCCCAGCGGATTTTCTTATTATAGCCCTGCAGCTGCCACAGCTGATATAATTATGAAAACCACTCCCAATTAGACCCACTCGGCACAGAGAAACAGTGATTTCTTCAGAATAACAAAAGGTAGGAATCTGCAACAAAGTTTGTTAAAATTCTTGTAATTTACAGAGATCACTCAGAGGAATGTGTTTTGTTGAAAAAAAAGTGGAGTTGCACTTAAGCCTAGAATGAATGCAGACCAGAGATGAGGTGCTCTGATTGGGTAGGCTATCAAATTCCTTAATATGGAATCTCAAGCAAGCTCAATCATGAGAACACTTACTCTGGTCATAGAGGGGCACTGCTGTTGAGGTATAGTTACACTGAGTACAGCCTGCTGCTGACTATGGAATTCATACAATAAACACTAAAGGAGTGTATTAAAAACTATATCCCTGTATATACAATGGTAGCAAGATGTGTGTTTTTTTTTTTTTTTTTTTTTTTGGTGGAAAATCACTCTGCAAGGCTTGAGAAAGTGTCTCTGCTAGGAGAATTGGCATTAGTCCAATGTGTGACGTGTACTAACCAGTATTGAAATTAATGATCGCTATAATTTTATTCATTGCCGATACCGATATTTTGGTCGAGTATCGATATTGGGCAATATTTTCGTACATTCAATTATTTTTTTTTTTTACTTTAAAGGTACCCTTTATGGAGGGATCTGGGGGCCTAAAAGACCCCAAACCCCTCCTCTGCACTTAAAAGCATTCAAAATGCCAGGTTTGGCTATTTTGAATGCCGTCAGTTTTTTTAAAATCTGGCACTGAGTACCCGGAAGTGATGTCCTGACATCACTTCTGGGTTTTTTGCATGGAGACTCGATCAGAACTGAATGTGGCTTTGATCGGGTCTTCTCTTCGGTGGCTGTGCAGGCTGGTTACCCGAGTCTCCTGGTGAGATGGGAGACCCAGGCGAGCCACGGAAGGTGGCGGCAGGGGGGGGACGACATCCCCTCCCGCTCCCTGTAGTGACAGCCGAGCGGCTTCTCAGCTGCATCGGTTGTCATTACAAGACAGCCGACTGTCGACTATGGACGCCGGTACCAGGGTGATGCCTCTAGCTGCAGGCATCACTCCGGTACAAGTACTTTCCCCAAATATCAGCAATATCGGTAACCTTGGTGGCCGATTACTGTGTATGTGAAAGTGCATATCGGCCTTTGATATATATCTGCTTTGCCGATAATCTGTCGATCTCTAATTGAAATCTTATACTGAAAATAACTGAACTCAACCAATTCATTACTTTTTCACAAATTTTTGATGCTGCATTTCTTTCTGGAGTTCATGTTCCAGTCAGTCCCTCCCAACAGGTAGATCCCAACTGTGGTTTAAAAGCAGTATCTTGGCCTTGTGTTGTCTCCATGCACTATTCTCTAGACCATGGGTGTCCAACCTTTTGGCTTCTCTGGGCCACATTGAGTGTAGAGAAATTTTCTCGGGCCGCATATAAAATATATACTATAGTTTAAGGTATATAGGTAATGTCGCCGCACCCCCCGCACTAATTTAACCCAACTAGAGGATGATGAAATGAAATGGAATCTGTATATGGAGGTTTACTACTTCTGAGAGATATTAAAGGAACACTCAACCCACCATGACCACTTCAGTGATTTGAAGTGGTTATGGTGGTAGGAGTCAGAAACACTGCACATGCTCACATTCCCCCCCCCCCCTCGCCTCCGAGGCAGCCTCTGCCTACCGTTAGTTGGAAGCCACTGTGGCCATGCCCCCGACCCGACTTCCTTCCTCTCCAGCAAAAAAAAATTGTCAGGGGGCAGTGGGCCGCATTGCCTGGGGTTCCGGGCCGCATGTGGCCCCCGGGCCGCAGTTTGGACATGCCTGCTCCTAGACCTTTTTTAAACAGACTACTTTGAGATCCAGCACCACTCGCAACCAGACCTTTCTGTCACACCTATATGGTCAGAAAGCTGCGGTCTCAGTTGTGGTCTGTTTTTAGTATTGTGTAACGTACTATAATAAATGCAAGCATGTATGGATCTGTGACAGAACAGAAAAAATGAAACCCTGGACAATATTTTGTTCCCTTTGTGACGTTCATGGCTTTTTCAAGAGCAAAGTCCATTTTGTAAGGTATATTGACTTTGGCTTTTGTTTGCAGGAGACATGTTGGGTCGCGCTTTGACAAATCCTGCCAGCTTAATCTCTGGGCCCAAGGCATGCGGAGAGCAAAATCTTGCTACACTGATGCCACTAGTGCGTGCAATGGAGTATTTGAATTCAACTGGTCGTCTTACTGAGGAAATGAGACCACCCATAGTGAAATTTATGGCTGAAGGTAATTTTTTTTATATATTTTTTTTATTCCCACAAGCATATATAGAAGCATTCATGTTAAGCTGTAACTATTGCATTTATTTTATTAACGGTAAATGGTAATTGAAAATCCTATTTGCACAAGTTTTCTGTATTCGTTCAAGGGTATTCAACTGTTCTGCCAAAAAATCATTTTCAGGGCAAGTTGGCCAAAAAAGGGTGATTTCAAGCCATTTCATGAGTCATGGTTTCCATATTGTATGGGAGTTAAATTGAGCATCTGCAGATTAAATTGGCTCTGTATTTTAGACAAGGTCCATTCATTTCTGCTTTTCACAGCTTTCCATTGGGGCATAAAGTAATGGTATGCATTGCTCCACCTACCAAAACCTGGCCTTTGGATTGATTAATTACATTTCTGCGAACTAGCAATGGAAACCATGAACCGTTTTTACTTACTCCTGCTTGCACAGACAGGGGAAGTTTCCACAGCAGGGACTATAAAACCAGATGGGGTGGGAAGGGTGAAAAGCTTTGGGTGGAGTTGGACTTTATCTACTTTAAGCAACACTGCCTTAGCAGCTGATTGAAATGACCATGATGCCAACCAAAACCGATATATTTGGGGAAACAGGCTCATTGGCTGTAAGCAACCGCTTAGTCAGATTCTTTAATTCATGTACACCCTTCAATGTATACCCCTTATTTATTCTGTATGGATTGAATATTAGTATGCATAAAGAAGGGTATGTATTCCAGAGATAGACTATAATCCTTCCACTTTATAAAACTCTGGTCCGACCACATCTGGTGTATTCTGTCCAGTTCTGGTCGCCAGTCCTCAGGAGGGATGTGTTGGAGCTGGAGAGGGTCCAGAGAAGGGCAACTAAACTGATTAGGGGATTGGAGGACCTTAATTATGAAGAGCGTCTGCAATCACTTGATTTATTCTCCCTGGAGAAGAGACGCCTGAGGGGGGACATGATGGCAATTTACAAATATCTAAATGGGGATCTCAGCTTAGAAAAAAAGCTGTTCATTCGAAGGGATTGCACGAGGACTCGAGGGCATACAATGCGATTAGAGGAGAAGCGTTTTAACCTCAGGCAAGGTGGGGGGTTCTTTACTGTGAGGGCTACAAGATTGTGGAATTCTCTACCACAAGACGTGGTTTCTGCGGGAAGTATGGTGGCTTTCAAAATACTTAGACGTACATCTCAAGGATCAGAACATTCAGGGCTATGTGAGATGATTACAGCTACACACACCTACACAGGTTGAACTGGATGGACTATTGTCTTTATTCAACCTCATCTACTATGGAACTGTGATAAGACATTTCATTTGAATTTTTATTGTAAAACTTGTCACCTTTCCACTGCCATGACATAGCGTAGATGAGATAATTGTACTACAAGAGCATGTGGTGTGTTTGTTTTGATGCAAAAAAAAAAAAATAAAAATCGAATATTGGCAGTTACCCTAAATTCTAACCTCCATAATGGTTATTCCTAGGATACGCAAGACAAATGCGTTTCAGACATTTTGATGGAAGCTTCAGTGCCTTTGGTCCAGGGAGGTCTGAGCCAAGTGGATGGTAAGCTTTAAAAAACACAGCAGCATTAACATTAAAAATTTGTGCTGGCAATTTTACAAGCCAATTTTTTCCTTTTTTTGTACTCGGCTTTTTTTTTTAACAGTTAAATTTTTATTTTATTGTTACACATATAAACAACACAAATATTCCAATACAATACATTACTCTGCACAAGGAATAATATTATCCATACCTACTAACACACACTCAAAAAAAAAAAAAAAACAAAAAAAAAATATTAATTATAATAAGTGCCTACTTATATCATTATGGAACAGGTGACCTTGGCTCACCTACAGCGTCGATCCAGGCTGACCAGACTTTATCAAATTTTTTTGGACAATTCCTACTACCGTATGTAAAACGGTAGAATGGAAGTGTCTTAGTAACGGCAGCTATCCAGGATAATCGGGTGGGAGGTTCGGGTAACTTCCATCGCAAAAGGATTTCTCTCCTGGCATAAAACAGGGTATATGTAATGCACATTTTAGCATATTTGTCCCCAGCCAATTCTGTAAGGTTACTCAATAAAGTTACCTTTGGGTCCAAAGGAATCATGATGTCAAAGATTTCGCCAATAGTGTCCGTCCCTTCTTTCCAAAAGGTTGCCAGGTCAGGGCACGACCAAACAACATGTAAGAATGTACCTATTTCATGCCCACATCTAATGCACAAAGGATCTTTCGTGGGGTATATCCTGGCAAGACGTTGCGGCGTATAATATGTTCTATGTAAGAATTTGAGTTGTATAAATCTGTCCCTAGCCGCTATCATTGAGGGGATATAATTATTAACCGAGTCCTCCCACTCTTCAATAGTCAGATCTGGAATGTCCTCCCATTTATTATAGGTTTTCTCAGGGGACTGACTATGATCTGTTGAGAGTATGGAGTATATAGCAGAGAGAGATTTCCCTATTACCTTAAAAGTTAACATTTTCTCCAAGGGGTCTGATTCCAGGACAACAGGGCCTTGGAACTGAGCCCGCATAGCATGACTAAGCTGGCGGTAACGAAACCCCATGGTGGGAGGTAACGAATGGGTGGACTGAAGAGCATTAAAGCCTTGAAGTCTTCCATCTTTAATAACATGTTTCATAGTCACAATCCCTCTAGCAGCCCATAACTGTGGATCAGGGAGATGATATAAATGTTTTAAATTAGGATTACCCCACAACGGAGTGTGGGGAGATATATGCAATGGTGTGTTATATATCACCCGCGCCCGAGTCCATATCCGCAGACTGGTTATTTGAGGATGTGCCTGTTCCCCCCCGAAAAACAAGATTACTAAGGGCCGCATATGAACCCAGTAGTGCTGCTTCTAGTGTAACTGCAGAGTTGGTTTTGGGCTGGGAGAACCACCACCGGACCGTCACCAGGACAGCCGCCCAAAAATACAATTTAAAGTTAGGAAGCGCTAAACCTCCTCTTGCAAGAGGAAGATATAGCGTGCGTCTTGCGACTCGTGGAGTACGCCCGGCCCATACAAAAGTTGTTACAATACTATCTAATCTCGAAAAAAAGGTTCTAGTCATATCAATGGGGGAGTTACGAAAAAGATACAGAAATTTCGGAAGATAGTTCATTTTTATTAAATTAATTCTGCCAACGGGGGACAAGGGAAGCATGCGCCAAGACGCACACTTTTTATTTAATTGTAAAACTAAAGGGTCAATGTTGTTTTGCTGATATACCTCCAATGTTGGACCCACTTTGATGCCTAGGTACACCATATCCTGTACCCATTTCAACGGTGTATGAGTATCAATTAAAGATATCGATGGGTGTAGTGGAAAGAGGACGGACTTAGACCAATTAATATTTATACCTGAAAAACGACCAAAGATGTCAAATAATTGTAGGGCCCTATGTAATGATGTGGAAGCATCTGCCAAATAGATCAAGGTGTCGTCTGCATATAAAGACAACTTCTCTTCAATGACCCCCACCTTAATGCCTCGGACTTGTGGGTCCGCTCGCAACATAATCGCTAGCGGCTCCAAAGCCAAGGCAAACAAGGCTGGGGATAACGGACATCCCTGTCGGGTACCCCTCAGTAGAGGGAATTTATCCGATAGAGATGTATTAGTACGGACTCTAGCCGTAGGGTTCTCATAGAGAAGCTTAATCCATGAGACGAAATTAGGGCCGAACCCGAAGCTAGATAGGATCCTCCAGAGAAATGGCCACTCAACAGAATCGAATGCTTTCTCGGCGTCGAGGGAGGCGACCACACCTGTTCCCCCCCCCCCCCCCCCGACGCCAAGGCCATATGTGTGAACAATCTCCGGATATTAATATCAGTACCCCGGTCAGGTATGAATCCAGTTTGGTCCGGATGGATCAATCCTGTAATAACACTATTAAGTCGATTGGCCAAGACTTTTGAAAGGATCTTCCCATCAACATTTAATAAAGAGATAGGTCTGTATGATGAACATAGTGATGGGTCCTTCCCTGGTTTAGGGATCACAACAATAACCGCTTCGCTCATTGTTTTAGGGAGTTTCCCGTCCTTTAGAGATCCTAGAAGAGTGGCTAATAAGTACGGGCCCAAAAGGTCCATATGGGCCTTATAGAATTCAACAGGAATTCCATCCGGTCCTGGTGTTTTATCGGGTTTTAGGGAGGCCACCACTTCCTGGATCTCCAAAAGAGTAATAGGGGCGTCTAATTTGGCCCTATCTCTATCAGTTAAGACTGGAAAGTCCACTGCCTGTAGATAATGATCGAGTTCATCTCCTGAATAATTAACCTTAGTGTTATATAGGGCCCGGTAATAATCAGTGAAGTTGTGATTAATAGTTTCTGGATTAGAGTGAAGAGTACCTGATTGATCCTGAATATGTGCTATACTATACCCACTTGTCTGTTCCCTAGAAATTTGCGCCAGCATTTTACCGTTATACTCTCCATGTACGAAAATATGTTGGGCTTGAGAAAGCAGTTTTTTCTGTGTAAGGGCTGTGCGTATTCCCATTACCTCCCTAGTCAAGGATTGAAATCGTGTATAATGAGTGGGGTCTCTAGTTTGGACATATAGATTTTCCATATCTCTAGCTTCCTTTTCTTTTTGCAATAGATTTGTTCGCCTATATCGTTGGATCTTCCCAATAGCTGTCTGATAATACCCCCGGGTGCAAACCTTAAAAGCGTCCCAGACCATAGCCACTGATGACGTGCCCGGATTTATCTCCCAAAAGGCCGCTATCTGGGGTTCGACTAAAGGGTTTATATCAGAATCAGCGATCCAATATCTGGATAAGCGCCATAATCTATGAGAGGGGTTACCAGATAATTCCATTTTTAAGAGAAGTGGGGCGTGGTCGGAGATCCCACGAGGAAGAACCCGAATCTCCCGCACCCGAGATAGTAATGACCCACTTGCAAACATTAAGTCAATTCGAGAAAAGGTTTTATAAGTGGCGGAATGGCAGGTATATTCCCTAGCATGGGGATGGTACCAACGCCATAGGTCTGTCAACCCATAGATCTCAGCCCATTCAGCAAGATCCGATCTAGTGGAAGAATCTCCAGTCATTCTATCCATGTTCGGATCTGGAACCATATTAAAATCACCCACAATGAGTATATTATCATTCTCATATTTTGCAATTTCTTTAAAAATTTTATATAACAGCCTGATTGAGGCCGGCGGAGGTATATATAACCCTACCAGCAATAAAGTAAAAGATGATATCTGCAGATTGAGCAAGACAAATCGTCCATCCGGGTCCAGGGAAAGACCCATTAGTCTGAACGGGAGAGACTTGTGGATAAGAATGCTGACTCCACGAGCATACGTAGAAAACGTAGAGTGGTAATGATGCCCAACCCACGGTTTCTTAAGAGCCAGCGTTCGAGTACCCAACAAGTGAGTCTCCTGCAGGACACATATGTGGGGATTAAACGCTTTTAAATATTGAAACCCTAAAGAGCGTTTCTGCGGGGAATTCAAACCTCTAGTGTTCCAAGAAATCACCCTTAAAGATTCCATATCCACTCAAAAAACAATGTATACAACATAATAACAGTATATAAAGAGAAGAAAATAAAAAAAAAAAAAAAAACTGAAAAATACAGTAAATACAATAACAGAGTAATGATTCAAACATCCCCATCCCCCCACCCCACCCATCTCCCCAAAATTGGAGAGGGTTTGTATCCCACCCACCGCGGACCACATAGTCCACCCTAGGGGGTAAGTGTCAAAAAAAGGCGCTATATTACCCCCCCCCCCTTAGGAAAAAAAAAAAAAAAAGGGGGGGGGGGGGAGAAGACTCCGGCGTTCAAAAGGACAAAAAAAAAGAAAAACTTGTATCTTGATTCACCCAGCTATCGTGTAAAGTTTGGGCAAGCAAAAAGGTTCAGTTTTAGTCTTGTTTATATGTCTCAAGCCAGGATAATACCTCTTTTGGGGAAGAAAAGAGACGCACATGTTCACCATCTTGTACCCGCAATTTAGCTGGGAACAGGGTACTATATTTCAACCCCCTTTCTCTTAACTTAGAACGGGCTTGATCAAATGACTTCCTCTGATGCTGTGTTTCAACCGAATAATCTGGAAAAATAAAAAGTTTACTACCCTCGTATTTCACTTCACCCTGAGAGCGGGCTGCTCGTAACACACTGTCTCGGTCACCATAATGAAGGAACCTCAAAATAAAGGTGCGTGGAGGAGAGCCAGGAGGTCCTCGCTTCCCTGGTATCCGATGTGCACGTATCACTGAAAAAAAAGCAGAAAATTTAGCTTCTGGGAGAATGGTCGGAAGTAAGTGTTCAATAAAGGTCACCAGGTTTGCACCCTCGGACCCCTCCGGAAGACCTATAATCCGTAAGTTATTCCTACGATTGCGGTTTTCTGCATCTTCTGCTCGTATTTCCAGCTGCTTAACCCTGGCTTTGAGCAGCTGAACATCCGAGTTATAACCTTTCTGTGTGTCTTCTACTTCTGAAACTCGCATTTCCATCTCGGTGACTCTATCTCGAAAATTGTCCATATCTTTACGGATAAGTCCTATATCTGTTTGTACACAATCAATTTTAGAGGTCAAGGCTGTCTTACAGTCTACTATGGCATGCATAAGTGTCTCTAAACTTGCGGGTATTTCTGCATCCCTGGTCACTGTTGTTTGGTCAGTCTGAGACGCCATGGTTACCGTAGACTTAGACAGTGATGTCACAACTGCACGGTGTGTCTGTACCCCCCCCTTTATTTTTGGGCATTCCTTCCCCCAGAGAAAAAAGGGATTCAGGAGGTTTAAGTCCATCCAGTCCTGGTTTCAGTCTGCTATGGTAAATTTGTTAAATTTGTTATATAGGTTGTTTATGTCGTGTATGTCAAATACCGCATGAACATATTCTGTGCCCAAAGAGTAAAAGATAGTAAAGGATAGTTGGTGTGGCAGGCTGGCAATATGCAGTGAAGTGTGTGCTTCCCTTCAAGGTTCCCTTCAAGCAGTCTTCTCAGATAGGATCCAGATAGGATCCAGCTTATCAGTTTCCTCAGGGGGGGATAGGAAAATCAGCCAGTGCAAATAGTTCAAATGACTCCTAACCAAGCCTGCTCCTCTTTACCTGGTACAATACACTGGGGAAGGATCCTGCCAGCTGAGCCACAAGGGAGTTGTTCAGCACACCAGCACACCAGCCGTCTAATTCAGTGGACGTACACCGCGGCAGCTCACACCGCTCCAGTCAGTCCCGCCACCCCTGTCTCAGCCAACACCGCAGCGATCCGGCTTCCAGTTCCTCAGGGCGGCTACGAAGGAGGGATGAAGGAGGGATGAAGGAGAAGCAGCATGGAGGGTCGAAGGAGCGGACGAGCCACACAGACCTCCAGGGCAGCCGGAAAACAGCCCGCACACAGCCCGCGGCCGCCGACACAGCCGACACAGCCGACAACCGGACAGTCCGGCGTCCAGCTATCCCCTTGCCGCCCACGCTCCGGAGACCAACACCAGACCCCAGACCGACACCAGACTGTGGACGCAGCCGAAAACCAGGGGACCGAGCAGGGACCAAGCAGGGGAATCAACCTGGTGAGTCACAGTCACAGTCAAAGGATCAGACGCCGGAGTCGGGAGCTCAGTTAGAGCACGTCTGCTCCCGGCGCCATCTTAGGACACGCCCCCGAAAACTTATATTCTAATATAGACTGATATTGTATTCGGCTTTAATATATTTTTAGTGAATTCAGTAGCACGAGCAGATGTGACCTGTGGCTGACCAATTCCATTTATTCTGGGTTTGCCAATGCCTGTTCAGTCTCCATATTCCTCTACAATGAATGTCCTTGTAGCATTTTACAGACGCTGACTTGGTGATGATGATAAATCGCTGACTTGGATTGGGGCAGTTATTGGGAACGGTGAAAAGCTGCAGATAATGCTTGCCTAAACTTGAAAAGCTTTACATCTGCAGCAAAATAAGCTACTGAGAGGTAGATCTAAAGCAATTTTTTTTGTGAATGGACTTGGTAAAGCATTTTGTTCTAACTTGGATAGGTACATAAAGAACCTTCTGATCCTGAGTGAAATCCTTTGCTTAATGTTAAAGACGCATTGTTGCCAGCTGCTGGCTAAGGGCCTCATGTTCCTCTATAGAAGGGGCAGGTTTCTATCCTAGGGTGACCAGATGTCTCCAGACTGAGGACACTGTCCCTGGATTTGTCCCTGCTTTGCAGGGCCAATCCTGACCTAGGCGGGCAGTTTTCTGGTGGGCGGGGGCTGCATTGGCTGTCAGTCACAGTGCACAGAGCTGGAAATGACACCTCTCACACTGAGACTATGTGCCGCCATTCCATCTCCTCATTTGTCAGCGCAATCCCTCCCCAGGGACAGTGACATGACCACCCTCTCCTCCTAGCATCCTGCCCTTCTCCTCCTACGCCTGCTTTCTCCTCCCATCTCTCTCAGTGCAGCGGTAGTACATAGGGGAGAGAACGGAGCACTGTGTTCTCCCTCCCCCTCCCTCCTGGATGATGTATTGCAAGGAATTATGGGTACTGCAAGGAATTATGGGCAATGTGGTCCAGAGGGGTTGGATTGCCTTTAATGAATTGAACTACAGACTGATTTAAAATGTAGCAAAAATGTAATTTTTCTCCACTGATGAGGTGGCACTGATAGGCTGCACTTATGGGCACTGCTAAGGCGACACTGATGGTTACTAATGGGCACTGATAGGCTGCACTGATGGAGACTGATAGGCGGCACTAATGGGCTCTGATAGGCGGCATTGATGAGGCACTAATTGGCATATATAATTTGAGAAAAATATGCTTATAAAATAGTTTACCATTTGCCAATAAAAAAATGTCCCCAGATTTAATTTTGAAAATCTGTTCACCTTATTCTATACTCCTGTCCTGCATGATCACATGGGCTCCCTGCTGCAACTGGACCTTAAGTCGTGTGTCCTTGGTTTAATGCCTGATACTGATATAGATGCATTTTTTGCCACTTTCCTACACAAGACTCTTTTTAGCACACGCAAACTTATAGCTAAGTCATGGATGCAGACCCATACCCCTACCATGCAGGAATAGATGCTGGACGTTAACTCTAGTCTCCGTTATAAAAGACTAATCTATAGGCATAGGGGGTTGCCCTGTTAAGTTTGACAGTCTGGAATAGATGGCTGGAACTTTAGCTCACCTTCAGCGATCAAGACCCCATTTGAGACGTTCACTGCCTTTAGTCTATTGCTGCTGTTGGTCTACCAGGTAGTGCACGCCTTCCTCTGACCACCATACTTTCTCTGTGATCACACCATTTCTGTCTACGTATAGGTTTTAGCTCTTACCAAATGTTTTGATACCTATGCTGAGAAGTTTAGTCCCCTTTTTTGTTATGGATGTAATGTGAAAGATGCTCTTTTCGTAATGGTTGGTTTTATACTGTGTTTTTGAACCCTTTTTCTTTTACAACAAATAAACTTGTTTTGAAAAGTGAAAAAGGTGCTGTGGTGGTCAAGTGTGGCGTAGTAAACCATGCTACACTAGCTCTTCCATGCTGTACAAGCCTGCGGCTGAGTGTCCCCAGCAGTGCCCACACTGACAAGCCTTCTCAATTCAGGTACTTGTTCTAAGGGAATTTGACTTCAGCTCCTTACATTAAAAGTCCTCTGCATGCCCACTGAAGGTATGCAGCAGGGCAAAAGTCTCTCTTTGCAAAGGGAGCCCATTCAGGGATTACTTGAAACCACAGCTTACCCGAGATGGCCATTAAAGCCCTGTACAGAGGACAAATTGGTGCTCAAATGGGTTTCCCTAGTGCACAAAGTACATTAGGAGTCATGTGACTGCTTCGTGGTCCATGCTCCATACAGTAACATTCCATTTAAAGGTGAAAGGGGAGAGGTGAAAGGGGAGATTCCTAGAGGCCAAACAGGAACCCCACAGGCTTCTAATGTACATTAAAAAGGAAAAGTAGTAGATGGAAAAACATTGTTTCCTACTTGATGCCTCCTCACATGTGCACTGACTGTGAAACCCTTCTATAACCTACTCACTGTAGAGCAACTATACACATGGAGACTGATTGGTACAGAAGGGAGGGTCTAATATCACTGGGGGCTGTTTAAAAGCAGAAGGTGAAAATGGCCAGCGCATGACTTTTCTTTGATTCGTAGGTTGACTGTGTTGTCTTTGAAAACCTTGTGGGACATAAGACCGTACACCTTTGTTGATGACATCTTCAAGCAAGGAATTCTCTTTTTGGAACGATTGCAGAACTTGAATACTGGAGGGTTCAAGCCAGTGGGGACCTTGTTTAACAGTGGACTAAAGGTAAGAGCACTGTGGCTTGTTTTATCCCTTTCAGAGGCAGATAGGAAACATAGCGCTGAGCACATAAGCCTAGTACACACGGGCATGAATGTTTGGCGACATTGGGCGGTTCAATAAAACGGCCAACATTCCGCTCGTGTGTATGGCAGCCGGTCTGAAAATAGCTGGCTGTTCAGAAAACTATGCTGGAAACTCCCCGGCTGACCAGCTCTCGATCAGCGCCCTCAGTCAATGGCTGAAAGCACTGATCGGAGTGTTCTGTTATGGCGGGGAGGCACCCCCCTGTCGGAACACAATAGCTTAGCGGGGGAGATCACTGTACTAACATCAGCTTGTGTAAGTACAGTGGCTCTGACCGCAGCTGCCAGTTTTTTTTTTTTTTTAGTTTGACCAAAAACAAAATGGGTGTGTACTAGGCTTTACTGGCAGACAGAGATAATTAAGCTTGATAACCCCCAGCTCCATGGGATAAAGGGAGGGGGTGTAATCGATGGCCTTTTATGTAATCTGATCTCCAGTAGTCCCAATGTTTTTGCACGGTCATGGAGATTACCTCTCACTTTCTGTACCAGAAACCCATCAAGGAAAAAAAAAAATCTCCAAAAACAAGGGGATACCTCTTGGAATGGGTTTACCCATTTAAATATTTATCTTCACCTCTCATTACTGTGACCTGTCAGGATACAGTGGTCAACAGGACAACAGAGGGGTATTCAAGGGGGGGCTCAACACTAAAATAATTCTCCCCACTCTATCCTAAACTGAAAATAGTTGATTTTACATATGCTTGAGGCATAAGTCATGAACAAAATCTAGAAGTGAGTGTAAAATCCTGTATTGCACCATCCCCTTAAAGATTCTTCAATAAAAATTAAATTGGTATTTGCTTGGCACTGCTGTCTAGGATCATGGTGGGGTCCTTTACCTCATCAGCACCCACTCCACCAAACCAAAAAATGCCCAGTCTTTCGCTTATTTGAAAGTATTTTTTTTTTTTTTTTTTGGCATACAAAAGTCCAACCAAAACAATCAGCAGGAAGGGACTTTGGCATGGACTTTGGCATGGACTTTGGCATGGACTTTGGCATGGACTTTGGCATGGACTTTGGCATGGACTTTGGCATGGACTTTGGCATGGACTTTGGCATGGACTTTGGCATGGACTTTGGCATGGACTTTATCAGTGTAGGCCAAAGCGGTTTCAAGATTTCAATCTACACAGTTTAACTGGTTATAATTTTTTTTGTTTGCAGGGAGGGGCTGATGATGACGTTGGGTTTACATGTGCTGTGGTCATTTTCCTGGCTCAGACTGAATATGCTACTACTGTAAGTATTTTCCATCAGCTGTACCTAATTGTTCTAATGACCACCCCATGATTCTTCCACAAGCTCCATACAGTCATATTTAGAATTGCTTTTAATGTACAACATGAAAATGTGTATTGCGATTTTTTCCATTTTTTTTTTTTATTTTTTTGTCTATTGATAAAAAAAAAAAAAGTTTAGACTTTGGTGGGGATGTATGAATGTAGGTTGGGATTGTAGCATGTAATGCCATAATTAGACTATTTTAAGGAATGCAAATTGAAATTGTATTGAAATAACAAATTTCCATGTTATGGTGGCATCCTTTGCTTCCAATTACTCTGCAATAGAAAACCAGTGCGCATGGCCAGCTTAATAATAGGAATAAGGCAATGAACATGAGAATTAATGGTTACCAAATGGGATTGGCTGCTGTGGGTTATTGCCTTTTTTGTACCTCCCATGGACATGCCAATAGATGTTTCAGCTAAAAGGATTTAATGACTGACTTCTGTCATTAGAGAAAACAGTATAGTGTATCTCACAAACCAACTGAACCTCTCCATCCTAAAAGGGTATGGAAAAAACACTGGGGGGGGGGGGAGACTATTTGGGACTCTTATGGTACCATATCCAAAAATACTTGAGCAGATCAAAACATGCATAAATACTCAACTTCCCAACTTAAAATAAAATAAGTTTATTGACTACACAAAACTAGTCATTAAAATGTATTCACAAGGGAAATAGAGCACAGTTCACAGAAACACTAGCAGTACATAAAGTTACTAACTATTCACTAGCTAAAGGTTAAAACATGCTAAATGGATTTCATGGCTGGCTAGATCTTATCTGCTGGCTAGTTTATCCCGATAGGTAAATATCTATCTACCAAGCACAAGCCCATCCATACTTTACATATTTTGCAGCAATATGCTGCTTCTTCAGAAGTTGTAGCAGTTTAACTAGAGTGAATAGAAAATAAATTATAACAAAAATCACAACATAGTCTTTATAATAATATTTTGCTTATAATAAAACCTTTTGGTGTTGAACAAACTCATCATGCAGTGCCACCACCGTCAAGTTTGAAATAAGGGAAACAGCGAAAGCCTGGAACCAAACAGTGTCGTTCAAACCCCCCCCCCCCCCCCCCAGGTGGATTTGGAAGCACCTATAGCCCGCTCACCAGCAAAAAAATTAGAATAATAAAAATAAAATGCATGCGTTCCCCGGGTTACAAACCGATAGGGACTGTAGGTTTGTACTTAAGTCGGAACAGGTAAATTTTTCAAGAAAGAATAATTTTAAAATTTTTGGATAGCCTAGGGAGGGGTTAGCATAGGGAGGGGTTTACACCCTGTACCATTTTGTTTTGCTGTCTGTACCGCTGTTCAGAATTCACCGCACTTTCTGTCCCTGTGACAACTGGATTTGAAAATTTTGGGTTGTTGAAAACAAGGATTAGTGATAAAGCTTCAATGGAGACACTTTTTTTCCCATTTCACCTCTTCCAGGAGTGAATTTCCCTTCCTAGAGGTATATTTCTCCTCACTTCCTGTTGTCTCCCTCTGTAAGTAGGAGTTTGTTTGTAAGTCGGATGTTTGTAACCCAGGGACCACCTGTAAAGCGAATGTTAAGTAAGCTCAATTAGGCAATTGAGCATACCCTATTTCACTGGGGCTAGATTAGTGTGTTTAAATCTTCCCGATGGGGAAAAAGGTAACCCATAGGGAAATTGTAATACTCTGTTTCAGTCCTGTATTTATTAAGACTAACATTGGTCAACTACTGCAGGGCATAATCCTAGAAAAAAATAGATGGTTTATTGGTATAGTCTCTGTACAAAGACAGAATTCTTAGAGGCATAAAACCATAAATGGGTTTACCCTGTAAAAATTGACTTAGCAGGTATTGGAGACAGCGGAAAAGCATGGCCATATCAGTTGACAAATGTAATGCATTATGAAGATTTGTATGCCGCAATATTACTGGCCATAGATAGGAGGGAATCCGCCTTGCTCCCTCATGGGAGAGTCTAATGAAGAAAGGATATTTGATTAAAATGTAGTTACTTCACTACTAATCCCATTAAAGATGGCTAGAGGTCAGACCTACCTTCACAAAATGGCCTTAACATCAACACCCGCTGCAGCCTCGTCATGGAGCGGGCGGGAATCTAAAATAGATGCCTCAATCCGGACAAGCCAATCACCGCAGTGTGGGGATGACGCGTCTGACCCATTCCCTAACTGATGTGGGGATCCCGCGCATGCCCAATGCTAACCCCATCTGAGTCGACAGAACACGTCTGTCGAAGAGGAGGTAACAGCCAGGAGCAGCACCAACAGGGGAGGAAATGAACCTTTCTCCCAACCAGACGCCGCCCCTCCAGGGAGCGCACATCTGCCTATGGGAACATGTACCCAGGCACCCCCTAGTGGAACAGCCAGAATGGTTATACACAAGGCTAACAAATTGTAGATACAGATTCCGTATGTACAAAATATATAATGAAAAAACGATTTTTAACAAAAATTAAATTGTATATGAATGTTAGCCACACATAAATATACAATAACATTGAAAAAATGCCTAATTTACAAATTTATTCTTATTAGGTTAATATAAAGCTAAAAAAGAGAATATGTGCTTGTATTGTACAAAAACTTCCGTCTCCTCACACCATCAGACGCTGCCATGGACACAGGAACCACAAGCAAGGCCCCAGTGACAATAGGTCCCCAAAATAGCTCAATTTTTACAATAAAAAAACATGACGCAAGGCCAAATTCATGAGGGCTATAAGGGCAGAATGAACAAGAATGCTCACAAAAATCCAGTCTAGTTTAATTGGAGCCAATCCAAAGGGTCTAGACTCAATAAAGGTCAAAGGGAAAGATCTGAATTCTATTTAATGACTTTTGTCATTAAAATGGAGCAAATGCAATTCGGTTTATTTTTTACAACTAACACCCAATCCTGACCTCTTTCCCCAGCCTTCATTGTTGCGTCCAGCTCTCTCCTACCTGGATGCCGCCTCTCGAAAGGATCAGTCTGTTTATAACTACGCTATGCTCTACTATGCCTTCCGGGTGTCTGGGAATGTGGAGCGTGCCGAAGCTATGCTTGAAAAGTTGAAAACTTTGGCCATTGATGAAGGTACGAAAGCCAATCATTTATACTAAAACACACACACTGTACATATGTCCTAACATTAACATGATCAACTTAATGTAGATCTTGTCAGTGTGCAATTGTTAAAATGCCTGGGTTTAAAGTTATGTAATGAAAATGGAAACATTTTATTAAAGGTCTTGGTATAGGAATAGGTAGGGGGAGGGGGAAAGTAGGGAAAGGGAAAAAACAATCAACTTCAGCTTTAAACCTATCTCAAACCAAGGGGATGGGGCATAGTAACTCGTGCAACTTGGGTAAATGAGCCTGGTTCCCATTGTGAAGATTGGAGCTCTTCATAATCTTGTAAAGAAAGCCGTACATGCTTTGAAGCCAGTTTAACTCGTATTGACCGATTTAATGGAATGTCTCCAGAGTGATCTGTCCTCTACCTTGGTCTTCATTTCTTGAAGCTGCATGTTTACTATGTGACTGTTTCTAGCTGTCTTTTTGCTGGTTGTCCTTTTCTCTTACATGGCTAAGAAGATCTACAATCTTCAAGCCAGCACTCTTCCATTGTCTGTGCCATTGGTGGATATATGCTGACCTCTGTTTTCTATGGGCCACTATTCTTTTGGAGGTGCTACAGGGCCTGTGATATGACTTTCCACAGGTCAAAAAAAGCATTACATCTTAGCCAATCAATGTGTGGACATGTTCTTTCATCTGCTTGCTCTGAAGGAGCCATTATTCTTCAGAAGGATTGGCCTCTGCAGATAATGGATGCCTATACTGGTGGAAAACACTCAGATCTTGCGTATAGGCAGCCTAAATCTTACATTAAAAACAATAGGTTCTTGTTTAGACTGGATTTTCTTAAATTTTTTTAATTTTTGGTAAATGACTATTTTATTTTCTGCTCTCCTCCAGGTGACACTCTTCACTGGCAACGTACATTGCGACCAGAGCAGCAAACTCCCTACCTGTTTTCTCCTCCTTCCCCCTCAGCAGAGTTGGAGATGACAGCCACTGTCCTTAAGGGTATGGTTTATGGGGAGAGTAGGACTACAGTATCTGCAGAGAAACTGAATGATATGGCCAAGATTAGCAACTGGCTTGTTCGAGAGCAAAATATACATGGCTCTTACAGCACCACATCGGTAAGGTTTCTGTTTTTAGGAATGCTCTAGAATTTTTAACATGCCATTCACCTTCAGACCAGACTGTGTTTTGCAGAGCTTTAAAGAGCATTGGCAAATAAATCATTATGGCCAGAATGCTTTCAGAGGGAAACGGAGAACTGCTTAGAATGTTGAGGTTCAGTTTGCAATATATTTGAAAGCACTTGAATTCCACATGTCATTCTAATCCAATACACAAAAGTACCAATGCTTTATCAAATAAAAGCAATACTCCTCTCCGCTTTATGGAAGTCCTCTTGAAACCCAAGCTAAAGGGGAAAATTATAGCATCAGGATAAAATACCGCCTGCTATATATTGTGGATTGGCCATTTTATGTTGCTTTAATGTAGTTTGCAGCAATTTGTAGACAATGGTAGCCAATAAATGGTTGGCTTTTTTACCAGTTGAGAGCAATCTACAGTCAGAATCACGTCTGGTCATACTGGTAATCCCTATGTAGTTTTGCCACAAAGGTACAGCAACACCTAAGTGCAGCCGGAGACCTATGTGTTTATTAAACCTTGCAAGTAGATTGGATTTAGATTGGTTTTATTAGAAACAAAAACGTATACAAGAACCGTTTGCCACAAGGTCATAAAATTCTGACCGCACTGCATGGTTTCCATTTTGTTTGCCAAATTACATAATTAAAAACCTCCATCTGTAGTAGAAGCACTTGAACTCTTTTGCCGCCAAAGCCGTTTTTGTGGGTTTTAGCAAAACTGTTCAGGAAATGGGAAATTTCAGTAAATAATACACACACATTTTATGATCCTTTTTGTAGGTCTTCAACTGAACCTCATTTGGCTGAATTTCTGATACTTGCTATACCCAATGTGTACATTTCACACTCTGTACTCTGTCCACTGGCAACTTATGTATTAGACATGTTCAGTTAGTTTTGTTACGAATATTCGGACGGATTTTTCGTTATTTGGAGATTCGGATATATCCGAATCCCCGCATTACAGTACAAACAGATTTGACCAAATTCTTTGAAAATTCCGAAATGCGGACAAATTTTAGTTCCGTTATTCAAATTGAAATTCGACTCACATTTTACATCGAATTCTATTTGAACTGTAAACATATCGTTGAAATCAAAGACTGTATGTTATTAGCGTACCATTTAGAAATAATGCTGTTTATGTTAAGCCAAAGGTGATTTAAAGAGTCATTGTAATTAGAGATCGACCGATTTATTGGCAACACCGATATATCGGTGGCCGGTATGCACTTTACGATATATCGGAATCGGCCTTTGGATTTACCGATATTGCCGATATTTAGGGAAAGTGCATGTACCAGGGTGATGCCTGCAGCTAGAGGCATCATCCCGGTACCTGCGTCTATAGCAGACGGTCGGCTGACTTGTAATGACAACTGATGCGGCTGAGAAGCCGCTTAGCTGTCATTACAAGGAGCGGAAGGGGACGTCCCCCCCCCCCCCTTTCTGCAGCTTGCCCTGGGTCTCCCGTCCCACCGGGAGACCGGGCATCCTACCTGCACCGCCGCTGTCTGACAGGGTCTCCATTTTTTTAAATTCGGTGCCGAGTACCTGGAAGTGATGTCATGACATCACTTCCGGGTACTGGCGGCGCCGAATTAAAAAAAAAAAAAAAAAAAAAACTTACAGCATTCAGAACAGCTAAACTTGGCGTTTTTTTTGAATGCTTTTAAGTTCAGAGGAGGGGTTTGGGGTCTTTTAGTTCCCCAGATCCCTCCACCACAGTACTTGTAGACAGTTTTAAATTTTTTTTTTTTTGTTTTGATGTCCGAAAACATCGGCCGATATCCGATGACCAAAATATCGGTATCGGCGTTAAAAAAACATCGGTCAATCAATCTGAAAAAAATCCTAAATTTTCAATTTGACCGATTTGAAAATTTATTGAACATTCTGTATCGAGACAAAATTGGTAATTTGAAAAATACATAAAATGCCAAATGGGAAGTGAACTGAAGTTAATGAAACCAAAAACTAGATTAACAAATTTAAACAAAACAAATTTTTTCGCCATGCACATGTCTATGTACAATATAATTTCATTCAAACCTTTTTTTTTTACAAAGAGAAAATACACAAACATTTAGGACAAAGTAAATTTTTGGTTAAATTTAGAAGGCTGAAAGTGCGTCAAGTAGATACCAAACATGTCAAACCTTAAAACTGGATGCGCTTGTAAAATGGTGACAAACTTTAGTACCCTCTTTTCCATAGACGACACTTTAAAAGTACTTAAAGGTCTTCAGTTTAGAGGTACCCAGGAGCTATGGTGCTAGAATTATTGCTTTATTTGAGACCACACCAATAATCGCAATACATTCAAACTGACTAATAGAATCTGTCCCCAAAATGGGTCCTTACCAATGTACATTTTATAAAAGGTGTAGTAGCGCCAAACACTGTAACTGATAACAATATTAAACAATGTGGAGTGTACAATGTACATTTTAGTCTATAATAAAACTCATAGGAGCTTGTACTCCGCCAGCTGCCATGACACCTGCACAAAACTGTAACTGTCTCAACTAGATCTTGTGAGCAGCATAAGGAAAGGCTAGGTGTGCTTATAACATTGTGAGATATTCAAAGAAGGTAAGCTTTATGAAACCATTTTTGCAGGTTTCCAATAACCCCCCCCCTCTTTTTTGGAAGCGAGAAGTGGTTCCTTCTGGGCGTGATTGGGATGTAAAGTTTTTAGTGGGTTTAGGGCATGGGATACTTCAATAAAAGTAGCATATAGTAATATTAGTTACCCATCCTCCCTTTAAGTTAATTGAGTGTTGGACAGTCTAATATCTCACAGCTGGGAGCCTCCGAGGTCTAAGGCCTCACAGCTGAAGACCATGAGGCAAGTCTCTGCTAGATCTATAGCTTCACAGCTGAAGACCATGAGGCAAGTCTCTGCTAGGTCTATAGCTTCACAGCTGAAGATCATGAGGCAAGTCTCTGCTAGGTCTATAGCTTCACAGCTGAAGATCATGAGGCAAGTCTCTGCTAGATCTATAGCTTCACAGCTGAAGACCATGAGGCAAGTCTCTGCTAGATCTATAGCTTCACAGCTGAAGATCATGAGGCAAGTCTCTGCTAGGTCTATAGCTTCACAGCTGAAGACCATGAGGCAAGTCTCTGCTAGGTCTATAGCTTCACAGCTGAAGACCATGAGGCAAGTCTCTGCTAGATCTATAGCTTCACAGCTGAAGATCATGAGGCAAGTCTCTGCTAGGTCTATAGCTTCACAGCTGAAGACCATGAGGCAAGTCTTTGGCATCTGGTTCCCTTGTGCCAATGCACAACTGCTGGTACTGATGTCCAGAATACTACATAGTTACAGGGATCAGTTTAGGGTCTTTACTCACAACTCCTCATGACAGCTCCACCTTCTGGGGAGAAGGAACCCAGCTCCCCAGTACTTAGACTCAGAGGCGTAACTAGAGCCTTCAGGGCCCCGATGCAAGAAACCATGAAGGGCCCCCCCAGATCCCTGGCCGAGGCCCTTCCCTTCAAGCCAGAGGCGTAACTAGAACCTTCAGGGCCCCGATGCAAGAAACCATGAAGGGCCCCCCAGACCCCTGGCCGGGGCCCTTCCCTTCAAGCCCGGGGCTCTTCCCACTAATCCTGGGGCTCTTTACTCTCGTTGCATGGCCTTTTATTATGGTCCCGCAGCAGGATCCTTTCACAAGTTCTGCAGTGGGCCCCCTTCCTGCAATCTTGGGGCCTCCCCACAGTGGTGCAATGCCAGGGCCCGGTCGCAAGTGTGACCTTTGAGATCCTGGAATTTCACCCACTGGTTTGCTACCAGGCCCCCTGGAGCATGGGGCCCGGTAGCAATTGCAACCCCTGCAACCCCTGTAGTTACGCCCCTGCTTCAAGCCCAGGGCTCTTCCCACTAATCCTGGGGCTCTTTACTCTCGTTGCATGGCCTTTTATTACGGTCCCGCAGCAGGATCCTTTCACAAGTTCTGCAGTGGGCTCCCTTCCTGCAATCTTTGGGCCTCCCCACAGTGGTGCAATGCCAGGGCCCGGTCGCAAGTGTGACTTTTGTAATCCTGGAAGTTCACCCACTGGTTTGCTACTGGGCCCCCTGGAGCATGGGGCCCGGTAGCAATCGCAACCCCTGCAACCCCTGTAGTTACGCCCCTGCTTAGACTATGTATCGCCTTTCCAGCCCCTGCTGGACACTCCTCTCCAGGGATTGGCTAGGGCATGATAAATATTCAGTCTGTTTTTTTAAATCTCCTGGCCTAGGCTCTGGAAGCTTCTTCCAGAGACGGGGGAGCAATCAAACTCCCAGCCAGAACCACCACTGCTCCCTTGACTAGAAGGAGCCAAAAACAAATTTTACCTAGCATCCTACACTGAGGATGCTACACAAGGAAGGAGTGGACTGTGGTTGAATCAGGCTGGTTTTGCTACACAATTTGCAGCATATATTTCTGGAGAGTGTGACATTCACTAGAGGGTGCGGTGTGGCCACAAATCGGAAGATTTACTCCTGACTGGATATGATGATGGATACACAATAGATGCACAATATTTTATGCACTGTGAACTTTTTGCAGAAAGAGCATGTTTCACTATTTTGAAATGTATTGGTCAGTTTTGTATTTTTTTTTTTTTTTTTTTTTCACTATACAGATGATTTGTGTGACCTATTTATACAGATTTTTCAGATTTGGTTAATTACATTTTCAATATTTACTTATGGCACTGCAAAACTCTTGGCTGTATTTTCTATAAGGCTTTTGTACCAACCTCCTTATTTTTTTTTCTTCCTGCTTCCTCTATTTTTCTACAAGTGCTGATTGTTTCTGCACATCAAATACAAATAAAGTGTTTTGGATATACTTAACTGCTCGTTTTTTTTTTTTTTTTTTATTCCCCCCTCAGGACACCGTGGCAGTGCTGGATGCCCTGTCTAGTTTTGGAGCCCTGGTGTACCAGAAAAATGCCACAAATACTGTTCAGCTGAAAAGTGGAGATCAAGTCATCAAAGAATTCAGTGTTGACCAATCAAGCAGAATCCTCCTCCAGTCTGAGGCTCTTCCTCAAGTTCCTGGGAGCTACAGCATGGTGGTGTCTGGGAATGGCTGTGTGCTGTTGCAGGTAACATTCTATTGCTGATCATTTTTAGAATTGACAACCTGGTAAATTATCAACATGGAGCTAAACTTTGGATAGAAAAGTTCTCAATATTTACTACACTGTAATTGCACATAGGGCCAATTTTACTAAAATGGGAGAGTGCAAAATCTGGTGCAGCTGTGCATGGTAGCCAATCGGCTTCTAACATCAACTTGTTCAATTAAGCTTTGAGAAACCTGGAAGCTAATTGTACAGCTGCACCAGATTTTGTTCACTGCAGTTTTAGTATCCAAGTTTCACTTCAACCACCAAACCAAAGAGGGAGGGTGGGGGGAGGCATACAAAATGGAACTTTAAATGTACCCTCTAGAGCCAATAGACTTGGCCCCGTCGCCATCTTTGTCTAGTGGATTGCACATGCCTTGAGTGTGGAGGGACATGGGCTCCGGTATTGGAAATGCTGAGATCATTCCACCTTCCTTGGGGTCATGCTCCTTCGATTTTTTTTTTTTTTTTTTTTCTATTTTATGGGGGTTTGATGTTGGAAGCAGCCCTCTATGCTCTAAAGGATTGTGTTTTGGCTTATAGCATAGATCCTGAGGAAGCATAACTGTGAAATGTGTTGCTCACAAGAGCCATATCCAAATTGCTGTATTCTGTGGAATGATATAGTTGATGAGTGGCTTGATGGTTTCATTATATGTTGTATACCCTTTTAACTTTAGTAATAATATTTGGGGTTCTATTTTTAGGATGTTTATTCTCTCTAGAAGTCGCCCCCCCACTTTTTTTTTTTTTTTTTTGTCTCTTCCCTTCTTCCTACATTGGTTTGGTGGTTGGAGTGACAATTGGATACAATTTGGATTAAGGATGGTACCTATGGAGAATGATGTGCACGGGACATAAACCCATCCTTTAATTTTGTTTTGATACCATATTTACTGCATGATGCAACCTCCATTCTCTACTTAAATGAACAAAACAATACTTGGTACATTTCAGCTTTTTCCAGGATCCCCTTTCATGCCTTCTCCAGTTTTGTAGGCAACTGGGGAGTGGATGCTGGCTATACCCAAATTTTAATTTACTAGTAAAGTATACTAGGAACACACCTACTTCTCCCCCAACAAACTCCACTATTTCCAAATAATATTGAGGGATAGATGTGCATAAACATCACTTTAGGTCAGTCTCCCATCTTCACCTTCACTAATACAGAGACCAGGTGCTGGCCCTGTCCATCACGGATTCAAATGAACAAAAATAATTCTGGTTGGCTGCATGTCCAGTAAAAGGTCCTTTTATTTCAGCAAGTCCAACAAACGTCTCCACAAACACAAATGGAGGGGAAGGACATCAGCAGCTAATGTGTTTCACGTTCCCGTAGCTCTTGGTCATAGCTTAAAGTCAGCTATGACGAAATGCTAAGGCTGCACGAACATGTTAGCTGGTGATGATTTCCCCCTCTTTGTGTTTTTAGATATGTTTTTATTGATTTGCTATAATAAAGGGGATTTTACTAGACGTGTGGACTACCATCTTTCCTTATGCCCTTTAAAATTGAGGGATAGCTTGCATAAATGCTTTTAGGTGGCAGTGACCACATTTCCACACAACCCTCTTTTTAGATGATATATCTCTTCTGAGGTGCTCCCTTATAATTAGGCATACTGGTACATGTCCTTGGGGCATCCAAAAAAGTTGTCCAATGTGCCTCGAAAGGCACATCCTGATTCTAAACTTATTTTGAGACTCTCCACTGCCACCTTGCACATCCCGTCAAGACTTTGGCTCCACAATCAAGTTTTCTTTTAGTCAGTAGCTGTTGCTTATTACTATAGAGAAGGATGGAAATACAGATCGAACAGTAAGTCTTGGAACTTTTTTTTAAAAACTCCGCACATCTATACCCTGTTGTATTGCTTTTGGTGTCGCTCAAAGTAGAGATGAAAAGCGTATCCCGGTGTTCCAGAGAATGGGGTGCAGGCTTGTCCTGATACCAATCCAGAGGGCTAGTAAATGTAAAGAGGAAAGGCTTGCCGCTACTCCCGATCAGATAGGGCATGGACTCAGCCTACATGTCTCCACCAAATAGCATCCGGGTGTGCGGTTTGGTGGAGACATGTAGGCTGAGGCTGCTACTTGGTTTATTCACCTAGGTTTGCAGGTGTAGCGGCGATCCATTCCTCTGTACAACATCTACAGGTGCCTACCTTATCTGCTTTTTGATCCTCCTTTCCTTCATTCCATAGTGAATGGATCCCAGGCTACCTTTTTGTATTTGTCATATGCATTCAAGGAGCAATAATTAGACAAGCTAACATATGCTGTTTGTGTATATTCCCTTCAGACTGGAGTTGAGTTCAACGTTCCGGTGAAAAAGTTAAATTCTGCCTTTTCATTGTCCGTGACCACATTTCCAGGCAATTGCAAGAATGGAGTGGCGTACTTGGTTGACTGTCAAGTAAATGCCAGGTAGGAAAAAATTGTCTTTCATTTCTTCAGCTGCTTTTTGTTTTTTAATAGAAGATCTGCAATTAACTGAATGCCATAATTTGTAGAGGTAAAATAGAGAATGTTGTCATGTGCTAGTTGCAGATCTCTGCATAACCCCTTAAGTGGGGCATAGATTAAACAAATTTTGAAGCACCTGCCAACCAGCAAGGGGACCCTAATCAAAAATAGTTTACGGTTTTCAAATTTAAAATAAATTATGCTGTATAACGCTACCTATAACTCGTACAAAAATATGAATGGAAGCACAAATGAAGAGCCACCAGTGGAACAATTGATGGAAACCAGAGAAGATCACAATTCACCTTTTACCATCACTCAGAAATATCTATTTCTTCACATTGATCTAGGAGGAAGTCATAGGCTGGTATAACTTTTGGAGCTTCAGCTTGTATATAACAAACAAGTGTTGTTTTGCAAGCTTTTGCAAAGCATTTGTGAGACTTCCAGAACACTTTGTCCGCACATCCTTCAAAGCCATCATTTTTTTTTTTTTTGCACATTTTAGACCTGGAAAATAGTTAAACCCCTTCAAACAGTATATTTTCTTAAAGCAAGGACCCTGGAGAATAAAATGGGATTAGTTGCAATTTTGTTCCTTGATATAAAAGCTCAAACGTTGTTAGTAAATTCAAAATTTTAGGTTAGGCCTGAAGCTTGGGTAAAACCTCCAAGCATTCGATTGTCATGCGAGATCCTGAAAAATGGTTGCCGTTCCGATTTTTATTTTATTTTTTTTGCATGATCTTTACTCAAAGGTTTTACAAATTGTACATTTTGGTAAATAGTTCACTAAAGTTACACAAGCACATACATTACCTATTTTTTTGTCAAATAGAAAAAAAATGAGGTTGCAATGAGTAAACGGATACCCAACATGTCGAGCCTTAAAGGAGCTGTAAAGTCAGGTTTTTTGTCTTCATGCATTTTAATGCATGAAGATAAAAAAACCTGTGTGTAACAGCCTCCCCAGCACCCCCTAATACTCACCTGAACCCAATCTCTGTCCAGCGATCTCCACGAGTCCCTCGGCCGTCTGGGACTCTCCCTCCTAATTGGCTGAGACACAGCAGCGGTGCCATTGGCTCCCGTGACTGTCAATCACTCATTCAGCCAACTAAGCGAGATGGGCGGGGCCAAACGGCAGCTCCTGTGACTGAATGGACAAAGCTGCAGTTATGGGGGGGGCAGGCACTTGATAGGAGGGAGGGGCTAGGAGCTGCAAAGAGGGACCTGAGAAGAGAAGGGTCTGGGAGGCTCTGTGCAAATCCACTGCAATGGAGCAGGTAAATATAACATAACATGTTTGTTTTTTTCAAACGGCACTTTACAATCACTTTAAAAACCTTGAATCGGTCACCAAGGTAAGACCCAAAATTGTCCACAGGTTATCAGTTTAGTATTAACAATTATGTTCTAGAATTATTGCTCTCCAACGTTCATGGCAATGTGTAGTGCAGAGGTGGTTTTCGTATATAGGCACATCCATCACATGCATTTTTATGTTCTGTATGTGTACATAGAGGCAGTGGGCTTTTATTTTTTTATTTATTTTTTTTAAATTGGCTTTATTGCTATCATATAGGGGATCAATATCTTCCTATGTGATTGCATTTCCTGATGTCACCCTTGCCTACCACTGAAGCTAATGGAGCACAGATCAGCTGAACTCAGAAGTGACCAAATGGACATGTTTATCCACCATGGCCCATTTAACTAATTAAGTATTAATTTGGGTACAGTGTTGCATGACAGTAACTTTTAGACCTTTCTTTGTATTTAGTAACCCCTGGGTTATTTTTTTACTATATAAATAAAACCAGATGAAATATTTTGGAAAAAAAAAATGGGGTTTTCCTTACTCTGTTAAAAATAACAGGACAATGCAAACACCCCCCAAAATGACTTGTTGAAAAATAGACCCCCACCAAGATTAACTAATTTTTGGAAATCAAGCAACATGCTGTGATTAAGGGTGTTACAACATGGAACTTGGTAATGGTGCACTAGATACAGCACCTACAGGTCATACATGGAAGTAAGAGGTGAAGGGGTTATTGTACAGGGTAAATACAGCTAGAGAATGGAGATTAAGGGGGTTAATGTGCAGAATGTATATGGGGGGGGGGGTTACTTGCACTCATTAATTCATTCATCTTTCCATCCGGTTTGAGGACTGCTCACTTCACTGGTGTTAATGGGTGCAGCAACTGCCCGGGGGTGCTTTATCCAGTGCCATTTTATAAATGGTACTGGATAAATTGCCATCAACCATTTTACAGCTACAGCTGTATAAATGTGTCGTGACAGTCAGCACTTTCATTAAGATCTGTGTTTAACCTCCCCAAACCGAAGCTAAAGGGTACTTTAAAGGCTTCAACAAAACTTGGTGAAAGCTCTGCGACTGTTTTGTAAAAGTTGGCTCTACGCAAGGCTCCAATCCAAAGTTAAGACGTGTGAACAAGTCCCTGTACAGTTTTTTGTTTTGTTTTTTTGTTTCGTTTGTTACTTGCGCTTATTGCTTTACTTTTTTTTTTTTTTTTTTTTCTCAGCTATCATGGTATTCAGAACAAGTCCGACATGGCTCTGATAGACATCCCTCTCTTATCCGGATATTCAGTGGAATTTAATTCTCTTTCTAAGGTATGGTTCTTAAAGCCATGTGGCAGATTCTACCTGGCAAAGCGTCATAAGGGATTTGATATGGGAACAATAGAGGGGCCGGCTAGGGGGTGCAGCGCAAAAAAAAAATGGTTAAAGTGCTCAAATTCCAACACTGAGTTTGTGGCAGATGCACAGGAAGGACTTAAAGGAGAATACTGGTCGTGAAAAACTTGCCTGTAAATGTCCCATATTGCCATAAGACCTCCATGTGAGTGAAGGGTATTGTGACTGCTACAGCTTACAGACCATTGAGACAAGGGTACGGGTTCAGCTTTGTTGCAATTTTGAGGAAGATCCACTTCTGTTCAAGCATGACTGTGCCACTTTGTACAAAGCCAGCTCCATAAAGACATGGTTGACTAGTTTTGGTGTTCAACAACTTGAGCATCCTCATAAGAAAAGAAGAAAAAGAAAAGAAAAACAATCACTCCCAGTGCTCAGAGGTTTTTCACAGAGGGAAATGGCTACAAGTTTATACAGGGCCCAATGCTTGACGAATGCAGCCCACCTCAGATAGGGGAATCCAGTGTGAACTACAAAGCCTTAAAAAATGGGAAGGTACACTCACAAAAGTGCAATGTTAAAGCAGAAGCCGGAGGATGCCTTCTGTCTTTACAACCCCTTTAAGCACAAATTCCTCCAGACACACTCCAAAATCTTGATGGCTGTTTATAGTCCCAAAGATTGAAGGAGTGGGGATCCCAAGTTAATGGCTGTGGTTTTAAAATGTGAGAAGTTAAACTTAAGCCAAAATAGTCAGGTGGCCACAAATTTTGGCATAATCAGGATTTTATTTTTTTTCGAATGATCGGGATGCTTGCCTAGACAAACCAGTCAGGCGGGCTCTTGAACAATGAAGTTGTAGTTTAGATTTTGTTTTGTTTTTATAGTTTCATGTTGAGACAATCAAATTGTATGGTGAACTTTAGGGTTCTCATCTTATAATACTCGGTGTCAAACTTGAATTGTGTGCTATTTGTCACCTGGTTTTCTTATACTTGTTTGTTTTTAATTTTCAGCTGCAAGCTATGTTTCCCAAAGTTGAACAGAAGAATAACCATCTCATTGTGTATTTAAATGAGGTAAGTCCTCTCCTGAAGTGAATTCTGAATGTAGAGCTCACCCACAGAGGCGCAACTGAGAATTTTCACAGGTCTCCCTTGCTAGTACAGAGGCTGCCAGGCTCAGTCCTGCGCACACCGGCAATAATGGCTCCATCTAGGGGATAGACCAAACCCAATTTTTGTAGCTAAAGGACTTTGAAGGGCACTTAAGGTACTACTGGTACCACACAAATGCATATATTAAACTCCTATTTAAGTATACAAATATAAAAGTATACCTGCAGCGCTATAACAAAATGTTCATACTGTATGTTCTACACATAAGTTGATACCCACTAGAACGTTCCATATGCAGGCTCAATTTGAACATTCATACGTCTTCTTCAAAGGCACGTGTGAGTAGGATAGGTTACCCATGTGGTTGGGCATGGTCTTTAAAAACAAAGTATGTGTATATTCACTAAAGAGCGTTGTCCATGTGGACCATTTCCATAGGGACAGAAAGCATCCTAAAACCAAAACTAAACACAAGGGATGCCAAAGAGTTTCTATAACCATTAGTGCAATTTAGGGACAAATAACCAATCTCCTTAAGTTAATCGACTCGCACATGCATAGACCCTAGGCCTCAGGATGTAGTCAATATGATGGTCCCATCTCCAGTGTCACCCCTAACACAGGTGGTCAGGCACTATAGCTGGCCTCAGTGTTCTTCACCTATAGGAAAGTGGGCTGCTATAAGGCAAGCAGGCCTACTGGTACTCAGTTGCCCCCAGGACTTGTACACAATGCTATAGTGCCTGGCTAACATGCCAGGACATGCGCTTGCTGAGCACAGCAATTTGGTACTTGCGGTTGGCAGATAGACCGAATGGTTCAATGACAGTCTAGATACAAGGCAGGCAAGGTTCAGAATAGTCCAGGTCAAATCTGTAGTCGAAAGGCAGGCAGAGGTCAGAATAGTCAATCCAAACTGAGGTTGTCAGCAAGGCAATCCAGACCGCAGAGCAGGCAAAGGAACAGGGCAGACAAACGGAGCTTGAGCACGTATTACACATGCTATAACAAGCATGAGACTGCAGGCTTGGCTGGCTTAAATCTGGTTTGGTCTCCATCCAGAGACTGTCCACATCAGTCACCTTGCAGGTTGACAAACAGAATGTATCACAGCCAAAACCCGGATGCTGGAAGGAGACAGACAGTTAAGGATCAGGAGGGCTAAACAATCCTGACATCCAGCCTCAACAATGCCAGACTGAACCTCTGTCTTTGGAATTTTCTGCCTAGGAGATTTTGTTTTATTTATTGCTGAGCTTTAATAGGAGAGGAGTTTAGGGTCACAGGATACTTTAAAATTATATCAGCAGTCAGAGGACAAACTCCAGAACAGAAAATTCTTATAGAAGCAAGCACACGCTACACTCCCAAATCTGGCTTTACTCATGATGTCCCAGGAGCTGCTTGCTACCCAGCATCCACAGGTAGATCCTCACCAAGGGAGAGAACAGATCCATCTCCAGACATGGACTTCCGAACAGTGCCCTCCAGCAAAAACCCATTGGCACTCTCCTCTAGGCCTTCAGCCCATCTCCTGAGGCCCAGACTGCAAATGTCTTGGTGGCTATCTCCCAGGGGCAGCAGCTCTAGGAGAACTGGACTGCGCCCTGGAGAGGATAGAACAATGTAGCCAGGCCTCCCAAACATTTTATCACCTCCCCAGCTACCTTCTGGATGCCATCTTCAGGGATTGGTTGGAACATAATAAATATTCATGCTGGTCATTTGAATCTCCCTGCTCTATATTCTAAAAACTTCTTCCAGATGCTGGTGAGGGAAATTAAGCACCCCAGATAGGAAACCGTGACCAGACAAAAAATCAACCACTGCTCCAATGACTGCAATAAAGCCAAAAATGTAGCTTAGCAGCCTAATTGGAGGAGAGCCCTCCTGCATAATCCCCTGTGATCAATCTTACAAATTGGTGCAGGGCAAAAAGTAAACCCATTTTATTTTTTGATGTCTAAACTGATTATTTTTGTTTGCATTTTGCAGATGACCAGCGAAGGTGTCTCCTTTACTGTGACACAAGAAATGAGACCCAGAGTGGAGAACTTCCAGCCAAGAACAGTGAAGGTCTATTCCTACTATGAGAAAGGTGACATACACATTCTGCTTTAAATCTGGATTTTTATCCCAATTCCAGATCTATGAGTATTTGAAGCCCATGAATATTTACAGTTTTTAAAGTGTATTTTAAGGCAAAAGTGAAAACCATCTCTGCAATACATGCACTTTTTTGTGTTTTTATCCTTTTTTTTAAACCTCTTTAACCCTTTCACTTGCAGAGTTGCTTATGCAGTTTTTTTCATTTTTGCACACATGTTCAAAAATAATTTTAGGCCTCAACATTACATATCCCCCTCACAACATATTTTCTGAAGGCAGAGCCCCTGGATAATATATTTTTAATTCCACTTTTTGTAATCCAAAATTTGCGCAACTGTTTATCAAGCACATTTTCAGCAAATTTTAATATATTTCAGTTTGGGGCTCACAAACTCTAGATATAGGTGTATAGCTCAAAAATTAAATTGTTTAATTGACTTGATGCTATACTCTGCTCAAAAAAATGAAAGGAACACTTTTTTAATCACTGTATTTTCTGAATTTATGATAAATCTAAAAAGAATGAGATTGCACTGAAATAACCAATAACCAATATGTCAAGCTTTAAAATTGAGCCTGTATGCACAATGACGACAAACTTCAGTAGCCTATATTTTTAATAGGCAGCGATTTAAAAGCCCCTTGGGGTCATCAGTTTAGAGTTAACTGAACCATGGCCCTAGAATTATTGCTCTTTGGCTCCTTTCACACATGCTGTCCGTTTGTCTGTTTTTCATCCTTCCGTTGACGGATAAAAAACGGACATCAATGCATCTCTATGTAAAAACGGATCATCCGTTCATATCCGTTTTCATCCACTTCCGTCAATGTCAGTTTTTTTTTTTTTTGAACGGATGAGTGCCCTATTTGTCCGTTTTTTGTCCGATCCGTTTTTTGACAGATGAAAAACGGTCCGCTTTTCATTGGTTTTTGCATTGGTAGTGGATGTAAAAAAAGGATGGAAAAGCGGATGAAAAACGGATGCATTTTGACGTGACTGAACTGAAAGGACCTTATGTGTGAAAGGGGCCTAAGTCAGGAATGCACAACGATGGAACATGTTTTCACACATAGGCGCCCTGAAGGATGTGTTTACCTTTTGTGGGTGGGGCAGACTCGATGTTTTTAAGGGGGGTTCGAAGTACTTTGGTGTGAATTATTATATATTTTTTTTTCACTAAAACTTTTATATCCCAAATCGGATATGAACTCTTTGTGACGGGTCCTCCTTTAATTGGGAAGTTTTATCAATCGCAGTCCTTACAGGCTTGCAAACAGTTTGTGTAGGGTGCTGCAGTGACTTGGTGGATGGCACCACCATACAATCATTGTAAAATAGGGATCTTCATGATCACATAATCTTGTCCTTTTATTCACATAAGGTAACCGGCATCCCAGGCTGACGTTTATGGGTCTTGCAGTATCCCGGCCCCTTTTTTTTTTTTTTTTTTTTCCTGCCCTAAAAAATGGATCCTGCAAGTTCCCAAAACATTGGCCTGCGATGTCGGTCTGTAGGCGGGGCTGAATAGTTTGATACCCACTGGGAAGGGAAGACACACAGAGATCCAATGTGTATTAACGTAAAATTTCCAACTAAACAGTAACCTGGTCTTTGTGGCAACGCCAAACTGGCCAACAGCACTAAGAGAACTGTGTAGAAATTGCAGAGAGTGATAACTCTGATGCCGACAACATCTGGCAGAAGAGACGGCTGGAAGGCAGTTGTGCAACAAAGCACCTAGCAGAAAAGCTCCGGTCTGTAGAACTGCTGAACAGTCCCTATTCTGTCCCTCCACTGGAACCTCTCCCTATAGAAACATAGAATGTGTCGGCAGATAAGAACCATTTGGCCCATCTAGTCTGCCCAATATATCTGAATCGTATGAATAGTCCCTGGCCCTATCTTATATGAAGGATAGCCTTATGCCTATCCCATGCATGCTTAAACTCCTTCACTGTATTTTCAGCTACCACTTCTGCAGGAAGGTTATTCCATGCATCCACTACTCTCTCAATAAAGTAATACTTCCTCATATTACTTTTAAACCTTTGCCCCTCTAATTTAAAACTGTGTCCTCTTGTGGTAGTTTTTCTTCTTTTAAATATGCTCTCCTCCTTTACCGAGTTGATTCCCTTTATGTATTTAAAAGTTTCTATCATATCCCCTCTGTCTCTTCTTTCTTCCAAGCTATACATGTTAAGGTCCTTTAACCTTTCCTGGTAGGTACATGCTAGGTACTCTCCTTAACTAGCAGGTTCCTGTCCCTAAACAAATCTCACACAAAAATGCACACCAACTGATGGCCAGTGCTATTTATTAGCACTGCCCACACTAAAGATGGAAATGGAGGCCAGCGGAGGAGCAACGACCAATCAGACACTGCCCATTTGATGACACCTACAGAGGAACCTGCGTTCCCCTGTCCTCCTCTCTAAATGGTGGCTGCAGAACAGCCCCACCTGGTCTAGAAGGTCAAACTACACCTGCCTACATGCCTTTTACCTTATGTGAATAAAAGACAAGATTATAATTTTATACCAGTGTTAGTGAAGAAGTCCTCTTTAATGAGACATCGGGCGTTTTTAGTCCCCTGATGTCTCACCTGCCTTCCACTGAAGATAATGGAGTGCAGATGGCACTCCAATTAGCTTCTTCCTTGTGACAATGGTAATTGGAAGTGATAAGTGATACTCTGGCCCCTTTCACGCGATCAGACCAATCGTTTCCGCCTGTTTTTCAGGCGGGCCCAATTGGGCCACCCATTCTCTATTAGGAGGTGAATGTTAGCGGACACGTGTCCGCTGACACCCGCCTGGCTTCTGACCGACCAGATCTGCTGAAAATCAACAAATGGTGATTCGCCATTTGTCCAGAGGGTTGGATCAGATGAAAACAGACAGGCTGCCCGTTTTCATCCGATCTCCCCATAAATGAGCAGGACTTGACAGGTCAGTCTCTGCACAGTGAGCGGAGACAGACCTGTCATCCGCCTGTCCAACGGGGATCAACAGAGCAGTCCTTGCCGAGCAAGCTGAGTCTGTCAAACGATTCCACCCCGTGTGAAAGGTGCCTTATTGGCTAACATGGTAAAAAGACTCAACTAAGGATAAAGATACAAAATTTCCATAGAGAATGTTTAGCAGAGGGAAAAACCAGGATGTTAACTCAGCGTTGCCCTCAGTGTCTCTGGGGCAGGAAGTCTCCTCAGGGGGGAAATTGACAATGAAAAAAAAAGCTTGGCATAGGATCCAAGCCTGCCCTAACCTATGACACTGGCTTCTAATTTTATTAAAGTCAGTGGACCCCCTGGATGAGTCTTTTATTGCTGTCTATTCAGATTTACACACATTTGGCACTGTTTATTGGTGAGTTTTTTTCTGCTCTTTGTATTGTATTGCACCTTATTTGCCTCTAATTTTTTTTAACAGATGAAAATGGCTCTGCTGAATTGCACCACCCGTGCACTCTTTCAGGCTAAACAAAGTAAGGCTGCTTAGCATAATTCTATGTATATGCAATAATTTCCAATGTGCAGAATAAAAGTAATAAAACTGGAATGTCAATGCTGCGGGGTGATGCACTGATTTTGGTGCAGAATCGTAATGGGAAAATATAATGCATACCGTTATATCTGTTTCTCATGCACATAGAGCCAAATGTCTTTCAAGTGACAATAAGAGTCCTGACTGTCCTCCCTCCACCCCCTCCTGATGTCTCCTTGCTTCCTTTTTTTTTTTTTTTTTTTCCTAGAAGTCTATCCATCAACCTTACATGACCTTCCCCTCTTCCTCTAGAGGAGGTGGGTTGTCCTTAATGCTTCAATAATAGGCACTCACATAAAGTGAGCACTATTTGGGGCAGTAGTACTCTGAGCCCAGGCTAACAGGATGAGGGTTCCCCATGGTCGGTCCAGGAGAGCCTGTGCAGAGGAAGTGGGGTAAAGGATGCTTGCTATCATTAGACATGGAACAATCATGACGTTTAGTGGCAGCAAGACCAGATAAAATATGGATGATATTTTAACAGCACCAAGAGGAAATTACAACAAGATTAAATGTAACCAATTTTATTCATGATGTTTAAAAGCAAACTCATTGTAAAATGTATATCTCTCATATATAGAATTTACATGTAAACCCTACAAAACTCGTACAGAAAGATGTGAGGTTGCACCCCAATGCGTTTCAGCATTGAAATGTCTTCCTCAGGGGGGGATTGCAAAAAGAGTAGATTCTACAAAAACAATAAAATATTAACACATTATCGCAGAACACAATATATATTTTTGAAACCAAGTATCAACATGACAATAGCTGGCAAACCTATATAAAGTGGCAGCAAGACATTACTGCAGCCTCTTCCCTTTTATTCACTTTTTGTAGCTGGAATTCTGTTGGGAAACCATTCATAATATGGTAAAAACCTAATTTTGCTATACAGTAGGAGGGGAACCTCTGGGTGAATCTAAGATGGAAAATGACCTGGTGGTTCTGGTGGAAAACAGGCTTGGTAGTGGCATGCAAAGCCAACAGAATACTGGCATGTATAAAAAAAGGGGATTCACTCCAGAAATAAAGAGATTATTCTCCCTCTCTGCAAGACTCTGGTCCGGCCACATCTGGAGTAGTCCGTCCAGTTCTGGGCACCGGTCCTCCGGAAGGATGTGCTGGAACTGGAGAGAGTCCAGAGAAGGGCAACAAAAATAATTAGGGGAATGGAGGACATCAGCTATGAGGAAAAGACTACAAGCACTGAACTTATTCTCTGGAGAAGAGACGCTTGAGAGGGGATATGATGTCAATGTACAAATACTGTACTGGTGAGGACCCTAGCATAAGGAACAAACTTTTTAGGGAAAGGGAATACAAGAAGACACGTGGCCACTCACTAAAACTAGAGGAAGAACAGTTTAAGCTTCAAATACGTAGGGGGTTCTTTACTTTCAGAGCAGTAAGGATGTGAAATTCTGTTCCACAAGCAGTCGTATCAGCAGGGAGCATCGATGGTTTCAAAAAACTATGAGATGGGCACCTTAAAAACCACAACATAGAGGGGTATACAATGTACGGTTAACAGCAAACCCACACACATCATAGGTTGAACTGGATGGACTGATGTTTTTTTTTTTTTTCAACCTCACAAACTATAACTATGTATGTATTGTATGATACGAAGTAATGCAGTGCTATTAATTTTGAATGTCCCCCTAAGTAGAGCAGTGCATTTTAGTACATTCAAAGGTAAGCCATTTCTGTGTTGTGCTGTGCATACCTGGTGTTATGTGCACTGGCAGCCCATATAAAATCAATCCACTGCCTTAAATTGGTTGTAACCCTTACATATACCCAGTAAAGCGACTGGCCTCAATTGATACATAGAAGGGAAACAAATCCTCCATAAGTTGTAACTAATTATCTGCAGCAATCTCTTCTCTACAGCCTTCTAAAGCACACCTTTTTACACAGCATCTCAGAGCTATAGCAGGCAGGGGGCCGGGATCTGATGTCACACATTGTAGAGTATAAAGAGGGGAGCCAAGTGTAAAGACACACCACACTCTACACAGTCTCATAGAAAAACATGTACAGGTGAGGCTGTCAATTCCCTTGTGTGCTGGAGGAGGGGGGCAGGTAGTACACAGATGCTTCCCAGGATTCCTGTTCACATTGCAACCCCCCCCCCCATCAAAAATGAGGGGTTATAGTTGGTGGTGGGTTCTGGTCCTAGCAGTGGCGATATACATATTGGCATTGGTAGTCTTGTCTGACTATGGGATAACCCTACATTTAGGTTATATATCTGATTAGTCTGTTATTTGCTTGCAGGAAAAGAAGTTCTGAAGATTTGGTCAGCCTCAGCTCATCGACCAAACTGCTGTACTGCTTTCTAGGTCACACTAGTTACATAACCTGTATGGAAAAAAAATCTAATGCTGGAAAGTTCAATAAAAAAAGTTTAACAAATATCATGGTTGTGAATTTTCTTATTTACACCGGTCAATATCAAAGTTAAGGCAATAGTATTTAACTTGTACAGTAACCGTATTCTATTTTGGGGGAGGAAAGTGTTTTTTGGTGTGTTCCAAGCTGGGGTTTGATTGTTCCCCGTGTATGTGTATGTGTATGTGTATGTGTATGTGTATGTGTGTTTGTGTGTGTGTGTATGTGTGTATGTGTGTATGTATGTATCACCTCCAAACCTCAGCAGGCAAGGAATGCACTATTGCACTAGCATTCAGCCTAGTTGATATGTAGGGGTGGACTAATCGGAGTGAGGTGTTAATATTATTTGATATATCGTAGAATTCAGTCCTTCACACAGGGGTTGATGTGCAGTGAAGGTGTCGTTGAACTTTGTTCTGGTCTTGGGCTGCTACCTCTCTGATGGTATCTTGGAGAACACTCAGCGAATGGCAAAACTCTGGGGTGGGTATTGAGTAGCGCCCTGTATAAAAGTTTGTGACACAGAAAGGTAAAATCAAAGCGTTTATTATACAAAGGTATCAGCTGAAGCCCCCCCCCCCCTTTCCTCAGCTGGCATCTTGCAATAATACCGGGTTTGACAGTTTGGATCAAGCCCTTACAGAAGTCTCTGAATTGTGGGCTGGTGGTGGAACTGTGGTTCCCTGGGTGGAGGTTTGTAACTCCAGTGTCCACCAGCGGGTGTCTCCCATCAGCCAAGAAGAGCCCAGAAATCAATTTCTAACTGATGTTGGCTGCTGGGAGGGTATTTTAGTCTTCCCATATTAGTCCCCCTCGCGCCAGTGTGTTTTCATGCTGCCAGATACTGCTAGCTATTATCCTGCTTCTGCCTGTACTTGGTACCCTGAATCCCGTTGCCTTGTGCCTGCTCTAGTATTTTCCTGATTTCCGTTTTGGTCCCCCTTCCCATCTGCTACCTGCACTTCCATAGCTTTCCCTGCTTTCTGCATTCCCCATTTTGTATATATTGTGTATAGTTAGTTGCTGGTTAGACTTTGTTAGGTTGATTAGTTGGGTATTCTGTCACTGAGTTTTATGGTTCATGGTATTTTATAGGTTTGCGGTGTGCTGGTGTTTGGATGGATTTGATTTCACTGTAAATACATTTCACTTAAAGCATACGCAGTTTGGTCCCAGTTTCCTGAGTGTAGCCAGGCATATCTGTCCATCCCTGGTGCTGATCCCTGACACTCGCATGCACAGTTTCAGCCCTGAGGAAGGGGTAGGCATTTCCCCAAAACAAGTTGGCTTCATCGAACACCTTTTTGTTCAATAAACACTCTTGACCTTTCCTTTTTGGTGTCATGAACTTTTGTACTAGCCACACCTTAATACCCACCTCAGAGTTGTGCCGCCAGCGTCAACCTGGAAATGCTCATAAATTCAACTTGGGTGATGGAACAGGTCTAACCTGTTCTGTACAAACACAAAAGCTAACACAGGGCTGAATCCTAATTGCTGCAATAGGCTTGGAATGGATGTAGCAGGTGTGATTTAACGACACTTAATTATGAAAGGTGTATAGTGTGTGGATAGCGGAGGTTCACTTGAAGGTGCTGTACTGATATAGAACACAGCTTACATACCAAAGACTTGGTGTTCTGTACGGGGCAAGCTTTCTGGTTGGTGAGGCTGTCCTTCCATTAACTGTGAGAAACAATTGTCCTCATGGTGCAATACAGAATGCTAATTAGTTGGCATAGGCCTGCGCACGGGGAAGTATTGAATTTTCCACATTTTGTCATGGTGCAACCAAAAACGTAAATGTATTTTATTGGGATTTTATGTGATAGACCAACACAAAGTGGCACATAATTGTGAAGTGAACGGAAAATGATAAATGGGTTTCAACATTTTTTACAAATATCTGAAAAGTGTGGCGCGCCTTTGTATTCAGCCCCCTTTACTCTTGATCGGGAAAAGGGAACAGACATTTTATTTATCAAACCTGTATTTATGATTAAGCAGATCTATTGGATGTATATTTTGTGAGAAGTCATATTGTATAACAGCTGTTGTCTTCAAAAGCCATTTATACCTCCTGTTAGATTGCTATCTAGGCTTTTGAAGACCTGTCCAGTTGTTTACTGGAAGTAACAAGCCTTTGTGAACAACTATTCCGCATTTCAATCAAGATGTGACTTCAAAGAAAATTAGATAGGTGCCACCCTCTTCAGACAGTATAAATTGTAATACAAGTCCTTAGGAAGTTAGAGCAATGTTTATTAAGCCAACAGAATGTATGTAACTGAATTGCTCTCCAAACATGTTTACCTACATGTTTGTATAATAAATGTAATTTTCAATTTGGCTTCAACAGTCAAAATGTTACTGAAACCCATGAGTTTTGGGGTTACCCTTAGTCTGATACCCCTAACTAAAATATAGTGGAAACAAAGTCACCTAATTAGTAAACGGAGTCCACCTGTATGTAATTTAATCTCAATATAAATACAGCTGTCCTGTGAATCCCTCAGAGGTTTGTTAGAGAACTTGAGTGAACCAACAGCATCATGAAGGCCAAAGAACAAACCAGACAGGTCAGGGATAAAGTTGTTGAAGTGTAAAGCAGGGTTAGGTTATAAAAAAAAAAAAAAAAAAAAAAAAAAATCCCAAGCTTTGATCATCTCACAGAGCACTGTTCAATCCATCATCTGAAAATGGAAAGAGAATGGCACAACTGCAAACCTACCAAGACACTGCCGTCCACCTAAACTGACCGGCCGGGCAAGGAGAGCATTCATCAGAGAAGCAGCCAAGATGCCCATGGGAACTCTGGAGGAGTTGCAGAGTTCCACAGCTCAGGTGGGAGAATCTGTCCACAGGACAAATTTTCAAGGCACTGTAAGTGGCTGGCAAATTAAAGCCAAACCTATTAGGCAGTTAAAGCAACAGGTTTTTCTTTTGGGGATACATGCATGCCATTTTTTTTTTGTCTGGAGTTACTTTTATAAAACTTTTTTTAAAAAAAAATTAACTATTTTATATATAAAAAAAAAATCTGTTTGAAGTTAAAGTGTAACTTCAGACAAAAAAAAATGGCATGTATGTATCCCCAAAAGAAAAAACTGTTGCTGTAACGGTTTCAGAGGAAAAACTGATAGATGAGGAAAGAGGGTAAGGAGTGTGTAGGCAGGTGTTATTATCTGTCAGGGTAATAAAGGGTGGTGTCGACCCTTTTGGTTGGTGATGCTTCCTGCAGTGGGGATATACTGTATATAAGACGGGGGGGGTTAAGGTATATTGTTTGGGTTGTTCATAGGAGTAGACAAGGCCATACATGCAGAGATCTACTACTGCACAGAGAGTGGAGTAACCTTCGTGAGGGACTCTGAAAGTTGAAGCCAAACTACTATTAAGTGGAAATTAACACAACCTAAATGTATGAGGACCACAGCACAGCCCAGATAGGGCACTTATTGGGAAGGGAATGGAAATGGCATTGTAACTGAAGATTGTATTGTAGTGTATAGCTAAGACTGCATAACCTCTAATTATTACAGAAAAAGAAGTGGCTAGTTAACCACTTACTACCCGCCCGTCGGCAAATGACGGCGGAGCGGTGTAGCTATTATCCTGGGACCCCGTCATATGACAGCGCACCAGAACAGCCTCTTTCGCGTGCCCCCGGGGGCGAGCGGAGCGGCGATCGTGACCGCGCCGTGTTGCTAGGACATGGCGCGATCCTGATCTTGGTAAAGAGTCAATGACATGACTCTTTACCCATGTGATCGGCTGTGTCCAATCACAGCCGGTCACATGTAAATGAGGAAGTGCCGTTATTCGTCAGTGTGTGAGGCAAGGAGAGCCGATCAGCGGCTCCTCCTAATAAGGGACACAGGGAAACACAAGAGTGAAATAAAGTGCCATAACTGTCCACCATCAGTGCCCACAGTGCTTGCCATCAGTGCCCATAGTCCTGCCAGTCAGTGCCCATCAGTGTCTGCTCACCTAGGCACTGACTGGCAGCACTATGGGCACTGAGTGTGGGCACTGATGTGGCTTTCCATCAGTGCTCATCAGTGCCACCCATCAGTGTCCATCAGTGCCAACTATCAGTGCTCATCAGTGCGGCATATTAGTACCTCCTCATCAGTGCCACCTCATCAGTGCACATCAGTGAAGGAGAAAAATGTATTATTTTTTGTAAAAATTTTCTGTCTTTTTTTTTTTTTTTTTTTTTTTTTTTTTTTTGTAAGAAATAAAAAACCCAGAGGTGATTAAATACCACCAAAACAAAGCTCTATTTGTGTGAAAAAAATGATAAAAATTTCATATGGGTACAGTGTAGCATGACCGCGCAATTGTCATTCAAAGTGTGACAGCGCTGAAAGCTGAAAATTGGCCTGGGAAGGAAGGGGGTGAAAGTGCACTGTAGGCAAGTGTTTAAGTAAAATAGTTTGGTCTGAAATACTTTAGGGATAGAGAATAAGAATACGTTCCTGCACTGAATAGGAAGAGGAAACAATGTGAAGACTCTTGTTCAGTTTCTGGGCGATAGAAAGTAAGTAGTAAGAGGAGGCACAGCCAGCTTGAGAGAGAAGGCAGTGATGACCGGTGACTAAGGTTACATCGGAGGGGTAGTACCATGGCTGTGTGGTCTACCCTTCTAAGTGACAGGGGCCCTGTGTTAGAGCCCCTGCATAATGGAACCCTTCAATGGAATGGCCCCTGGACCACAGGTTCCATGCTGAATAAGTAACACCTGTTGGGTAATTTGTGTAAAAGAACTGGTGGAGGAAAATCCTTGTTCTATGCTATTTCCCCCAAAATTACTCTGTTGCCAGTGGTGGGATAAGTGTCACTGGCAAGTGAGAAGAAGTTATCCTTTTAGTGTGGGGCCCAGTAAAGTAATTTGGTCTTTGGCCATGAGGGCTTCTAACTCACTCATAAACTGTACCACCATGCCTACACTTGGCTAATGTAATCATATATAACCTGACCACACGTGGGTCCCTTTGCATACCAGCAAGCGGGCAACCTTTGTTGGTCATGCAATTGTTATTGGGATAACTCCTATTTTATATTTTTCCAATAACATAGCATAATCTAAAGCGCTTCATTTATAAAATAAGGTCTGCAGGTATCGACAGCAGGGTTTGCTCTTGGATACGGAACTGGCTAAAAGGGCGTGTCCAAAGGGTGGTAATAAACAGCGCATACTCAGACTGGTCTGAGGTAGTAAGCGGGGTGCCCCAGGGCTCAGTCCTGGGACCAACCTTGTTCAATTTATTCATAAACCGCATTGAGGACGGGATCAGTAGTTCAATATCAGTTTTTGCAGATGACACAATTGGCCAGGGCAATAACTGCACAGCATGAAGCAGATATCCTACAGAATGACCTGGACAAAATAGCGGTGTGGGCAAAGACATGGCAAATGAGGTTTAATGTGGAGAAGTGTAGGGTTTTGCACTTGGGGACTAAAAACATAAAAACACAATACACGTTAGGAGGGGAACCCTTGGGGGAATCAAAAATGGAGAAGGATCTGGGAGTCTTGGTTGATGATAGATTAGGCAACAGCATGCAATGTCAAGCGGCAGCTGCCAAAGTCAGCAGAATATTAGCATGCATAAAGAAAGGGATGTATTCCAGAGATAAGACTATAATCCTTCCACTTTATAAAACTCTGGTCCGACCACATCTGGAGTATTCTGTCCAGTTCTGGTCGCCAGTCCTCAGGAGGGATGTGTTGGAGCTGGAGAGAGTCCAGAGAAGGGCAACTAAACTGATTAGGGGATTGGAGGACCTTAACTATGAGGAGCGGCTGCAATTGCTCGATTTATTCTCCCTGGAGAAGAGACGTCTGAGGGGGGACATGATAGCAATTTATAAATATCTCAATGGGGATCTCAGCTTAGAAAAAAAGCTGTTCATTCGAAGGGATTGCATGAGGACAAGAGGGCATACAATGCGATTAGAGGAGAAGCATTTTAACCTCAGGCAACGTGGGGGGTTCTTTACTGTTAGGGCTACAAGATTGTGGAATTCTCTACCACAAGAGGTGGTTTCTGCGGGAAGTATGGTGACTTTCAAAAGACTCTTAGACGTACATCTCAAGGATCAGAACATTCAGGGGTATGTGAGATGATTACAGCCACACACACACCTACACAGCTTGAACTGGATGGACTATTGTCTTTATTCAACCTCACCTACTATGTAACTATTTAAAAATCGTTGGTTCACATTTTAGGTGCCTTTTACTTAAACATTACAAAACCAGAAGAGCAGGAATTAGGAATTTTAAGAGGGGGCTGTGGAGTAATCTTTAACATTAAATGAATACTGTCTGTACTGTGTTCACAGTTCTTCATTAGCTCACTGTAGTTCTTACTGTAGCTTACAGTAAATAGCAATTAAACTGTAGCTTTCTTTTATCATCTAGAAGGTGTACAATCATGTTTGCATATTTTTCTATTTTTCTAGACCTAAATGTGACAGATCAGAGATAGCCTGATGTAAGTGGACAGAACAGATGGCTGTGTGTCCCCTGGTTTGGTAGCCTCCTGAGATATGTGAATTTTACATAAATAAATAAAATCTGATCATTGTAAAAGCACTTCTGTTTGTGGTAAATGGTTTTTCTCATCCCTGTAAACTGATACATCTGCAAGTGAGCTTGTTCTTTTGAAAAACAACAGACTTAATGGCCAGATCACCAGGTGAAAATAAAATAAAGCCAAAGAAAAGAGAAAACAAATGCAGCCATCGCATATAGGAATTGGTAGACTGCAATATAAAAAATGTTTACTTTTGGGTTTAATACCGCTTTAAAGATTCTGTACATTACAAGGATTATAACAAACTTTGTTGCAGATTCCTACCTTTTGTTGTTCTGAAGAAATCCCTGTGTGCTCTTCTGTGCCCCTGTGTTGAGTGGGTCTAATTGGAGTGGTTTTATAATTATCGATCAGCTGTGGCAGCTGCAGGACACTGAGGAAATCTGCTGGGCCTACATCCCTGTAGACGTGTTCATATTGGGAGTATCTCACCAAAAATGACATTTTTGTTGCAGGGGATGCCAGAATTCAGACTTCTGGGAAAATTGGCGAGCCAATCACACAAGCAGGAAATTACGTCTCTGGGGTGTGGTCAGTATACATTCTGTGTACAGAACACCTCCAGGTGGCCATATTGTATTGCATTGCATTTTCAGAAAATTACAACAGCTGCAGATTGAAAAGGAAAGGTCATTTTTAATAACATTCAATTAAAATATGATTTGTGTCGCAATTGTGCTGAATTTTTAGGGTTGCAGCCAAAAATGTCTGGATAAATTCAGGTAGGATATCACCGAAGGCCTAATTGCGAAATGCATGACCCACCACTGCTACATACAGTGCTGCGTTCCAGCAGTTGGATGGGAACTTCATGTCCCATCCACAGAGGGGACATGATAGCAATTTATAAATATCTTAATGGGGAACTCAGCTTAGAAAAAAAACTGTTCATTCGAAGGAATTGCATGAGGACTCGAGGACATACAATGTGATTAGAGGAGAAGCGTTTTACCCTCAGGCAACGAGGTGGGTTCTTTACTGTTAGGGCTACAAGATTGTGGAATTCTCTACCACAAGAGGTGGTTTCTGCGGGTAGTATGGTGGCTTTCAAAAGACTCTTAGACTTACATCTCAAGGATCAGGAGATTAAGGGCTATGTTAGATGATTACAGTCACACACACCTACACAGGTTGAACTGGATGGACTGTTGTCTTTATCCAACCTCACCTACTATGTAACTATGTCCTACTTCCAGAACATATTCAAGTTGGGCTGAGTGTTGCTAAAACCATTCACAAGTTGCTTTGTATGCTATGAATGAATACAAAGCTTCCTCTGATTGGCTGAGGGCAGAGACAGAGTAGTAGTAGAGGAGGAAAATGAAGGAGAGGCTCAAGATCAGTGAGGCAGGGTGTCATCTAGGTTCAGGCACAGGGGTGGAGGGAGCAGCTGTCTATTCCACCAGAAGGCACTGGTCCACCAGGGAAGACCAATGGTGTCCTGCTGCACAAACCTCTACAGTTTGAGCTTCACTAAAACAGGAAACCTGGGGCAACAGTCATGCCATCAGCTGTTACTGGAACATTGGCAAGGGTTCAAAGATAAAGAAGCTACATACTCAGTAAGTTTATAAATCATCTGCTGTAATTGCTGATTTATTATCACTTTAAAGGCATCCCCCAAGCATGTAATTTGAAGAATTTGTGTTTTTTTCCTCTGTTACCCCATAAAATGGAAAGCCCTCTCACCCACTAAATGGTATTTGTTCAGGACGGTGACTCTTTTCCCCTAACCACTACCTGCTCCTCAACCATCCAGGCTTGCACCAGTAAATAACACATGAACTCTTCTTCAGCAAGTAGCCTAACCCTCAACATCCATTAAATACTGTTCTCTTGGCTGAGACAATGATGAGGCATTGAGTATCTCTGCTTTCATAGTTACATAGTAGGTGAGGTTGAATAAAGACAATAGTCCATCCAGTTCAACCTGTGTAGGTGTGTGTGGCTGTAATCATCTCACATACCCCTGAATGTTCTGATCCTTGAGATGTAAGTCTAAGAGTCTTTTGAAAGCCACCATACTACCCGCAGAAACCACCTCTTGTGGTAGAGAATTTCACAATCTTGTAGCCCTAACAGTAAAGAACCCCCCACGTTGCCTGTGGTTAAAACTCTTCTCCTCTAATCGCATTGTATGCCCTCGAGTCCTCATGCAATCCCTTCGAATGAACAGTTTTTTTTCTAAGCTGGGATCCCCATTAAGATATTTATAAATTGCTATCATGTCCCCCCTCAGACGTCTCTTCTCCAGGGAGAATAAATCGAGCGATTGTAGACGCTCTTCATAGTCAAGGTCCTCCAATCCCCTAATTAGTTTAGTTGCCCTTCTCTGGACTCTCTCCAGCTCCAACACATCCCTCCTGAGGACTGGCGACCAGAACTGGACAGAATACTCCAGATGCGGTCGGACCAGAGTTTTATAAAGTGGAAGGATTATAGTCTTATCTCTGGAATACATCCCTTTCTTTATGCATGCTAATATTCTGCTGGCTTTGGCAGCTGCCGCTTGACATTGCATGCTGTTGCCTAATCTATCATCAACCAAGACTCCCAGATCCTTCTCCATTTTTGATTCCCCCAAGGGTTCCCCTCCTAACGTGTATTGTGCTTTTATGTTTTTAGTCCCCAAGTGCAAAACCTTACACTTCTCCACGTTAAACCTCATTTGCCATGTCGTTGCCCACTCTGTAATTTTGTCCAGGTCATTCTGTAGGATATCTGCTTCATGCTGTGCAGTTATTGCTCTGGCCAATTTTGTGTCATCTGCAAAAACTGATATCGAACTACTGATCCCGACCTCAATGTTGTTTATGAATAAATTGAACAAGGTTGGTCCCAGGACTGAGCCCTGGGGCACCCCGCTTACTACCTCAGACCAGTCTGAGTATGTGCTGTTTATTACCACTCTTTGGACATGCCCTTTAAGCCAATTCCGTATCCAAGAGCAAACTGCTGTTAACCTCTTTCAATTGTACTTGAAGAGGTTAACAAAGTACAACGGTCTACATCTTTGTATAGTCGTCTGTGTACACAATATATACAGTTTCCAATTACTAACAATAGTAAACAGTGCTGACAATAGCAGACAGTTTAGAAATTTCCCAAGTCCTCATATTCAAAAGCCTCCATGAGACCAATCTGTCCCCCAGGCTCAAGGTGGAGCTCTCCTCCTCAGAGGGCCAGCCTTCCTCTAACAGCTGATGGTGCAGAAGACTAAAGCCCCGTACACACGCGTCGATAATTGGCCGTGAATTTTCAGCCAACGTCCGATCTGCCAATTTTCGGCTTGTTGGTATGATGCTTCCGACAACCAACTCCGACTTTTCGGCCGAAAAAAAATCTGGTGTGCAGGCTATAAAATTTTTGATGGCCGTCAACTCAACGGCCGATTTTCCGTCAGTCAGTACAGATTTCGGCAGACAAAAATCTGATGAGCAAGACTGGGCATGCTCAGAGAAGAAAAAACACACGGAAAGTCAACCATCACATGACATCACTTCTGAAGTAGATTTTTGTTGGCCGAGAAAATTTGTGTGCAGTCTAGGCACATTCCAACCAACAAAACACCACTCTGGACAAAAGTCGGACGATCGGTCGGACGATAATCGTTGCGTGTGTACGAGGCATTAGATTGGCTCTGATAAAATAAGATTAGTTGTCTTTTGATATATATTATTTCTGGAAAATCAGGTCTCTTTTTGCTTTTATGTTTCTTATAGCATTCAAAACATCTTGGTTCCTTAAAGTGTAGACAAATGGGTTGAGCATTGGAACCACCGCCATATAAAGCAAGGTCAGCAACTTGTCCAGTTCCTTGGAACCTTTAGATTCTGGTTTGCCATACAATATAATGATTGGAGCATAGAATAACATTACTGTGGTTAGGTGGGAGGTGCAACTGGAATAAGCTTTCAGTCGTCCCTCTGAGGAATTAATTTTTAGTATCGTGGAGATGATGAATAAGTAAGAGGTTATAATAAGCAAAAAAGAGAAAGAGGCCAACAGTACATCCTGACATATCAAAACTATATTTCTGCTTGTAACATCACTAGAGGTTATTTCATACAGTGTTTTCAGATCACAAAAGAAATGGTCAACATTTTGTGGGAGACAGAAGGATAATAGAGATGCAGATAACACATTGATTGCTGAATTATTTACAGATATAAGCCAAGGGGACAGAGCCAGTGAAAGACATATATTTTTACGCATGAGTAAGGAATATTGCAATGGCTTACAAATTGCTACGTATCGGTCATAGGACATGGAGGTCAGTAGAAATGCATCACAACCAGCTGACAATGAGAAGAAGCACACCTGAGCCATACAGTCAGAGAAAGACATCCAATGGTCATGTGTTAGGAGTATGGAGAGAAGTTTTGGAAGAGTAACTGAAACATACATAACGTCACTAATAGCAAGATTACTCAAGAAGAAATACATTGGAGTATGGAGCTGGGGAACCAAACACACCAATAGAGCAATGATCATGTTTCCAAGGACAGTCGTCAGATACATCAATAGAATGGCAATGAAAAGGAGACATTGTCCAGTATTAGAGATGTAGAAAGCTGAAATGTAGAACATGTTTTCTGTACTGTTTGAGCATTCCTCCATCTTCCCTGCATTAAAAAAAATATATATTGCTTTTACTTTTGTCATCTATTTAATCACTTGCGTTCTGGTTGTTGTACATAAACGACTGGTGGTCTTTTTAAAATGGCGCTTGATCCCGGTGTACTGGAAGTCAACTCGGGTCCCAGTACGATCCGAGTGGATTCGCCTGGTCAACAGCATTATGGCAGCGAAAGAATGGGTTGCGAAATGCAGGGACCGCTATGAACAATTTCATAGTATCTGGAACACCTGGATTCACTACACCTCAACTAAGGTATCCGAGCAGTCGTGTAGATGCGCTCTGGAAATGCCATTTACTTCCAATTAGTGGACCCTAGGCCTATACTGGACGAGTCCTTATAGTCTAAGTAAAATTGAATATCATTACGTCCCATATTATTATCTTTGTATCTTAAGCCCCGTACACACGTACCGATCGTCAGCCGACAGATCGGCCGACAAATGTTCGCGGCTGTCGTGTCTGTTGAAAAGTGCAAAAGACTGCACAAGAATTTTGTCCGCCGACTACAGCCGACTGCAGAAGTGATGTCATGTGATGGTTCACTTTCCCTGTGTTTTTTCTTTTCTGAGCATGCCCAGTCTTGCAAATCTGCTGTCTGTCGGCCGAAATCTGTACTGACTGGCGAACAATCGGCTGTTCTGGTGTCGGCATACAAAAATTTTTAATGCTTGCATGACAGATTCTTGTCGGCAGAATGTGCGCTGACGGCTGTCGGAGGCATCATACTAACAAGCGTACAATCGGCAGATCGTTCGTCGGCCGACGCTTGTCTGCCGACGATCGGTACGTGTACGGGGCTTTAGTGTATAGTAGATTTTTAGGGGGGGAAATTTGGTATACTCTGCTGTTTTCTTGCTGATGACGTTCTATGACGTTCTATTTATGGGTTTTTTTTTTTGTGTGTGTGTGTGTGTGTTCTCAAGTAGCACTCTTTAATTTAGCTGGTTTGTCTAACTTAGAGGAACCGAGCTATATTAAAGCGGAGGTTACCTTAGGTGGGCCATAGTATTTTTCTCTATATGCTTAGTATGCAGGCTTATATTTAATGGCTACCCTATGCACCGTTTTCCTAATGTGATTAAATTGGTTAGTGTCTTAGGTACCTTGTTGGTATGGCCATGGGTTTCATTTTTTTTTTTGCTTTGCCCTGCTTGCCCAGCTTATATGGTTGTACTAATAGAGATTTATGTTTTGTCTTTTTTTGTAATCTGTGTTATTTGTTCATATGTAGGAAAAGAATGAAAATAAATAAATAAAGATTAAAGAAAAATGGCCCCCTGCTTGTGGTTCTTGGCCCTGTACCATGTGATTGCTGTGATCATTTACAGAAATCACACATGTAAACAAAGGCTGTATTTGCACACTGATTGGTTATGGGAGGAAACAGAGTGTTTCCTATAGTGATTGGCAGCAGCTTTTTTTACAGTGCGAGCCCAGCCTGCCACAGTGTCTCTGACCTCTAGCCACACTGGTCAAATTGTCACCAGACTCATGCAGCCAGCAACACCGTCTTTGATTGCTGCCACACCAGTGCCAGGGTCTCCAGACCAGTGTATGCTACAACAGCATCTGTAAATGCTGCCACACTATTGCCAATATCACCAGACCAATGCAGCAAACAACAGTGTTCCTAATTGCTATCTACACCAGTTCCAGTGTCACCAGAGCCAGCGCAAGTCAGAAACAATGTCCCTGATTGCCGCCACATAAGTGCTAGTGTCTCCAGACCAGTGTGTAAGGGGACTTCTGATTGGCCAGGTTTTGGTGCCAAAATATGCAAGTCCCTGCACTGCTTCTTCTTGGATAGGATAGTGGCCCACTAGTGGGAGTTAGAAGACTTCTCCATATTGTGACCAACAACTTTCCTTGCTACCTTACCCATGATGTGAAGGCCAAGAGCCTTTATATTCTTAAGAAAGGAAAGTCCACACTTGAAATGTCTTTTCCCCACTTTACTGTAACTTGTAAAGATGGCAGTGACATGTAACATCACTTTGACATACTCAATTTGGTAACCGAACAATAGAACTCTTCGCACACATTGCCATACACAAGAGCAAACCCTCTGCACCAGTCAGATGCAGAAAACCAGCACATAATTAAAATATATTTTCCCACAGTTTTGGCACCCACTCTTCCCATATACTAGTTTCTACAACATTTCGCTTCCTTCAAGCAAAGATTAACAAGGTGCTTTCTATAGTATACCTGTTTCTCGTTCTTTATGTCCCACTTCATAGCTTTAGCCATCAAGACACGCACCCTGATGCCAGGTGTACTAGTAGTCATGCCAGAGAAAGCTTAGCCTGTCCTAAAAGGCCTTTACTATCCTGCTCACAGACCACTTCAGACCATAAGTTGAGTCAGGGCAACTACATTCAGTTCTTCTGGGTATTGAACTACCTCGCCCTGAGCTTCAACCCCGTAAAGGGTCATAGGCAGTAGCTAAATACAGCCCAGTGCAAGGACAAGGTTATCTAGCGCCCAGGGCAAAGATGCCAAACGGTGCCCCCCTTCACAAAATGTATGGGCATTGTGTGTCAGCAAAGATCCCCTCCCTCCCCTCCAAAGAAATTGGAGCTTTAATCTGTATGCTTTCCCTCAATCATAAATTCCGTTTGCAAACCCAAATTCTCCCTAAACAAAAATTCCCCTTCTTCCTGTACTTCTGCCAGCTTGTGGGTAGGCATTCTCCATGCAACGCCCCCCTCACCTCACATGACACCACATTGCCCAGGACAGCTTCCCCTCCTGCCCACCCCTTGTCCTGGCCCTGCTACATCCACATGATTTTGGAGTGTTTGGCTCCCATTCCTCACCTGCCTAAGGCTCCTCCCCTCCTGGACTTATATAGGCACTAACTTCACCCATTACCCATTACATCACCACAGAAAGGCTTTGTCTAAAAGGGAACCTAACACCCACTTACACAATTCCCCATTACCACACATTTTAGGACAGAGCCACCTAGAGGCAGATTAGCTAACTGTACCTGCTTACAAGTGCAGCCAGCAAGTTGTTTCTGATCGCTAGCTGCACCAGTGGCAGTGTCACCAGTGCCTGCGCAGTCATTAACCGTGTCCTGAATGTTAGCTACATCAGTGTCAGTGTCGCCAGACCAGTGAAGCCAGCATCCATGTCCTGATTTGCTAATCACGCCAGTGTTAGTGTCACCTGTGCCAATGTAAACCAGCAACCATGTCCTGATTGCTACTCACGCCAGTGTTAAAGTCACCAATGCCAATGTAAGCCAGCAACAGTGTCCTGATCACTAGTCACACCAGTGCCAGTGTCATCAATGCCAGTGAAAGCCAGCAGTAGTGTCTTGATGTCAGTCAAATCAGTACCAGAACTAACAGTTAGATTCAGTTTTGAATTTTGAACCCGAGGAAAGCAGTGATTCAATAACAGCCACCTATGATTCTAAAGGATGAAGCGGTCCCTGTCAAAAGAGTCAGGCATGCTATGTTACCAAGCACTGAACATCCTAGTAAATTGCAGCGGGCAAGAACCCGCAGTGCAGTGCATCCTGGTGAAAAATACGATGGGTAATCAGGATGTGGAATTATAAGTATGCCCATAATGTGTGTAAGCATTAACTTGGTAAAATGCCAACTTCAAAAATCTCACTACTTACTAAACACCTTGGGAGTGTCTACTTTCCAAAAATGGGTAATTTTGGGGGTGTTCTTACTGTCCTGCTGCCATTTTAGGATCTTAAGAAATGGCAGTCAGAATATGAGGGTTGATACATTTAAAAAAAAAAAATATATATATATATATATATATATATACCATAGTTTGTAGACTCAATAACTGTCAGACAGTCCAAATAATATACACATAATGTTTTTTTTTATTTTTTTATTTAACCTCCTTAGCGGTATTCCAGAGTGTGGCTCGGGGGTTAAATTTCAGAGCCATTAGCAGTAACCCCCGAACCACACTCGGGGTACCGCTAGGGAGATCGCTGGATCCTGTAAGAGAGGGTACTCACCTTGTCCCCGGGATCCAGCAATGTGTGCGGTGGCGGATCTTCCTCCCGAAGCTCTGTGAGCCCCGGCTTCCGTCTCCTGCGACGTGACGCTCGCAGGGGGGTGGAATGGGCGGCAAATTCAAATAGTAAAACACACCAAACACACTGATACAGTACAAAATAAAATACATTTGCATTAGTTTGCCCCTCAGTGCCCTTTCCTGTAGTTTTACTGTACTTTTTATGTATATCTATATGTATACTGTGTGTATATATATATATATATATATATATATATATCTATATATATATATATATATATATATATATATATATATAATATATGTATACATACATACTTTAACCACTTTACCACCGGAGGATTTTGCTGTCTTACGTCTGGGCCACTTTTTGCGATTCGGCATTGTGCGACTTTAACTGACAATTGTGGGGTCGTGCGACGCTGTACCCAAACGAAATTTACATCCTTTTTTTTTCCCCACAAACAGAGCTTTCATTTGGTGGTATTTGATCACCTGTGTGATTTTTACTTTTTGCGCTATAACAAAAAAAGAGTGTACATTTTGAAAAAATAACAATATTTTTCACGTTTTTTTATATGAAATTCCCCCCCAAAAAAATGTAAAAATCAAATTTTTTTTTACATTATTGGCCAATTTGCTTTCTGCTACATATTTTTGGTAAAAAAAATCGCAATAAGTGTATTTTGATTGGTTTGCGCAAAAGTTATTGCGTTTACTAACTAAGGGAAAGATTTCTGTCATTTTTGGTGTTTTTTTTTTTAACGAGTAATGGCGGCGATCTGCGATTTTTTTTTTTTGCGGGACTGTGACATTGCGGCGGACAGATCGGACCCTTGACTGACATTTTTGACACTTTTGGGGGTACCAGTGACATTACTACAATAATCAGTGCTATAAATATGCACTGTTACGGTAAAAATGACACTGGCAGGGAAGGGGTTAATTTTATTGGAGAGGGAGGGGTTAATATATGCCTGGTGCTTACTAACATGTGTGGGGGGAGGTGGCTGAGTGACACAGGGACAGATCGCATGTTCAGCTATGCTGAATCCTGCAATCTGACCCTGCCTGTCACTTAGGAGATCCGCCCGCTTTGTTTACACAAGCAGGCAGATCTCCACACTAGATCCCCGACGATCGGGGAAGAGCAGCAGCGATCGCCGCTGCTCCTCCCCTGGCCCGACTCCCGCTGTGACTGAACACCATGGGAGCGAGCCTCTGGCGGCGCGTGCGCGCCGCCCACAAGGGGAGGAGTTTAGCGACGTAGGTCTACGTCGCTGGACGATAACAAGCCACATTGCTGCAGCAATGTGAGCAGACGTAAAGTGGTTAACTTATTTATAGTTATTTATTATATTATAATTTATGATTTTGTGTTTCATACTTTATCATACCCGAGATGTTATAAAGAAGAACGCACAGTAAAAAAAAAATCATATGTAAATAGTTGGTTTGGGCGGCCTGTTCTTAAGAATTGCATGCAAAATAATGGTACCGCTTTCAGCACCTAAAATCAGAAAGAATCATACCGCCAGGGAGGTTAATGAATGAAATGTATCAGAATACATTTTCACCAAAATGTATAAGGAAAAAAGGCAAAATTCTAAAGAAGCAGCGGCAGCCAAGGTAAGTATTGATTTTAGCTGCTGTCATTTCTATTAAAAGTTTTAGGCATCAGACCTCTTCCCTCACTGATGCATCCCGTGATGCCTCCCATTTTGAATCTCAACTTACGCAGACCCTTCCCTACTCACGCATCACCAGTTACCTGCTATGTTAACCGCTTGCCAACCACCCGCCGCATATATACTGCGGGAGGCTGTCTCGGCTGTGCAAATTGCCGTACCTGTATGGCGGTTCACGGGAGCGCTCCTGGGGGCGAGTGCGCGCTGCCGCATGCCCCCATCCCCCCCAACTAGGCAGCGGGGATGCCAATTCACAGGACTGGCAGCACGGATTGCCGCCAGGTACCCGCGATCGCTCCCCGCTGAGAGAGAAGGACGGTCTGCTGTTGTAAACACAGCATACCATTCTTCTCTCTGGAATGATTACAGAGCCCCTGTGATCCTTCTATATAGGATCACAGGTCTCTGTGTTCATTTCACAAGCCACGCCCCCATACAGTTAGAAAAGACCCCCTAGGCTCACACTTAACCCTTTGATCACCCTTGGGTTAACCCCCTCCCTGCCAGTCTCATTATTATAGTAACAGTGGATATTTTTGCACTGATTACTGTAGTAATGTCACTGGCACCCACTGGTGCTATAGCCAAATGACAGCTACACTACAGCGCGGCTCGTCAAGTCCTGGGAGGGCGTCTATTGACGTTGTCCTAGAACCGCACCCCCTAGTGCCTGATCGGAGTAAAGAGCCAATCACAGTGGCTTTTTACCATGTAATCAGTTGTGTCCAATCATAGCTGATCACTATGTAAGCACATTTGCTGGTTAGCGGCATCCCTTTCCTCACGTTGTCACAGCATGAGGAGAGGAGGGAGCCGGTAACCAGTGAGGGTGAAGGGGACATCTACACTGTAATCAGGGCACTGATCATTAGTGTCCTAAAAATCAGTGTAGCCCCAACAGTGCCCATCAGTGCTGCCAATCAGTGCTTTCTCATCAGTGCCACCTATCAGTGTCGCCTAGCAGTGCCCTTCGGTGCTGCCTATAATTGCCCATCAGTGCTGCCTCATCAGTGCCCATCAGTACAGCCTATGAGTGCTTATCAGTGCTATCTATTAGTGCCCACCAGTGCAACCTCATCAGTGCCCATCAGTGCAGCCTATCAGTGCCCATCAGTGCAGCCTCATCAGTGCCCATCAGTACAACCTATCAGTGCTATCTATTAGTGCCCATCAGTGCTATCTATTAGTGCCCATCAGTGCAGCCTCATCAGTGCCCATCAGTGCCCATCAGTGCAGCCTAATAGTGCCCACCATCAGTGCAGCCTCAACAGTGCACATCAGTGAAGGAGAAACATTACCTGGTTGCTAAAATTTTTAACATAAATTAAGAAAAAGGTTTTTTTTCAAAAAATGTTTTTGTTTTTTTATCAAAAAGTAAAAAAAAAAACATTACTGATTAAATACCACCAAAAGAAAGCTCTATCTGTGTGAAAAAAATATATATATATGAGTACAGTGATACATGATTGCGCAATTGTCATTCAAAGTGCGAAAGCTGAAAATTGGCCTGGGCAGGCGGGGGTAAAAGTACTTGGTTAATCTGGTTCTTAAATTGTTTTTTAATGAAAGATATATCACCCCCCCCCCCCCATCTCATATTACATGTAGATCACGGGTATGTGCACTAAATTGATTGTTATATAATTATGTTTAGGTTTTTATGATGTATACTATTAATTAATATTTTAGTGCTGCAAAATGTCTGTTAATTTGCTTCCTATATGTGAGTGAAGCACATAGAGGTGCTGGCTGCTTAATATTGAGTAAGTTGTAGCTGCACATTTTTGTTTTTAAAGTTAGATAAATGCTCACAATAATATTAGGCTGCTGATAATGAGAAAAAGGCAAAAGCATTTATTGACTGATATTTAAAGCAGTATTAAAACCAAAACTAAAAATGTAATTTATTATAACTTATCAATTTTTAGACATGGTGGTTGCATTAATTGTATTTTGTTAGGCGTTTGTTTCCTTTAAACAATATATTTTTCAATAACACAAAAATAGTTTCAGATACCCATACTAGCAATTGCTTTTAATATTTAATGTATTCAATTAATAAGCAGCAGCAAAAAAATATGTTTTAATATGAGCATGTTATTCTGCTTTTACCTCATTTATTTTAGTGAATTAATTAATTAACACTTAAATGTTTTTTGCTAAACCTATATCTCAAGCATACTTTATTGACTGATATTTAAAGCAGTATTAAAACCAAAACTAAAAATGTAATTTATTATAACTTATCAATTTTTAGACGTGATGGTTGCATTCATTTTATTTTTTAAGGCTTTTGTTTCCTTTAAACAAAAATGTTTTCAATTACACAAAAATAGTTTCAGATACCCATACTAGCAATTGCTTTAAATATTTAATTTATTCAATTAATAAGCAGCAGAAAAAAATATGTTTTAATATGAGCATGGTATTCTGCTTTTACCTGATTTATTTTAGTGGATTAATTAATTAACACTTAAATGTTTTTTGCTAAACTTATATCTCAAGCATACTTTTTGGTACAGATTTGTTTAGATTTTTATGATATATACTATTAATTAATTTTTTGTGCTGAAAAATATCTTTAATTTGCTTCCTATATGTAAGTGAAGCACATAGAGGTGCTGGCTGCTTAATATTGAGTAAGTTGTAGCTGCAAAGAGACACATTTTTTGTTTTTAAAGTTAAACCTATATCTCAAGCATACTATTGACTGATTTTTAAAGCAGTATTAAAACCAAAACTAAAAATGTAATTTATTATAACTTATCAATTTTTAGACGTGATGGTTGCATTCATTTTATTTTTTAAGGCTTTTGTTTCCTTTAAACAAAAATGTTTTCAATTACACAAAAATAGTTTCAGATACCCATACTAGCAATTGCTTTAAATATTTAATTTATTCAATTAATAAGCAGCAGAAAAAAATATGTTTTAATATGAGCATGGTATTCTGCTTTTACCTGATGTATTTTAGTGGATTAATTAATTAACACTTAAATGTTTTTTGCTAAACCTATATCTCAAGCATACTTTTTGGTACAGATTTGTTTAGGTTTTTATGATATATACTATTAATTCATTATTAAAGTATTAAAACCAAAACTAAAAATGTAATTTATTGTAACTTATCAATTTTTAGATGTGGTGGCTGCATTAATTTTATTTTTTAGGCTTTTGTTTCCTTTAAACAATATTTTTTTCAATTACACAAAAATAGTTTCAGATACCTATACTAGCAATTTTTTTTTAATATTTAATTTATTCAATTAATAAGCAGCAGAAAAAAAAAATTGTTTTAATATGAGCATGTTATTCTGCTTTTACCTGATTTATTTTAGTGAATTAATTAATTAACACTTAAATGTTTTTTGCCAAACCTATATCTCAAGCATACTTTTTGGTACAGACAATAGTACGCACACCGCTCAAGCAGTCAGTGCAGGTGCCCGCCCCGGCTCACCACCCTCAATAGCAGATATATGAAGAAAGAGGATGGCCGCACACCGCAATTGGATGATTGTGTGTTGAAATTCACCATGCCAGCCAGATATAACAGAAGTAAGGTTACGCTTGTTCCTGTTATATCTGTCTGGCATGGTGACAATAAAGAATTTCGACACGCATTCATCCAATTGCGGTGTGCGGCCATCCTCTTTCTTCATACATATACTTTTTTGGTATATCTAAATGAAATCTGCTTTGTATATATAGTATCTTTTTTCTAAAAAATGTTATAGCTAAAAACCTTTCCTGCAAACCTTTTATTTTGGTAATAGACAGCTAATATTACCTGACAGCATGTAACATACTCAGAAGATCACAATGATCTGCCTATACGGTGATGAGATATATAAAGAGCATCTGTGGCCTAAGGGAGGACATAGAAGGCACCTCAATGGGATTACAATACAAAATAAAAATGATCAAAGATAATGAATACATTTGAGAATTCAACAATTATTTAAAAAAGAAAAAAAAAAAAAACACACACACATTTAGAACCAAGTCTAATCCAGCCTGCTTTTAGGTGCATTCTGGATAAAATAATGTGGATTTGGATCTGCAGTGCTAATAGGTAGACATGTGCAGAATAAAAAACATTTGTTTTGTGTAATTTTGTTATTTAAATAATTTTGTTTAGTAACTTCTTTCAATCAGTTTAATTTGTTTTCAGAATTTGTTTAGTATTGTTTTGTTTATTTGTTTTAGCATTCTATTCAAATTATTTTATTTCAGTCAAGCTGAATTTATTCCACTCAAAATGTTAATTTCGGAAGATGGTAATATTTATTCTATTCTATTCTATTTTATTCTATTCTATTTTTTTTATTCTATTCTGTCCTCTTCCATTCTACTCTTATCTTTTGTACTCTATTCTATTCAAATTTGAATTTATTCTATCTGAAATTCACATTTTGTAAAACTGTTACATTCTTCTTATTTTATTCTATTCAATTTATTCTATTGTTTAGTCTATTCTTTTATTTTCTAATCTATTCTATTCTAAGCTATTCTATTCTAAGCTATTTTATTTGAATTCAGGTTTACTCTATTTGAGATTCTAATTTCGGAAGACGGTTATATTCTATTCTAATCTTTCTTTTTGTTTTTTTGTTTAATATTTGTTTATTGAAACACAAAAAAAAGTTACAATTATAAATGTAATACAAACATATAAAAACAGAGAAAGGGCCAAGTTACCAGTCGGGGGTAACAGTTCAAAAAGCAAACAACACAAGGCCGCAGGCCAAATCTGGCACAAGGGAATGCATAAATGCAAATTCACAGTAAATATAATATTCCACTGTGATTGAAAGTAAAGAAATAGAAAGATAGAGGGAAAAAGAAGAGAAAGAAGAAGAGGGAAAGGGAGACCAGAGAGTGGAAACTGCAGGCTGCAGGTCTAACCGATGACAGAAAGAGAATAGGCGAGAGGGGAGAGGCGAGGAAGACGCTCCCAGTATCGTATAAAATACAACAATAGCACATATGACCATAGACAACTCATATTGTTAAATACCAGAGGCAGCAGTGCTATGACTCTGATTAGAGTTGCTCGTGATCCACCCAACATAATGCCTCTGTAGCTAGGGGTAGATTTAAATTCAAGCCAGGGGGGTCCATATCTTAGTGTGCTGATTCAGGCTGTCTTTGTATATGAAAGAAAGCTCCTCAAGTAGAAAAACTTCTTCAACTTTTTGCAACCATTGCTTTATAGTAGGTGCGGTTATTGTACCCCCAAAAAACAGGGATAAGAGCTTTCGCCGTATTCAAAAGGTGAGGGGTGAATGAATGTCTGTATTGACCCATTGGTTTGGGGGTGCAATGCAGTAGTATAGTCCAGGGGTCAAATGAAAGATTTTCCTTAGAAATCAGACGTATAAAGTCCAGAAGTTGCAACCAGAATGGTCGTATCAAGGGGCAGTTCCACCAGATGTGAGCATGAGAGGCTATGTGTCCACAACTCCTCCAGCATAATGGGGGAGTTGGAGGGGAACGTGTGTAGCTTCAGTGGAGTATAGTACCATCTGGTCAGCAACTTGTAATTAGACTCAGCCATTTTAGAGGAAATTGAAGACATGAAGAATACACCTCCAAGATGACCACTGCCTTGCTAAAGAAGCTGAGGGTAAAGGTGATGGACTGGCCAAGTGTGTCTCCAGACCTAAAACCCTATGTGGGGCATCCTCAAACAGAAGGTGGAGGAGGGCAAGGTCTCTAACATCCACCAGCTCTGTGATATTTGTCATGGAGGAGAGGAAGAGGATTCCAGTGGCAACCTGTGGGGCTCTGGTGAACTCCATACCGAAGAGGGTTAAGGTAATGCTGGAAAAGAATGGTGGCCACACAAAATATTGACACTTTGGGCCCAATTAGGACATTTTCACTTAGGGGTGTACTCACTTTTGTTGCCAGCGGTTTAGAAATTAATAGCTGTGTGTTGAGTTATTTTGAGGGGACAGCAAATTTACACTGTTATACAAGCTGTACACTCACTACTTTACATTGTAGCAAAGTGTCATTTCTTCAGTGTTGTCACATGAAAAGATAGAATAAATATTTACAAAAATGTGAGGGGTGTACTCACTTTTGTGAGATACTGTACATCGGCTTGAAGAAGTGCTTGTACTGGGGTGATGCGTGCAGCTAGAGGCTTCACCCCGGTACCGTTGAGCCGGCGGTTGGCTTTCTGGTGATAGCAACCGATGCGGCTCAGCAGTCGCTCACCGGTTATCACAGGGAGTGGGAGGGGACATCCCTCCCGTTGCCTTTCACCAATCTGCCGGGGTCTCCCATCCCACTGGGAGACTCGAATGAGCAGCCGGCAAGTCCACCGGCCGGTCAGAGTCCCGAACGAAGCTGGATTCGGCTGCGATCGGGTCTTTGATGAAGTAACTCGGAAGCGATGTCACGACAATGCCAAAGGTGACGATTTTAAAAATACTTTTAAGTGCAAAGGAGGGTCCAGATCCCTCCATAAAGAGTACCTGTAACTGCCTATTACTGTCGGGATGTTTAAAAGTGATCAGATTTTATTTTTTAATTTTATAAAAAAAAAAAAAATTAAATTTAAAAAAAATAAAGATTAAAATAAATAATAATAATAAAAAAAAATAAAAGTGCCCCTGTCCCCGTGTGCTCATGCAAAAAAGAAAATGCATACATAAGTTGCACCCACAAATGTAAGCGGTGTTCAAATTACACACATGTGAGGTATCGCCACGATCATCAGAGCGAGAGCAATAATTCTAGCACTACCTGCCTCTGTAACTCTAAAATGGTAACTGGTAAAATAAATTTAAAGCGTTACCTATGGAGACTTTTAAGTACCGTAGTTTGTCGCCATTCCACGAGTGTGCGCAATTTTAAACTGTAACATGTTAGGTATCTATTAACTTGATGTGACATCGTCTTTTACAATTTAAAAAAAATTGGGCTAATTTTACTGTTTCGTTTTTTTTAATTCAGTGAAGTGTATTATTGCAAACAAATTGTGTTTGAAAGACCACTGCGCAAAAGCCATGTGACATAAATTATTGCAACAACCGCCATTTTATTCTCCAGAGTATTTACCAAAAAAAAAAAGAAAAAAAAAATATATATATATAAATATATATGTATATTTGGGGGTTCAAAGTAATTTTCTAGCAAAAAATACTGATTTTAACTTGTAAACAACATGTGTCAGAAATAGGCCTGGTCCTTAAGTGGTTAAGTAGAGAATTTTTACATTTCTTATTAGATAAAGGAGTATCCAGGGCCGGCGCTCTGCCTAGGGCTCACTACCACCTAGGGGCGCACTGCTGCCTAGCCTAGGGAGGGTGCAGACTGACCCGGATGGATCATTCATGTGTAGTTTTCCGGCTCGGCGGCATCCACGGCCGGCGCGGCTCTGCCGGAATAGTGCTGACTGTGTGTCACTTGCTTGCTGTGCAGGCCTCACGCATGGACACGGGACATGGTCATTTCTGCAGCGCTGTCTCTGCGCAAATTGGATTGGATTGCCTTAGGGCAGCAGGAGAGGGGGGCGCTAAAGCCAAGGGTCCCTCAAATGCTTATGCTGGCGCTGCCCTGCTTACACCTGCTCAGCACAGCCAACCCGTGACAGACAGCACAGAGCTGGGCGCCGCCCTGAGCTGCCTTCAGCTGCTGCCTCCGCACTAGCTTTTACCAGCAACAAAGGTCCCCGCCTCCTCCTCTCTTATGAAAGGAAGCCTTTCATTTCCGCACATCAGTACACTTGCTGCTTCTCCCAGGAGAATCCCCTCCCACGTAGGCGGTACCAGAACCGCCTCTACTCCATCACACTCGTCGGTGAACTAGAGGTAAGTGAGAGAAGGGGAGGAGCCAAGAAGGAGTAGGGGGAGGGGACAGCAGGCCCAGTGCAGGACTGCAGGAATGGCACGGATCCTCAGTGGAAGCATGGCTGATTGTGCCCATTACGCTGCTGCATGTACAGTTACATGCAACTAAGAAACAAAAAGCGGCACAAGCAATGATTAAGCACTTTGTGTGAAACGCGTCTGCTGAACAGTGTGGATCCCTCATGTGTCATGTTTTTTAAACCTGTGACTCTACAATAAACAACAAACTTTTCTTCATTTCTGGATGTGCCGCTTTTTGGTTTCTTTGTTGCATGGACTTCCCAGGTTGCGGACCTCAGCAGGCACCCAGTTTTGTTGCCACAGCAGTGTTAAGAGATCTTTAATTTACAGACAGCCTTGGAGTGGTGTATACTCTACTTCCCTTTTCCCATGTACTGTTACATCGTGGGGACCATTTAGAGTAGAGATAGAGGAGGAATAGATGAGGACAGAGAGGGGGACATAAGGACAGAGTAATGGAAAAAGAGAGATGGGAGTAGTTAAAGAGTACATGAGGACAGACAGCAGAGGAGATTGGACAAACAGACATCAACAATAAGGCCCCTTTCACATGGGACAGACTTTGCTTTGCTCAGAAGGGGATCTGTCTGCTGATCCCCCCTGAGCAGAGCAGGAGGTTAACAGATCCGCGTCTGCTCCAATAATGCCAAGCAGACACAGCCCACTTTGCTCTATGGGCAGTCGAGTTTAAACAAACTGCCTGTCCATTTACACCTGACTGGCATCCATCCTAATATGCCCAAAAAGAGGGTAACGGATCCCCCTTCCATTTGTTTTTGTCAGATCAGATTAGAGGTAGGTGGGTGTAAATGGAAGTCCATTTGGAGACAAGTCCATTTACATCCACCGCTCCATAGTGGAGAATGGAGGGTCCAATCAGGCGGACCGGATTGGACCCTCCATTCTCCTCTATGGAGCGGCAGATGTAAATGGACTTGTGTCCAAATGGACTTCCATTTACACCCACCTACCTCTAATCTGATCTGACAAAAACAAATAGAAGGGGGATCTGTTACCTTCTTTTTTGGCAGATCAGGACGATTTGGACCATTCGTGTGAAAGTGCCTAAAGTGCAATGTGATAGAGATCAAGAATAATATATATACAGTATATATATACATTCCAACTGTGCTCTGATAAACTTAAAATCCACAAAAATTGTAAGGCCCCTTTCACACAGAACGGAGTCCGCTCTGCTCAGTGGGGGATCGATCCGCGACACCCGCTGAGCAGGCGGATGACAGCTCCGTCTCCACTCTGTGTGCAGAGACAGAGCTGTCAGATCTCTGCTGTCCTCTATAGGGAGATCAGATGAGAACGGACCGCCTGTCCGTTCTCATCCGATCCGATCCGATAGGGTTTCCATCCATCGGGATTTCACGGACAGGATCGGATAGCAGTGGGTGTCAGCGGAGATGTCTCCACTGACACTCGTTGCCCTATAGGGATGCATGGAGCATCCGATCAGGTCCGCCTGAAAAACTGACAGATGGATCGGATCGCCCGTGTGAAAGGGGCCTACAACAAATCCACTGCAAGCTGTTTGCACCAACTTCAGTGTACCATCACCAAGACAAAGCACACACCATCTGCTTACTAAAAAATGTGACTCCTTAAACTTATGAAGTGACATGCACCTGTCATCTGCCAGATATTTACAGCCACTTCACTCAAAAGTGACAATGCATGAATAGTAGCTTTCTCCCAAGAGCAGCCTTTCATCACTCTACCTGGTCAGGTACCAACCACAGGCAACCCCCTATAAAGCATACTATAGTGCATTACCAGGACATACTGCACTGCTTTATTAAAGTGATATACTTACAGCAAACTTTACTAGGATAAAGCAACAACTTGTTTACTTGTCCTGGTATTGCACTATAGTGTGCTTTGTTTTTTACATTTACGGGGTTCCCTGTGGTTGGTACTGGACCAAGCTAGTATACCTGCAGTGGTGCTTTTCGAGCAAAGTGGTTGTAAATCCAGTTTAGAGATTGACAACCTTATTGGAGCCGCCCGCACTTTTCAGGTGGGTTTGCTTGCGCTAGATCGCCCTCGGGTCCCCGAGGCCTGCGGTTGAAGGTTCTCATCTCTGGGAATAAGCCCCCATTGGCGAAGGAGATCTAGCCCCCTGGCCATGGATTGTATCACGTGTGTCGCATTATTCATGGTCACCGTCAGTTTTGCAGGGAACCCCCACTTGTAAAGGATCTTGTGGTTCCTCAAGATTTTTGTGATAGGAACTAGATTATGGCGGGCTGCTAACGTAGCTTAAAAAAAGGTCAGCGTAGAGTGCAATCCCCCCATATGGATCCGGGAGAGAAGCATTCTGTCTGGAGAATCTCATTAGCTGATCCTTGATGTGGAAGAAATGAATTCTCGCTATCACATCTCTAGGCACAGATTCAGGTATATGAGCTGGCTTGGGCAGCCTGTGTGCCCTGTCTATAATCACATCTGCCTCTGTGAGACCTGGTAAAGTCTTGAGCATTAGTTGCTGCAGGAACGGTGTGAGTTCAGCTGGTTTCACTGATTCAGATATTCCCCTGAATTTTATGTTGTTTCTGCGGGACCTATCTTCGATATCTGCCACCTTCAACTTAAGCTGTTTCAATTCCTCCTCCAATTCAAAGTGTACATCTACTAGCTCATTATGGGCCCCTGTGAATTCGTCCATCTTAGTCTCTACAAAGTCTACCCTTTCCCCCATATCTGAGAGCTTCCTGTTGGTGGACTTCATGAAGGACTGCATGTCCTTTTGGAGTGCCCCCCTCAGTGTCTGTATTAGATCCTTCATGGAGCTGTCCGTTATGGGCTGACCTGTTGTGGGGAAGGCGTCCAGCTTAAGGCCGCATTCATTAATTTCCTCTGCCTCTTCTCCAGCCAGAGTGTCCATGAGGTCTGAGGCCTGAGGTCCGGAGAGCCTCATTTTTTGTTTAGCTGGGCTGGCGGTGGGGGAAGATGATTGTAAAGGTTGGCAATCAGCCGACTCACCCCTGTCCCAGTCAGATGCGGATGGATGGGCTTGTCCTTTGCCTCGAGGCGATCTGCTGCGGTTCCGTGCGGCGGCGCCATCTTGCCTGGCGCGGCCCGGAGCTGGGGTGAAGAAATCTAGCAGTTTCTTCGGTTTCTCCCGGTCCTTTCGCTTCCCCGCCGCTGCCATGGTGTTCCGCGGGAGGTGAGAGTGAGTTGTGGCCGGTAAACCCTGCTCAAATAGCCGCTGTGAGTTGCTCTATGGGACCTGGTGTGCAGAGCAGAAGGTTCAGGCGTCCATCCGCTCCGGCTACCGGCTCCGCCCCCCCAAAGTGGTTGTAAATATCCAGCAGATGAAAAGTGCATGTGGCCTCATAAGTTTAAGGAGTCAAATTTTTTGGTAAGCAAATGGTATGTGGTTTGCATTACCCACCAGCAGTAACCACCAGCAGGCAGTACCCACCAGCAGTAACCACCAGCAGTACCCACCAGCAGTACCTGCCAGCAGTAACCACCAGCAGTATGTCCATTAGCGTGTGTAGCGTGGAGTGCCACCTCCCTGAAATTCGTTTTTGCAGGTTGGGATGCCTGAGGTGCTGAGCACGGGGGTGGCACACCTCAACGTGACGTCACATCATTCCCTCCTCCAGTCCCACCCACAACAGAGCAGAGGACCGCGCAGTCCCTGGCTGTCCCACAAGGTGTAGAACTGAGAAGGTAGGTACAGTATATGGCCTGTAATAAACATTGCTCCCTGTTTAGTTCTGCATTAAACACTCCTGGCAAGGTTATAGTTTATCCCATTGGTCTGCATGAAATATGGAGAAAACTGTAAAAAAGTAATTTTTTAAAAAATATTGAACAAGGGTGATTTTAATGGTGCCACAACACAGAAATAATTTCTGTGTTTGTAGCATCATTCAAATCCCCTTGTTCATGGTTTATTAAATTCTATCTTTCTGGGATGAAGGTGCCTTCGATCAATGGATGTATGTGACTTATTTAGAGGTTAATGTAAAAGAGTAATATTAAATAAAAGAAATGAAAGTGGTAGATTATATCTTTATGTGTATATGTATTAAACATGTGAAATAATCAGAGTACAAAAGTGCTTATGATAGTTCATCCATAGCCATTGGTCATGTGCAATCTGTGCCTTTGTATGTGATGTCAGCCAGTGCAGAATTAGCCCCACCCACAGCTAGATTTAGCTTTAGCTATTAATAAAAATCTATAATAGCTTATATAAGAGGCATTCTTCTAGTAGCCCCTATAGTCTACCACTAGCCACCTGTTCTCTCCTCTCCCCCTTCTCAGGTGATGTGGCTTTTTCAGGAGGGGGGGCGCAAGTAGCTGGTCTTGCCTAGGGCGCAAAATAGTCTAGCACCGGCCCTGGGAGTATCATTCAGGAGGTCAGCAGCTGGGTTCTTGTTAAGGGACTCTCTTGTTAGGGACTTGATTTTATTTTCTACCTCATCCCAAAAGGCGTCCATTTTCGGGCAGTTCCAGACGATATGAAGGAGCGAGACATGTACTCTTTATAGATATGTGGGGTCTAAAAGACCCCAAATCTCCCCTCTGCCCTTAAAAGCAAAAGATTAAAAATAAAAAATAAAAGATTTTTGATCTTTTGCTTTTAAAAAAATGGCCATGTGGTCAAAACCGGAAGTGGCATCATGATGTCGCTCTGGTCCTCCTAGGGCATAGAGATGAGCAGGGGCCATCTTATCTCTGCTCATCTCTGTGCCCAGCTGCCACCAGTGCTGGATCGTTTTCGGGCTCCCCGATCTGCCAGGTAAGCCTAATAATGACCAGAAAGCAACTGGAGGGGTGGGTGATCTCTCCTGCCACTTTTAAAAGTGATCCACTGCTTGGACCACTTTTTTGACAAAGACCGGCGAGAACAAATGATACCAGGACTATGGCATCTAACTGCAGCCATACCCCCGGAGTTTAATGTCAAAGTAATGACGTATTTTCCCAGTTAGGCGATCAGTAAGTAGGTACTATTGTGATTTTCGTGTAATGTAACTTTAAAAATTCTTGCTGATTGCTGCAAGGGTCTGGTCATGTGTGATTTCTTCCTCTGTAAGTGTGTCAAATCTGGTGTCTTGGGGAAAAAAAAAAATTATCTGCAGAGAGGACTGACCCCAGGGGGAATCCTATGGAAGTAGATCTTTGAGAACCAAGAGCTGTGATTTCTCTTTTCCCTTGCCACCCCTTTCATGGGCCCATTCTTCGGGAAAAGTTTCATGGACTTTTTCTTGCTTTGGACATTATCCAACTCAGGTATGGGTCGCACTAAGTTCTCTTTACACCATTTCCTATATAAACCGCTAGGGACAGTGCTTTGTTGCGGCAGTACAGCAATTTTGTATAATAAGAAAACCAAACCTATTTCCAGCAACAACCTCAAACTAAAAAAAAGTGCTTATTTGTTGCTGTTCATTGTCATGTGTACCCACATCAACATAGATATACGATATTGTGACAGACCCAACCGGGACAGGGGCTTTTGGAGGAGTAACCACTTCTGGACCGGAAGGATTTGCTCCCTTAACCACTTAAGCCCTGGAAGATTTTACCCCCTTTCTCACCAGGCCCTATTTTGCGATTCGGCACTGCGTTACTTTAATGGACAATTGCGCGGTCGTGCAACGCTGTACCCAAACAAAATTTATGTCCTCTTTTTTCCCACTAACAGAGCTTTCTTTTGGTGGTATTTGATCACCTGTGCAATTTTTATTTTTTGCGCTATAAACAAAAAAGTGTGACAATTTTGAAAAAAAAAACAATATTTTTCACATTCTTTTATATGACATTCTCAAAAAAAATAATTTAAAAATCAAAATTGTTTAATCATTTTAGGCCAGTTTGTTTTCTGCTACATATTTTTGGTAAAAAAAATTGCAATAAGTGTATCTTGATTGGTTTGCACAAAATTTATTGCGTCTATTAACTACGGAAAAGATTTATGTCATTTTTATTGTTTTTTTTTTTTTACTAGTAATGGCGGCGATCTGTGATTTCTTGCAGGACTGCAACATTGCGGCGGACAAATCGGACCCCTGACTGACATTTTTGACACTTTTGGGGGGACCAGTGACATTACTACAGTAATCAGTGCTAAAAATATGCACTGTTACTGTAATAATGACACTGGTAGGGAAGGGGTTAACACTGTGGGTGATCAAGGGGTTAAATGTGAGCCTAGGGGAGTGATTCTAACTGTATGGGGCGGGGCTTGGGAAATGATCATAGAGACATGTGATCCTATATAGAAGGATCACAGGAGCTCTGTGATCATTCCAGAGAGAAGAACGGTCAGCTGTGTTTACAACAGCCGACCGTCCTTCTTTCTCAGCGGGGAACGATCGCGGGTGGCAGGCGGCAATCAGAGACGGAGTTTAATCATTTTCTGCCCAGCCTATAGTCAAATAATGGCCAGACAGGTCCGCTGTAAGTCTGGGTGGATGTCATATATCCTCCCCAAATAATGCCGCACACGCACCCCATGGGCCTTGCTGTGGTTTCAGCTTGTCACCTGCTGTGTCCATCGGACACAGACAATGACAGATCAGTGTACCAGCCCGCTGCTGGTACCATGCAATTGCTGTGACCAATCACAGCAGATCACATGACAATTGTATTCAATGGATGGCTTGGCAGGGCCAATCTGTAAGGTTCTGGCACTCTCAGTGCCTCCTATCACATTTATTCCGGGTGATTTCCATCTACCTAGACAGAAGAAACACATATAGGTGTGTTTCCCTTTAAGGCTGAAGCTGTCATCACCCAGCGCCGGACTAGATGGCTATTTAGGGCGTCGGTTCTCACTCACATGTGTTCGTTCAAACACCAGTACCTGGATACTAATCTTGCTTGAAGCTTCCATGCTTGCAAGCTCTCCTCGCTGACGAACCTCGCTGCGCTGATCCCTGCATCCTGCTACTGGATCATCCGCATCTCCTGAGCGATCCTTCGGCTATCGCTATTAGTGCTAAGTACCCCACAGGGGAAATCTCTATAGACTTGTACTAGGCTTACACTATTTAGCTCTGCATAGCAAGGACTGTCTTTTACATCTGCATAACTAGATTGCTAGCTCTTGAGTCTACTGCTACTATTTCCTGCACTGGGTTGATCTCTCCTGTATGCACCTGCTACTCTGTCATCTGTTATCATACATGATCGCTAACCCTTCCTGCATCCATCTGCACTGTCTCACCTCAAGTGTCTGTCACCTACCACTTCCACTCAAACCTATCCCTAAGACCTTTATCATTGTCTTACCACATGTATATAAAGTCACACTAGGAACCAGCTTAATTACTGTGTGTATTTACTGGCTGAAATAAGACCTTCCATACATGATGAGTCATTGAGGTTGGGATTGGTATCTCAGCATATCTCCTACATGACTACTGACGTGGAACTACTTCTGCAGCTGAAAATCCACACCTTATAAGAAACGCAAGGAGCGTTACAGATTGAACGAACCTAAAAAATGGATTCAGCAGAAGTAGCCACTCAGGTGACACAATTAAAACAGCAGGTATCTGCATTAATACACGCACTTGCTGAATTGAAAAACGACAATCAGGCTCTGTTGCAGCAGGTAATTAGACTGACACAACTTACCTCTGCACAGTCTCCTGAACCCACGATAAATCCCCCTTTGGTATTTACAGGCGATCGCAAAAAATTTCGCGAATTTAAAAACGCATGTGAGTTACTTTTTTTGCTAAAACCTCGTACCTACCTTACTGATCACATTAAGGTTTGTACTATTATTTCTTACCTATCAGGCGATCCTCGAGCCTGGGCAGATTCTCTTTTTGAAAAAAACGACCAGCTTCTCAACTCCTATGCCTTGTTCCTGGCAGAGCTCACTAGCCTATATGATGACCCCAATAGGCAGAGTACTGCCGATCTTCAGTTAAGATCCTTGAAACAAGGAAAAAGGCCTGTAGAAGACTTTGTCGCAGAATTCAAGAGATGGACCCTTGATTCAGGATGGAATGATGCATCTCTGAAAACCCAATTTAGGCTTGGCCTATCAGAAGCCGTCAAGGACGAGCTCGCCCGAGCAGAGATGCCAAAAACCCTGGATACATTGATACAACTCAGTATCACCATAGATAGAAGACTACGAGAAAGGAAGTCTGAAAAAATGGAAATGCCATTATCCAGTTCTTCTCAGAATTCAGCTATTGACCCCACTCCTAAACCCGCTCCAGGTAACCACAGACCCTGGCTACCTAAGGAAAAAAGGAGACCTAGTAGATATGGTGATCCTGCCTGGTCATGGTCCGAGCCTGCCTCAAACAGTCGACCTTGTCACTCTGACACATCCCATTTGGACCCTGATCCTACAGAGATGGATGAGGAGCCTATGGAGATTGGTGCCATACATGCTAGGTTGTCCTCACAAGAAAAAAGAGATCACAGGAGAATCTGTGGCCTTTGTTTTTATTGTGGTGAAGGGGGACATTTCATTACATTCTGCCCAACCAGACCCCATAGGCCTAAGGCTCTCCCAATGGAGGCCAGGCAAATCCGAAGGGTCTTCCCTGAAAAACAGCCTGGAAATTATCAAGGCTGTTGCCAGCCCTGTCCCCGTTCTATATCAGTGAAGGACACCCAGAAATTAACAAATATTGGAATGGATATTCCTTCAACTCCAGTGAACTTTATACCATGTTCAAAAAACCCTCCTATACCACCTCCTGAGGATACTCCTATTTTTGCAAGCACATTTCTGGCTTCCGATGAAAATACAGAGATTCTTGCACCTGACTGCGTACGTGCTTCTAATGGCACGGTGGTATGTAGGAAGGATCTGAGGATGTTTGAAGAAGCATTGGTTGCTAGGTCTACTAGGATTACTTCGGATGGTTATGCGTCCGATTCTAGTGAGGGGTCCATGTAGCAGACACCCTAACAACAAGTGATCCGATTCTCATCGGCTACCAACCTGATCCGATTTTCATATCGGCAACAAGGGATCCGATTCTCAGATCGGTTACCAACCTGATCCGATTCTCATATCGGCAACCATTTTTTATTTTTTTTTCCATATTTTCATATCGGAGACCAGTCTTATCCGATTCTCGTATCGGCAACCAGTATTATCCGATTCTCATATCGGCAACAAAAAAAAAAAAAAAAAGAGAAATTTTTTTTTTTTCCTTCCGATTTTCGCATCGGCAACCAGTCTCATGTGATTCTTATATCAACAACCAGCCTTAGAGGCCTTCCGGAGCCGGCCTTACGGGGGGGGGGGGTAATGTAAGGTTCTGGCACTCTCAGTGCCTCCTATCACATTTATTCCGGGTGATTTCCATCTACCTAGACAGAAGAAACACATATAGGTGTGTTTCCCTTTAAGGCTGAAGCTGTCATCACCCAGCGCCGGACTAGATGGCTATTTAGGGCGTCGGTTCTCACTCACATGTGTTCGTTCAAACACCAGTACCTGAATACTAATCTTGCTTGAAGCTTCCATGCTTGCAAGCTCTCCTCGCTGACGAACCTCGCTGCGCTGATCCCTGCATCCTGCTACTGGATCATCCGCATCTCCTGAGCGATCCTTCGGCTATCGCTATTAGTGCTAAGTACCCCACAGGGGAAATCTCTATAGACTTGTACTAGGCTTACACTATTTAGCTCTGCATAGCAAGGACTGTCTTTTACATCTGCATAACTAGATTGCTAGCTCTTGAGTCTACTGCTACTATTTCCTGCACTGGGTTGATCTCTCCTGTATGCACCTGCTACTCTGTCATCTGTTATCATACATGATCGCTAACCCTTCCTGCATCCATCTGCACTGTCTCACCTCAAGTGTCTGTCACCTATCACTTCCACTCAAACCTATCCCTAAGACCTTTATCATTGTCTTACCACATGTATATAAAGTCACACTAGGAACCAGCTTAATTACTGTGTGTATTTACTGGCTGAAATAAGACCTTCCATACATGATGAGTCATTGAGGTTGGGATTGGTATCTCAGCATATCTCCTACATGACTACTGACGTGGAACTACTTCTGCAGCTGAAAATCCACACCTTATAAGAAACGCAAGGAGCGTTACACAATCACAGTCCATCTGTACCATGTGGATAGCTGTGGCCAATAGTAAATACTGAACAAATAGATTTCATTAAGTAAAAATTGTTGTTAATAAGAGAGTGAAATTCACTGTTAACAATCATAGTGTGCAACAAAATAAAATCCTGATCTCCTCCCTAGAGTAGTAAGTACAGTGTTGGTATGGCTAAGTAACAATGTTCAAAATTGCCAGTAACATGGACTTTATTTAAATGAAAAAGATGTCAGTGGCATTTGTTGAGAGATATGTCCAAGTAATGAGCAAGTGTAACTATTCTGTATAAGAAGAACATTATCTATAGGAGTTAAAAGGCATTCAACCCTCTGGGTTAAGCAGCCTTGTGCTCCTTCAGGACAAATGCACCAGGCTAACCCTTGTGGTTCAGTACATATAGTAAAACACACCAACCTTTTGGTTTGTGACCCATAATTCAATAAGTAATGGCCAGTCGCAGGTGAAAGTCAGTGGTTATGGCGGGGGACAGCAGTCCTGTTGGTGAGGAGACCAGGGTACTTCATGTCCCTCACCTTGCATCTTGGTCTCTATATTGGAGCCTGCTGTGGCGAATTGTAAGCCCAAGGACCTGGCCTTGGTAGTTAGGAGAGCAAGGCCTTGCAAAAGTACCAGCAATCTGGCTTCCTATAGCGTGTGTCCAAGAGGCGAAGTGTAGTCATTACACAGAGTTGTAATTATGTAGAAGGCACATGGTGTCAAGAGAAAACACGTAAAGCTGGTTAAGGGTGGGTAATGTTTTTCATTCCCTTCTTGCAAATGCTAAAGGATAATGAGAGTGAAAAGTCTGGGTCTACAGTGTCTGTTTATTTCTGCCAAGGGGAGGGTAAATGCCTTAGGAACCAAAGTGTGAAGTGCTACTTTAATGGTGTGTGGTTTCTAAGCTGCCCTCTAGGAGGCAACCTCCCTACATGACTAGTCTTCCTCCACATACATGAATAATAGAGAAAGAATGAGATAAATCTATTTGCTCTTCTGACTCTAAAATTTTTGAGAATTTGAGAAAGAGTCGGAAGAGCAAATAGATTTATCTCATTCTTTCTCTATTTGTCGTGGTTATGATTGGCATAGTAGGTTGATGAAAAATCAAACATTTCAACGTTTCTATTGGAAGAGAATTAGAGCAGAAGTGTTCCAAACTACCTGTTTTTGGAAAAGATCTACCATTTGTCCTGGTGACGATTGGGATAGTAAATTGATTGAAAATCAAACATTTCAAATTTGCTATTGGAATTAGAGGGAAAATTAGAGGGGATGTGTGCCTGAGGTAACTCTAACTCATTCTGCTGGATACAGTTCCTATTAATCCCTTAACACTTGGAGCACTGAACACACAGACCCATGCATTGATATGGTCCAGATTTGAGCTCCAGGAGTCCATCCGAACACTTAGGGCCTTTGTTAACTGGGGGCTCAGGTCACTTGGTGCATGTTTTATAAGGGGCTTCTCTCTCACCTTCAGAAGAGTAATTCATTTCGCCTAGCCACTACCCACCCCTCAACCCAACCAGCCTTACGCCAGTAAATAACACATTAACTCTTATTCAACAAGTAGCTTAGCCCTCATCATCCATTACATTCCTGTCTGAGACAATGATGAAGCAAGGAGTATCTTTGCTTTCAACCTTACTTGAAGAGGTTAACAAAGTACAACAGTCCACATATTGTATAGTCATTTATATACATATTATACACAGTTTCCAACTACTAACAATAGCAAACAGATCAAAAATTTCCCAAGTGCTAGTATTCACAAGCCCCCATCAGTCCAATCCCTCCCCCAGGGTAAAAGGGGGGCTCTCCTCCCCAGAGGTCCATCCTTCCTCTAACAGCTGATGGCGCAGAAGACTTAGATTGGCTCTGATAAAATAGATTAGTTATCTTTAACATGTATTATATCAGGAAAATCAGATTCCTCTTCCTTTTTATATTTTGTATAGCATCCAAAATATCTTGGTTCCTTAAAGTGTAGACAAACGGGTTGAGCATTGGAACCACAGCTGTATAAAGCAAGGTCAGCCACCTGTCCAGTTCCTTTGAACCTTCAGATTCTTGTTTGCCATACAATATAATTATTGGGCCATAGAATAATATTACTGTGGTGAGGTGGGAGGTGCAACTGGAATAAGCTTTCAGTCGTCCCTCTGAGGAATTAATTTTCAGTATGGTGGAGGTGATGAATAAGTAGGAGGACATAATAAGCAAAAAAGGAAAAGATGCCAACAGTACATCCCCACATAACAGAAGGATGTATCTACTTGTAGCATCACTAGAGGTTATTGCATACAGTTGTTTCAGATCGCAAAAGAAATGGTCAACCTTTTGTGTGATACAGAAAGATAACAGAGATGTGGCTAACACATAGACTGCTGCATTAGTCACAGATATAAGCCAAGTGGACAGAGCCAGTGAGATGCATACATCTTTACTCATGAGTAAGGAATATTGCAACGGCTTACAGATAGCTACGTATCGGTCATAAGCCATGGCGGTCAGTAGAAGCATATCACAAACACCTGACAATGAGAAGAAGTACACCTGAGTCATACAGGCAGGGAAAGACATCCAATGGTCATGTGTTAGAAGTATGGAGAGCAGTTTTGGAAGAGTTACTGAAACATACATAACATCACTAATAGCAAGATTACTCAAGAAGAAATACATTGGATTATGGAGCTGGGGAACCAGACACACCAATACAGAAATGATTATGTTTCCAAGGACAGTCGTCAGATACATCAATAGCATTGCAGTGAAAAGGAGACATTGTCCAGTATTAGAGATGTAGAAAGCTGAAATGTAGAACATGTTTTCTGTACTGTTCGAGCATTCCTCCATCTTCTGTGCAAAGAAAAAAAAAATGTTTTTACTTTTATCATTTATTTAACCACTTGCATTCTGGTTGTCATACGTAAACAACTTGTAGGGGTAGATAAACTGAGCACCCAGTATCCAATTAGAAGCAAATGGAGGTGAATATGTAGTTGTCTTATTGAAAGTAGCAAAGACTTTGCTGCCACCTCCGAATGAACCAACGACTATCAAGATTTCGGTGTCACAGACAGACCAATTTGAGATATAGCCCCATTCACCATTAACATGCAGCACCTCTGAATTAGGAGGAGTCTTTGTTCACCCAAAACATGTTGGCTTGATCAGTTTTTGCTACTTTCAATAAAACGACTACATATTCACCTCCATTTTTCTTCTAATTGGATACTGGGCGCTCCGTTTATCTACCTCTAATAGTAAATGCGGAACTGGCCTTGTGGCCCTACCCAGAGGTAGCAGCCTAAGCCCCCTAAAAGGGCTCACTGCCACTCTTCTACTATATTGGGCCACAAATATCTGGATTTAACTTTCCCCACTCACCCCCATCATCACCCACACACAGACCTCACATATGAGTGAGTCAGTCCAGCACGATCTCCAACCCTTTAGAAATACATACACGACTGGACTGCTCTTACCTGAAGTCAGGAGGGGATTTTAAAATGGCCTCCCCTTTGTGGTGTTTGGCCCTGTACCACATGATTGCTCTGACCAATCACACATGTAGACAAAGGTTGCAGTTTGCTGCCAGTCCTCTGTTTCTTTTCCCACACTGATCGGTTGTGGGAGGAAACAGAGTTTTTCCTACAGTGATCAGCAGTAGCTTTTCATACAGTTGCACCCACCCCAGCCTGCCACAGTATCTCTGATGGCTAGCCACACCAGCCCCAATGTCACTAAACCAAAGAAGCCAGCCGGTGAGGGGATTATTCTGAATCTGGAAGCCCCCTTTAAAAAAGGGGGTCCCAGATCCAACACCCCCATTTGAATGAGTATGGGGTACATAGTCAAAATCTCATGTCTTTAATTACTTTTTACACCTTTTTGATGTATGGGTAGGGGTACTATGTATCCAACACTCATTCACATAAGGGGGGGGGATGGATCTGAGGCCTTCCAGGGGGGGATTTTGAATAAGTCTACATGAAAAAAAGATGCTTTGGGGCAGGGGGCAGACCCTCCCCTGCCCCAAAGCACCCCCCTTGTTGAGGGCATGTGGCCTGGTATGGTTCTGGGGGGGTGGGGGGGCGATCACTCGTCACCTCTTTTCCTGACCTGCCAGGCTGCGTGCCCGGATTAGGGTCTGTTATGGATTTTGGGGGACTGCACAGCATTTTTTTTTTACATTTAGGAATGTGGTTCCCCTTAAAATCTATACCAGACCTAAAGGGCCTGGTACGGATTTGGGGGGGAACCCCACGCCATTTTTTTGACAATTCTTTTTTTTTTTTCATTCAGCTGTTAGTGGGGAAGCTCGCTGACAGCTGATGACTCATAGATTGTTGAGGATGCAGTGACTGGCTTCCTGGCCCGCTCCTTAACAACCAGCTATACAAAGTGTGTTATGAAGAAAAAAAAAATGCAAAATGCATGTAAAAACACATCAAATACGCAACACTTACATTTTTAGTACAGGTTCATTGAAGTCTATTATATGCAAAATGCAATCTGCTGGAATAAAGACCCTGGCCCTTTCCAAAAATGCACTGGCTGAAAAAGGCATAGATGTGAATGTGTACCATAGGAAACCATGTTAAATGGACTGTAGTGCATTTCTGAAAACTGCAAAATGCACTAAAAAATGCACAGGTGTGAGTCTAGACTAAATACCTTGGAGTGTCTGTTTTCCAAAAAAGGGATTATTTTTAGGGGGTTTTCACTGTCCCTTTTAGTGCCGGTTGACATTTGTGCGATCACAGAGATCGCATGTAATTCGGAGCGCACTGCTTCTAAAATTACATGAGGTCTCTGTGTGGTGCAAATTCAGCCATACACTTCGTATGGCTGAATTTGCACCGCAATCACACTGAAACACGCACATGACCCTTTTTTTTTGGTCCGCAGAAGAATCTAAGGGAAACAGGGTTTTTTTTTCAACATTTTTTTTCCTTTTTTTCCTAAAAAAAATGAAAACTCCATTGGTGATTAAATTTCACAAACATAAAGCCTTGTATATTCCCCAAAAAATTATATAAAAATAATCTGGGTACAGTTTTGCATGACCGAGTACAGCAGTTCAGGATTATAAACAGGCAAAACAGAAACATACATATTAAATATATGGATTGAGTAACAAATCTTATCATATAAAAACATAAAACCATAAATATAATATTAATATACATTCAAACAACACCAGTTAAAATATATTCAGGTGTAACTATGATAATGCATTTAGAACTCACTTGTAATCCAAATGTAAATTGCAGAATCATGGAAAGCAATATTTAACACAAATAAATATAAAACATAAAAAATAAAACTTTTTACGTTTCTGTTTATGCAAAACTATTACTGGACATGTGCAGAACAAAAAAAAAAAATATGTTGTTTCGGATTGATTCTTTAAGTTACTAATTTGGTATTGCTGCATTCATAAAAAATATAGTTTAGTTTAGTTTGTTTATTTGTTTTCGACCGGATTACATTTTTTTCCAATGGATTAGAAGAATTCAAATTTAATTTGAAACAGATTTGAATCAAGAATATTAAACCGAGCCAAATTCATTGTGATAAATAGCTGGTTCCATTCTATTCCATATTTGAATTTTAGAAGATGTTATATTCTCCTTATTCTTTTCTTTTCTATTCTATTTTAATCTATTCTATTTTTTTTTTCTATTCTATTATTTTATTTTCTATTTTTTTCTATTCTACTTTTCTATTATTTTCATTATTTTCTATTCTATTATTTTCTATTCTACTCTTTTCTATTCTATGCTATTCTGTTCTATTCTTTTCCTTTATTTTCTCTTCTAGTTTATTATACACTTTTATTTTCTATTCTAATCTGTTCAGTTTTCTCTATTCTTTTTTATTCCAACACTAATAAATTAGGTCTTTGAAGGAAATCAGCAATATGTTTATATTTCAAATTAGTTTTCAAATCTGTTTTTGTTTTTGAATTTAAATCAAATTTCATACAAAGTTTTGTTTCATTAGTTTGGATTTGTTTAAATTCGTTACTATTGTAAATGTGGAAATTCAGATACATTCGAATCTCCAAATAATTAAACTTTAATCTAAATTTTGATTAGGAGTGAAACACACGTCTAACTATTACAGACATAATACAATATTTTAAAATGCAACATCATGGTGATAGCCTTCCTCTCTGTTTTAGTCCATGTGTGCAAGAGAATAAACAACAATAATTTTCTTATATCTATGGTAGAAATAGTTAATGTAAGAAATGTAAACAAAAATAAATAAATAAATAAATAAAAAATACATGCAGTATACTGTATTCAGTCGAAAATAAATTCTGTTTTTATATGTGCTTCTACCTGCTTTATTTCATTTCATTACCGGTAATCAGCTCTCAAATGTTCATAGCTAAACCTATATCTCAGCCATACTTTTATGTATGCCTAAATTTAAAAAAATGTTTTGTATATATACATTTTTTTTTTTCTAAAAAGGGTTATAGCGTGGAACATTTCATGCAAACCTTTTCATTTGTTTTAGGAAGCAAATATTACCTGACAACATGTCACATACTTAGCAGGTCACAACTATCTGGCTATGTGGTGATGAGATACTGTATATAAAGAGCATTTGTGACCTAAGGGAGGACATAGATGACACATCAGTGGGATTAGGATACAAAATAAAAATTATTTGAATTAATGAATGCATTTGAGAATTTAACAATAAATTAAAAAAAAAAAAAAAAATCTATACAGTATATTCAGATTTAGAAGCAAGTCTAATCCAGCTTGACTTTAAAGTGGTTTTAAAGGCAGAAGGTTATTTTACCTTAATGCATTTTATGCATTAAGGTAAAAAAATACCTTCTGTGTGCAGCAGTCCCCCTAATATTTGCAATCGCGATCCAGTGATGTGCACAAGAGCAGCAGCTCTTCTTTCTCATTGGTTGAGACAACAGTGGGAGCCATTCGGAATGTGATTCACTGGGGATGGGATTTACTGGAATGAAATTTAAGTTTGGGTTGAGGTAGAGTGTGAGCTGAAATTTGTATGTTCTACATTCGGGAAAACTACCTTCATTCACCTCTGCACCCAAGCCCAATTACCGTAATGCATTTCATAAGCTATGAACTGTGATCAGGTGGCATATTATGAATAAAAATGGAGGTTGTAAATGTACTAGCCACTTTATATAAAAGTCAACTCTCCCATCAGCCAACTAGAACGTTGGAGTTGCATTCACCCATTGTATTTACAGTAAATAGACTCAACAGTCCTTTTAGGGCTAGCTTGTGTGTGCCAGCAACAACTTCTGTTACTGTTAAGCTGCTCTTCCTGAATATCTGTGTTTTGGTTATGTATTTGTTTTTTGTTTTTTAATTTTCTTTCACATCTTCCTTTTTTAAGTTTCTGATAAGGGAAAAAAATATATGTTGTGGTTCAGTTTGTAGGCAAGTTGAAATCTTTCGGTTTTTAGCAAGTTAGCCCAGGTCAGGGAAATGGTTAAAGGTTGTAAGCTTAGATCCTGGCCTTTTTGGTCTGAGCCTTTTGAGGCCTTTTGGTTGGTTTTGTTCCCACTCCTGGCTGAAGGTACTGGAACTGCTGCATCTTGCAGCCCTCCTGAAGACACCATAACTTTTAGCGGCACCCAAACCATGGAGAATGCCAAGATGGACTCTCGGTATCTCTTAGAAAAAAATCAAGTTTATTAATCACAAATTATGAAAAAAAGTCAATATACCTTTACTACACAATAATAAAAACATCAAGATGACAATGTAGTCATATACTTAAAAACAGATGACCCAGGCTCACATGCATAGTCCCAAACACACACTAAAAAGGGGCAGCGGAAGGTGGGAGCTATAGAGGTGATTGATGGTAAACCCCTTGGTGATGGCTAGTACTCCACAGGTAAGGACTGAAAGGAAGTAGTGGGCTGAGAGCATTGGTAAAGCACTGTTACGGAACCCGAACACCCCGACTGCGTATCTCCGCCAAAAATCTGCTTCCTAAGCTTTGGAACAGAAGACCTGTGAATCTGGCTATAGTTTACCCCAAGAACACGACAGTACAAGTTTTGGAGTCAACCAGAATGAACTGTTTATACAAACACAGGCACAAAGAGATATACACTGTGGGACAATCCCTCCTCCCCCTTAGCATCCAATTCACATACACATATACATCCCATAATAAGTTGATCTTAAGGCAGACAGAAACAATAGAACAATGGGATACAGGTACTTACCAATAATAAACCTCACCCACCTCACTATCTAGCAAGGGTCTATGAGACACTCCTGCAATATTCTAGCAGTCTGAAAAGTCAAACCGTTCATCTTCATATATTTCCTGAGGGACACTGTTCAGAAATATTATTGTCCCAAGTGAAAGAGCCCCTCACTCTTTTAACACAAACCACACATATGGAACCCAGGATAACCGGGGTAACATGAAAGGCTGAGTCCAGTGTGGTTGTACAGCAAGTCTGATTAGTGCAGACCCAACTGGGGTTCTTGGTCACTCTGTGCCCCTAATAGACACAGGGTGACTTACACATAGGAGTGGTCGGGGAAGCTGGACAAGGAGTGTCCCAACCTCTCTAAAGTAATCTGGGTTCCACAAGCCCCCCAACCAAAGTGACTCATGTCACAAGCACAGTGCGGGTGTAACAAAGTTCTCCACTGACTAATGACCGTCTCCAATGCAGTGCTGCAACACAGAGACAGGGTGCAGAGCATAAATCTCATCTATCGGTTCCACACTTTAAAGTCATTGAGCACTCCAAAGACATGCTGGTAGGTTAATTGGCTCCTGTCTAAATTGGCCCCTAGTATGTGTATGTATGAATGTCAGTAAGGGACCTTAGATTGTAAGCTCCTTGAGGGTAGGGACTGATGTGAATGTACAATATATATGTAAAGAGCTGCATAAATTGACAGCGCTATATACTGTAAGTACCTGAAATAAATAAAATAAATAAATTACATTAGTAGAGCTAGGGGAAAAAAGCAACTGTGTCACTGAATCGGCTATCTGCACATGTAGATTAGATTAATACTCAGCAGAGAAAATCAGCAGGCAGCACGTCCGATAAGGCTGGGATAGCAGAGGAAAAAAACTGAGTAAACAGAGCCTACACAGGCAGTCCTTACAGAGTGAGTAGCACCAGTGGACCTGGGAGAGCCCTCCCTTTGGTCATCCACCCACAGCCAGGACAGGGTCTGCAGGTTGCTGCAATGTGTATCCCTTCCGTATCTGCTAGATCCCCCTTGATTGCTAATGCAGTGATGGTAGCCAGGTCAGTCTACTCCCATGGAAGGAATCAATGCTGCCAGATTGTTCCATTCAGTGTGGGACATCAGCTCATGCATGGTCAGGCTGCATGGAGTGATCAAGTGGGGCGGGTCACATGACATGCTGACGTCTATGCATTTCACTCCAATAATATAAGCTTCTAATATTCAATTCTCTGAGTTGGCGATTGTGACACTATCCCGCAGTCTCTCCTTCTCAGCCAATCAGAAGCTTTGTATAAATTTATAGAATACAAAGCTCCCTGTGAATGGCTGAGTAGCGCACTCAGCCCAACTTGATTTTGTTCCGGGAGTTGGAAGTTCCCATCCAACTACTGTAACACAGCACTGTATACTGTGTAGGCTACATACAGCTCATACAATGGGCATATCTAGTAGAACAAGTAATAGTTCATTTGGATCAGCTTGGTCCAAACTAACTCTTAATACTTCACTAAACACTGGAGATCATCTTTAACTGATTAGGTGTTGAGCAAGAGAGCACCGAGAGCATAGAGTGAGGGGATGACAGGCAGGGGGAAGTAATCACTATTAGTGTTCCTGCTACTGCAGCTTACTGCCAAGTGGGCTTCTGTGATCAGTAGGGTGGGGAAGACTGTACCTAGGGGCTAGAGATAGTAGAGGAGGAAAGCAAAAAAGAGGCACAAGATCATTGAGGCAGGGTGTCATTCAGGTGCAACTAGCAGAGGGGTGGAAGGACCAGCTGTCTATTACACAAGAAGGCACTGTTTCATCAGGGAAGACCAATGGTGTTTGTGGGTCTGCTACAGAAACTTCTACAGTTTGGGCCACCCTAAAAAAGGAAACCTGGGGCTGCAGTCGTGGCATCAGCTGAAACTGGGACATAGACAAGAATTCAAAGATAAAAATGATGCATACTCAGTAAGTGATTAAGTCAACTCCTAAAAGTGCTGATTTAATATCACTTTAAAAGCATCTCCCAAGCATGTAGTTTGAAGAATTTGTGTTTTTTCCTCGGTTGTCCAATAAAATGGAAGGCCCTCCTCTCTCTAACCAGTTTTTCTTCAAACTGTTTTTGGCATTGGTATACAGTATGTCTCCCACGGCAGTGCCACATTCCTTGTGGCCTTTGCTTGACAAAACCTTGCTTTTTAAACTGGAAAATGTCAAGAACTGATTTTCAAGATTATCCTCTATTGACTTTAATAGGTTTCAGATTAAAATACACATTTGCTATAATTTACAATCACATGGGTTAGAGGTTCTCTGTCCTATATGCCCACATATTAAATATTGCATGTAGAACATAGTTTGATGGGCACATTGGAGGAATTTTCTAGATGAATTTCTTTTTCTCTGGTTATTGCTGATTTGGATTGCACACTTTGCATCCAGGCTGGATATCCAAGTTTGTTGGTATAGTTTCTATTGGATGACGCCCTGGAATCATAACATAAATATAACTCTCTGACTTTTGAGTATTACTATATTCCGCTGTACCTGTGACACCAGGAGTGTGAATCTTTTCCCTTTGCCACCACATGCTTCTCAGCGAGCCAGGCATGCACCAGTAGTTAACACATTAACTCTTCTTCAGCAGCTAGCTTAACCTTCAACAGCCATTAAATAATGTCACCTTGGCTGAGACAAGGAGAAGACAATGAGTATCTTTGCTTGTAACTTTACTTGAAGAGGTTAACAATTGTAAGCAGTGCTGGCAATAGAAACAGTTCAGAAATGTCCCAAGTGCTGGTACTCACAATAAAAAAAACAATTGATCCACACTACATTTAAAGAAAATAATAGCAGCCTGCAATAATTTGTTAATTACAAATGCAAAGAGAAAAAAGTTCTAGTGTGTAACGCTAATGAATGTTGGAAGGACATATGAAAGCCCCACACCAGCTTCAAAGCGATGAAGAATGCACACAAAATCACAGTGTTTCCAGCAAGTCCTCTTACTGGAAAAAATGGACTCTCACAATTAAAGAGTGGTCATAAAAGCATGTGACATACTGTACATCTATTCGTAAATGAGCACTGAACATAACGTGGAACAGTTCCCATCAACCATCAATGAGCTGTATCGCCTCTGATGTCTGCTGATGAAGAAACATGTTAGGTGGGACCTGATGTATGACTCAAGCACGATACTAGCAGTGGCGATTTTGATCGAATTGTTTGAATGCCTGTTTTTACCTGATGTTTGTAAGTACATTCTTAGTAAAACCTTTTAATCTATTCTTAACGTGCTTCACTGTGGGAGTTTTATGTTTATTACACTGGTGATTTCATGAATCAGGACCTGGCGCTAATGTACCCTTGTGAAGCTGCTCGTTTGAATCTACATGTACAGCACATTGATGGTTGATGTGAACAGTTCTACCTGATGTTCAGTGCTGAGTTGCGGATAGATCTATGTCACATGATTATACGATCACTCTATAATTTGAGGGTCTAAGTTTTCCGGTAAGAGGACTTGCTGGAAACATTCTAGTATTCACAAGCCTCCATGAGTGCAATCCCTCCCCCAGGCTTAAGGGGAAGAACTCCTCCTCAGAGGTCCATCCTTCCTCTAACAGCTGATGGAACAGATGACTTAGATTGGCTCTGATAAAATAGATTAGTTAACTTTTGAAATATATTATTTCAGGAAAGTCAGTTTCCTCTTCCTTTTTATATTTCGTATAGCATTCAAAACATCTTGGTTCCTTAAAGTGTAGACAAACGGGTTGAGCATTGGAACCAGTGCTGTATAAAGCAAGGTCAGCAACTTGTCCATTTCCCTGGAACCTTCAGATTCTGGTTTGCCATACAATATAATGATTGGACCATAGAATAATATTACTGTGGTGAGGTGGGAGGTACAACTGGAATAAGCTTTCAGTCGTCCCTCTGAGGAATTCATTTTTAATATGGTGGAGATGATAAATACGTAGGAGGTCATGATAAGCAAAAAAGGAAAAGATGCCAACAGTACATCCTGACATGCCAGGAATATGTTTCTGTTTGTAGCATCACTAGAGGTTATTGCATAAAGATCTTTTATATTACAAAAGAAATGGTCAAGCTTTTGTGTCAGACAGAAAGATAAAAGAGATGTGGATAACACATTGATTATTGAATTAATTAAAGATATAAGCCAAGAGAACAGAGCCAGTCTAATGCAGACATCTTTACTCATGAGTAAGGAATATTGCAATGGCTTACAGATCGCTATATATCGGTCATAGGACATGGAGGTCAGTAGAAATATATCACAACCAGCTGACAATGAGAAGAAGTACACCTGAGTCATACAAGCGGAGAAACACATCCAATGGTCCTGTGTTAGGAGTATGGAGAGAAGTTTTGGAAGAGTAACTGAAACATATATAACATCAGTAATAGCAAGATTACTCAAGAAGAAATACATTGGAGTATGGAGCTGGGGAACCAGACACACCAATAGAGCAATGGTCATGTTTCCAAGGAGAGTCATCAGATACATCCATAGAACTGCAATGAAAAGGTAACATTGTCCAGTTTTAGAGATGGCAAAGGCTGAAATGTAGAACACTTTTTCTGTACTGTTCGAGCATTCCTCCATTTTCCTTGCCTGGAAAAAAAAAGAAAATATTGTTTTTACTTTTTTCATTTATTTACCACTTCTAATTGCCATACATAAACCACTGTGTTCTAGTTGCCATACATAAGTGTAGCACCCTACGGGTAGTTGCTAGGCAAATGTATAGTGGGCCTTGTCTGCCTAACAGCAGGGCTGTGATTTATTCAGTTAGGGTGTCAGGGCTCCCTGATGTGCCTGTTGAAGGGAGAAGTATCCCCACTGGCTCCTGTGAGAGGCTTCTCATAGGGTAGTGTGAGAAGCCCAATCAGGGGACACATCCCAGCTTGTAACTACCCCAGAAGGCAGATTATGCTGCAAGGAATTCTGGGAGAGGGTATAAGTTTGGGGGGGGAGTGCTTGGCACGGTGTCTTTGGCGGGAGCAGAGTCCCAGGAGGGAGAGTACGGCTGTCTCTCCTCCTATCTGAGGAAGAGGATATCTCGGGGTGTCGCCTGAGTATCCAGAGTGTGCTGAGTTGAGCTGAGGGGATCCAGTGTGCCGAAAGCCTGTGGAGAGCGAGAGAGGTCCAGTCCCAGGAAAGCCTACACAGGTCGTGAGTACTGAGGATTGCCCTTGGGGGTCTGCCTGAAGTTAGAGGGGTCCACTCCGGAAGAGATTCTGGGATCCAGTCATCAGCTAGCTGTAAAGGGGGTACCTAAGTTGAGGACCCTGAAGTTGCAGAGGGGGTACATAGTCAGTGGACCCTAAAGAGTGCAAGGTCAAAGGTGGCACCAGCAGTTGGGCCCTGAATTGTACAGTGTGGTATCAGTGGAAGTTACAGAGTGAGTTTACAGAGTTCTGCAATATACTACCTCAAGCCAGTGCAAGGCGGAGGGAAGTATTCAGTGACTTTAGCAGTACCGCAGTGTCAGAAGTCTTACAGTTCACAGTCCTGGATCTTCTGGACTTTAAGTCGAGGATGTAGCACTTCTATCAAGTTACAGTTTGCTCTCAGTGTTAGTGTGCGTTGACTGGCGCCGGCTGGCGTCAAGGAAGCGGCAGCGGGCATTTTTCAGAAACAAAGTCTCAAGTGTAATTAGTTGAAGCCTAAAGGAGTATCCCACTCATTTCCTTCTCCCATCCCCTTTATCTACAATAAAAAAAACACAAACATAGATGCCGGAGTTGTCCATGTCTCAGTCTCTACACCCAGGGCCGCAGCTCACATGGGCTGGAAAGGTAACCGGTAACGATGGCAGACCCACATTAGGCCACAGGCCGGAAAACCTGCTACATAAATAAATGTACTGCCTTCCCATTTGTGGTGCTTGGCCCTGTACCATGTGATTTCTGTGACCAATCACAGCAATAACAAACATAAACAGAGACTTAATTTTACAGCGACTCCTCTTTTCACACACTGATTGGTTGTGGGAGGAAACATACAGTCAGGTCCATAAATATTGGGACAGCGACACAATTCTAATCTTTTTGGCTCTATACATCACCACAATGGAGTTGAAATTAAACAAACAAGATGTGTTTTAACTGTAGACTTTCAGCTTTAATTTGAGGGTATTTACATCCAAATCAGGTGAACGGTGTAGGAATTACAACAGTTTGTATATGTGCCTCCCACTTTTTAAGGGGCCAAAAGTAATGGGACAGATTAACAATCATAAATCAAACTTTCACTTTTTAATACTTGGTTGCAAATCCTTTGCAGTCAATTACAGCCTGAAGTCTGGAGTGCATAGACATCACCAGACACTGGGTTTCATCCCTGGTGATGCTCTGCCAGGCCTCTACTGCAACTGTCTTCAGTTCCTGCTTGTTCTTGGGGCATTTTCCCTTCAGTTTTGTCTTCAGCAAATGAAATGCATGCTCAATCGGATTCAGGTCAGGTGATTGACTTAGCCATTGCATAACATTCCACTTCTTTCCCTTAAAAAACTCTTTGGTTGCTTTCGCAGTATGCTTCGGGTCATTGTCCATCTGCACTGTGAAGTGCCGTCCAATGAGTTCTGAAGCATTTGGCTGAAGATGAGCAGATAATATTGCCCCAAACACTTCAGAATTCATCCTGCTGCTTTTGTCAGCAGTCACATCATCTATAAATACAAGAGAACCATTGGCAGCCATACATGCCCACGCCATGACACTACCACCACCATGCTTCACTGATGAGGTGGTATGCTTTGGATCATGAGCAGTTCCTTTCCTTCTCCATACTCTTCTCTTCCCATCACTCTGGTACAAGTTGATCTTGGTCTCATCTGTCCATAGGATGTTGTTCCAGAACTGTGAAGGCTTTTTTAGATGTTGTTTGGCAAACTCTAATCTGGCCTTCCTGTTTTTGAGGCTCACCAATGGTTTACATCTTGTGGTGAACCCTCTGTGAAAATGGGATAATGAGGGAATAACATTCATTTCAAATCCATTGTGGTGGTGTATAGAGCCAAAAATATTAGAATTGTATCGATGTCCCAATATTTATTGACCTGACTGTAGCTTTTTACAGTATACAGTGCACCTCAGCCTGCCACAGTGTCTCTGACCAAAAGCCACACTGGTCATATTGTCACTGCACAAGTGCAGCCAGAAACAGTGTCTCTGATAGCCGCTACACCAGTGCAATTGTCTCCAGACCAGGGCAGCTAACAACAGTTTTCCTGATCGCCGGCACACCATTGTTAGTGTTGACAGACTACTGCAGCCAACTATGGTATTCCTGATTGCTATCCATGCCAGTTCCAGTGTCACCAGAGCCAGAAACAGTGTTTCTTATTGCTGCCACACAAGTTCTGGTGTTGCCAGACCAGTGTGTAAGGGGACTGATTAGCCAGGTATTGGAGCCAAAATGTATAAGTCCTCAACCTGCTTCCTCTTGTTTAAAAAAGCAACATACTGCTGATAGTTAGAAATCTTTACCATTTTGTGACCAACGCCTTGCCATAGGCATACACATGACACCCCCAGCCATGAGTCTTCAAATTCATAGGAAAGGAATGTCCTCACTTGAAATATGTTTTCCGCACTTTACTGTAACTTAAAAAGATGGCAGTGACGTGTAACATCACTTTGACATACTCACAGAACTCTTTGGCACACATTGCCATACACAAGAGCAAATCCTCTGCACCAGTCACTCAGACATGGAATACCAGCACATAGCACACTCAGGCATGGAACACATAATTATTAAGCCATTTTTCCCTTACTTCTCCACAGTGTTAGAGCCCAATCTTCCTATGTACTCGTTTCCACAGCGTTTTCCTTCCTTAAAACCAAGATTAACAAGATGCTTTCTATAGCATACCAGTCGTTCACTCTTTAGTTCCACTCCATAGCTTTAGCCAGCCAGGCATGCTCCCTGATGCTACTCTCACTCCCAGGTGTACTAGTACGCAGGCCAGAAAACACTTACCCTGGCCTAAAAGGCCTTTTACATCCCACTCACAGTTCATTTTAGACCATAACATGAGTCAGGGTGACTACAGCTGGTTCTTCTGATTAAACAAAAAAGAAATCCTGCGCTCGATACACCCTAGGTGGGGGTCTTATTGAATACACCCTAATGGGGCTGCTGCTGACAATAAACAGTTGACACTGAGCAGATGACAGCGCCCTATTACAAAAAATAGTGCGCTGTCCCTCTAAATACTAGATACTCAAATTGTGTAAAAAAGAATGTGAAAAATTACATGAACCACACATATCACTTTAACAATTAATAACGTGCAGATATAGTGCTAAATAAAAAGTGCAAAAAACTCAGAGTTCAAATCCTAATCTGAAAAATATGCAATAATGTGCAATAATTAATAGTCCGTTCGCTGCATATTCGGTGAAAAAAGTGCTTGATGTGCAGTAGATTTCCAAAGTGCAGCGTGCTCAAAGGTGCTCCTTTAAAAAATTGTCCACTTACCCCACAATGTGATCAAACAAGCCTGCAATCCATCCAACAAATGCGTATAATCAATACCACATATGCATCCTGGAACGTTTGCTCCGTATAAACAAGTTGCATGAAATGACTCTCTCTTCCTTCAGTTGCTCATCAGAAGATTCCATACCAAACAAGCAGGGAGAATCTCAATACAGCCTAAAAAATGTATTAAGAAACTATCATGTTCACTTACGTCAAAATAACGAAAAACGAGCTTAAAACAAATGCTATGACCGCTGTGTCTCACACACCACCATCACCTGGTCACATCACACACACTCTCTCCTACCAATGCATTTCCCCAAAAATGGTGTCATCACAAATCCTCCAATCCCAGAGGACGCCATTTTTAGGGAAACGCGTTGATAGGAGAGAGTGTGTATGATGTCACCAGGTGCTGGCGGAGTGTGAGACACCGCGGCCGTAGCGTTTGTTTGAAGCTTGTTTTTCATTACTTTGATGTAAATGAACAAGATTGTTTTTTAATACATTTTTTAGGTTGTATTGCACTATAAGATTCTCCCTGCTTGTTTTGTATGGAAACTTCTGATGAGCAACTGAAAGAAAACTGAGTGTTATTTCACACCATTTGTTTATACAGAGCAAACGTTCCAGGATGCATATATGGTATTGATGATACACATTGTTGGATGGATTGCAGGCTTGTTTGATCACATTGCAGGGTAAGCGGTCAATAGTCAAGCTGTCAAATTTAGAGACTGTACAGCAGGGTGGAATATCGGACCTTGAGAGAGTAGGTCCGGAAAGCAGTGAAAGGGCCCACCGCCTCGTCACTGCCAACCTCTGGATTTGTGCATACCAAACCCTCCTAGGCCATGCCAGAGCTACCAGGATTACTGGTTTCCCCTCTAGCAGTATCCTGCACAACAGACGGGGTATCAGCTGCACTGGAGGAAAGGCATTAATCAGGGAATACTCCTTCCAAGGAGTCTCTAAAGCATCCACTCCGACTGCAAGTGGATCCCTGGTCCTGGACACAAATCTCTTCAACTTGTTTTTGAATCTGTATGCCAGCAGATCTACGTCTGGGACCCCTCCAGCGTAGGCAGATTGATTGAAGAATCTCGGGATGTAAGGACCATTCCCTCAGAAACATCTTATGACGGCTCAGAAAATCCACTTGCCAGTTCTCTATTCCTGGAATAAGAACTGCTGTCAGGCATTACACAAACTTATCTGCCCAGGGCAGGGTGATATCCACCTCTTTCTGGGCTGAGTGACTCTTTGTGCCTCCTTGATGGTTGAAATAAGCCACAGTCGTGGCATTGTCAGATTGCACCCTGAAAGGGTGACCCTGAAGTCTGGGCATCCAGTATTTCAAAGCCCGACTGACTGCTCAGATTTCCAGAATGTTGATGGGGAGACCTCTCTCTACCCATGACCATTTCCCCTGGACAGTGGCTTCCTCCAGAACAACTCCCCAGCAGGAGAGACTGGCATCTGTAGTCACCACCTTCCAGGTTACTGGAAGGAAGGATTTCCCCTTCTCCAGATTTCTGGTCACCAACCACCAATTCAGACTCTGACATACTCTTGGTACCAGAGACATGGACCATTCCAGAGACTGAACCCTTCCGATCCATGTAAACTGAATGTTTTTCTGCAAGGGTCTGGCATGGAATTGAGCATGGGGAATTGCCTTGAATGCGGACACCATCTTCCTCAATAATTTCATGCAAAGATGTACAGAAGGATATCTCAGCCTTACTATGGACCGAACCAGATCCTTCAGGTCTGCGACCTTTCTTGTTGGCACGAGTATCTTTGCCTGTACTGTGTCTGACAAGAAAACCCAGATATTCCAGATGCTGGACTGGCTGTAATGCTGACTTTGCCAAGTTCAGTATCCAACCCAGACAGACATTCTAGGAACTGTACTGTCTGGAGGACATTATGGCTTAGAGCTGAAGTCGATCGATCTATAAGTAATAGATCATCCAGATATCCTATTACAGATATCCCTCGGGACCTTAGAACAGCCAATACTGGAGTTAGGATCTTTGTGAACACTCTTGGAGCCGTGGCTAACCTGAAGGGCAGGGCCACAAACTGAAAATGACAGTTTTCTATTGCAAAGCGTAGAAACCTTTGATAAGCCTGGAATATAGGCATGTGAAGATATGTATCCTTGATGTCTATGGATGCTAGAAATTCCTCTCCCTGCAGGGAGGCTACGACTGAATGAATTGACTCCATACAGAAAGAACGTTCAGAAACTGGTTTAGAGCTTTGAGATCCAGAATAGGTCTCACATCCCTGTTTGGTTTGGGGATTATGAACAGGTTTGAGTAAAAACCCCTGAACCTTTCGTTCTCCGGAACCTTCGTTATCACTCTTTGGGCCTTTAGCTGGTCCAATGCCAGAAAGAGAAATCTTCTTTTTAGGGGATCTGTCGGTATACTTGACTTTACAAACTGAGGATGTGGGAACCCCTGAAATTCCAGTTTGTTCCCTTGCGAGATGGAAGAGATAACCCAGTTGGCTTGGATCGTTTCCACCAAAACCTTTGAGAACCAAAGCAGCCTTACCCCCACCCTAATGAGTGGGAGCGTCCTTTACAGAGTAGGCTTAGAGGAAGACTTGGCTGATCTCTGGGCCCAGGGCTTTTCTGACCTCACCCTGAAGGCTTGGTTCCAGACCTAGATGGCTTAGGCTGTCACCACCGTCTGGAATTAGAAGCACTAGTAGTATACAGTAAGTGCTGGGGATCTTAAAAGAAGGACACTTGCTCTTCCTTTTTACAGGTAGCAACGTACTCTCCCCCCCCCTCCCCTCAGATCTTTTGGATATACTTAAGGTTAATATATTTTGTACATTTTATATCTTGTGGTTTGTGTCTTACAAAGTCCCTTGGGCATTCTTCTTTTTTGTATTCATAAAATATTTACATTTGCGGTATGTGTAACTATTTTAAATTAGACTTACCAGTCCTGCAACAGGATTCTGTTTGAAACAGGAATCTAATCTTCACCCATCATGGTGAGCTTTGTCTTGGTGACCTTTATGGACTGGGTCCCCTTGTTTTAGAAAGGCCACAGCCTTGGACCTGTAGAGCACCCTACACAGAGCGCCTTTGGAGTTTGGTATTGCAAAGGGTCCGGATCCCAGGGTCCAACGCCTAAAAAGGACATCATTACAGGCAAAACTTCATATCTGCTTCCCAAGGCTCAGGTACAATCTTTTTAGTCTACTGACTTTTTTAGATGGATCTGATAGCTATCCCCTTAGATTCAGTGATCTTTGATTGGGGTATATAGCATAATCTTCTTTCTTATTTTGAAGAAAATGTGGAGAGACTCTCCACCGTGACCATCACCTTTAGACACTGGCAAAAAAACGGAGGTACTTCCTGTGTGGGAGGGGTTATATAGGGGGACATCCTCTCTGATTGTTTGCTAGTGTCCTTCAGCTGTAGGTGGCTATATAACCCATATGTTATCATTTATGGCTCTGTGTCCCGTGATGTACGAAAAGAAACATGTTTTTTTCCCCTAAAGTTTTGGCTTTTTAAAATTTATTTAGCAATTATTATAACCCCAGCGGTGAATAAATACCACCAAAAGATATCTCTATTTGTGTGGGGAAAAATGATAAAAATTTCATTTGGGTACAGGACTGCGCAATTGTCATTCAAAGTGTGACAATGCTGAAAGCTGAAAATTAGCCTGGGCAGGAAGGGGGTAAAAGTGTCCCATGTTTAAGTGGTTAAGAATGAATCCTGTACACAATTGGCCAATAATTCATGTTTATAGTATGGTTTGAACAGGTTGGTTCCATCCTGGCAGCTCATCCAAATGATTTCCATAACCAAATCAGTCAAAACTTCTATTTTTTAAAATATTGATGTTAAATTCAAAATTCTCTTCAAAAGCTGCTTCTGTAGAACACTTGTGCTATTGTCATATACCTGTTTCCCCCAGGTGAGCATAGTAGTGACGAGGGATGCTTTGTGGAAGCGTGCGTGTCACCGTCCACATCCGGCCAAGCGTTCCACCGAGGCTCCGGTCGTCAGTTCCGGTGACGTCATCTGCGCGACAGTTCCGGCGATCGCGGAGGATTCAGCTCTGGGTCTGTGTAGCGGCCACACGCTGTACCTACCCAGTCTTCTACAGCCACAGTAACGTCCTTTGGCACACCGGAGGTCCTACATCACCTCTCCCTGTCTGTCACCACCTCTTGGGTTTGGACTGCCCTGCTTTCCACGGCTTGGGATTCCCACAGCACCCCAGGGAGATACCGGAGACTCCAGGATCGGTTTGGCTGTTATTTTTAACTTCAACTTGCACTCATTAAAATTCTATGTTTCATCTTGACACTTTCTAGCCAGTAATTTATGCAGCATTTTTTAATATGTACACCACAGTGCGCCATCCCTCTTTCCCATAGTATTGCTTCTACATGGATTTCCACTGTTTTACTAATATTTAGACATGTGCAGTTCGTTTCGTTCTGCATAAATATTCTAACAAACTCTTTGTGATTCGGATATATCCGAATACCTTAATCAGATTAAGGATGAGGCAATGGATAGAGGCACTATATAAAAACCCCTTTTGTTCATCTTAGCTTTGGAACCTCTCATGGCAAATATAAGACAAAATAGAGATATAAATGGAGGGAAGGTGGAACGCAAACGATCTGTTGTTCTATTTTACTAATCCCAGGATCACCCTACCGAACATCCAAAAAGAGTTAAAAAAATATGGAGAGCTGTCTAATTTTAAAATAAATCCAGTAAAATCTGAAATCCTTAACATAGGTTTAAGTACCAAAGAAGAACAGGCCTTAAAATCCCATTTTCCATACACCTGGGCAAAATCTAAACTAAAGTACCTTGGGATAAATCTAACGCATTAATAGAAAAACTATATCGAGCTAATTATATGCCCTTATTAAATGAAATAAAAATAGATATAGGGAAAAGGTCCAACACTCAAATCTCCTGGGTGGGGAGAATAAACGTGGTCAAAAAGTTCTTGCTACCCAAGATTTTGTGTAAGTTCTCTTTACTACCAATAGACATTCCCCCCTCTTTCTTTAAAACAATGAAAACTATGATAATGGAATATATATGGCAGCGGAAAAAAAACCAGAGTGCAATATGCGGTCCTTACAAGAAGCAAAACACAGGCAGGGTTAGCAACACCAGACATAGAAAGGTATTATAGGGCAGTGATTATTATGATTGAATGGACAAAAGAGAGAACAGGGAAAAGATGGGTTGAAATAGAATGTGCACAAAATAACACACAGCTACAAAAAACAATATGGATCCCACCAAAATATAGAGAATCACTAGGAGCACATGAATTGACAAGAGTGGTGTATAAAATTTGGGATAGGGTTAATAAACAGTTAAAATGGGAATATAATTCCCCGATGATATCACTTAAAGGCACAAAATATTTACCACCAGGGAACGAGGAAAATTTTGGAAACTGGATAGGAAACACTCAATTAAAAGATATTGTTCACAAGGGGGGTATTAAGACATTTCAAGATTTAAAATTAAATAATGAGGAGATAAAATTGGATGAATGGAGGTATCTTCAGCTGAGCCACTTTGTGAAGTCTCTACCACAGCCGATAAGAACGGAGTCAGCATTAAATACTATTGAAAAATTATGTAACATAAAAACTAGATTAAAACATGGAACATCCCAAATAAACAAGATGTTAACGGAGTGCCACTGTCTGGAGAGGCCCCAATTCATGGCAAAATGGTCAAAAGAAATTGGGACACAACTGTCACAACAAGAATCAGATGTTATATTAACCACTTAAACCCTGCTCACATTGCTGCTACTGCGGCAATGTGGCACGATCCCGTCCAGCGACGTAGACCTACGTCGCTGGACTCCGCCCCTTATGGGCGGCGCTCGCGCGCCGCCGGAGGCTCGCTCCCGCTGTGTTCAGTCACAGCGGGAGTCGGGCCAGGGGAGGAGCAGCGGCGATCGCCGCTGCTCTGCCCCGATCGTCGGGGAATCGAGTGAGGAGATCCGCCCGCCTGTATAAACAGAGCGGGCGGATCTCCATAGTGACAGGGACTGACAGATCGTAGTGTTCAGCATAGCTGGACATCCGATCTGTCCTTCTGTCACTCAGTCACCTCCCCCCCCCACACGTCAGTAAGCACCAGGCATACATTAACCCCTCCCTCTCCAATAAAATTAACCCCTTCCCTGCCAGTGTCATTTTTAGAGTAACAGTGCATATATATAGCACTGATTACTGCAGTAATGTCACTGGTACCCCCAAAAGTGTCAAAAATGTCAGTCAAGGTTCCGATCTGTCCACCGCAATGTCGCAGTCCCGCAAAAAAATCGCAGATCACAGCCATTATGCGTTAATAAAAACACCAAAAATGACAGAAATCTTTCCCTTAGTTAGTAAACGCAATAACTTTTGCGCAAACCAATCAAAATACGCTTATTGCGATTTTTTTACCAAACATAGGTAGCAGAAAACAAATTGGCCAAAAATTTAAAAAAAATTTGATTTTTACATTTTTTTGGGGGGGAATTTCATATAAAAATTTTTTAAAAATATTGTTATTTTTTCAAAATAAACGCTCTTTTTTTTGTTTATAGCGCAAAAAGTAAAAATTGCACAGGTGATCAAATACCACCAAAAGAAAGCTCTGTTTGTGGGAAAAAAAGCACGTAAATTTCGTTTGGGTACGGCGTCGCACGACCGCGCAATTGTCAGTTAAAGTCACACAGTGCCGAATCGCAAAAAGTGGCCTGGACGGAAGACAGCAAAATCCTCCGTGGTAAAGTGGTTAAGGGCTGCAGGTTGCGCGGCCATAGATGTGGGCACTATAGAATTAAATTACAAATGCCTGTTAAGATGGTACATCACACCTGTATTAGCACATAAATATCAATCAGATAATACGGATAAATGTTGGAAGGAATGTGGAGGTATTGGGTCAATGTACCATGTTTGGTGGGACTGTCCTAAAATTAGGGAATTCTGGATAAAGGTGCGGCAAATCACTGGAGATATTACCGAAACAACGATTCCAAATGATCCAATACAAAACAACTCTGGTCCCAACTTTGCTGAATGCAGCAAAGGGAACAATTCCGAGAAAGTGGTGTGAAGTAGAAAGTCTAAACCTAAAAGAATGGTGTAGTAGAATTAACCATGCTTTTAATATGGAGTACATTGGCAGTAGCCAGGAGGAAAACCCAACGCATATGAAAAAAAAAATGGAAAAAATGGATAGACTTTTAAAATCAAGTAAGTACGTAGAAATTAATATTTAAAACACCATTGAAGAAATAGGAACATAGGATCAATAAAAGAGATGGGCGTGATACTCCTAATAGGAGGAGAAATAGCGAGAGAGTGGGTCACAAATATTTACAAATTTACATTCTTTTTTAAATTATAAATAAACAAAGAAGGAAAAGTAGTAGAGTAAGTTAAAGATAATAATACTGGAAGGAGGTAGGTGGGGAGGGGAGGGGTAGTATGGGGAAAATGTTTTGTAAAGTAATTATGAATTTCTTTTATTGTTAAGGAATATTTTTTCTTCTTCTTTTTCTGAAATGTTTGTAAAAGTTTTTTGATGAAAAATTTAATAAAAAATGTAAATAATAAAAATATCCGAATACCTGAATTGCAGTATAAATGATGTTTACAGAATGCTCAGAATAACGAAACGAAGTTCCTCTGAATTTCGGAAATTCTAATTGAAATTCGAATCAAATTTTATATTGAAATCCAGTCGAATTTGAACTGTTAACATATTTCTGAAATCAAAGACTGTGTGTGTTATTAGAGTACCATTTCGAAATAATGCAGTTTTTGTTAAGCCAAAGATGATTTGAGAGTCATTGTAATCATTTGATGAAGATTTGTCTTTTGTTTTTTCACTTTGCCACATTCTGATAAAAAAACAAAATCTAAAAATCTAAAGTTTTCGATTCGCCCAATTCAAAATTTATCAATTTGAACGTTCCGAATAAGAAATAAAAAAAATAAAAAAATCGGTAAATTCGAAGAAAATTTAAAAAGGCATAAAACGAATTCTGAATACGAATTCCGAATATGAATCCTGAATACGAATTGAACGAATCATCCGAACTAAACAAAACGAAATAACTAGATTACCAACTAGATTACCAAATCTAAACAAAACGAAATGCACATGTCTACCAGGTTTCTAATTATCTCCGAGTGGTTTCCCTGAACTTCCTGTCAGGGAGTACTTCACCAATAGTCACATGAATGCCCTCCTCAAGACTACATATCCCAGCATCCTTAGCATCATGCAAACCAAGTTGATCAATGTGCATGCATGCCCTGTTCCCATAGCTGTTGTCAATTTCTGGCCCCTGCAGGAGGAACAGGGAGGTGACACAATATTTTAGTGTTCTGGGCTGCCTGTGCTTTTCAGTGCAGGAAGCAACTTTATAGGCAAATAGTGAGAGTTAATTTGGTCTTTAAACTGAGACCAAAGCACAGAGGTTAAGAAATTATAAGCTCAGAGTCCTGTCTACAAATGCTCGCAGTTTAGGTAAAAAAATCAATGAACTTGGGTCAATAATGGCATCTGAGAATGTAGATTTAGTGGCTGTTACGGAGACATGGTTTAATGATAGAAATGACTGGGACATAACCATACCAGGGTATTCTTTATACAGAAGAGACAGAGAAGGCAAGAAAGGAGGAGGAGTGGCCCTGTATGTGAAAGATAGCATTAAATCTAACCTAATACAAGTTGGTGAGGCCAACATAGAGTCAGTTTGGGTTACGTTGCAGTTTGCTAATCATGCAGTAACTCATGTAGGTGTGATATATAGACCACCTGGTCAAGTTAAAGAACTAGATGATCTTCTAGTTGAAGAAATAGCTAAAATGACAATGAAAGGAGAAGTTATCATTATGGGAGATTTCAATCTTCCAGATATAAACTGGAAAACCAAAATAGCAAGTTCTACCAGGAGTACAGATATTCTAAATTCCCTACTGGGGTTGTCTCTGCAACAAGTGGTTGAGGAGCCAACCCGGAGGGAGGCCATTTTGGATTTGGTATTCACAAATGGGGATTCGGTATATGATGTCATTGTAGGCGAAACCTTGGGATCTAGTGATCACCAGTCAGTGTGGTTTAATATAAGAACTGTGAAAGAGTCTCACCACACAAAAAAAAAAGTTTTAGATTTTAGAAAAACAGACTTTTCAAAAATGAAATTAGTCATAAATGAGTCCTTATCAGACTGGAACGGATTACATGGAGTCCAGGAGAAATGGGACTACTTAAAAGGTGCATTATTGAAGGCAACAGAAAATTGCATTAGACTTGTCAGTAAAAGCAAAAAAAGGAAGAGACCACTGTGGTACTCAGCAGAAGTGGCCCAAATCATTAAAAATAAAAAGCTAGCATTTTGTAATTATAAAAAAACCCAGAGCAATGAAGATAAGGAAATCTACAAGATTAGGCAGAAAGAGGCCAAGCAAGTTATAAGAACTTCTAAAGCGCAGGCAGAAGAAAAACTAGCTCAGTCTATGAAAAGGCGGGATAAGACATTCTTCAGATATATAAATGAAAAAAGGAAATTAAACAAGGAATAACTAAATTAAAAACAAAGGACGGAAGGTATGTAGAAGAGAATAAAGGGCTAGCCGACTGCCTTAATGAATACTTCTGTTCAGTTTTTACAAAAGAAAAAGAAGGAGAAGGACCTCCACTTGAAAGGATGACTAATGAATCGTTTGATGCATGTGTCTTTACAGAGGAAGACGTTCTAAGATTGCTGTCTACAGTGAAGACAAATAAGTCACAGGGTCCTGATGAGATACACCCAAAATTATTAAAAGAGCTTAGTGGTGAGCTGGAAAAACCATTAACAGATTTATTTAACCAATCATTAGTAACAGGAGTCGTCCCGGAAGATTGGAAATTGGCAAATGTCGTGCCCATTCACAAGAAAGGTAGTAGGGAGGAATCGAGCAACTATAGACCAGTGAGTCTGACATCAATAGTAGGCAAATTAATGGAAACCCTATTAAAGGATAGGATTGTGGAACATCTTAAATCCCATGGATTGCAAGATGAAAAACAACATGGGTTTACTTCAGGGAGATCATGTCAAACAAATCTTATAGATTTTTTTGACTGGGTGACTAAAATAATAGACGGTGGAGGTGCAATAGACATTGCATATCTAGATTTTAGTAAGGCTTTTGACACTGTCCCACATAGAAGACTTATCAATAAACTGCAGTCATTGAGCATGGACTCCCATATTGTTGAGTGGATTAGGCAGTGGCTGAGTGACAGACAGCAGAGGGTTGTAGTCAATGGAGAACATTCAGAACAAGGTCATGTTACCAGTGGGGTACCTCAGGGATCTGTACTGGGACCAATTTTGTTTAATATCTTCATAAGTGATATTGCAAAAGGCCTCAATGGTAAGGTTTGTCTTTTTGCTGATGACACAAAGATATGTAACAGAGTTGATGTTCCTGGAGGGAAACGCCAAATGGAAAAGGATTTAGGAAAACTAGAAGAATGGTCGGAACTCTGGCAACTGAAATTTAATGTGGATAAGTGCAAGATAATGCACCTGGGGCGTAAAAACCCAAGGGCAGAATATAGAATATTTGACACAGTCCTGACCTCAGTATCTGAGGAAAGGGATTTAGGAGTAATTATTTCAGAAGACTTAAAGGTGGGAAGACAATGTAATAGAGCAGCACGAAATGCCAGCAGAATGCTTGGATGTATAGGGAGAGGTATAAGCAGTAGAAAGAGAGAAGTGCTTATGCCACTGTACAGAACACTGGTGAGACCTCACTTGGAGTATTGTGCGCAGTACTGGAGGCCATATCTCCAGAAGGATATAGATACTCTAGAGAGAGTTCAGAGAAGAGCTACTAAACTAATACATGGATTGCAGGAAAAAACTTACCAGGAAAGGTTAAAGGACCTTAACATGTATAGCTTGGAAGAAAGAAGAGACAGAGGGGATATGATAGAAACTTTTAAATACATAAAGGGAATCAACTCGGTAAAGGAGGAGAGCATATTTAAAAGAAGAAAAACTACCACAAGAGGACACAGTTTAAAATTAGAGGGGCAAAGGTTTAAAAGTAATATGAGGAAGTATTACTTTACTGAGAGAGTAGTGGATCCATGGAATAACCTTCCTGCAGAAGTGGTAGCTGCAAATACAGTGAAGGAGTTTTAGCATGCATGGGATAGGCATAAGGCTATCCTTCATATAAGATAGGGCCAGGGACTATTCATAGGATTCAGATATATTGGGCAGACTAGATGGGCCAAATGGTTCTTATCTGCCGACACATTCTATGTTTCTATGTTTGTTATTTAATTAAATATACAAACTAAATAAGTGGACTGCACATTAACTCTAAATTAACCCAAGCCAAACCCCAAAATAGTAAAACTAAAGATAAATTAAAAGAGAAGTATGGGAAATTTTTTACATTTTTCTTTTATAATCATACTTACCTAGGTGGATGCAGCATCAGTTTGATGCTGAATTTGTCCCCCGCCGACTTAGAACAGAGCGATCTAACATCGCTGATCACTCGGTTTTCAGTGCTTCCTGAGCTGTTAGTCACCGGCTCTCTGCACTGCCCCCACTCCCTGTGCTCACTGGAGCACTGGGCTGTAAAGAGAGGGCGGGAGAGGCTGGCTTAGACTCTCAGCAGCTCGCTGAGGGGTTGAGCCATGTGCTGGCCCAGGCTCCTGGATAGATCCGACCATATTGTCATGATCTTTCCCCAGCCCGGACCGGCTCTATGACCTTGGGTGAAAATGGGTCACAGGAGTGCAGAGTGAACTGTGCTCCTGTGATCCACAGGAGAAGTACAGCCAAATTAACTTTGGCTGTATATTATTCTTTAATATTTATTCAAATGGCAGAAGTTATAATACAGTGCTTTGAAAAAGTATTCATACCCCTTGACATTTTCCACATTTTGTCATGTTACAACCAAACACATACATTTATTTTATTGGGATTTTATGTGATAGACCAACACAAAGTGGCACATAGTTGTGAAGTGGAAAGAAAATGATAAATGGTTTTACAAAAAGTTTTTTGACAAATAAATATCTGGAAAGTGTTGCATCCATTTGTATTCAGTCCCCTTTACTCTGATACCCCTAGCTAAAATATAGTGGAGTCAATTGCCTTCAGAAGTCACCTAATTTGTAAACAGAGTCCATCTGTGTGCGATTTCATCTCAGTATAAATACAGCTTTTCTGTGAAGCCCTCAAAAGTTTGTTAGAGAATCTTAGTGAACAAACAGCATCACGAAGGCCAATGAACCCACCAAACAGGTCAGGAATAAAGTTGTGGAGAAGTTTAAAGCAGGGTTAGGTCATAAAAAAAATATCCCAAGCTTTGAACATCTCACAGAGCACTGTTCAATACATCATCCGAAAATGGAAAGAGTATGGCACAACTGCAAACCTACCAAGACATGGCCGTCCACCTAAACTGACAGGCCGGGCAAGGAGAGCATTCATCAGAGAAGCAGATAAGAGGTCACTCTGGAGGAGCTGCAGAGATCCACAGCTCAGTTTGGAGAATCTGTCCAGAGGACAACTATTAGTTGTGCACTCCACAAACCTGGCCTTTATGAAAGAGTGGCAAGAAGAAAGCTATTGTTGAAAGAAAGTCCCATTTGCAGTTTGCAAGAAGCCATGTGGGGGACACAGCAAATATGTGGAAGAAGGTGCTCTGGTCAGATGAGACCAAAATTTAACTTTTTGGCCTTAAAGCAAAATGCTATGTGTGGCGGAAAACTAGCACTGCTCATCACCCTGAACAGACCACCCCCACCGTGAAACATGGTGGTGACAGCATCATGTTGTGGAGATGCTTTTCTTCAGCAGGGACAGGAAAGATGGTCAGAGTTGATGGGAAGATAGAGGGAGCCAAATGCAGAGCAATCTGACCAGTCAAAGTCCAGACCTAAATCCAATTGAGAATCTGTAGCAAGACTTGAAAATTGCTGTTCACAGACGCTCTCCATTCATTGTGACAGAGCTTAAGCTATTTTGCAAAGAACAACGGGTAAAAAATTTACTAGGTGTGCAAAGCTGGTAGAGACATCCCCAAAAAGACTTACAGCTTTAATTGAAGCGAAAAGTTGTTCTACAAAGTATTAACTCAGGGGGCCAAATACAAATGCACGCCACACTTTTCACAGATTTATTTGTAAAAAAAAATTGAAAACCATTTATCATTTTCCTTCCACTTCACAATTGTGTGCCACTTTGTGTTGGTCTTTCACATAAAATCCCAATAAAATATACATTTTTATGTGAGTTTTATATGTAAATTGCATAGTCATTGAAAGCAATAATAAAAAAAAAAAATAAAAATACATAACCATTTTTTATGTTCCTAAAAATGTGTAAAACTATTACAAACAGGGAAAACAGATCAAACTATAGGGATTGTATAATTAAAGTTAAACAGTTGCTAACAAAACTATTAGACGACTGTTACATAGTTACATAGTTACATAGTTACATAGTAGGTGAGGTTGAATAAAGACAATAGTCCATCCAGTTCAACCTGTGTAGGTGTGTGTGACTGTAATCATCTAACTTAGCCCCTAATCTCCTGATCCTTGAGATGCAAGTCCAAGAGTCTTTTGAAAGTCACCATACTACCCGCAGAAACCACCTCTTGTGGTAGACAATTCCACAATCTTATAGCCCTAACAGTAAAGATCCCTCCTCGTTGCCTGAGGTTAAAACGCTTCTCCTCTAATCGCATTGTATGTCCTCGAGTCCTCATGCAATTCCTTCGAATGAAAAAACAAGAATATCAGCGCAAGCATGAATAAATAAATGGATGGAAATAGATAAAAGCAGCTGACACCAAGGTAAAAAATATGTAAAACCCAATGTAAAACTGATAATGAAAAGTGCAGCGCTTAAACAATAAGACAATAAAAACATCAATGGATAAATGAAAAGTCTATGAATGGCACACAGTAGTCTTGTAAAAAAGAGGAGAAAACAGTCCAATAAGAAATCCCAATGAAAGTGCTCAGTGCTGATCAGTAAACAGGACACAAGTGCTTGTTCAGTGCAATCCTTCACCAGAGGTGCTAGCCTCTCACCTGTAGGCTGTGAAAAGACAGCCTTAAAAGTACACTCCCAGCAATGTGAAAATCCTGACCAGGACAGCAATCACAGAGGGCATCTCTCCTTTTTGTTAAGGTGTTCACAACGATCCCCATGTAATAGAAAGGGGGCAGACCATAGTGCAATATGTTTCAAACACCACAATTTATTGATAAAACAAATGGACAGCTTCTTACTTCAAGGTAATGCAAAAACGAGCAGTACAGCAATCCAGCTGGTCTCCAGACAGAGCGGAACGCTCTGCTGACAGGGGCTACGACAGGGGCGTAACTACAGGGGTTGCAGGGGTTGCAATTGCTACCGGGCCCCATGCTCCAGGGGGCCCAGTAGCAAACCAGTGGGTGAACTTCCAGGATCTCAAAGGTCACACTTGCAACCGAGCCCTGGCATTGCACCACTGTGGAGAGGCCCCAAGATTGCAGGAAGGGGGCCCACTGCAGAACTTGTGAAAGGATCCTGCTGCAGGACCATAATAAAAGGCCATGCAACGAGAGTAAAGAGCCCCAGGATTAGTGGGAAAAGCCCCGGGCTTGAAGGGAAGGGCCCCGGCCAGGGGTTTGGGGGGCCCTTCGTGGTTTCTTGCATCGGGGCCCTGAAGGTTCTAGTTACGCCTCTGGGCTACGAGTGACGTCACGATCTCCTCTCCCTTGCGCACGCGTATCGTCCGTGGGCGGGACTTCCTCAGAGTATGGGCGGAGGGGCGGACGTCACTCTTTTTATATGCATCACTCCGCTCAATTCAGCGTCGCTGCTGGCATAGCAACGTCGGAGGAAAACCGGAAGTGCCCCAGGGCCCGCCCCACACAGGAAGCAGTACATTGACCCAGGAACATAAACAGAGTCCTCCATATACACCGAGACAGCAACAAGGGCTAAAGGGCTAGTAACGCCCATTACTGTTCAAGAGCGGGGGGATATAGAATATCAGAACTAACATAAATATGGCAAAACATATATTAATAAAAATTACAGAAAAAACATATATTTGGGAACTAATGCCCCTAAATATATAAATACATGAGGGGATCATGATAAATCACTTGCAGCCCCTGTATACAAAAGAAAGCAGTACAGAAAAAAAAAAAAACGACAATATATAATAAAAAACGTATGATAAAAACATCAAATGTATATCCATAAATACAATAGCGTTCAAAGGTCAAAAAAACATACATAAAATGGGTATATAATAGAGTCCATATCATAAAAGCCCATATGTATAAGGGACCTAAAATTCATATGTTGATAAAAAGTATTGATAAAAAACTTGAGGGTAAAAACGAAGTAAAAACTACCGATCTGAGATAAAACAGTTGGGGTCGAAGTCCACATTTAGACCTCTGGGGACCCCAACTTTTGTCTCAAAGATCCAGTAAGATTCACGCTTACTTATTTGCCTAATAAAATTACCCCCCCTCCAATGTTTCTTGACCTTTTCGATCCCCCAAAATTTCAAGTCCTTGGGATCTTTGTTGTGAAATTGTTTGAAGTGTTGGACAACATGATGGGCTTTCTTGCCCTTTCTTATACTACTCATATGTTCTCCAACACAGACTTGTAGCGCCCTAGTGGTCCTGCCCACATACTGGAGCCCACACTTGCACTCCAGCATGTAGACCACCCCTGTGGACGCACATGTGATCAGGTCCTTGATTTTATAGGATTCACCCGTGGTGTGGGCTACAAATTCCTTTTTCTTCTTAGTATTAAACTTAGAAGTTTTACAGGCCACACACCTTCCACATGCATGAAAACCCGAAAGAAATGAAAAAAGCTTATTTTCACCCGGGTTGAGGGGATCAATTACCCCTGGTGCCAGGAAATTTCTCATTGTGGGGGCTTTTTTATAAATAAACGCTGGTTTATTGGGTAAGGTAGGGCCTAGGATCTTGTCCTGCTGGAGTATTGGCCAATGTTTGGTGATGATTTTCTCCACTTTCTTAAATTGTGCATTATATTCCATGACAATCTTATATCCACCGTTGTCATATGGTGCTACCTGTGTCTTATCTGCCAATAAACTGGACCTCTCTTTATTTTTTACTTCAAGGATGTCACTTTCAAGTTTTGTAGTGTCATAACCCTTTTCGACAAACCGATCTTTTAATATATGTGCCTGTGTTTCATACTCTTCAACTAGTGTGCAGTTCCTTCTTAAACGCATAAACTGCCCTTTAGGTATGTTACATAACCAGTTCCTGTGATGGCAGCTGTCTAATGGAATGTACGAGTTACGGTCAGTTACCTTAAAGTGCGTGTGCGTTTTGAAGTGATCATTGTCCTTAGAAATGACAAGGTCAAGAAAGACAATATCACTGTCACTCACGGTCCATGTGAGGACTATATTTTTATCATTGTTGTTCATTTTATCCATGAATCTATCTAAAGAATCTCTTGTACCATCCCAAATGAGAAGCACGTCATCTATATAGCGTTTGTAGCAAAGTAACTTGGGAGGGCGCTCTTTAAAGATGACTTCTTCCTCCCAGTGGGCCATAAAAAGATTGGCCACACTGGGAGCAAAACGAGCGCCCATCGCTACGCCTCTTGTTTGTAAGTAGTATTGTCTGTCGAACCAAAAGTAGTTCTTTCTTTCTTGAGAGATCCGATTGTTTAAAGGCCCATTTAACTGCATCCTGGGCCTCTTCATGATTGATGATGGTATAAAGAGAACCCACGTCTGCTGTCACCAGCAGTACCGTGGGATTACATGGTAAGTCCTGTAGAATTTGTATCACATGCTTAGTATCTCTAAGGTAAGCTTGTGTGGAAATGACGAGAGGTTGAAGATGTAAGTCAATGTATTGACCCAGTCGCGATGAGACCGAGTCAATACCATTGACAATTGGTCTACCCGGAGGGACCTCACTGTTCTTGTGTATTTTTGGTAGGAAATACACAACTGGTGTATGGCAGAACAGTGGGTCCAGATAGTGTGATTCCTTCTTACTTAATATACCTCTCTCTTTTCCTGTCTTGACCAGCTTTTTCAACTCTCCCTTATATTTAATAAGGGGGTCTCCTGGTAATATAGTGTATGTTTCTTTATCAGACAGAGGCCGGTTCATTTCGTCCTGATAATAACCTTTGCTAAGGACTACCAGACCGCCTCCCTTATCGGCCGGTCGGATGACAATATCCTTATTGGCTTCTAAGGATTTGATACCGGCTTTAATCGACCTAGGGTCGGTATATGGTTTGATCTTCAGATTCTCCAGATCACTGCACACTAGATTTTTAAAAACATCTAAAAATTTATTATCTTTGTTTGGAGGGTTTAAAACAGATTTGTTTTTTAACTTGGTGAATTTAGGGGGTACTGGCCTTTGATCAGCGATCGCTGTTTGTTCAGAGTTCCGCACTATAGGATTTGAAAGGTAGTACTTTTTGATGTTTAGGCTCCGAACAAATTTCTTGATTCCTACATATGCCTGGAATTTATTTAAGTTTTTAATTGGAGCAAACTTAAGACCTTTGTCCAAAACCCTTATCTCATTTGCATCAAGAGGGACTCCGCTTAGGTTAAAAATACCTGTACCTATCGGGACTTTTTTCTTTTGAACTCGCCTTCCCCCTCTGTTGCCTCTGAGTTTTTTCTTTTTCCGGGGAACGGACTGGCGGGCCCCGGACTCCGGTTTCTCCACCAGCCGTTCTCCTGTGCAACACGAGGTGGAAGGGGTGGGGGAAGGGGGGTGGGGGGAGGTGGTCTCTCCCAACCCCCCTGATACCCTAAAAAATTATCCTGCAGGGGTTCAAACCTGTTATGAGTATTTAGGGTGGGATTAGGTAGTCTGGGTGGTGGTCTAGAGGGTGGTCTCCCTCTCCCTCTATTGCCTCCTCTCCTAGGGCTTGGCACATACTGATTAGTGTTATGAGCATAGTATTGATCATTCTGATAATAATGATGAGGGTCACCATGGTTACCTCCTGGGTTTTCATGGTGATAATAACCTCTCCCTCTTCCTCCATTTGAGTTACGTCCTCCCCCCCTTCCTCCTCCCCTCTTTTTCTTCCCCTTGTTGTGAACCACTGGGACAAACTCCTGTGTTTCTGGGTGAACTAGAGGGGGAGGATGCATTATGGGTCGGGATGATGCAACCATAGGGGTTTGGGGTGGGTCGGATTCACCAACCTCCATATCATTATCCAAATTGGCTATGGTCTTCTGCCATTTGAACACATTGTCTGTGTTCAGATCAGTAAGATCCCTAATAAATTTCTTTCTTTTCTTATTTTGATTCTCCACATCCCATTTGGCCAATCTGTTTTTGAGGATACCAGAAAGTCTGATATATTCCTCAGAATCTTTATGGGTCTCCAAAAGGGATTGGATCTCTTTAATCTGATTTTCCACTATTTTTAATTTCCGCTTCTTTCTCAGAAGCAGGAAATCAATAAGTTCTAAACCTTTCTTAGTGAAGAAATCTCTCCATTCATCAAGTGACTCTCTGTCCAAAAGGCCATCATTGGGTGGGATATCCCACCTTAGGCGCCTTGGAACAATCTTGGTGGTTAAATAATGTTCGAATGAGGTGATGTCCCACCATAACTTTAGTTTCTTTTCTAGGGCGTAATTCAGCCTTTTGAAACAGGATGCAACATCCATTTTTTTTTCTGTACTGCTTTCTTTTGTATACAGGGGCTGCGAGTGATTTATCATGATCCCCTCATGTATTTATATATTTAGGGGCATTAGTTCCCAAATATATGTTTTTTTTCTGTAATTTTTATTAATATATTTTTTGCCATATTTATGTTAGTTCTGATATTCTATATCCCCCCGCTCTTGAACAGTAATGGGCGTTACTAGCCCTTTAGCCCTTGTTGCTGTCTCGGTGTATATGGAGGACTCTGTTTATGTTCCTGGGTCAATGTACTGCTTCCTGTGTGGGGCGGGCCCTGGGGCACTTCCGGTTTTCCTCCGACGTTGCTATGCCAGCAGCGACGCTGAATTGAGCGGAGTGATGCATATAAAAAGAGTGACGTCCGCCCCTCCGCCCATACGCTGAGGAAGTCCCGCCCACGGACGATACGCGTGCGCAAGGGAGAGGAGATCGTGACGTCACTCGTAGCCCCTGTCAGCAGAGCGTTCCGCTCTGTCTGGAGACCAGCTGGATTGCTGTACTGCTCGTTTTTGCATTACCTTGAAGTAAGAGGCTGTCCATTTGTTTTATCAATAAATTGTGGTGTTTGAAACATATTGCACTATGGTCTGCCCCCTTTCTATTACATGGGGATCGTTGTGAACACCTTAACAAAAAGGAGAGATGCCCTCTGTGATTGCTGTCCTGGTCAGGATTTTCACATTGCTGGGAGTGTACTTTTAAGGCTGTCTTTTCACAGCCTACAGGTGAGAGGCTAGCACCTCTGGTGAAGGATTGCACTGAACAAGCACTTGTGTCCTGTTTACTGATCAGCACCGAGCACTTTCATTGGGATTTCTTATTGGACTGTTTTCTCCTCTTTTTTACAAGACTACTGTGTGCCATTCATAGACTCTTCATTTATCCATTGATGTTTTTATTGTCTTATTGTTTTAGCGCTGCACTTTTCATTATCAGTTTTACATTGGGTTTTACATATTTTTTACCTTGGTGTCAGCTGCTTTTATCTATTTCCATCCATTTATTTATTCATGCTTGCGCTGATATTCTTGTTTTTTCATTGACTTGTGGTATTTTAGAATATTTTTATATCTAGCTGCAGCATTAATATGGATAATCTTGATGTGTTTAATTACGTGGAGAAAAGGGAAATTAATTTAGGGGATATATTCTCCAGTAATCCTTTACCCAAGGTGGAGGGAGATGTTGCATCCTGTTTCAAAAGGCTGAATTACGCCCTAGAAAAGAAACTAAAGTTATGGTGGGACATCACCTCATTCGAACATTATTTAACCACCAAGATTGTTCCAAGGCGCCTAAGGTGGGATATCCCACCCAATGATGGCCTTTTGGACAGAGAGTCACTTGATGAATGGAGAGATTTCTTCACTAAGAAAGGTTTAGAACTTATTGATTTCCTGCTTCTGAGAAAGAAGCGGAAATTAAAAATAGTGGAAAATCAGATTAAAGAGATCCAATCCCTTTTGGAGACCCATAAAGATTCTGAGGAATATATCAGACTTTCTGGTATCCTCAAAAACAGATTGGCCAAATGGGATGTGGAGAATCAAAATAAGAAAAGAAAGAAATTTATTAGGGATCTTACTGATCTGAACACAGACAATGTGTTCAAATGGCAGAAGACCATAGCCAATTTGGATAATGATATGGAGGTTGGTGAATCCGACCCACCCCAAACCCCTATGGTTGCATCATCCCGACCCATAATGCATCCTCCCCCTCTAGTTCACCCAGAAACACAGGAGTTTGTCCCAGTGGTTCACAACAAGGGGAAGAAAAAGAGGGGAGGAGGAAGGGGGGGGAGGACGTAACTCAAATGGAGGAAGAGGGAGAGGTTATTATCACCATGAAAACCCAGGAGGTAACCATGGTGACCCTCATCATTATTATCAGAATGATCAATACTATGCTCATAACACTAATCAGTATGTGCCAAGCCCTAGGAGAGGAGGCAATAGAGGGAGAGGGAGACCACCCTCTAGACCACCACCCAGACTACCTAATCCCACCCTAAATACTCATAACAGGTTTGAACCCCTGCAGGATAATTTTTTAGGGTATCAGGGGGGTTGGGAGAGACCACCTCCCCCCACCCCCCTTCCCCCACCCCTTCCACCTCGTGTTGCACAGGAGAACGGCTGGTGGAGAAACCGGAGTCCGGGGCCCGCCAGTCCGTTCCCCGGAAAAAGAAAAAACTCAGAGGCAACAGAGGGGGAAGGCGAGTTCAAAAGAAAAAAGTCCCGATAGGTACAGGTATTTTTAACCTAAGCGGAGTCCCTCTTGATGCAAATGAGATAAGGGTTTTGGACAAAGGTCTTAAGTTTGCTCCAATTAAAAACTTAAATAAATTCCAGGCATATGTAGGAATCAAGAAATTTGTTCGGAGTCTAAACATCAAAAAGTACTACCTTTCAAATCCTATAGTGCGGAACTCTGAACAAACAGCGATCGATGATCAAAGGCCAGTACCCCCTAAATTCACCAAGTTAAAAAACAAATCTGTTTTTAACCCTCCAAACAAAGATAATACATTTTTAGATGTTTTTAAAAATCTAGTGTGCAGTGATCTGGAGAATCTGAAGATCAAACCATATACCGACCCTAGGTCGATTAAAGCCGGTATCAAATCCTTAGAAGCCAATAAGGATATTGTCATCCGACCGGCCGATAAGGGAGGCGGTTTGGTAGTCCTTAGCAAAAGTTATTATCAGGACGAAATGAACCGGCCTCTGTCTGATAAAGAAACATACACTATATTACCAGGAGACCCCCTTATTAAATATAAGGGAGAGTTGAAAAAGCTGGTCAAGACAGGAAAAGAGAGAGGTATAAGAAGGAATCACACTATCTGGACCCACTGTTCTGCCGTACACCAGTTGTGTATTTCCTACCAAAAATACACAAGAACAGTGAGGTCCCTCCGGGTAGACCAATTGCCAATGGTATTGACTCGGTCTCATCGCGACTGGGTCAATACATTGACTTACATCTTCAACCTCTCGTCATTTCCACACAAGCTTACCTTAGAGATACTAAGCATGTGATACAAATTCTACAGGACTTACCATGTAATCCCATGGTACTGCTGGTGACAGCAGACGTGGGTTCTCTTTATACCATCATCAATCATGAAGAGGACCAGGATGCAGTTAAATGGGCCTTTAAACAATCGGATCTCTCAAGAAAGAAACGCAGCTTCATTTTGAGTAGTTTGTTTTTTTGTTTGTCTAAGAACTACTTTTGGTTTGACAGACAATACTACTTACAAACAAGAGGCGTAGCGATGGGCGCTCGTTTTGCTCCCAGTGTGGCCAATCTTTTTATGGCCCACTGGGAGGAAGAAGTCATCTTTAAAGAGCGCCCTCCCAAGTTACTTTGCTACAAACGCTATATAGATGATGTGCTGCTCATTTGGGATGGTACAAGAGATTCTTTAGATAGATTCATGGATAAAATGAACAACAATGATAAAAATATAGTCCTCACATGGACCGTGAGTGACAGTGATATTGTCTTTCTTGACCTTGTCATTTCTAAGGACAATGATCACTTCAAAACGCACACGCACTTTAAGGTAACTGACCGTAACTCATACATTCCATTAGACAGCTGCCATCACAGGAACTGGTTATGTAACATACCTAAAGGGCAGTTTATGCGTTTAAGAAGGAACTGCACACTAGTTGAAGAGTATGAAACACAGGCACATATATTAAAAGATCGGTTTGTCGAAAAGGGTTATGATACTACAAAACTTGAAAGTGACATCCTTGAAGTAAAAAATAAAGAGAGGTCCAGTTTATTGGCATAAAAGACACAGGTAGCACCATATGACAACGGTGGATATAAGATTGTCATGGAATATAATGCACAATTTAAGAAAGTGGAGAAAATCATCACCAAACATTGGCCAATACTCCAGCAGGACAAGATCCTAGGCCCTACCTTACCCAATAAACCAGCGTTTATTTATAAAAAAGCCCCCACAATGAGAAATTTCCTGGCACCAGGGGTAATTGATCCCCCCAACCCGGGTGAAAATAAGCTTTTTTCATTTCTTTCGGGTTTTCATGCATGTGGAAGGTGTGTGGCCTGTAAAACTTCTAAGTTTAATACTAAGAAGAAAAAGGAATTTGTAGCCCACACCACGGGTGAATCCTATAAAATCAAGGACCTGATCACATGTGCGTCCACAGGGGTGGTCTACATGCTGGAGTGCAAGTGTGGGCTCCAGTATGTGGGCAGGACCACTAGGGCGCTACAAGTCCGTGTTGGAGAACATATGAGTAGTATAAGAAAGGGCAAGAAAGCCCATCATGTTGTCCAACACTTCAAACAATTTCACAACAAAGATCCCAAGGACTTGAAATTTTGGGGGATCGAAAAGGTCAAGAAACATTGGAGGGGGGGTAATTTTATTAGCTAAATAAGTAAGCGTGAATCTTACTGGATCTTCGAGACAAAAGTTGGGGTCCCCAGAGGTCTAAATGTGGACTTCGACCTCAACTGTTTTATCTCAGATCGGTAGTTTTTACTTCGTTTTTACCCTCAAGTTTTTTATCAATACTTTTTATCAACATATGAATTTTAGGTCCCTTATACATATGGGCTTTTATGATATGGACTCTATTATATACCCATTTTATGTATGTTTTTTTGACCTTTGAACGCTATTGTATTTATGGATATACATTTGATGTTTTTATCATACGTTTTTTATTATATATTGTAGTTTTTTTTTTTTTTTTTTTTTCTGTACTGCTTTCTTTTGTATACAGGGGCTGCGAGTGATTTATCATGATCCCCTCATGTATTTATATATTTAGGGGCATTAGTTCCCAAATATATGTTTTTTCTGTAATTTTTATTAATATATGTTTTGCCATATTTATGTTAGTTCTGATATTCTATATCCCCCCGCTCTTGAACAGTAATGGGCGTTACTAGCCCTTTAGCCCTTGTTGCTGTCTCGGTGTATATGGAGGACTCTGTTTATGTTCCTGGGTCAATGTACTGCTTCCTGTGTGGGGCGGGCCCTGGGGCACTTCCGGTTTTCCTCCGACGTTGCTATGCCAGCAGTGACGCTGAATTGAGCGGAGTGATGCATATAAAAAGAGTGACGTCCGCCCCTCCGCCCATACGCTGAGGAAGTCCCGCCCACGGACGATACGCGTGCGCAAGGGAGAGGAGATCGTGACGTCACTCGTAGCCCCTGTCAGCAGTGCGTTCCGCTCTGTCTGGAGACCAGCTGGATTGCTGTACTGCTCGTTTTTGCATTACCTTGAAGTAAGAGGCTGTCCATTTGTTTTATCAATAAATTGTGGTGTTTGAAACATATTGCACTATGGTCTGCCCCCTTTCTATTACATGGGGATCGTTGTGAACACCTTAACAAAAAGGAGAGATGCCCTCTGTGATTGCTGTCCTGGTCAGGATTTTCACATTGCTGGGAGTGTACTTTTAAGGCTGTCTTTTCACAGCCTACAGGTGAGAGGCTAGCACCTCTGGTGAAGGATTGCACTGAACAAGCACTTGTGTCCTGTTTACTGATCAGCACTGAGCACTTTCATTGGGATTTCTTATTGGACTGTTTTCTCCTCTTTTTTACAAGACTTCTGTGTGCCATTCATAGACTCTTCATTTATCCATTGATGTTTTTATTGTCTTATTGTTTTAGCGCTGCACTTTTCATTATCAATTCCTTCGAATGAACAGCTTTTTTTCTAATCTGAGATCCCCATTAAGATATTTATAAATTGCTATCATGTCCCCTCTCAGACGTCTCTTCTCCAGGGAAAATAAATCGAGCGATTGCAGCCGCTCTTCATAGTTAAGGTCCTCCAACCCCCTAATCAGTTTAGTTGCCCTTCTCTGGACTTTCTCCAGCTCCAACACATCCCTCCTGAGGACTGGCGACCAGAACTGGACAGAATACTCCAGATGCGGTCGGACCAGAGTTTTATAAAGTGGAAGGATTATCGTCTTATCTCTGGAATACATCCCTTTCTTTATGCATGCTAATATTCTGTTGGCTTTGGAAGCTGCCGCTTGACATTGCATGCTGTTGCCTAATCTATCATCAACCAAGACTCCCAGATCTTTCTCCATTTTTGATTCCCCCAAGGGTTCCCCTCCTAACTTGTATTGTGTTTTTATGTTTTTAGTCCCCAAGTGCAAAACCTTACACTTCTCCACGTTAAACCTCATTTGCCATGTCGTTGCCCACTCCGTAATTTTGTCCAGGTCATTCTGTAGGATATCTGCTTCATGCTGTGCAGTTATTGCCCTGCCCAATTTTGTGTCATCTGCAAAAACTGATAACGAACTACTGATCCCGTCCTCAATGCTGTTTATGAATAAATTGAACAAGGTTGGTCCCAGGACTGTTGATGTTAGGAGAAAGGCAAATACAGTTACTGACCAGGGACATACTTTATTTAAAGTGGTATTAAAACCAAGACCAAAAATGTAATTTATTACAGCTTACCAATTCTATGATGTGGTGGCTATAGTAATTTTTTTTTTTTGCATTTTTTTTTCTTTAAACAATGTTTTTTTTTTTAATTAAACAAAAACGGTTTCACATAAAATCCCAATAAAATATAAATTTTTATGTGAGTTTTCATATGTAAATTGCATAGTCATTGAAAGCAATAAAAAAAAAAATACATAACACTATGTTCCTAAAAATGTGTAAAACTATTACAAACATGGAAAACAGATCAAACTATAGGGATTGTATAATTAAAGTTAAACAGATGCTTACCAAACTTTTAGGAGACTGTTGATGCTAGGAGAAAGGCAAATACATTTACTGACCAGGGACATACTTTATTTAAAGTGGTATTAAAACCAAGACCGAAAATGTAATTTATTACAGCTTACCAATTCTATAATGTGGTGGCTACAGTAATTTTTTTGCCTTTTTTTTTCTTTAAACAAAAATGGTTTCAGATACCCAGGCTAGCATTATTTTAAAATAATAAATCTATTCTGTGCAAATACATTGTTTTTATGAGCCTACTGTTCTGCATCTACTGGATTTACTTTAGTGAATTAATTAATAAAATCTCACATGTATATTGCTAAACCTAAAACTCAAGCATACCTTTTTGGTATTTCTAAATTAAATCTGCTTTATATATGCAGTGTATTTGTATCTCTATTTTATATTTATATTTTTATATATGCAGTATATTTTTTTTTTAGAAAAAAATATACTGCATATATATTTTATATATATTATACCTAGAAACCTTTCCTGCAAACCTTTTATTTTGGTATGGACAGCAAATCTTACCTGACACATACTCAGCAGATTACAAATATATGGTTAGGCCATGAAGATGAGATATATAAATACAAAAAGCATCTGTGGCCTAAGGGAGGACATCGATGGCATCTCAATGGAATTTAGATACAAAATAAAAATGATTGGAAATAATGAATGCATTTGAGAATTAAACAATAAAGTAAAAATAAAAGTCAGATTTAGAAGAAAATGGATGAATCCAGCCTGTCTTGGTGATCTGCAATGCTGGTAGTGCTGCCATCTTTCTTGACCCCAACAAATGCCTCAGGGGCAGAGAGGATGAGATCCTTAGATTCAGAAAAACATTCTGCCTTGTGGCCAAGAAGCCAGCACAATACATTCTAGGATGCCATGATGAGATGTATGTCTCTCCTGGCCTGAAAAATGTGTTCCAATATTATGAAAAAAAAGCAACTTTTTGTAACTAAACTAAACTAACTCTTTTAAAATGTGGACAGGTGGTCACCATAATGCATTGTATAGCGAAGATGGGCTTATGACCCACTTGACCTGAAGAACACAAAGCTACAGTATGAAAGGGTTATTGTACAATTCTTTATGTCACAAGTTAGCCTATAGTTTTGTCTGTATATTCTTACCTCCTTGCTGCAGTGCTTCTGTCTTGCCTCCCTTCACATGTGGTGTTTGGGCTTCTATGGGCGTCGCCTGCTTCACTGTGGGTTATATCCTGTTCCTGTCAATTACTTCCTGGGTCACCTCCCTGTATGCTTCCCTATATATACACATGCTCAGTGTACTGCTCCTTGCTTGAGCAACATCGCTGTTCTCTGAGCTCCCATCCGTGTATCCCTTGGCTATTGTATCTGATCTCCTGTGTACCGACCCGGCTTCGTTTCTCCGTCTATGTTCGTCTGCTGCCTGTCCTGACCTCGGCTTGTCTCCTGGATCTCCTTATAGTCTCCTGTTTACCCTGCACATGCCAGCGGTCTCCACATCCTCAGCTGGGCCTACCTGGGGGCCGCGACCTGGTTCCAGTCTGCTGCAAGTCCATCCCCACCATCAGGGGCCCTGCTGAAGAAGCAGGCTGGGGCTTAGACTCCGCGCCCTGGGGAATCCTGAGCTGGGGATCTATAAGGGCTCACTACCACAGACTCGTTGACACTTTATCATAAACCCTATTTACTCATGTACAAATGATATTCATTACTGATTGTAGTAAAAACACCCCCCCCAATAATTACCTGCGCTCCCTTGAGATCCAGCAATGTCCATGAGAGCCTTGGTTCTCTGGGGAAACACACTCCTGATTGACTTTGGCAGCAGTGGGAACCATTGGATCCCACTGCTGTCAACCACAGCCAGTGAGCCAATGAGGAGACCGAGGGAGCAGGGCAGAGCCACGGCTTCATGTGTGAATAGACACACAGAGCCGCTGCTTGGGAGAGCTCCTGCTTTGGTGCCCCCACAGCAAGCTGCTTGCTGTGGGGACACTCAACAGGAGGGAGGGTACAGGAGCGCCAGCATGGGACCCAAAAAGAAGAGGTTCCAGGCTGCTCTGTACAAAGCCACTGCACAGAGCAGGTACAGTAAGTATGACATGGTTGTTTTTTTTTATAAACAAGACTTTAGTATCGCTTTAACTATTACATTCACACAGCCAATCAAGGAACTGCCTCTATTTCGAGAGAGTACCACCACTACTGTTACAGGATTACTACATCCTTACTATGCATATATAATATGTTTGGTACAAGCTTTATGACATTTTGATTTGTACTCTAAGATGTATTTACTCTATATATTTTTTTGAAGATCATTTTGGGAGCTCTGTGGGTTTTGAAAGGTATACCACTGTTTTTAACCTGAATTTTGTGTCTTCTTTTTTTCTCAGAAAAAAGGTGCAGGAACTCAACCACGACCCTGTGTTTACAAGTGATAGTGATGAGCAACGAGCAGAGGGCCTGAGCCAAAGGTGGTGGAACTGAGTTCCACCAAGTTCCAGCTGAAAAAAATCCCTGGCTGCCTGAGAGTCAGATACATTTTTCTTCTTTAAATAATTATTTGAACTTCCGTGGAAGCCTTATGAAAGTAGATATTTATACACTAGTGGTGTATAGAGGTTTTTTACAGGTTTTCTTCTATGGGCTTTGGATCTGTTACCAATTTTTGGTTAATTTTGTAAGGTATAGGGTTTTGAAGTCTATTCACAAATTTGGTTGCTAAATTCAAAATCCTCTTCAAGAACTACTGCTGAAAAAAAAATCCTTCAACACACTTTTGGAAGTGTTGGAGGCCTGGTCCCCCCTCTCCACCCCACTCCGAGCACAGTAGGGGCCTGGCAGAAGGTAAATGTTGCCTTATGAGGAGTGTGTGTGTGTGTGTATATATATATATATATATATATATATATATATATATATATAGTATACACATATACACTTATGAGATATTGGGTTTTGGTTTTTACTAATAGTTTGATATAAGTTAAATGAAGTTCATTTGTGTGAACACAGTTTGCAGGCTTTAGTATAAGACATTTATTGATTTACCAAGTCCTTTTTGAAGTGCAGGAATGTTAGGTTGGGCTAAACATGTGTGTGCCCCTAAAGAAGTTCTGCTATTTACCTGTCGTAAACTTGTATGCAAGAAAGGACAACTTCTTAATTAAGTTCCTTAAGTTTAAGTTTTAAAGTCTTAAGTGTTTTAATAAAGGACTTGTCCAAAACTGGCTTTTGTCTTTATTTTTTTTTGTACACTTTTTTGGTGAATGGGTAGTGGTACGATGTACCCGATATCCATTCACATGGGGGGGCAGGATCTAGGGGGCCCCTTTTTAAAGGGGGCTTCCAGATTCCGATAAGCCTCCCCCCCACAGACCCCCACAACCACAGCCCAGGGTTGTCGGGAAGAGACCCCTGTCCCCATTAACATGAGGGCACAGTGCCCCCACCTGCCCCAAAGCACCCACCCCCCCATGTTGAGGGCATGTGGCCTAGTATGGTCCAGGAGGGGGGGGGGCGCTTGCTCGCCTCCACCCCCATCCCGGCCAGCCAGGCTGTGTGCTCGGATAAGGGTCTGGTATGGATTTTAGGGGGAACCCCACACCATTTTTTTAAATTTTAATTTTGGCATGGGGTTCTTCTTATAATCTACACCAGACCCGAGGGGCCTGGTATGTATTTTGGGGGGGACCCCACACCGTTTTTTTCATTTTTTTATCTGTATTGCCAGGAGCCGACAATACATTACAGCCGCAAGCAAGTTTAAGTTAATTTTTATCCTTTAGAAATGTCAGTATTGCTGCAGCAGGCTACATATATCGCACAAATGCGCCACTTTACAGGCACATTAAGGGGACCCCCCAGGCACGATATTTAAATTTTTTTTTTTAATTTTTAATGTTTCACTTTAAGCATTATTAAAATCACTGCTCCTGTAAAAACGATTGTTTTAAAACAATTTTTGTTGCATTGATTTATGTCCCCCAGGGCAGTACCCAGGTCCCCCATACACTTTTTTGAGCCAATAGCTTGCATTTAAGCCTTTAAAATTAGGACTTTTGATTTTTCATGTTCGTGTCCCATAGACTTTAATGGAGTTTGCAGGTTCGCTAGAACATTTCCCCTGTTCGGTTCGCACCAGAACATCTCGAACAGGGGAAATGTGTTGTTTCAGCTCATCACTAGTATACATGATTGTCCTGTGTGTTGTCTGTCTTGCTGTTCATATTATAATATTTTGAATATCATGCTCTGTATTCGTTCATTTAACCTATGATTATTTTCCCTTTTCTGTACTATACTGTAGATAGATCGCTGTGTATTAGTTTAGGCCTTCTTGCTATTTATCAATACATTTCTGTTGTTGTGTTAAAGCTTTCACTCATGGTCTAAGAACTCTCTAACCCAAATCATATCTGATATATAATAAATCTCAAAATATAAATTACGGGTAACAGTAAAGGACCAGAAATCCAGCTCTCCCAGAAGTGTGTCAGATAAAAAGAACTTCTGGGGCACTGCAACTCTTCAACAGAGCAAAGACGGGTAGCATGAGTAGATTCATATTCTATTTTCATACTCCAGGCCAATTTTTCTATGACAAGGAGACCTCCTATGTTATTATTTAATCATTTTTAAATAAATATAATTAACATATTTTTTTATTCCCAAATTATTATTTTGTTTTTCGTGTTTGAGATTTTGCTAACTTTTTTTCTGCATTTGTTTCTTTAGCCAACTTAGCCAAGTCAGAGAATTAGATATTCAGTTACAAAGTTACATTATAGTACTATGTTCAAAGCAATATGGTGCAGCGCTAAATCATGAATAAAAACATAACAGATCACTGAAGGATGTCAGCATAAACAGTCCATAAATGAACACATAAAGTCCACAAAAGATGGTAATATCTCAAACAGATTCCCAGAAAGGAAAGGCTCCAGATAAAAGAAGAGGAATCAGATGTGCCCAGGAGTAGTAGAAACGAATCCACCAATCAAAAGTGTTACAAGTGGCTCCTTACCGGATCACCCTTGCCACTAAATTATAAGTGTCTGGACACTCAAAATGAATTAGTGGCTGTAGCAAGATGAGATCTTCCAACACAGCATAGGGAACATAACCAGCAAGTGCACATATATATCACTCCAGGGATATCCGATCACATCTCAGGATAGGATTCAATGTGTGTAAACATGAAATAAAATAAAGGGAAGGTTCCCATAGTGCATTATCGAAGGGTAACCTTTTAATTAGTATTCAAAGATAAAAAGCACTCACATTTAAAAAATCTGTTGTCAGCAAAAACAAACGAACAGAGCACACAGCAGCAGTGTTCCTGCAGATCGTTCCTCCTTGGATCAGGGATCACCTGGCTGCAAAAGGACTGGTATAGGAGAGAAGTAATGCCACTCCTTCATCCATGCGCCGGGGACCAATGTAAAAACTTGCGCCGTCAGGATAAAAAACATTATAGTGCTAACAGCCCCCATTAGGCTGAGTTCACACTAGTCGCCCAACTCTGAAGCAGCCCCGTGCAGCGCGACTTCAGCAGGGCTTGCATACGACTTCTTTACTAGAAGTCAATGCAAGTCGCCCCCAAAGTAGTGCAGGAGCCTTTTTCTAAGTCGGAGCGACTTGAGTTGCTCCTATTAGAACGGTTCCATTGCACTGAATGGAGCGTGACTTGTCAGGCGGCTAAGTTGCCTGGCAAGTTGCCCCAGTGTGAACCGGGACTCAAGGTCTTTACTCCAGATTCTTGCTATAGAAGCTTTGCAGTGTGATTAAAGCGGAGTTCCACCTAAAACAAAAAAAAAAAAATACATAAAAGTACCCCCGGGACAGTCAGGGCTAGTGCATTCCACAATGGATAGCCTCTGAACTGTCCCAGGTTGCACTTACCTGCAAGAAGAAATACTTACCTTGAAAATGTCTTGTCCAGCGCTGCCATCTCAGGTGTGGGCAGCTTGAAGCCAGCGCGATCCTCTTCTGTGTCCTCTTCCATTCTCTTCGGTCCTACGATGCACTGCACTGGCCCCGCCGTCACTTCCGGGGCTGTAGCGTCATCCCTGCACATCTTCTGGGCATGCCCAGAAGCTGTTTAGCAAGGTATGACGGCGCCTGCACCGGAACTGATGTCGGGGCCGGTGCAGGCGCATTGATTCCTGGGAGCGATGACGTTCAGCTCCCAGGAATCATTGCAAGCCAGGAAGTGACGACGGGCCGTGGCCACAGAGGGAGGAAGAGGAAGTAAGGTGAGTATATTTTCTTCTAAAACAAGGTAAGTAAAAAAAATAAATAAATTGCGATTATCCATTTGTTTTTCAGGTGACCCGGAGCAAGAAGATGGACTGAAGTTACATTTTAGGGTGGAACTCCACTTTAACTAGGACTGTGCAGTCCAATAAGCACCAGACATTCATCATACTGCACATTGTAATGCAGAAGGATTGATCAAACATGCTCCCTCTTGGATCAGACATAACTCCCTATTCGGTCATACACACCCTTCTCTCCTTGTGCAATGAGGGTTGTTGCTGGTACACATGGCAACATAGAACAATGTTGTGAGAGGGCAGGAAGAGAATTTCCACAAAAAAATTTCCACAAAAAAAAATGAGTTTCCAAGTTAAAATCACTTAAAATTTTAAACACAATTGATATAAAAAGTCGACACACTCCTTTTAAAATGCCAGGTTTTTGAGATGTAAAAAAATTAGAAATAAAGAGATACCTGGTGTCCGAAAATCCCTAGGCACTATATCCATATATTGCATTTTTCTTTTTTTTTCGTCCCCCCTTAAATTCCATACCAGGCACAAAGGGAGATAGGATGTTTGTCTTTGGGCAAAAACCAGAGAAGATTATCTGAAGCAGATTAAAGTTCAGTGGTCCAGACATGCCCATAGTGGAGGTTTGCTGGGTTGCATGATATTTTGGCAGATGTTCTGTTAAATTCATGTTAGGTTCAAGCCATGAAATAATCTACGCCAATCAGGTTTGCATCTGTTCAGGTAAGCTTTACTGAGATTACATGCGCAAGGACCACATCTCATACAGAAATAGAGAATGTGATGACATATACATTTTTGATACATCTTTTTATAGAGAGTTATCACATTAAAGACTATGGCGGGCACAAACCCAAAAATATAGTCATACAAGATTACACAATATTTCATTAACAGCCATAATACAGCCTTTGTTGATTATTTTAGCAAAGTCTTGGTCATCTTGCTCTAGGAGAAGGAAGGGCGTATGACAATTAAAAATGATGGATAATATGCAATTAATGGCCGGTTACTGGAACTATCATTATCTAAGCTAATATATATTTGTTTATCTGTTATTCCGGAAAGTTAGGGAAGTTCTCTTGGCTGGACATCTCATGTTAAAGTTGACACATATTCATAATAAAAGACAACATAATAAGACTAAAGACTGAATTTCTGAAAACTACGATGTTTAAATATATTCAGGGATTAAAAGGGGACTCTAGACTGCTATACTGATACATGAATACATAATATAAAAGTCTTTAAGAGTCCTCGATATATTTTCATCTTGACAGTTCAAGTTGTAATGCCTGGATATATTTAGAGAAGTGAGGCACACCTGAGACCCCAGACAATTTCAACACATACATTAGGGTGTGGGGGAGTCTATTTTTGGGATAGCCCCATATAATTTTTTATTTTCCCTCTGCATGGTGCATAGAATCTAAAAATATACAGTATCTCACAAAAGTGAGTACACCCCTCACATTTTTGTAAATATTTTATTATATCTTTTCATGTGACAACACTGAAGAAATGATGCCCTATTGAGCATCTGTGGGGCATCCTCAAACAGAAGTTAGAGGAGTGCAAGGTCTCTAACATCCACCAGCTCTGTGATGTCGTCATGGAGGAGTGGAAGAGGACTCCAGTGGCAACCTGTGAAGCTCTGGTGAATTCCATGCCCAAGAGGGTTAAGGCAGTGCTGGAAACAAAATGGTGGCCACACAAAATATTGACACTTTGGGCCCAATTTGGACAATTTGACTTAGGGGTGTACTCACTTTTGTTGCCAGCGGTTTAGACATTAATGACTGTGTGTTGAGTTATTTTGAGGGGACAGCAAATTGACACTATTATACAAGCTGTACACTCACTACTTTACATTGTAGCAAAGTGTCATTTCTTCAGTGTTGTCACATGAAAAGATATAATAAAATATTTACAAAAATGTGAGGACTGTACTCACTTTTGTGAGATACTGTATATGGAAACTTGACCAATTGCCAGTGGAAGTCAAAGGTCAAATGTATTTGCAACACTATAGAGGTAGACAAAGAAATGTTCAGAGCTTTAGATTTAGTGCTATTGATCTCCAAGTCTAACCCATTCCTAAAACCTTTGAGAATTTGAGAAAAATACTCACCATGCCTCTTAGCAAAGACCTTAGGGTGTCTACGTTCTGAAAAGGTGTCATTTGGGGGGGGGGGGGGTTGTGCTATCTTGGCATTTCATAGCCTCCAAAACTGTGATAGGTAGTAAGGAGTGAAATCAACAGTTTACACCCTTAGAAAGCCTGAAGGCAGTGATTGGTTTTCGTGGTCCTGTACGCGGCTAGACTGCCAAAAAATCTCACACATGTGGTATCCCTGTACTCAGGAGAAGCAGCAGAATGTATTTTGGGGTGTCATTACACATATACCCATGCAATGTGTGAGCGATATATATCATTTAGTGAAAACTTTGTGTAAAAAAAAAAAATTATCATTTTCCCAAAATATAAAATATTCCTTGGACTCAACATGCCTCGCAGAAAATAGCTTGGGGTGTCTACTTTCCAAAAAAGGGGTCATTTGGGGGGTGTTTGAACTGTCCTGGCATTTTATGCCCAATATTAGAAGTTTATGCCACACATCACCCACTCTTCTAACCACTTGAAGACCAAGCCTTTTCTGACACTTTTTGTTTACATGAAAAATTTTTTTTTTTTTTTTTACTAGAAAATTACTTTGAACCCTTTTTATTATTATCATTATTATTATTTATTTTTCTTTTTTATGTTATTTTGACACTTTCTCTTTCATTTTTTTTTTTTAAATAATTTTTGTTGTTATCATAGGGAATTTAAATATAATAATAGGGGTCTATTATACTCTAGATCTCTCCTCTGCCCTTAAAGCATCTGACCACACCAAGATTAGTTTGATAAGATGCTTTCCCAATTTGCCAATGGCGCTGTTTATATCTGGCAAAATCGAAGTCATGAAATGCTCGTAGCTTCCGGTATTTTAGGCCACAGAGCTGATTGGAGCCATTCTGGTCTCCAATCAGCTCTATGGTCAGCTGATGGAACCACCGGCTGCAGTCTCGGGTTACCCATTGGGAAAGGAGAGCCAGAGGAAACCGCGGAAGGCGGCGGGAGGGGAGGGGGCAGTCCCCTCCCACTGCTTGTTAAAGCAGTTTAGCAGCTAATAATCCGCTAGGATCAATTTTACATGAAAGCCGACCGCTGGCTGTAAAAAAAGATATCAAGATGATGTCTAAATCTGCAGGCATCATCTTGGTATGACCACTGAAAGTCCAGGGATGTACCAGTATGTTGCTGGTCCTTGTTGGGCATATATTATAGGGTTCTTTTTTTTAATGCAGCCTGTGGGCTGAACGAAAAAAGAGAACCTAACAGATTCCTCCATTCACATCGATCAATGTGGATGAAGAAATCTCTGCCAGAAAGTGTGTGGTATTCCCACCATTAGACCTCCCAGCATTCACCCACTTCTAATGATGGGTATACATGCTATGTTCTTTTTTTTTTTTCATTTAGCCAATGGGCTGAAGGAAAAGAAGAACATAGCAGATTTCTCCATTCGCATTGATCGATGAAGAAATCTCTGCCAAGAAAAATGTTAAAAAAATAATATATGGCAAAGCATAGGGGAGATCCTCCCTCTGTGTCCACCCCATCCCCTATGCTTGGCCATACAGTATATGCTCTTTTTTTTTAAGTGCGGTGGTGAAATCACCTCCTACAGCGCTGCCATCATTATTTTACATAATTCCAAAAAACCAATTGCCAAATATTCCAATCGCTCCCTTGGCAAACTGCGCTATAGTTTATATGAATAAGTGCCAATAAATTTAAATATTAAATCAACAGTTGATAAAAATAAATACATAAGCTTGTGAAAAATTCGAAAAATTCATAAAAATGTGTGCTTCTAGAGTGAGTTGATAATTTACCAAACCAAGATATATGAATAATACAATCTATACATAAAAAATAAATAAAGTGCCAATAGTGCTTGAAAGTGCAATATGGTGTATTAATAAGTAATAAATAATGTCCGTTGGGCTACCACAGTTCCCAATTAGTGCAAATAAAATATATGTGCACTGTGCAAACCATAGAATTGTCCTTATTGTGCATGTGGTTCACACGTGAAGATTGTGGATTGCTCTTCAGAGGGACTTCCACACAATTTTGATCAAATCCACCACCCGTAGCAATACTCACTTACCAGAGTTAAGTATATCAGTGGTCCTCAACCCTGGTCCTCAGGGCCCACTAACAGGCCAGGTTTTGAAGATAACTGAAATACATCCCAGGTGATCTCATTTGCTGCTCAGTGATTGCAGTACTCTAGTCTGCATCTCCCCAAGGTAATACTTAAAATCTAGCCTGTTAGTGGGCCCTGAGGACCGGAGTTGAGAACCACTCCAAAATTTAATGCCACCTCAAAGGTGATTTCCACACGCCATGATAAGTAAGAGGGTAAATCAGATCTCCATCACATTATCACAAGTAATCACATCGAGGGAAGATAGAAAATAAAGGCTTCCATAGTGTAATACCGTCTTTACCAATGAATAATTATGGATTAAAACAATTTACAAGCATACAAGCGAATCAGGTTCTTCAGGGTATGCGGGGACGCCGATTGCGGTCCACCTGCCAATTTTTATGAATTTTTTTAATTTTTCACGAACTTATGTATTTATTTATATCAACTGTTGATTTAATATTTACATTTATTGGCACTTATTCACTTTAAACTATAGCGCGGTTTGACAAGGGAGCAATTGGAATATTTGGCAATCGGTTCTTTGAAATTATATAAAATCTAAGACCATTTGTCTTTACAACCAGCTGCTGTACCTATAGCCTAGAGCACATCACTATTCATCCAATTTGCACAGGTATTGGTTATTTTTCCACTTTATATCTTATTACATCATTATTTTAGGTATATGCTGAGAGCAAACGTGGTTGCTGTCAGAATAAACAAATCAGTGCAGCAGCTGATGGGCGTACCTGCAAAGCAAACAATGGTTAACAATAAAACACATCAACAATAAAACATTACATTATAATAGCATACAGTACAGTAGAATGGTGGTATCTGAAAAGCAAATATGGTTAATGAAAAACAGTAATAAAAAAACATTACAGTATAACAGTATATTATAAAGTACAGTAAAAGTAGAAAAGTAGAGAGAACAGAAAATTAACTCAATAAAAAGACAAATATTTTTGGCTTTTTTATTTATATATTTTTTTTTCTACACTTTTTTGTAACTGTAAAATGTTCCAGGCTAGGGTCTCTCAAAATGTGTTCACAATCTAACATCTTTCGAGACCCTGTGTAAAAGTGTGCCCTAGACTGTGCCGTGCTATACTCTCTATACTAATACTCTACTAGTGGTAGCGACTGAAACGATGCAGAGACCAAGTTGGATAGGACAGGAGCGACAAAAATAGCGGGTGTCACGCCTATATCCACATTTTCTACAGACGCATCTTCTTTGGGGTGCTCTTTGGGTAGGGGTACCAGGGAGGACATCTGGAAAATGCCTCTCATGCAGCCGGCTCACTGCATTTGCATTGTGAATTTGGGCCACAGCACCTTCTGGATACAGAACGGCTGTGATGATTTCTTCCTGGAATTTTAGGAAGGATCCACTTCTTCCTGACGCTTTGTATAGTACATAAGCGTTCAGCAGAGCCAATTGAAATAAGTATACAGACACTTTTTTCTACCAGCGTCTGGCTTTACGAGCAATTAAGTACGGCGCCATCATGTGGTCATTGAAGTCCACCCCTCCCATGTTAAGGTTGTATTCGTGGACACAGAGGGACTTCTCAACAACACCAGTCGCCGTTGCAATTTGGACTGTCGTATCTGCGTGAATGGGGGTCAGAACGAAAACATTCCGTGTGTCCCTCCACTTCACTGCAAGCAATTTATTGCACGTCAAGCAGGCTCTCTCCCCCGTCTAAGTTGGGAATCTACAAGCTGTTTGAGGAAGCCCCAGCGATTAGGTCGCACAGTGCCACATGCGCCAATTCCAAATTCAAAAAGGTGACTAAAAAGTGTCACGCTTGTGTACTAATTATCCACGTATAAATGGTACCCCTTTCTAAATAAGGGTGAAACCAAGTCCCAAACAACCTTGCCGCTGCTCACTATGTAGTCTGGGCAGTTGGGGGGCTCCACATTGCTATATTTTCCCTCGTAAATCCGCTAACAAATGTATAGCCTGTTGCCCTGTCACAGAGCTTATACATCTTGACCCCATATCTGGCACGCTTGCTGGGGAGAAACTGTTTGAAAGCAAGGTGGCCAGAAAATTTAAACAGGGACTCATCAATGCAGACAGGTTATTGGAGCGTAAGACTGCAAACTTTTGGTTGAAGTGATTTACAAGGGGCTGAATTTTGTGGTGCCGATCATATCCAGGGTCACCCCGAGGACGACAGAGCTCATTGTCACAAAAGTGCATGAACCGCAAGATTTGCTTGTTTCTAGTCCTGGCCATCGTAGCAGAGAACACGGGCATATGATGAATTGGGTCAGTGGACCAATATGACCGCAACTCACTCTTTTTAGTAATGCCCATGAGAAGGGATAGGCCCAGAAAGGTTTAAAATTCGGAAACAGTGATACATTCCCATGCAAATTCTCTGGCAAGGGTAAAATTTGGATTTGCAGCGATGAATTGATCGGCATATAAATTGCTTTGGTCCACAATAGATCAGTACAGATCTTCTGTGAAAAACAGCTCATAAAAAAATCAAGGGAAGTAAAATTGGCTGTTTCCACCTGAATTCCGGGTTGGCCAGTGATTGGGGGAAGTACGGGCGCTACAGAAGTGTTGGGTTCCCAATCAGGATTTGCAAGCCCATTAGGAAGGACACTATGGGCTCTACAGGCCTGTGTTTGAGTTCTTGGTGGCTGCGGGACACTACTTGTGCTAGCCACTGCACCAGCTTGAACTGCACTTATGTGACTCGCCACATCACCAAGTGTTACTGCAGTGCTGGTTTGAGTATGACCAGGATGTACTAGGCCGCTGGTGCTTGCCAGTTCACCAGAAGGTTGAGCGGCACTAGTGCCGACACTCTGCTGCATAAGAGTACCCTGAGGTCGTTGCACCTCACCAACAGAAGAACGGGGTCGGGTACGCCTGACCTTAGCAGCGACCACTACTCCGTCGTTAGAGCTATCTGTCAGGGTGCCACTGCTCTCTACAGGTTCGAATACTGAGCCTGATTCTGACAGTGAGGCTTCCCCATGGCTCTCATCTGTCATGCTCAGCATCTTGTAGGCCTCTTCACTAGTGTACCTCTGTGTAGACATTTTGGCCAATAAATTTATAGGTACCTAGTGTGACTCACAGGTAAAAAAGCACTATTTGAACTGCTACCAAAAAATTTTACTTCTAGTGCGAGCAGAGTTCGGGCCTGAATCTGCTAACACTGCGGTTTAGTGTGCTGTGTATTGGAAGTGACAGTAATCTGCTGATTCTGCACTTCTTGTGGGGGGGGGCAAAACGCAGGCGCTCGCAGGTGTTGGAGGTGTTCCTGCTAACGCTGCATTTTGGGAACACTAAACTATGGGGGATGCTAGTATAGTTCTGATCAGATCAAACATATTGATCTGTTCAGACACTATACTAGTAGGGATGATCGAACTTTTCAAAAGTTCGGTTCGGCCAGAACATCCGAACTTCCCGAAAGTTTGGCACGGATTTCAGAACCCCATTGAAATCAGTGGGACCCAAACTTCGGTAATCAAAAAACACCATTTTGAAGCCCTAAAACCCAAAAAATGCCCCTAAAAAGTGCCTAGGGTTCTGGGTCATACCCCAGGGACTATTAATCACACAAAAAAACTTCTTAAAAATTGTCATTTTTGATATTATTGAAAAAATTAAAAAAAAAATACAAAAAAAAAAAAAAAAGTCTTTGGATTTAGTATCTGGTGGGTCTAAAAAGTGTACCTGTGAAGTTTCAGCTCTGTAGCATGTCCAGAACCAGAAAAAAAAGATCATATAGGTGTAAAAGGAGGGTCCCACCATCCCTGCTCTACTGAAAAATTATCTTTTTTTTTGGTTCTGGACATGCTACAGAGCTGAAACTTCACAAGTACACTTTTTAGACCCCCCCAGACACAAAATCACACAAAAAAAGTTCTTAAAAATTGTCATTTTTGATAGAGAACCAATTATTGAAAAAAAAATAAATAAAAAAAAAAATTCTTTGGATTTAGTATCTGGGGGGGGGGGTCTAAAAGTGTACCTGTGAAGTTTCAGCTCTGTAGCATGTCCAGAACCAGAAAAAAAGATAATTTTTCAGTAGAGCAGGGATGGTGGGACCCTCCTTTTACACCTATATGATCTTTTTTTCTGGTTCTGGACATGCTACAGAGCTGAAGCTTCACAGGTACACCTTTTAGACCCCCCAAACACAAAATCACACAAAAAAAGTTCTTAAAAATTGTCATTTTTGATAGAGAGCCAATTATTGAAAAAATTAAAAAAAAAAATAAAAAAAAAAAAATTTGTTTGGATTTAGTATCTGGGGGGTCTAAAAAGTACCTGTGAAGTTTCAGCTCCGTAGCATGTCCAGAACCAGAAAAAAAAAAGATCATTTGTATTTTGTCACTTAGAACACAGGTTGTTGGCTTCTTGCTTTTCACACATTGCCGGTTTAGTAGCAAGCGTTTTTTTGGGCATTTTTGGGGTTCTTTGGAGGCAGGAAAAACATCTGAACTTTTGTATAGTGGTATATATACTACTATACACAAGTTCAGATGTTTTGACTGCCTCCAAAACCCCCCAAAAAATGCCTGCAACAACACACCTGGGCGTTTTTTTTTTTTTTACGCTAGCGTTTTTTTGGGCATTTTTTTCTTTGGAGGCAGGCAAAACATCTGAACTTGTGTATAGTGGTATATATACACACATACTTATATGTATATACACACCTAGACATATATAGGTGTGATAGGAGCAGAACTATATTGGTGTTAATTATTTCATTAGCGCAAGTAGTTTTTTCTGCTCCTTTCACACCTATATATGTCTAGGTGTATATATACAGACATGGGTGTGTATATATACCCCCTATACACATGTTCAGATGTCATGTCTGACTCCAAACATGTGCTCAAAAAATCCCTATAGACGCCTGCAGCCAAAAAGAATGCTGACGGCGGCGAAGTCATATTACTGCAGCGAAAGTGACTTGAGAGAAACTAGCTTTTCTCTATTGCGGTCACCCTGCTATGGAAGGGTTTGGTCACCCTGCCATAGCAGTCACTGTCAGTTCACCCTACACTACATTACGGTCACCCTGACACTTCACACTTTCCCTACAGAAACTACATTTTTGCATCTAACTAAAGTGTAAAGGAGCACTCTAACTACACTAGATATCCCTTTCCTCACACTAATAAATGCTAAATGACACTTTTAAAGTAAAATTAACAGAACTGCTTCCATTCTCTTCCGTGTCCTGTATTACAATGCTAGGAATTTGGCAGGGGCTATCTTATATACTGGAGGGGGCGTATTCACTAATGATTGGCCTAGGGACCCCCTAGTCACTCCGATCACATTCCTAGCATTCTCCTGCCCCCTCAATTGGCTTTTGCTAATGGTTCTGGTCCAATCACGAAAGTCCATTTCCTGAACCATTGCATTTTGGTCGGTTCTGGTTGCCAAATTCCGAACTTTTTGGGCAAAAATTTCTAAATTCGGCCGAACCTCGAACACCCAATGTTCGGGCCGAACCGATGGTCGACCCGAACCGTTTGATCATCCCTATATACTAGTAATGGAGGTGTTTAGTGTGTGTTTGTGTGTCACTGGCAATCCAAAGGTTAAAAATGTATTACTAAATATGCGGCAGGGACATGAAGCTGTCCTGCATTGAAGCTAACTAACGATAACGCTAACTGATGTCACCTGTGACACTAATACAGTGATCAGAAAAATGGTCTGTACACAATAAAAGTGACATTGTGACAGGGCAATGAAGGGGTTAACTGGGGGTGATAAGGGGGTAAATCTTTATTGGGGTACCCTAAACCTATCTGGGACAGAAAATAACTACCACTAACTGTCTCTCACACTAACTAAAGTCACAAGTGACACTAATACGGTGATCAGTATATTTATCTGTATACTGTATATAATGTACAATGTGACAGGGAGTGAAAGGGTTAATTATGGAGTTAAATGTGTGTCTATGTGTACTGGTGTCATTGTACTGCTTGTGTACTCATGGTTGATGATCTCTCTTCTCATGCTGGAACCCAAAAGGACTCCAGGAGAGGAGATTGCATAATTTCCTGTGCCTGTGTTTACATTATACAGGCACAGGACATTCTGCAATTGGTCAGAACCGATCACCAGGTCCAGGCCAAAAATCATTGGCCTGGACCTGATGACTGATCAGTTCTGAACCGAATCAGCACATTGCAGTGTTTCATTGGTTCACACAGCCGAGCCACCTTGCCGCAGTAAATGTGCGGCCAGTGGTTGGCAACTAGTTAACCACTTAAGCCCCGGAAGATTTTACCCCCTTCCTGACCAGGGGGTATTTTGCGATTCGGCACTGTGTGAATTTAACGGACAATTGCGCGGTCGTGCGACGCCGTACCTAAACGAATTTGACGTCCTTTTTTTCCCACAAACAGAGCTTTCTTTTGGTGGTATTTGATCACCTGTGCGATTTTTTGATCATGCGCTATAAACAAAAAAATTACGTCAATTTTGCAAAAATAACAATATTTTTCACATTTTTTTATATGAAATTCCCCCCCAAAAAATGTAAAAATCTAAATTTTTTAACATTTTCGGCCAATTTGTTTTATGCTACATATGTTTGGTAAAAAAAATCGCAAAAAGCGTATTTTGATTGGTTTGCGCAAAAGTTATCGCGTTTACTAACAAAAGGAAAGATTTTCGTCATTTTGTTGTTTTTTTTTTTAACGCGCAATGGCGGCGATCTGCGATTTTTTTTTTGCGGGACTGCGACATTGTGGCGGACAGATCGGACCCTTGACTGACATTTTTGACACTTTTGGGGTTACCAGTGACATTACTGCAGTAATCAGTGCTATACATATGCACTGTTACTGTAAAAATACACTGGTAGTGAAGGGGTTAACTTTATTTGAGAGGGAGGGGCTGTGTGTGTCCCTAGGGGCATGATTCTAACTGATTGGCTGTGGCTTGAGCTGTAGGAACAATGATCAACGGTCCTACATAGTAGAACCGTATGATCAGTGTTTCTACACAGGGGAGAATGACAGGCGGCTTGTTTACACTAGCCGCCTGACTTTCTCCCTCTGCAGCGACGATCGCAGAGTGACCGGCGGACTTCGGGTCCGCCAGTCACACGCGGGGGGGGGGGGGGGTCCGTGACCGCGCGTGAGGGGCTAACCACCGCAGTATATCTACTTGCGGCGGTCGGCAAGTGGTTAAAGATCTTCTCAGGGGTTAGACATGAAATGGGATCTGGACTTGCATGTACAATAGGTTGCCTCTCTTCCCGGATTCCTCCTCTCTGTATACAATTATGCTTTTGTTTATTATCTCCTTATCTTAATATACAGCCATCCAATCATAATGTTATTTTTATTTTCACTTATTTGTTTTTTGGCTGTTGTCTTTCTATGATGTCTGTTTGTAAAGTACAGTGGCTCTCACACCAGCTCCCTTTCAGTTGCATCAGCTGTTTAAGTTTTTCGCAATTACTTCCATCAATTAATTCAATTATTAGGTGGAGCCTTTGATACTTTAGCCACTATATATTTCATAGTTTTATTGTAGTTATGAATTAAGCAGTGTAGGCTGAAACGCGTCAACTAACTGTACCTGGGTACTGTACACTGTGGTTTCCTGAATAAAAAACAAGATTTTAGAGCACCAGCGGTTGTGCAGATCTGCTTTATGGATCATTACTCCCAGATGCAGACTGTGGATCAGACACCTGTGAGCTCTGTTGATGGTGGATTATATGAGTAGCAGCACTGAACTCTCTGTTTGTACATCATCTATATACCTGTACCACAGGATGATGTGATCCATGTATGCAGCTGGCTCCTCCGAGGACAGGAGCATACGTTCTCACTCCCTCAGGTATAGATTGGGGTAGGATGGGGCACAACATGTCCTCATCACTACGCCTTGTACCTGGAGGAAATGGGAACCATTTAACATAAAGTAATTGTGATGAAGAATATAGTTGAGTCACACGAAAATGAATTCAGTCAGAGGTCGATCATGAAAGCTATGCTGTGACAGGACTTTTTTTATGCAGGCCAGGCCCTTGTCCTGTAGGATTGAACTATAAAGAGCCTAGATGTCTATGGCAACTAAATGGGATGATTGAGATATATGTAACCCATCAAAGATCTGGAGTAGATTAATAATATCCCGTATTTATGTGGGAAGGCTTATAACATATAGTCTTAGGTTTTTGGTAAGGGAGGCATTCCCTGAAATTATTGGAGCATAAAATAGAGGGGTATAAGGAAAGGTTGTTCCAATAAATTCCCATGAGTCCTTATCACACCCTTTAGGTATGCTGCATCAACAAACTGGTAAAATTCATTTGGGAATCTATCAATAAGTGTACTGTTAATCTGACGATACCATTGTTTAATTTGTAGATTTTTTTTTATACCCAACCACCAACCTCTCCTCAGCCGACCAGGCTTGCAACAGTAAATAACACATTCGCTTTTCTTCAGTAAGTAGCTTAGCCCTCAACATCCATTAAATACTGTTACCTTGGCTAAGACAATGATGAGGCAATGAGTATCTTTGCTTACAACTTTACTTGAAGAGGTTAAAAAAGTACAACAGTCTACATCTTGGTATCTTGGTATAATCTTCTGTGTAAACAATTTACACAACTCCCAATTATTGACAATAGTAAACAGTGCTGGCAATAGCAAACGGTTCAGGAATTTCCCAAGTCCTGGTATTCACAAGCCTCCATGAGTCCAATCACTCCCTCAGGCTCAAGAGGGAGCTCTCCTTCTTTAACAGCCCATCCTTCCTCAAACAGCTAATGGTGCAGAAGCCTTAGATTGGCTCTAATAGGATAGATTTATTACCTTTTGAAGTATATTCCTTTAGGAAAGTCTTCTTCCTCTTCCTTTTTATATTTTGTATAGCATTCAAGACATCTTGGTTCCTTAAAGCGTAGACAAATGGGTTGAGCATTGGAACTACAGCCGTATAAAGCAAGGTCAGCAACTTGTCCAGTTCCTTAGAACCTTCAGATTCTGGTTTGCCATACAATATAATGATTGGACCATAGAATAATATTACTGTAGTGAGGTGAGAGGTACAACTGGAATAAGCTTTCAGTCGTCCTTTTGAGGAATGAATTTTCAGTATGGTGGAAATGATGAATATATAGAAGGTCATAATAAGCATAAAAGGAAAAAATGCCAACAGTACATCCTCACATAACATAAATATGTTTCTGCTTGTAGCATCACTAGAGGTTATTGCATACAGTGCTTTCAGATCACAAAAGAAATGGTCAACATTTTGTGTAAGGCAGTAGGATAATAGAGATGTGGTTAACACATTGGCTACTGCATTAGTCGCAGATACAAGCCAAGGGGACAAAGCCAATGAAATGCATACATCTGTACTTATGAGTAAGGAATATTGTAATGGTTTACAGATCGCTACGTATCAGTCATAGGACATGGAGGTCAGTAGAAGTATATCACAAGCAGCTGACAATGAGAAGAAGTACACTTGAGCCATACAGGCAGAGAAACACATCCAATGGTCATGTGTTAGGAGTATGGAGAGCAGTTTTGGAAGAATAACTGAAACATATATAACATCGCTAATAGCAAGATTACTCAAAAGGAAATACATTGGAGTATGGAGCTGGGGAACCTGACACACCAATAGAACAATAGTCATGTTTCCAAGGACAGCCATCAGATACATCAATAAAATTGCAGTGAAAAGGAGACGTTGTCCAGTTTCAGAGATAGGAAAAGCTGAAACGTAGAAAACATTTTCTGTACTGTTTGAGCATTCCTCCATTTTCCTTGTATAGAAAAAAAAATATATATGGATTTTACTTTTTTCATTTATGCGTTCTGGCTGTCTTACATAAATTACTGAACCGCTGCTCCCTGAGGGCAGAAGGGCATTTTAAAATGGCCTCCCCTTTGTGGCGCTTGGCCTTGCACCAGGTGATTTCTGTGACCAATCACAGCTATCACAATGTCAATATTCGCCAGCACACAAAGGATCTTTATTTACGTCAAACCGTTTTTTTTTTTTTTTAAGATCACATTGCAAACAGTGTAGTGCAACATTTTGGAGTCACACAGGACCCCTTCATCATGCATGACATTTGTTGAGGCCAAAAAATTAAATTTTAGTCTCATCTGACCACCTTAAACGTACCTTGAAGATTCTGAGGCCACATGGAAAAAAGTGTTATGGTCAGATGAGACTAAAATTATTACTTATTTGGCCTCAACACCAAACGATATGTCTGAGGGAAATTCAATACAGCTCACCATCCAAATAACAATTTACTACAGTAAAGCCTGGAGGTGGTAATATCCTGTTATGGGGTTCTCTCTCTTTTGCAGGGACTGGAGCACTTGCCAGGATGAGAGAAATATGGATGGGGCAAAATACCTTCAAATTCTTGAGGAAAATCTGCCAGAAAGTTGTAAGGAGAAAAAAATGAATGTCCTTGCATGGCCTAGTCAGAGCCCAGACCTTAACACATTGAAAATCTGTGGAATGACTTAAAGACTGCTGTCCACAACAGTCACCATCAATTTAAACTGAACTTGAGCAGTTCTGCAAAGAAGAGTGGGCAACTATTGCAAAGTCGGGAGGTGCAAAGTTAATGGAGACATAACCCAACAGACTAAAGGCTGGAATTAAAGCAAAAGTTGGTTCAACAAAATACAGACATAAGGGGGGGGGATCCTTTTTCCAACTCAGTGATTCTGTTTTCGATTTTATTTTTCTGACATGTTTGTGTTATATCTTTCACTTGGATGTTATAAGTTGCTCTAGTAAATACAGATGGATAAAACAAAAAACTGTGTCTGCCTTCAGTTCAGGCTGCAAAATGTGATTATTTTAAAGGGGGGTTATTATTTTCTATAACCACTGTATATAAATGGAACCACCAGAGGTTGTCATTATTCACCTATACAGTGGGCATACTTACACGTCAATTGAAACACAGGGGTAAATGCATAACAAATACCATCAAAAAGGTAAGTATGTCAAGGATCCTAGTCGAAAGGGGATAGATCCACAGGGTAAGCTCTGTCTAGGAGCTGAAAGGGGAGCAAGCCCAGGGCCGAGACGTACCACAGGGCCAAAAAAAAATAAAAAATAAAAAGCCCTGAAAAGTGTAAATAGACATAATGAACATAAAAGTGACTAGTAACAATGAGATTGAAAAGATAATAAAAATGTACAAAAAAGTGGATTACAAAGTGTCGGTGGAACTCAGACACATGAAATTAAATAATTATTAAAAAACATAGTATGGTATGAGGGTAAGCTAACAGCAGTGTCTCTGATCACTGTCCTGTCACACCAGCACCAGTGTGTCCATACCAGTGCAGCCAGCATCAGTGTTCCTAATTAGTGTTGAGCGAACACGGACTGTATTATTCGTGTTCGTACCGAATAATTGGATTTTTTTTACCCGAACACGGACACGGACACTTTACTGTATGTTCGGGTAAAAATCCGTGTTCGGTCGTTTTATTTCCGGGTTTTGCATGCTTTGGCGCTCTTTTCATGGCGGGCTTTCAACAGCCAATCAACAATCGTTTAACTGGTGTGCCTTAAGCCATCCCAGCCATGCCTGCAAATGTCTTAGTAGCTGTGATTGGCCGTCTGAAGCATGTGACCAAGTCTTTATAAGTTCGAGGCAGCCGCCGCAGCAGCGTCATTCTGCTGCTTAGCTAAGGGACAGAGCACACATCAATGTGCTGGCTGCTGATTAGGGACAGATAGGCAGGAAAAAACCATTTGTGTCCGGATAGAATTGAGGGACAGGTCGGAGTGTTTAGGCAGGGCGAGTTGTAGGCATTTTAGGGATAGAGTCTGCTGAATTATAGGGTCAGTGTCTTCTACAAACTACAATCGATATTGCTGTGTGGGGGGTGGGGTGAATCTGCACTCAATCCTGATCTACGATCTCTTCTCAATCCTGTTAGGGACAGAGTCTGCTGAATTTTAGGGAAACTGTGTTCTACAAACTACAATCGATATTGCTGTGTGGTGTGGGATTGGAGATAGGCAGGTGTCAGTGATCCACATCCATTTTTCTGTGTGTGAGCTGCAGTGAACACAATCTTTTTGGGCTGCAGTGAACACAATCTTTTTGGGCTGCAGTGAACACAATCTTTTTGGGCTGCAGTGAACACAATCTTTTTGGGGTGCAGTGAACAAAATCTTTTTGGGGTGCAGTGAACACAATCCTTTTTGGTGTGCAGTGAACACAATCTTTGTGGGGTGCAGTGAACAAAATCCTTTGTGGGGTGCAGTGAACACAATCTTTTTGGGGTGCAGTGAACAAAATCCTTTTTGGGGTGCAGTGAACAACATCCTTTTTGGGGTGCAGTGAACACAATCTTTTTGGGGTGCAGTGAACAAAATCCTTTGTGGGGTGCAGTGAACACAATCTTTTTGGGGTGCAGTGAACACAATCTTTTTGGGGTGGAGTGAACAACATCCTTTTTGGGGTGCAGTGAACAAAATCCTTTTTGGGGTGCAGTGAACAAAATCATTTTTGGGGTGCAGTGAACACAATCTTTTTGGGGTGCAGTGAACACAATCTTTGTGGGGTGCAGTGAACACAATCTTTTTGGGGTGGAGTGAACAACATCCTTTTTGGGGTGCAGTGAACAACATCCTTTTTGGGGTGCAGTGAACACAATCTTTTTTGGGGTGCAGTGAACACAATCTTTGTGGGGTACAGTGAACAGAATCTTTGTGGGGTGCAGTGAACACAATCTTTGGGGGGTACAGTGAACACAATCTTTTTGGGGTGCAGTGAACACAATCTTTGTGGGGTGCAGTGAACACAATCTTTTTGGGGTGGAGTGAACAAAATCATTTTTGGGGTGCAGTGAACAACATCCTTTTTGGGGTGCAGTGATCAAAATCCTTTTTGGGGTGCAGTGAACACAATCTTTTTGGGGTGCAGTGAACAAAATCCTTTGTGGGGTGCAGTGAACAGAATCTTTGTGGGGTGCAGTGAACACAATCTTTGGGGGGGTACAGTGAACACAATCTTTTTGGGGTGCAGTGAACACAATCTTTGTGGGGTACAGTGAACAGAATCTTTGTGGGGTGCAGTGAACACAATCTTTGGGGGGTACAGTGAACACAATCTTTTTGGGGTGCAGTGAACACAATCTTTGGGGGGTACAGTGAACACAATCTTTTTGGGGTGCAGTGAACACAATCTTTGTGGGGTGCAGTGAACACAATCTTTGGGGGGGTACAGTGAACACAATCTTTTTGGGGTGCAGTGAACAACATCCTTTTAGGGTGCAGTGAACACAATCTTTGTGGGGTGCAGTGAACAACATCCTTTTAGGGTGCAGTGAACACAATCTTTGTGGGGTACAGTGAACAGAATCTTTGTGGGGTGCAGTGAACACAATCTTTGGGGGGTACAGTGAACACAATCTTTGTGAGGTGCAGTGAACACAATCTTTGTGGGGTGCAGTGAACACAATCATTGTGGGGTGCAGTGAACTCAATCTTTGTGGGGTACAGTGAACACAATCTCATACTTCTGAAGATTTGAGGGTGCTGCCTGTTCCATACTCCCCCTACTCCTCATCTAGCCTTTTAGGGGTACAAACAATAGTAATTGGGGCCTAGTGTGGTTGTGTACGTGTGATATACATACACTTTTTTTGGATCATATTTTCTATTCCGCTATTTAATCAAAAACCTTTGGGGATCAGTTAAATTGGGGGATAGTCTGTGTTGGTACGTGTGAGAGAGATCCACCTTTCCAAGTTGTTGGGGTTCATCTCATACTTCTGAAGGTTTGAGGGTGCTGCCTGTTCCATACTCCCCCTACTCCTAGCCTTTTAGGGGTACAAACAATAGTAATTGGGGCCTAGTGTGGTTGTGTACGTGTGATATACATACACTTTTTTTGGATCATATTTTCTATTCCGCTATTTAATCAAAAACCTTTGGGGATCAGTTAAATTGGGGGATAGTCTGTGTTGGTACGTGTGAGAGAGATCCACCTTTCCAAGTTGTTGGGGTTCATCTCATACTTCTGAAGGTTTGAGGGTGCTGCCTGTTCCATACCCCCCCTACTCCTCATCTAGCCTTTTAGGGGTACAAACAATAGTAATTGGGGCCCAGTGTGGTTGTGTACGTGTGATATACATACACTTTTTTTGGATCATATTTTCTATTCCGCTATTTAATCAAAAACCTTTGGGGATCAGTTAAATTGGGGGATAGTCTGTGTTGGTACGTGTGAGAGAGATCCACCTTTCCAAGTTGTTGGGGTTCATCTCATACTTCTGAAGGTTTGAGGGTGCTGCCTGTTCCATACCCCCCCTACTCCTCATCTAGCCTTTTAGGGGTACAAACAATAGTAATTGGGGCCTAGTGTGGTTGTGTACGTGTGATATACATACACTTTTTTTGGATCATATTTTCTATTCCGCTATTTAATCAAAAACCTTTGGGGATCAGTTAAATTGGGGGATAGTCTGTGTTGGTACGTGTGAGAGAGATCCACCTTTCCAAGTTGTTGGGGTTCATCTCATACTTCTGAAGGTTTGAGGGTGCTGCCTGTTCCATACCCCCCCTACTCCTCATCTAGCCTTTTAGGGGTACAAACAATAGTAATTGGGGCCTAGTGTGGTTGTGTACGTGTGATATACATACACTTTTTTTGGATCATATTTTCTATTCCGCTATTTAATCAAAAACCTTTGGGGATCAGTTAAATTGGGGGATAGTCTGTGTTGGTACGTGTGAGAGAGATCCACCTTTCCAAGTTGTTGGGGTTCATCTCATACTTCTGAAGGTTTGAGGGTGCTGCCTGTTCCATACTCCCCCTACTCCTCATCTAGCCTTTTAGGGGTACAAACAATAGTAATTGGGGCCCAGTGTGGTTGTGTACGTGTGATATACATACACTTTTTTTGGATCATATTTTCTATTCCGCTATTTAATCAAAAACCTTTGGGGATCAGTTAAATTGGGGGATAGTCTGTGTTGGTACGTGTGAGAGAGATCCACCTTTCCAAGTTGTTGGGGTTCATCTCATACTTCTGAAGGTTTGAGGGTGCTGCCTGTTCCATACTCCCCCTACTCCTAGCCTTTTAGGGGTACAAACAATAGTAATTGGGGCCTAGTGTGGTTGTGTACGTGTGATATACATACACTTTTTTTGGATCATATTTTCTATTCCGCTATTTAATCAAAAACCTTTGGGGATCAGTTAAATTGGGGGATAGTCTGTGTTGGTACGTGTGAGAGAGATCCACCTTTCCAAGTTGTTGGGGTTCATCTCATACTTCTGAAGGTTTGAGGGTGCTGCCTGTTCCATACCCCCCCTACTCCTCATCTAGCCTTTTAGGGGTACAAACAATAGTAATTGGGGCCTAGTGTGGTTGTGTACGTGTGATATACATACACTTTTTTTGGATCATATTTTCTATTCCGCTATTTAATCAAAAACCTTTGGGGATCAGTTAAATTGGGGGATAGTCTGTGTTGGTACGTGTGAGAGAGATCCACCTTTCCAAGTTGTTGGGGTTCATCTCATACTTCTGAAGGTTTGAGGGTGCTGCCTGTTCCATACCCCCCCTACTCCTCATCTAGCCTTTTAGGGGTACAAACAATAGTAATTGGGGCCTAGTGTGGTTGTGTACGTGTGATATACATACACTTTTTTTGGATCATATTTTCTATTCCGCTATTTAATCAAAAACCTTTGGGGATCAGTTAAATTGGGGGATAGTCTGTGTTGGTACGTGTGAGAGAGATCCACCTTTCCAAGTTGTTGGGGTTCATCTCATACTTCTGAAGGTTTGAGGGTGCTGCCTGTTCCATACCCCCCCTACTCCTCATCTAGCCTTTTAGGGGTACAAACAATAGTAATTGGGGCCTAGTGTGGTTGTGTACGTGTGATATACATACACTTTTTTTGGATCATATTTTCTATTCCGCTATTTAATCAAAAACCTTTGGGGATCAGTTAAATTGGGGGATAGTCTGTGTTGGTACGTGTGAGAGAGATCCACCTTTCCAAGTTGTTGGGGTTCATCTCATACTTCTGAAGGTTTGAGGGTGCTGCCTGTTCCATACCCCCCCTACTCCTCATCTAGCCTTTTAGGGGTACAAACAATAGTAATTGGGGCCTAGTGTGGTTGTGTACGTGTGATATACATACACTTTTTTTGGATCATATTTTCTATTCCGCTATTTAATCAAAAACCTTTGGGGATCAGTTAAATTGGGGGATAGTCTGTGTTGGTACGTGTGAGAGAGATCCACCTTTCCAAGTTGTTGGGGTTCATCTCATACTTCTGAAGGTTTGAGGGTGCTGCCTGTTCCATACCCCCCCTACTCCTCATCTAGCCTTTTAGGGGTACAAACAATAGTAATTGGGGCCTAGTGTGGTTGTGTACGTGTGATATACATACACTTTTTTTGGATCATATTTTCTATTCCGCTATTTAATCAAAAACCTTTGGGGATCAGTTAAATTGGGGGATAGTCTGTGTTGGTACGTGTGAGAGAGATCCACCTTTCCAAGTTGTTGGGGTTCATCTCATACTTCTGAAGGTTTGAGGGTGCTGCCTGTTCCATACTCCCCCTACTCCTCATCTAGCCTTTTAGGGGTACAAACAATAGTAATTGGGGCCTAGTGTGGTTGTGTACGTGCGAGATACATACACTTTTTTTGATCATATTTCCTATTCCGCTATTCAATAAAAACCTTTGAGGATCAATTGAATTGCGGGATAGTCTGTGTCGGTACGTGTGAGATCCACCTTTCCAAGTTTTTGGGGTTCATCTCATACTTCTGAAGATTTGAGGGTGCTGTCTGTTCCATACTCCTCCTACTCCTCATCCATCCTTTTAGGGGTAGAAACAATAGTAATTGGGGCCTAGTGTGGTTTTGTACGTGCGAGATACATACACTTTTTTGGATCATATTTCCTATTCCGCTATTCAATAAAAACCTTTCTAGGGCAAGATCTTAAATTACAGAAATATGAGGAGACCGTCAAATAAGGGCCGTGGCCTGGGTCGTGGTGCTGCTGGTAGAGCTCCTGTTGCAAGGAGAGGACGTGGTCGATCTGTGCCAGCTACACGCACAAGTGAAACACCTTCCTCAAGTGTGAGTAGGCGACAGAACCTGCATCAGTATTTGGTAGGGCATCAAACGCCCCTAGAAGTGATGAGGCCAGAACAAGTTGAGGCGATAGTAGATTGGTTTGCTGCTGACAGTGCCTCCAGTTCCTTCACATTGTCTCCCACCCAGTCTACTGCAGAAAGGTCAGAGTTGGCACCTGCAGCCAATGTCCAACCGTCTTTCACCTCACCCCCTTGCAAATCAGGCCAGCAGTCTGAGCCCCAAGCCATACAGCAGTCTCTTATTCTTTTTGAGGACTCTGTCAGCAGGGTTTCCCAGGGCCATCCACCTAGCCCTGCCCCAGAAGTGGAAGAGATTGAGTGCAGCGATGCCCAACCACTTATTTCTCAAGATGAGTACATGCAAGGATCATCGCAGCACGTCTCCGATGATGACGAAACGCAGGTGCCAACTGCTGCGGCGTTCAGCATTGTGGAGACCGACAAGGAGGGCAGGGGTGAAGACTGGGTGGAAGATGATGTGGAGGACGATGAGGTCCTCGACCCCACATGGAATGAACGTCATGCAGGTGACCTGAGTAGTTTGGAGGAAGAGGCGGTGGTCGCACAGAGCCACCAGCACAGCAGAAGAGGGAGCAGGGTGCAGAAGCGGAGCGGCCGTGCCCTAGACACTACGCCCGCTACTGCCCAACGCAGCAAGGGAACGAGCGCACCAAAGTCAGCTCAAAGGAGTTCTCTAGCGTGGAAGTTCTTTAGAAAATGTGCTGATGACAGGACACGAGTGGTTTGCACCCTGTGCAATCAGAGCTTGAAGCGAGGCATAAACCTTCTCAACCTGAGCACAACCTGCATGATCAGGCATCTAAGTGCAAAGCACGAGCTGCAGTGGAGTACACACCTTCAAAACCAAGAAACGTCTCTGGCTCATCCTGCTTCCTCTTCTGCTGCAGTCTCGGCCGCTCCAGCCACATCTGTAGTGATACCGGCACCTGCCACCCCGCAAACAGACGATCTGTCAGCAACACCACCACCTGGGTCACCAACAACCATCTCCACAATGTCCCGTGGAAGCGTTCAGCTTTCCATCTCCCAAACACTTGAGAGGAAGAGGAAGTACCCCCCTACCCACCCGCGATCCCTGGCCCTGAATGCCAGCATTTCAAAATTATTGGCCTTTGAAATGCTGTCATTCCGTCTGGTGGAGACGCACAGTTTTAAAAACCTTATGTCGGTGGCTGTCCCACAGTACGTCGTGCCCAGCCGCCACTACTTTTCCAGGCAAGCCATCCCTTCCCTGCACAACCAAGGGGGGGAAAATATCAGGTGTGCACTGCGCAACGCCATCTGTGCCAAGGTCCACCTAACTACGGATACGTGGACCAGTAAGCACGGTCAGGGGCGTTATATCTCCCTAACGGCACACTGGGTAAATGCAGTGGCGGATGGGCCTGAGGCGGATAGCAATTTGGCGCATGTCCTTCCACCACCGAGGATTGCAGGGCGCTTCAGTTTGCCTCCTGTTCCTAACTCCTCCTACTCCGCTTCCTCATCCTCTACCGCCTCCTCATCCGGACAGCGTAACACCTTCACCACCAACTTCAGCACGGCCAGGGGTAAACGACAGCAGGCAGTTTTACAACTTGCCTGTTTGGGGGACAAACCACACACCGCGCAGGAGTTGTGGAGGAGCATGGAACAGCAGACAAATGAGTGGTTGCTGCCAGCGAGCCTCAAGCCCGGCCTGGTGGTGTGCGATAACGGGCGAAATCTCATAGCAGCTCTGGGCCTAGCCGGTTTGACGCACATCCCTTGCCTGGCACATGTGCTGAATTTGGTGGTGCAGAGGTTCCTTAAAAACTACCCCGATATGTCAGAGCTGCTGCAGAAAGTGCGGGCCGTTTGTGCGCACTTTCGGCGTTCTCACCCTGCTGCTGCTCGCCTGGCAGCGCTGCAGCGTAACTTCGGCCTTCCCGCTCACCGCCTCATATGTGACGTGCCCACAAGGTGGAACTCCACCTTGCACATGCTGGAAAGACTGTGCGAGCAGCAGCAGGCCATAGTGGAGTTTCAGCTGCAGCACGCACGCGTGAGTCGCTCTGCGGAACAGCACCACTTCACCACCAATAACTGGGCCTCCATGCGAGACCTGTGTGCCTTGTTGCGCTGTTTTGAGTACTCCACCAACATGGCCAGTGGCAATGACGCCGTTCTCAGCTTAACTATCCCACTTCTATGCCTCCTTGAAAAAACAATTCGGGCGATGATGGAAGAGGATGTGGCACAGGATGAGGAGGAGGAGGAGGATGAAGAGGTAACATTTCCAAGGCTTTCAGGGCAGTCATTCGCAAGGGGCTCCGAGGGTGGGTTCCTGCACACGCAAACGCCAGGGACGCAATTGTCCAGCAGGGGCACAGTTCTGGAGGATGAGGAGGATGAGGAGGAGGAGGAGCTGGAGGAGGAGATGGAACCATGTTCACAGCAGGGTGGCACCCAGGCCAGCTCATGGCCATCACTGGTGCGTGGCTGGGGGGATACAGAGGACACGGACGATACACCTCCCACAGAGGACAGCCTTTCGTCGCCTCTGGGCAGCCTGGCACACATGAGCGATTACATGCTGCAGTGTCTCCACAACGACCGCCGAGTTGCCCACATTCTAACTTGTGCTGATTACTGGGTGGCCACGCTGCTGGATCCCCGTTACAAGGACAACGTACCGTCCTTAATTCACTCACTGGAGCGCGATCGCAAGATGCGCGAGTACAAGCGCACGCTGGTAGACGCCATGCTGCTGGCATTCCCATCTGACAGCGGGGCCACAGTGGAAGCACAAGGCAGAGGAGGAGGAGGAGGAGGTCGCCAACGCAACCAGGGCACCGCCAGCACCTCAGAAGGCAGGGTTAGCATGGCCGAAATGTGGAAAAGCTTTGTCAGCACGCCACAACAAACAGCAGCACCAGCAGCTCAGATGGAACGTCTTAGCAGGAGGCAGCATTTTACCAACATGGTGGAGCAGTATGTGTGCACACGCCTACATGTAGTGAATGACGGGTCTGCCCCCTTCAACTTCTGGGTCTCCAAATTGGGCACATGGCCTGAGCTTGCCCTTTACGCCTTGGAGGTGCTGGCGTGCCCTGCAGCCAGTGTATTATCTGAACGGGTATTTAGCACGGCTGGGGGCGTTATAACAGACAAGCGCAGCCGCCTGTCCAGAGACAATGTGGACAAGCTCACGTTCATTAAAATGAACCAGGCATGGATCCCACGGGACTTTTCCGTACCTTATGCAGAATAGCAATGGATACCGACCTTACCCACCCATTGTTCCATTTTTGCTCTTTCTCACTCTTTTGGGGTGTACCCTCATTTAAAATTTTTGAAAAGAAGCAGTGTTGGCTACCTCGTCCTCCTCCTCAGGGCCAGATTAATGTAGGGGCTATTGGAGCTGCAGCTCCAGGCCCCTACCTTTTATATAGGCCCCGGGTTGGCCATATTCACTGTTACCGCTCTTCTGTCACTTGTAAACACAGAAGTCTGGCTTCTATGCTCGCTTCCCCAGGCAGCACCCTCAGAACCTCCCCACACAGCGTGAAGGCCGGACAAGGAGGGACAGTTGGCGATGCATGGATGTGTTTATGGGCTTCAGAGACAGCATCCCATGTTGAATTAGGCATGCATGGCTGCACCCTTCCTCCTCTGGGTGCATGGCAAGGCACGGCCCTTAAGGCCCTTCAAAATCCTCAGCACCAAGCCCATGATGCTGTTAATCCGGCCCTGGTCCTCCTCCACCGCCGCTTCCACCTACACCGCCCATAGGTGTGCGCAGCCTATTGCATTAAGGTGTGCACCCCAAAGTTGAAATACACATGCATGTGTTTGCCAGCAGGGAGAGTAATGTATCGGGGCCATGTACCTGTAGGCAAGGAGAAATAGAGCAGAGCAGGTCCCAGGGAGATCTTTCCCATCTCCTCACTGGCAATGCTATGTGCCCTAGGTGATTAGGGTGTGCCCAGGCACACCCAGCACACCCTGTGCGCACGCCTATGTCACCGCCACATCCACCACCACCTCAACCTCCCTCCTACTCCATATGGGCCTCGTCCTTCAGAGATGAAGAAGAACATTGTTTTATTTTTCTGTTTTTTTTTGTTGTTTTAAGTTATTTCCCTATCCACATTTGTTTGCAGAGCACTTGCCATGCTCTTAATTACGTTTTGCTGCCATTTGCAGCACTCTAGCCCTTTCCTTTGGTGTTTTAGAGCCATTTTAGTGCCTTAAAGTTCGGGTCCCCATTGACTTCAATGGGGTTCGGTGTCCGGGAAAAGTTCGGTAAAAGTCCGGGACACGGACCCGGACTTTTTTTTAAAGTTCGGCCGAACCCGTCGAACACGGACATCTAGGTGTCCGCTCAACCCTATTCCTAATCACTGCCACACCAGCCCCAGCGTCACTAGACCAGTGCAGCCAGTCACAGTGTGCCTGATTACTGATCACACCAGTCCCACTGTCACCAGCTCCAATGTAGGCTAGAAGCAGTGTTCCTGATCGTCACCACACAAGTGGTAGTGTGGCCAGAACCAGTGCAGCCAGCAAAAGGTTTCTGACCACTAGCCACTCCAGTGCCAGTTTAGGCAGTATCTGTGTCCTGATTGCTAGCTTCAGCATTGTTAGTGTCACCAAAACCAGTGCAGCCAGTAACTGTATCCTGATCACTAGCCAGACCAGTACAGTGTTGCCAGAGCCACAGTAAGCCAACAACAGTGCCCTGAATGCTAGTCGAACCAGTGCCAGTGTCACCATTCTGAGGATAAAGGGAGTCCCTGGAAAACAGTTAGGCATACTATGTCACCAGGCACTGAACAGCATAGTGAATTGCAGCACAAGCACCAGCAGTGCAGTGCATCCTGGTGAAAATGTGATAGATAGTGAAATTAGATCTGTAATGCCACTGTAACGAAAGCCTGAAGGTGTTCCTTGGACTTTGGCCTCTTCTATGTGGATGGACTACAAAAAAGTCTTACCACACATACACTGGAGGAGTAGCAGAATATGTTTTGGGGTGTATGTCTAAATATGCCAATGCTGTGTACTATTTTTTTGGCAGCTTTGAAAATATATTTTTTAATTTTCCCTCCTAATTTTCCAAAAACTTGTGGCAAAAAATGAAGTCTTCAAATGACTCACCATCTTAGTAAATATGTTGGAGGGTCTGTATTCCAAAAGGTGGTCAATTTTTGGCTGTTTCTACTATTCTTGGACATCAGGGCCTCTAAATAGGTAGTCAGGAAATTTGATGCGTAATTTATGCCCCTTAAAAGTCTGAAGATTTTCCTTGGATTTTAGACCCCCCTTCCCCCTTTGCCTCTAGGCAGCAAAAACCTCCCACACATGTATTCCTATACTCTGGTGAAGTAGAATAAAATGTTTTGGGATGTAACCGTAAGTATACCCATGTTGTGTGTGTGAAATAACTTAAAAGTACAACTTTTAAAAAAAAAAAAATCCCCATAAATGTTGGCAAAATATTACAACTTCACAAAACTTGCTAAGCCGCTTACTAAATACCTTGGAGTGTCTGCTTCCAAAAAAGGAATCATTTTGGGGTATTTTTTCTGTCCCTTTTAGGGTTGATAAATTTCATAGTTTGTGGACTCTATAACTTTTACACAAACTTTTTTTTTTTACCAAAGAAATGTATCAGAATACATTTTTTCCTTTCATTTATAAAGTCGTATCTGTAACATTTTATACCAGAGGCTAAGGGAAACTGTTTTTTTTTTTTTCAAAATGTTCAGGTCATTTTTTCTGAATATAGTCAAAAACAAAAACTCCTTTGATTAAATACCGCAAAAATAAAACTGATTTGGATACCATGTTGCATGAGCTAGTAATTGTCACAGTTCTGTTGGGGGTTTGAGGGTGAAAATAGAACAGCCAGCACATTGGCCACTTCTCATTAAATGTAGGTACAGTTCTTTGTGCGTGCTGTTTAATTTTTTATTAACTAAACCTAGGCTTTAAGCCAGGCATGTCCAACCTGTGGCCCAGGGGATGCATGCGGCCCAAAACCGCAGGCAATGCGGCCCATTACCCCCTGACAATTCTTTTTATTTGCTGGGGAGGAAGGAAGTTGGGTCGGGGGAACGGCCACAAGGCTTCCAACTAATGGTAGGCAGAGGCTGCCTCAGAGGGGAGGGAGGGGGGGGGGATGCGAGCATGTGCAGTGTTTCTGACTCCTCCCACCAGGACCACTTAAAATCACTGAAGTGGTCATGGTGGTTAGTGTTCCTTTAATATCTCTCAGAAGAAGCAGACCTCGGTATACTGATTCCATTTCATTTGATCATCCTCTAGTTGTGTTAAATTGGTGCGGGGGGGCGCGGTGGTGCGGGAAGGGCGCGGCAGCGTTTTATTACTTGTATACCTTAAAAATAGTATATATTTTATATGCGGCCGGAGAAAATTTCTCTACACTCAATGTGGCCCAGAGAAGTCAAAAGGTTGGACACCTATGCTTTAAGCACTTTCATGTGAAATTGGATTACAAATCCCAACATAGAGCAGTGCAGGATTGTAAATCTGAAAAATAGCTACAGTACATATAAATAAGTAAGAGAATTAAGCAACAAATCTTGAGGGGCGTGGTCTGGACGCTGCCGAAGATGGATGCTTGAAAGCTCTGCTACTGCACATGGAGGCCTTCTACATTCCCTGCTAAAGGAGTTACCGGACAAAAATCATGGGGAAACCCGACCAAAGCACCTCGGGGTCACGCTCCTGTTCACCTAGCACAAACACCACCCAGACGCAAGGTAATCTCCTGGAGTTATTCCGGTCACAGCAGAAGGGAGCAATGGCTTCTTCACAACACACAGGCCATAGCACGCGTTTGGCCAGCAGAAGCCCGCGGCACTCTCTTTCCTCCCAACTAGACTGTGCAGCCCCGATTCTCAATAGTTTAGTCAATCTAGAAGATCTCCTTTTGGTGGCTACTGACATAAAAGAAACCATGTAGGCAGCTATATCGGAATTGAGAGCCGACATCCAAGGAGTGGTCACTCCCCTAGAAGTAGTGGAGAATGTAACTATCCGCCATGAGTCTGTGCTCAGAGAAACTAAAACACTTCAGACATTCATTCAATTCATCTCCATGAACTCCACCGCCATCTTGAATACCTCGACAATAGAGGCAGGAGACACAATCTGCGGGTGAGAGGTCTGCAGGAATCTGTTGACCATACCACGCTAAATCCAACAGTTACACGTATTTTCAATGACCTTTTGGGCAGACCACCGGATACTCTTATTGAAATGGAAAGAATCCATCATGCTCTACAACACAGGGGAAGGAATACAGATCCCCCTAGAGATATAGTCTGCTGTATTGTTAACTACCGCATAAAAGAAGACATTCTTCACAATGCAAGGAACAGAAACCGCATTTTATTCCAGGGATCTGAGATAAAACTCTTCCAAGATCTCTCTCACATAACTCTGCAGCACAGAAAAAGACCTCCGACCTCTACTTGCTAAACTACGGGAGAGGAACATAGCGTATAGATGGAAGTTTCCATTTTGCCTATCTGTCACACACAAGGGATGTACAGTCACTTTGCGGAAGACCTACACTCATTCTGCATGGATCTAGATCTACCCGTGGTGGAGCTTCCCAACTGGTACAGTGGCCTACGTCTGCCTCCTTTGTCTGATGGGGAACCTATGGATCTACAGGGGCAGGGCAGACAGATGTTCCACAGACACCCGAGATCACCACCATCAAATCACCTGACTCTGGCAAACCGGCGTCCACCACACGGAGAAAGCCAACCCGCCTTCCCTGCACACCGCAAGGCCAGGCGGGATTGACCAACTGCCTTTTCCGAGCACTACTTATCACTCCACTTCTAATTCAAACGCAAAGGGGAACCGGGTCCCCAGTCACTTATTGGCCAAATAAACCAACTCAGGTACGTTGACTAGTTTTGTTGTAATGCTTTGTTTACTCGATACCACCTTTATCCTCTCACCGGACCCCTTTACCCATTTATGCCAATGAAAGCTATCAATATTGTCCTAGCAACAACGTCCAGGGATCAGCACAGACTTGAGGCCTACTGAATGTAGTTGTTCTATTTGATCCTTGCAAAATGGGAATACTGAGCAACAAATCTTACCATACAACTCCCAAAAACCATAAATATATGAATAATATATATTCAAGCAGCAATAATAACCTTATTATTATTGGATATTGATGAGGACATCCCTTTACTCTCCCCTCTTGAAAGCAAGCTCCAAGCTCCAGACTGAAAATATTATACAATGCAATCTCATTGCTCTCTCAATTCTAATCCACGCGTGCAAGAGATTAAACAACAATGATTTCATATACCTATAATAGAATATCCAATTTAAGAAATTTAAGAAATTAAATAAAAAGAAAAAAAAATACATGTAATGTATTCAATCAGAAATACATTTTGTTTTGTTTCCCCAGTGACAACGTTCATTAGAACGAAAAGCACGTCAGGTTAATGGTAGTGATGACGTCTTATTTTCTCTAAAGCCTCTTTCACACGAATGATCCGTTCCAATCCGCCTGTCAGTTTTTTAGGCGGATCTGATCGGATCCTCCATGCATCCCTATGGGGCAGCGGGTGTCAGCGGAGACATGTCCGCTGACACCCGCTGCCATCCGTATCCGATCCTGTCTGTTAAATCCGGATGGAAACCCTATTTTCCATCCGTCCAGCGGATCGGATCGGATGAGAGCGGATCGCCTGTCCCCATAGAGAGCAGCGGGGCTCTGAAACCTCCCTCTCTGCACACAGAGTGGAGAGAAAGCTGTCACCTGCCTGCTCAGCAGGTATCGGCGGATTGTTCCCCCGCTGAGCAGCACGGAGTCCGCCAACGGAGGCGGACCGTGTGAAAGAGCCCTAACTCTCCCCTCTTGAAAGCAAGCTCCAAGCTCCAGACTGACAATATTATACAATGCAATCTCATTGCTCTCTAAATTTTAATCCATGTGTGAAAGAGACAACAATGATTTCATATACCTATAATAGAATATCCAATTTAAGAAATTTAAGAAATTTAATAAAAAAAAAAAAATACATGTAATGTATTCAATCAGAAATAAATTCCGTTTATTTAGTGACAACGTTCATTAGAATGAAGCGTACGTCAGGTTAGTGGGAGCAATGACGTCTTATTTTCTCTAAGGGCGTCAGATGCTGTGTGTTCACCCATAATATCCTTTTTTCTTGTCTATACATGTCTATAACAATATAAATATATATTTTTTATGGATGTCTGTGCATTGCGTTGTTCCCTCCTTTTTCATGCGTGACACAATGAGCTGCAGTGTAGATTACTAGTACAGCTTAATATTAATGCGCTGGTAATCTTAATATATCACGTGTTATAAAAATTAATAGGTGATTTAAAGTGTAATATATGTGATTAAAAATTGCTACAAATATATATATGATCTACTATTGGTGCAATTAGCAAAGAAAAGTGCATACCAGTGCAATTTCAATTCAGAAGTGTTTGTGCTTCTCAAAGTAAATTAATCCACAAAGGTGTGGATCAGTGAACCAATAAATAGATATATAAAGAATTCCATACAAAAATCACATAAGAATATATAAAAATATAAATATATAAATGTGCTCCAAGTAGTGTTTAAAAGTCCAGGCAATAGCATGCAATCAAAATTGTGCTTGATGGATTCTTATTAATCCCTTCACAGTGCTCCAGGTGCTGGGATGTGACAACCGTCAATTAAGAAGTGCTTGTGCTTCTCAAAGTAAATTAATCCACAAAGGTGTGGATCAGTGAACCAATAAATAAATATATAAAGAATTCCATACAAAAATCACATAAGGATATATAAAAAAATCACATAAGAATATATAAAAAAGTATAAATATATAAATGTGCTCCAAGTAGTGTTTAAAAGTCCAGGCAATAGCATGCAATCAAAATTGTGCTTGGTGAATTCTTATTAATCCATTCACAGTGCTCCAGGTGCTGGGATGTGACAACCGTGGCCTCTTACCAGCTAGCAGCAGGTCACAAGGACCCCCAACGCCTGTGATCCCTTTATTGGGTGGATCAGACCTCTCCTCGATTGCTTGGATCTCTGGCTCCTATATTACTCGAGTTGGACCATGTAGTCCCCCCATACACATAAAGATATAGAAGAACAAATAGCCTCCAATAGTGAAATACTGTTTTATTCTCCAAAAAACATACACTATAAGGTGACAATTAGCCTCTTACTATTTGTTGTGCCCTCCTGGCACTGGGCAATTCGGCAGTACAAAATCGTTTTTTTGGGTCTTAGGAAGATATTCTCCGGGGATCTGCAGCACCCTGTATCTCCTTTCCCCCTTTCTTTGTATTGCGGCGGTGGATGTGTATCCCAGCCTCTGTTCCGAATGCCTCTGTGTGTTACTTCCGGGTTAGCATTGACCACAATGCATTTCGCTTAACGAGCGTCCTCAGGCAGTGGACTGTGGTCAATGCTAACCCGGAAGTAACACACAGAGGCATTCGGAACAGAGGCTGGGATACACATCCACCGCCGCAATACAAAGAAAGGGGGAAAGGAGATACAGGGTGCTGCAGATCCCCGGAGAATATCTTCCTAAGACCCAAAAAAACGATTTTGTACTGCCGAATTGCCCAGTGCCAGGAGGGCACAACAAATAGTAAGAGGCTAATTGTCACCTTATAGTGTATGTTTTTTGGAGAATAAAACAGTATTTCACTATTGGAGGCTATTTGTTCTTCTATATCTTTATGTGTATGGGGGGACTACATGGTCCAACTCGAGTAATATAGGAGCCAGAGATCCAAGCAATCGAGGAGAGGTCTGATCCACCCAATAAAGGGATCACAGGCGTTGGGGGTCCTTGTGACCTGCTGCTAGCTGGTAAGAGGCCACGGTTGTCACATCCCAGCACCTGGAGCACTGTGAATGGATTAATAAGAATTCACCAAGCACAATTTTGATTGCATGCTATTGCCTGGACTTTTAAACACTACTTGGAGCACATTTATATATTTATACTTTTTTATATATTCTTATGTGATTTTTTTATATATCCTTATGTGATTTTTGTATGGAATTCTTTATATATTTATTTATTGGTTCACTGATCCACACCTTTGTGGATTAATTTACTTTGAGAAGCACAAGCACTTCTTAATTGACGGTTGTCACATCCCAGCACCTGGAGCACTGTGAAGGGATTAATAAGAATCCATCAAGCACAATTTTGATTGCATGCTATTGCCTGGACTTTTAAACACTACTTGGAGCACATTTATATATTTATATTTTTATATATTCTTATGTGATTTTTGTATGGAATTCTTTATATATCTATTTATTGGTTCACTGATCCACACCTTTGTGGATTAATTTACTTTGAGAAGCACAAACACTTCTGAATTGAAATTGCACTGGTATGCACTTTTCTTTGCTAATTGCACCAATAGTAGATCATATATATATTTGTAGCAATTTTTAATCACATATATTACACTTTAAATCACCTATTAATTTTTATAACACGTGATATATTAAGATTACCAGCGCCTTTTTACCTATGATATATACCTATTTATTGTTTTATTACAATTAAAAGGGCAGCAGGTTCAACAATCTTTTATTTAAAGGGCCAGGCGCCTTCTCTTTTCTTTTTATAGCTTAATATTAATGAGATGTGGTTTATCCATCCATACTGAGAGCCTGGATTTGCTAAGAAAATGTCATCCCATAGATAAGGTTTTCTTTGCTTGCATTGAAAAAGCTGCAAAAAGGTTGTGTAAGACCTGCAAAGATCGATCGATCTGGTAAGAGGCAGATCCTCCTTTGTGTGCAGTGGGGCACGGTGAATTTAAATAGGTTCACAATTTTGTACAGGAAGAGTCACCTCTGAATGGTTGTTGGGAATCTACACCCGATCACACTATCTTGTGCATGGGACATTCTTTGGTCTATTTAACCATGGACTCACTTTTGGTTTAAATATTTCACTTTGTTTGTGACACATCCTTTTTTAACTGATGCTATTAGTGATTTTTTAAGCACTGTTGTTTTGGATAAGCGCATTTATTTTGTATGCATGTTTTTTCTATTGTTAAGTGCTGCCATCCTCATATTTGTTTGAATTCCCATATATGTACACATTTTGTTTTGATGATTGACACCTTGTTATTTCACATATTAGTTAAATACTTGCACAAATATTACATTTTTTTTTCTGACAATATTATACAACGCAATCTCATTGCTCTAAATTTTAGTACACGTTAATGCTATTACTGTAATGATTTTTTTAGCACTGTTGTTTTGGATAAGCGCATTTATTTTAATACATGGTTGTAACGAGACCCTTACTCGCTCACTTCCGCTCTCCCGACACTCCTCTGCTTCTAGTGAGTCAGCTTGCAGATCGCAACATCTGATGGTTGGGTCAACCAAGGCTCCGGGATCCGAACTACAGCTATGTGCCGTTCGGAATCCATTAGAACAAACACCAGGCAGGCTGTATGTAAGTTCAAACAGGAAGACATTTATTGGAAGTACACAACACACTTTTATACAGAATTTGAAACATCCTTCCCCCAACAACCGCTTTCCCATTGGTCAATTGCAAAGTACATGCAGTTTTCCTTCAGGTCCTCCTTAGCCATGCAAATGAGGACTTGAAAATTAGTCAGCAGGGATTGGTCCGATAGCTTGACTGTTATGTGTGATGAGACAGAAGCCCCCAGGGGGCAATCAATGCACGCAACAGCCAGACACAGAACAATGGTTCCATAATGAGCCCCCAATACACATTACTCTGAGTGTCAATACATCCCTTAGCAGACAGCAGGTGAGTTCATTAGCACACCCGACAATAGGTGAATGGAAAGCCACCTCAGACAAAAGCAACATTGTTAGACAGTCAGTCTCCTCATTGAACTTCCTGGAATGACCATATTAGGAGTTGTACATCCTGGTCAGAGACCTCATAGCAAATGGGAACAAATCTCAATATTTCTACATGGAGACCATGCTGACCAATATGAAGCAATCCAAACCATCACCCAGCTGTCCTTAAATTCCAGTGACTGTGAACACTGTCACAATGGTATTTTCTATTTATATGTGCAATATATTTAGGGGTTCTATCCTCATAATTGTTTGATTTCACATATATGTACACATTTTGTTTTGATGGTTGACACCTTGTTTTTTCACATACAGTATTAGTTAAATACTAGCGCAAATATTACATTTTTTTTCTGACAATATTATACAATGCAACCTCAGTGCTCTCTCAATTTTAGTCCATGTGTGCAAGAGATTAAACAACAATTATTTAATATACCTAGAATAGAATATCCAATTTAGGAAATGTAAGAAATGAAAAAAATACATGTAATGTATTCAATCAGAACTAAATTCTGTTTTTATATGCACTTGTGCTGCTTCATTTCATTTAATAAATCAACTCTCAAATGTTCATAGCTAAATCTAAATCTCAGGATGAGAGACGAAGGGCGCTCTGGATAGGGGATTCTGGCCAGAGATGTCCACAATGGATTGGATACAGAACAGGCAAATAGGTGTCTTGGCAGCATCAGGGCAGCAACTCCAAGAGGGAAGCAATCTCTGGTACAAAGAAAATAAACAGAAGGTGTCTTTAAGTGCAGAAAACAAAAGACATTTATTGCCAAAGGATAAAAATGCACTTGCTAGCATTAAAATAAACCAGGCTCGCCATAGGATGTGGCAAGGAATCCAGTGACAGGTGGTCCAATATGCAGATTGATGGCGGAAATCCCAACTGACCAGCAGAGGAGGGGGGCTGCAGGAGAAAGAACCTTCGGCAATAAAAGTCTTTTGTTTTCTGAACTTGGAGGTGCCTTCTGTTTGTTTTCTTTAAACCTAAATCTCAGCCATACTTTTAAGTATGTCTAAATAAACAAAGATTTTTTGTGTATATATAATTTTTTTTTTTCTAAAAGGAATATGGCAAGGAATCTTTCCGGCAAAGCTTGTATTTTGTAATGGACAGCAAATATTAGAAGACAGCATGTCACAAACTCAGCAGGTCACAAATATCCAGCTATGTGGTGATGAGTTATATAAAGAGCATCTGTAGCATCTGTGGCCTAAGGGAGAATATAGACGGCACCTCAATGGGATTAGGATACAAAATAAAAATGATTTAAAATAATGAATGCATTTGAGAATTAAACATTAAAGTAAAGAAAAAACAATATACATTCCAAATGTGTAGTTTAGCTGATTCTGCCTGCCATACCAGGGTGACCGAACTCTGCCATGTCAGGGTGACCCCACTATGCAGATTTTGGGTTAGGGGTATACACATATATATATATATATATATACACACACACACACACACATATATATATATATATATATATATATATATATATATACATACACATATATATATATATATATATATATATATATACATATATATATATATATATATATATATATATATATATATATATATATATATATATATATATATATATATATATAAAGTTCAGATGTCATGCCTGCCTCCAAACGCCTTAAAAAAAACGCCCAAAAAACGCCTGAAAAACACCTGAAACAAAAACGCCCAGGTGTGAAAGGAGGGTAACACCATCCCTGTGCTACTGAAATTCTAAGAAAAATAATCTGTTTTTTTCTGGTTCTGGACATGCTACAGAGCTGAAATTTCACAGGTACACTTTTTGGACCTCCCGACACTAAATCCAAAGAAATCTCTTTTTTTTTTTTTGTTTTCAATAATTTTTTCAATAATTGGCTCTCAATCAAAAACGACAATTTTTAAGAACTTTTTTTTGCCTGATTCATAGTCCCTGGGGCATGACCCAGAACCCTAGGCACTTTTTAGGGGCATTTATTGGGTTTTAGGGCTTCAAAATAGTGTTTTTTGATTACCAATGTTCGGGTCCCATTGATTTCAATGGGGTTCTGGAATCCGAACCGAACTTTTCGGGAAATTTGAGTGTTCTGGTCAAACCGAACTTTTCAAAAGTTTGATCATCCCTAGTAATTAGTAACATATTGAATCTATCTGAAACTAAACAAAACTATTTTTTTCCGTTCTGCACATGTCTAGTAACTGTGGGTGCTGATAGTGGTGTTGCCTTTATTGAAGCCAACAGATGCCTCGGGGGTAGAGAGGGTCAGATCCTTGGATTCAGAAAAGTATTTTTCGTGGCCAAGAAGCCAGCACATTGCATTCAATTCCATGATGGGTCTTGTGTCCCTTCTGGGCTGCTAAAAATCTTACAGTACCATGACAAAAAGAAGATAAACTGTCTAAATCTTTTTCTAAAATAACTTTGCCCCTGGATCAAATTTATTTATCCAGCCTTATGAGGCCAGGGAGAAGCCCTCCTCACCACCTCTGGCAACCATTCCTCTTTTGTTTTCCTGCTCTTTCTTCCTCCTCTCCTTCTCCAAAAAAGCTTGAAGGATACAATGTTGCAGATTTTTGGTGCCCTAAGCCAGGCTTTTTCAACCAGGGTGCCTCGAGGTTTCTTTAGGGATGCCTTGGTAAAAGGCCTAAAAATTGCCCAAAAAAGCGTTTACAAGACAGAAGGTGGATCAAGCCTGCTTTTTAGTTCCACAAAGCCACAGGTTTTCATTGTGCACCATTACAACTGTTTAGCCACCGGCACCATAACAATAAATGACATCAGTTGAAAAGGAGGATGTTGGTTGTCTGAACAGCATCCTTGTTTGGTTCTCCCCTATCCCTCAGTCAGCACTGGGGTCACATTAGCTAAGTGATGGAGAAAAATTGAGGAAGAAGAGAAACACTGGAATACCAGTCAGTACCAGTGTGCAGAAGTGAATTTGGTTTGGAAGAATAAATCCCCTCTAATGTTGGGTGTCCTACATGTGGATGTTGATGCATTGTGTAAAATTATTAGAATGGCTTTTTACATTTTAGAATGGGGTGCTTCAAGACTGTCCATAACTTTAAAGGGTGCCTTGACTAAAAAAAGGTTGAGAAACACCGATCTAAGCTAATGATGCTCTTTCTTAAAAGAGAAATTTGGAATTTAAACAAACAATTGTACTTACTTAGGTGGATGCAGCACCAGTACCTTTTTTTAATTTAATGTCATGTCATTTGTTTTCTGTGTTATATGTTTTATGATTGGTCTAGCAGCGCTATTACAGTATTTTGTATGACCTCCATGATTTGTAAGGACAGTAGAAAGTTTTCTAGGAATGGAATGAACAAGTTGGTGACATATTGAAACATCTATCTTTTTCCATTCTTCAAGAAAGACCTCTTCTAAAGCCTGGATGCTGGATGGAGAGTGATGCTTAACTTGACTCTTCAGAATTCCCCATAGGTGTTCCCTGGCCTGATTGGGTTCAGATCAGGAGACATACTTGGCCACTGAATCACTATCGCCCTGTTCTTCTTCAGAAATGCAACAGTGAACTTAGATGTGTGTTTTGGATCATTGTCGTGCTGGAAAAGTGCACAATGACCAAGGGCACAGAGTGATGGGAGCATCTTCTCTTTTCAATATAGAGAAGTACATCTGTGAATTCATGATACCATCAATGAAATGCAGCTCCCCGACACCAGCAGCACTCATGCAGCCCCACAGAAGAACACGGCCACCAATATGTTTCACTGTAGGTACCATGCATTTTTCTTTGTACTCCTCACCTTCACAACGCCATACAGGTTTGAAGCCATCAGTTCCAAAAACATTTATCTGTATCCAGAGTACAGAGTCTAATTCTAGGTGGGATTTTTTGTGCATGGGCTTTAGGAGATACTTCCTTCATGGACGACACCCATGCATGCCATTCCTCTACAGTGTGCGTTGTATTGTGTCGCGGGAAACAATCATCCCAGTTTGACTTTCCACTTCTTTAGCTAACTGCAGTGAACTTGCATGGCGATTTATTCAACCCTTCTCAACAGAAGGCACTCTTGTCGAGGTGTTAACTTCTGTAGATGGCCTGGACATCTCTATGAGACGGTTGCAGTTCTATCTTTGTTAAATGTTTGTATCACTTTTGCTACAGTATTCTGACTTATCAGTAAAGCTTTACTGATCTTCTTGTAGCCTTCACCTTTCTTGTGTAATGAAATAATTTTCTTTCTCAGGCCTTGTGAAATTTCTCTTCCATGTGGTGCCATTGCTGACAGCATAAAATGGGAGGGGTTTTCTTTGTTAAGTAACGCCCTTTTATAATCAACTGTCTGATGGACACCTGTTTAACCTCTTTACCCCAGCTCACTGTGCCTCTACTGCGGCACAGTGGCTCGTTCACGTCTAGCGACGTAGACCTACGTCGCTGGACTCCTCCCCTTGTGGGCGCCGCGCGCCGCCGGAGGCTCGCTCCCGCTGTTTTCAGTCACAGCGGGAGTCGGGCCAGGGGAGGAGTGGCGGCGATTGCCGCTGCTCTTCCCCGATCATCGGGGAATCGAGTGTGGAGATCCGCCTGCTTGTGTAAACACAATTGGGCGGATCTCCTAAGTGACAGACAGTGACAGATTGCAGGGTTCAGCATAGCTAAAGTCGCCTGACAAGTCGCACTAGTGTGAATGGGGACTCACTGTTTTCATTTTTTGATACACTGTGCCAGCACATTCATACAATGTTATGCATCAATTCATTATACATTAAATTTTGATATTATCTATACGATCTCTCTGCTTTATTAAGGATGCTTTCTGACAAACTAGTTGTGGTGTACTCATTTATGTGCAGCACTGTATTATTTCAGGAAAATTGTATTGCTTTTCCTTCTTATATTTTGCATAGCATTCAAAACTTCTTGGTTCCTTAAAGTGTAGACAAATGGGTTGAGCATTGGAACCACTGCCATGTAAAGCAAGGTCAGCAACTTGTCCAGTTCCTTGGAACCTTTCGATTCTGGCTTGCCGTACAATATAATGATTGGTCCATAGAATAATATTACTGTGGTGAGGTGGGAGGTGCAGCTGGAATAAGCTTTGAGCCGTCCCTCTGAGGAATTAATTTTCAGTATGGTGGAGATAATGAATACATAGGAAGTCATAATAAGCGAAAAAGGAAAAAATGACAACAGTACATCAGCACATAACATAAATATGTTTCTGCTTGTAACATCACTAGAAGTTATTGCATACAGTTCTTTCAGATCACAAAAGAAATGGTCAACCTTTTGTGTGAGACAGTAGGATAATAGAGATGTGGTTAACACATTGGCTGCTCCGTTAATCACAGATATAAGCCAAGGGGACAGAGCCAATGAGATGCATACATCTTTACTCATGAGTAAGGAATATTGTAATGGCTTACAGATTGCTATATATCCCTCATAAGCCATGGAGGTCAGGAGAAATATATCAGAAGCAGCTGACAATGAGAAGAAGTACACCTGAGTCATACAGGCAGCGAAAGACATCCTATTGTCATGTGTTAGGAGTATGGAGAGCAGCTTTGGAAGAGTAACTGAAACATACATAACATCACTAATAGCAAGATTACTCAAGAAGAAATACATTGGAGTATGGAGCTGAGGAACCAAACACACCAATAGAGAAATGGTCATGTTTCCAAGGACGGTCATCATATACATCAATAAAACTACAGTGAAAAGGAGACATTGGCCCGTTTCAGAGATAGGAAAAGCTGAAATGTAGAACACATTTCCTGTACTGTTCGAGCATTCCTCCATCTTCTTTGCATGGGAAAAAAAAAAAATGATTTTACTTTTTTTTATTTATTTAACCACTTGCGTTTTGGCTGTCATACGTGAATGACTGAATTGCTGCTCCTTGCAGGCAGGAGGGCATTTTAAAATGGTCTCTGCTTTGCGGTGCTTGGTCTTACACCACGTGATTGCTGTGACAAATCACAGCTATCACAATGTAAATATTTGCCAGCACACCAAGGATCTTTAATTACTTAAAACTGTTTTTTTTTTTTTTTTTGGAGAAAGATCACATCACAAACAGTGTTGTGCAACATTTTGGAGTCATGTAGGACCCCTTCATCAGGCTTGCAATGATCACATACCTGACAAAGGGGTCTTGCATGCCTCCAAAACTTTGCACTACACTGTTTGTGATGTGATCTTTCTTAAATAAAAAAAAAAAACACTTGGACGTAATTGAAAAACAACAGGGAGAGAAAACACAATGACTTCTAAGTGCAGCAGAACAATGATTTAATAAGATATATAAAAAGACTTACTCACAATGGAAAGATTATTAAAAGCATGTGGTAACATAAAAGGGTCTTTATCTCTATCCTGGACGTGGATCCTGGATAGTGGACCTCTAGAATACACCACTTTTTAACCAATGACACCACCAAGCTTCTAATTCACGCCCTGGTTATCTTTCGCCTCAACTACTGCAACTCCCTCCTCATTGGATTACCCTTACAAAGATTATCCCCCCTTCAGTCCATAATGAATGCTGCTGCAAGACTCATCCACCTTACCAACCATTTAGTGTCCTCCACCCCTCTTTGCCAATCCCTTCACTGGCTTCCACTCACCCAACGAATAAAATTCAAAGTGCTAACAATAGTTTACAAAGCCATCCACAACTCTGCCCCCAGCTACATCACTAACCTGATCGCAAAATATCAACCAAGGTCCTCCCAAGACCTTCTGCTCTCTGGCTCCCTTGTCACTTCCTTCCATGCTCGCCTCCAGGATTTCTCCAGAGCTTCTCCCATTCTTTGGAACTCTCTACCCCAATCTGTCCAACTGTCCCCAATCTATCTATCTTTAGACAATCCCTGAAAACCCTTCTGTTTAGAGAAGCCTATCCGGCTACTAACTAATACACTGTTTCATTTTCTCCATCAGCTCATCCCCCACAGCTATTACCTTTTGTATCAATTGACCCTCCCTTTTAGATTGTAAGCTCTAACAAGCATGGCCCTCTGATTCCTTTTGTACCAAATTATATTATAACTGTAATGTCTGCCTTTGATTTTAAGCGCTGCGCAAACTGTTGGCGCTATATAAATCCTGTATAATAATAATAATAGTGGGCATAATTAAAGACTCTTGGTGTGCTGGTGAATATTTACATTCTGTTGTGTATGTTCCAGTATCCAGCTGGTGGTCCCTGCAGCACCCGGTACTTTGAGAGCTTATGCTAAGAACATGTGCAATGAGAATATGGACTGTGTGCAATCACAGCTATCAGACATAAACAAAGGATGCATTTTGACCTCTTTTCGGGTTTCGGGTTAAGCCACATCTAGCACTTAAGTCACTCTGACGTTTATAAATATTTGAGAGTTCACCACATTCTCTCCCTTGTAAAGTGGAATAATAATGCTATAGCCGGCGACCTTCTTCAGCTTTTTCGACAACCATCAACCAAAATCCTTTCGCCTATCTGCTTTCTTCGCCTTGCTCCAAAAATCGATGAAACAGAGCAAAACGCCTATTATGGAATTTTGGGAGCGAGAATTAAACTTTATTATCTCTGTGTCACAATGGCATGCTTCAACTGAGAAATCTCTTCAATTATCCAAATTTATATCGCACTTGGAATTGGCTCAAAAGTTATCACACAAGTGGTACTATACTCCTCATAGACTAGCCGCCATTTTCCCAGACCATTCTCCACTTTGCTGGAGACAATGTGGCCATATCGGAACTTTATTTATTGGCATTGTCAGAAATGAATGTGTTTTTGATCTGAAGTATTCAGTCTTATAACCTCTGTTACCCTTATCGCTTGTACACCTGATCCTAAACTGGCCTTTCTGGGTGTAGGCATTGAACAGTGGCCTATTCCCTTTCAAACGTTTATCACTCACACGTTTATTGCAGCCAGGCTGTCTATAGCAAATTCTGGAAAGATGCAAAACCTCCTCTTTTGGCAGTATTTTCCCTGCTGAATAATAAGGCCAAGCAAGAATTTCTCTTTACATACAAAAATTATTAATAAATGGTATTAACCACTTTAAGACCAGAAGGATTTGCCCCCTTAATGACCAGGCCATATTTTGCGATTCGGCACTGCGTTACTTTAACGGACAATTGCGCGGTCGTGCGATGCTGTACCTAACTAAAATAAATGTCTTTTTTTCCCACAAATAGAGCTTTCTTTTTTACTGGTATTTGATCATGTGTGCAAATTTTATTTGTTGTGCTATAAACAAAAAAAGAGCGACAATTTTGGAAAAAAAAAAAACAATATTTTTCACATTCTGCTATATAACATTCCCCAAAAAAAAAAATTAAAAATCAAAATTTTTTAACATTTTAGGCCAATTTGTTTTCTGCTACATATTTTTGGTAAAAATAAAATCACAATAAGGGTATTTTGAATGGTTTGCGCAAAAGTTATTGCGTCTACAAACCATGGGAAAGATTTGTGTCATTTTTATTGTTTTTTTTTTTTTTTTTACTAGTAATGGCGGCGATCTGCAATTTTTTGCAGGACTGCGACATTGCCGCAGACAGATCGGACCCCCAACTGACACTTTTGACACTTTTGGGGGTACCAGTGACATTACTACAGTAATCAGTGCTAACAAATATGCACTGTTACTGTAATAATGCCATTGGCAGGGAAGGGGTTAACCCTGTGGGTGATCAAGGGTTTAGATGTGAGCCTAGGGGAGTGATTCTAACTGTGTGGGGGGGGGGGGGGCATGGCTTCTGAAATGACCATAGAGATCTGTGATCCTATATAGAAGGATCACATGGGCTCTATGATCATTCCAGGGAGAAGAACGGTCAGCTGTGTTTACAATAGCTGACCGTCCTTCTCTCCCATCGGGGAGCGATCATGGGTGTCAGGCAGCAATCGGAGCTGCCTGCCCACTGCATCGGCTTCCTCGCTGATGAGCGGGGGCGGGAGTGCGCCACTGCCGGCGTGTGCTCGCCCCCTAGCCTCCTGCTCGCAACCGACATATAGCTACGTCGGTTTGCCCAGTAGCGGCTGCCTGCCGCAGTATAACTACGGCGGGTGGTCGTAAAGCGGTAATGAACAACCTATTCATCTGCAATGCCATCACTAATCTGTGTAAGCTGACATAACCAAAACATATAGGCAAAACATATCCCATATAGACCATGGGACAAAGTGGCTATAAAGTTTTAAAAGCTTTAAATTGCTTTAAGATTTAAAGCTTTAAATTGAATTTCTCTTTGCTACAGCTCATTGCAAAGAAATCATCTTTTGAAAGCAATGGTCCCCCTGGCTGCAAGATCGTAGATCTATTTCCCTTACTTAAATCTGTCTTTGGCTTTCCCTGAGAATTTAATATTCCTAGTGCCTAATTAATCTGATTCTCTTTTTGTCCTTTTATATTTCAAGTAGTATATATTTCTAGATGAGCCCTGGCACTGACTGGCATTTTGATATTGTATTGGCCTCTTCTGTGGCTAAACTGCAAAAAAGTCTTACACATGTGGTATTCCATTCATTGGAGTAGTAGCAGAATGTGTTTTGGGGTGTAAGTCTAAATATGCCCATACCTTGTGCTAGAAATGTTCTATTAATTGGCAGCTTTCTGTAAGAGAATACATTTTTAATTTTTCTTCCTCGTTTTCCAAAAACTTGTGGCAACGAAATGAAGTCTTTAAAAGATTCACCATGCCTCTTAGAAAATATGTTGGAGGGTCTGCAGTCCAAAAGGTGGCCACTTTGTGGCTGTTTCTACTAATTTGGCACTTCAAGGCCTCTAAATAGGTAGTCATAAATTTTGATGCATAATTTATGCCCTCCCCCAGAAGTCTAACAATTCTCCTTGTATTTTGGACCCCCCCCCCCTTTGCATCTAGGCAGCAAAACCATCCCACACATGTTGTATTTCCATACCCTGGTAAAGTAGAAGATCATGTTTTGGGATGTAATTGTAAGTATGCCCATGTTGTGTGTGAGAAATAACCTAAAATTACAACTTTTTTGAAAAAAAATATTACAACTTTACAAAACTTGCTATGCCTCCTCCTAAATACCTTGGAGTGTCTGCTTTCTATAAAGGGGTTATTTTAGGGGTGGTTTTATTGTCCTTTTTAGAGCCGGTCCACACTAGTGCGACTTGTCAGGTGACTTGTCAGCCTGACAAGTCGCGCTCCCTCGCGGTCCATTGACCGCTACAGGACCCGTTCTAATAGGAGCGACACAAGTCGCTCCGACTTAGAAAAAGGGTCCTGTACAACTTTGGAGCGACCTCGGAGCGACTTGCATAGACTTCCATTATGTGAAGTCCCTGCAAGTCTTTCCGAAGTCGTGGTGCATGGTAATGAACAAATCGCCCCCGAAGTAGTAAGGAGTCGTGTCGCCATAGTGTGAACCGAGCCTTAGGGTTGATAAATTTCAAATATAAATAGCATAGTTTGTTTAGTTTTTGAAAAAAAATTTTACAACTTTACAAAACTTGCTATGCCTCTTCCTAAATACCTTGGAGTGTCTGCTTTCCAAAAAGGGATCATTTGGGAGTGGTTTTACTGTCCCTTTTAGGGTTGATAAATTGTAAATATACTGTAAATAGCATAACGCTTTAATGCTATAACTTTCAAACTAAATTATATACACTTATTTGTATTTTTTTTTTTTACCAAAGAAATGTATCAGAATACATTTTGCCCTTAATTTATAAAGACTGATTTGCAAAATTGTATACTAATAATTGATTTTATTCAGTAAAATGCTTGCTTATAGCAATGAAATTAATTGCTAAAGGCAAACATAATGTATAAAAAGAAAAAAAAAAAAAATGGATCACTTCCCTAGAGTAGTACAATGTTACTACGGTAACATTATATTGCTCTGGTCAAAGTGTGTTAAAAAAACATAAAAATAAATTAAATAGATTGAAAAAAAAATTATTATTATTATTATTATTTTTTTTTTTTTGTGCCGTCACCAGTCAGTGTTTCTGATCACCACCACTCCAGTGATATGATGAAGCTATACTGCACTGGTGACAGTGTGTAAAAATAAAAATTATTTTTTTTTTTTTTTCATTTCTTTATTTTCCAATAAATTATGACAAAAAATACAACTTCAAAAAACTCTGCATGTCTCTTTATAAATACCTTGAAGTGTCTGATTTCCAAAAAGGGGTTATTTTAGGGGTGGTTTTATTGTCCCTTTTAGGGTTGATAAATTTCAAATATAAATAGCATAGTTTGTATAGTTTTTGAAAAAAATGTTACAACTTTACAAAGCTTGTTTTGCCTCTTACTAAATACCTTGGAGTGTCTGCTTTCCAAAAAGGGATCATTTGGGGGTGGTTTTACTGTCCCTTTTAGCAGGGGCGTAACTACAGGGGTTGCAGGGGTTGCAATCGCTACCGGGCCCCATGCTCCAGGGGGCCCGGTAGCAAACCAGTGGGTGAACTTCCAGGATTGCAAAGGTCACACTTGCAACCGGACCCTGGCATTGCACCACTGTGGGGAGGCCCCAAGATTGCAGGAAGGGGGCCCACTGCAGAACTTGTGAAAGAATCCTGCTGCGGGACCGTAATAAAAAGGCCATGCAACGAGTGTAAAGAGCCCCAGGATATAGGGAAGAGCCCTGGGCTTGAAGGTAAGGGCCCCGGCCAGGGGTCTGGGGGGCCCTTCATGGTTTCTTGCATCAGGGCCCTGAAGGTTCTAGTTACGCCTCTGCCTTTTAGGGTTAACAAATTATAAATATAAATAGCATAACGCTTTAATGCTATAACAAAAGGTATAGAGTGCCGACACTGAATGCCATAAAGCATTCCAGCTGTTCAATTTATCTATTTTTCATGCCAACAAATTCCTGCCTTCAAAGTCCCAGGTTGGGTGCTTCCTTAGTATGCTCAGTCCCTACTATCCGAATTGTCGAACAACGAAAAATTTGTCTGAATAGTTATTCGGAACGAAACAAGCCGCACATGTCTACTTTGCTCTCCCCTCCTGGAAGAAAGCTTCAAGCTCCAGACTGACAATATTATACAATGCAACCTCATAGTGATGGCCTTCCTCTCTCGGTTTTAGTCTATGTGTGCAAGAGAATAAACACTTGCTGACCTCCCGCCAGCTTTTTACTGCGGCAGGGCGGCTCGGCTGTGTCCAGTCAAGTAGTACTACATGACTGGAGTGCATGTGATTCTGGCAGCACGCATGTTTAGACACAGCGGGAGGCGGGCCGCGGGAGGAGAGGCGATTGCTGCCTTCCTCCTGCGATCGTCGGAAAAACAGAGAGAAGACCCGCCTGCTTTGTTTACAAATCTTCTCTCAGACAGGCAGGGAGAGAGCAGCTGTTTCAGCTAAGCTAAAACTGCATCTCTCTGTGCCTGTCACAGAACCCTTCCCCCACACAGTCAGTAAGCACATTAGGCACACATTTAACCCCTTTGTTCACCCCCAGTATTAACCCCTTCCCTGCCAGTGTCATTATTACAGTAACAGTGCATATTTTTAGCACTGATTACTGTAGTAATGTCACTGGTCCCCCCAAAAGTGTCAAAAATGTCAGTTAGGGGTCCGATCTGTCCGCCGCAATGTCACAGTCCCACAAAAAATCGCAGATTGCCGCTATTACTAGTAAAAAAAAACAAAAAACAATAAAAATTACATAAATATTTCCCGTAGTTTGTAGACGCAATAACTTTTGCGCAAACCAATCAAAATACGCTTATTGTGATTTTTTTTTTTTTTTTTACTAAAAATATGTAGGAGAAAACAACAAATTTGCCTAAAATGTTTAAAAAATTTTGATTTTAAATTTTTTTTTTTTGAGAATGTCATATACAGTAGTAGAATGTGAAAATATTGTTGTTTTTTCAAAATTGTCTCTCTTTTTTTGTTTTTAGCGCAAAAAATAAAAATCGCACAGGTGATCAAATACCACTAAAAGAATGCTCTAGTTGTGGGAAATAAAGGACATCAATTTTATTTGGGCACAGCGTCGCACGACCGCGCAATTGTTTGTTAAAATAACGCAGTGCCAAATTGCAAAATATGGCCTGGTCAGGAAGGGGGCAAATCCTGTCGGGGCTGAAGTGGTTAAACAACAATGATTTCATATACCTATAGTAGAAATATCTAATTTAAGAAACATAAGAAATTAAATGTAATAAATATATGTAATATATTTAATCAGAAATACATTTTGTTTTTATTTGCACTTGTGCTGCTTTATTTCATTTAATTAATCAACTCCCTTTTTTTTTTTAACTTCTTTCCCCTTTTCTTAATTTTCCTTTTTTTATTTCTTTCTTTAAATTTATATTACCATATTAATTTTCTATATGTCAACATTGTCCTCTCACTACAAAAGTGTGTTGCTAGATGATTTACAGGGACCTTGCATTTTTCTATTCTAGAGTCATGTTCTAATATTACCAATTGTCTATTACTATGTTGACTTTTGCAACTCATATGTTTATGATGATGTTTATTATGAAACTGTTTTAGTATGTTTACTGTTTTATTTTCAAATTAAAAATATATATATATATAAAAAAATAATCAACTCTCAAAGGTCCATAGCTAAACCTTTTTCTTAGCCATACTTTTAAATATGCCTAAATTAAAAATAAGACATTTTGTGTATATATAAATATTTATTTTTTTCTAAAAGGAATATAGCAAGGAATCTTTCCTGCAAACCTTTTGTTTTGTAATGGACCGCAAATATTACCTGACAGCACGACACAAATTCATCAGATAACAAATATCTGGCTATGTGGTGATGAGATATATAAAGAGCATCTGTGGCCTAAGGGAGGACATAGACGACACCTCAGTGGGAATAAAATACAAAATAAAAATAATTTAAAATAATAAATGCATTTGAGAATTAAACAATAAAGTTAAAAAAAAAAAAAAAAAACAATACATATTTAGATTTAGAAGCAAGTCTAATCCAGCCTAACTTTAATTGCGTTCGGGGGAAAATTACCAGGATTTGGGTCTTCGGTAACTGTGGGTGCTGATAGGGTTGTTGTCCTTTATGTATGAAGCCAACAGATGCCTCGGGGGTAGAGAGGGTGAGATTCTTGGATTCAGAAAAGTATTCTGCTTTGTGGCAAAGAAGCCAGCACAACACATTCAATGCCATAATGGGTCTTGTGTCCCTTCTGGCCTGCTAAAAATCTTACAGTACCATGACAAAAAGAAAGTACATTTTTTGAAACTTGTTCTAAAATAACTCTGTGCCCCTGGATCAAAAATATTTATCCAGCCTGATGAGGCCAGGGAGAAGCCCTCCTCACTTCCTCTGACAACCCTTCCTGTTTTCTTTACCTGTTCTTTCTTCCTCCTCTTCTTCTCCTAGAAAGCTTAAACGATACAATGTTGCAGATTTTTAGTGCCCCAAGCCATCGCTCCCCAACCTTTTTGGCACTGGGGATCAGCTGCATGGCAGAAAGTTATGCCAAGGCCTGGGGGGGGGGGGTGGTTTTTCACAGGCAATATGCCAGTGGAATGGCTGGTGTTGGCGCTTCAAACATCACCGCACAATGGTTGATATGGTGTCAGAATGATTGAAGCACCTTATTTCTATTATTACATTGTATTATAAAATGAAATAGTTCAACTCACAATAGTGCAGAATCAGTGGGAGCCTTGAGCGTGTCACTTGTCACCGTTGCATTCCACCAGATGCAGCTTTCACTTGCTATGTCGCCTGGCACCAGATGCACTTGCCATCATCGCCTGCCATGAGATGCACTTGCCACCATCGCCTGCCACAAGATGCAGCTTGTCACTTGCCACGTCACCTGCCACCAGATGCGGATTGTCACTTGCCACGTCGCCTGCCACCAGATGCAGCTTGTCACTTGCCACATTGCCTGCCATCAGATGCAGCTTGTCACTTGCCACATCACCTGTAACCAGATGCAGCTTGTCACTTGCCACATTGCCTGCCATCAGATGCAGCTTGTCACTTGCCACATCACCTGTAACCAGATTCAGCTTGTCACTTGCCACATTGCTTGCCATCAGATGCAGCTTGTCACTTGCCACGTCACCTGTAACCAGATTAAGCTTGTCACTTGTTGTCGCTTTGCCTGCTACCAGATGCAGCTTGCCTTTTGCCACCATTGCCTGCCACCAGAAGCAGCTTGTCACTTGCCATGTTGCCTACCACCAGATGCAGCTTGTCACTTGCCACGTCGCCTGCCACCAGATGCGGATTGTCATTTGCCACGTCGCCTGCCACCAGATGCGGATTGTCACTATCCTGCCACCAGTTGAAACTTTCCACTGTTGCCTGCCACCAAAAAATACCAGATGCAGCTTGTCACTTTTTAAATGTAAAGGCAATTTGGTGGCATGCAACAGTGAGAGCAAAGAAAGAGGCTTCTGGCAGTCTCTCCCCAGCTTTACAGCATCTGAGCGGTAAACTGGCAGATGCGGGTTGGCTGGGTCCCAGAGTTAGAGCAGGGCGGTGAGAAATTATGTAATCTCTCTGCTTGCCTGTGGTTCTACATAACAGAGCAGCCTTTGTGGCTGTGAGGGCAGAACTGCGGTGATTCGGGGGTGGGCGGTGAGAGATGATGTCATCTCTCTGCACACTCACCCACCTGCTGCACATGTGACAGGGCAGCCTTCGTGGCCCAGCTGCAGAGAGGCCACAGACTGGCACTGCTCCACAGGCCGGTGGTATGCAGTATTTTTTCCAATGCTGCATCTGTCCACTACTCCCTGAGAACTGAGTGATCAAACACCGCTAATCACTCAGTTCTCCTCTCTGCTCTGATTCTGTCACGGGGTAACATGGCAGAGCCTGACGTAAGAGGAGTGGCTTACTGGGTAACTGGCGTGGCACAGGTTCACCAGAGGCGTGGAGTCTAAGTGTTAGCTGGTTTTCACCAGGGCCCCAGATGGTGGGGATGGACTTGGCTGCTTGCTAACACCAGGTTGCGGCCCCCAAGATTCCCTGGGAGAGTCAGGAACAGGTCCAGGACCAATAGCCGGTAGCAGGTAAACAGATCAGGATGAGACAGGAGGATAGTCAGGACAAGCCAAGGTCAGGGCGGGCAGCAGGTAATCAGAATCCAAAGACAAGCCGGGTCAGGTAAACAGGAACAGCAAATATAACAGACACAGGATACAGGAGAGCTGAAGACAACACAGCAATCACCTAGAGTGACAGCTGTGTTTAAATAGGCCATTTTGGCGCCAATTTGGTAGCCTCAAACTACACTGAGGTAGCCTCGAACTCTGCCGAAGTAGCCGCAAACTCTACCCAGGTAGCCTCGAACTTCCACCAAGGTAGCCTCAAACTCCGCCAAGGTAGCCTCGAACTCTACCAAGGTAGCCCCGAACTCTACCAAGGTAGCCTCGAACTCTACCAAGGTAGCCTCAAACTCTTCCAAGGTAGCCTCTAACTCTACCAAGGTGGCCTCAGCGCATACGCATAGGCGTTCGCCGGTTAGCGACGCCAGTGCGCCTGCGCAGAGTATTGAGTTCCTGACAGATTCAGTTTCTGGCTCTCTGCTCTGCTTTTCCAGCAGGCTGGCTCAGGCTCTCGGTGGATCACTAAGAGGCTGAGACAGCTGCAGGATCAGGCATCTGGGTGGATCCTGACTTTAGCCCACTATCGTCTGAAAACAGGTCGCAGGAATGCAGAACAAACTGCACTACTGTGATCCATAAGAGACGTAGGGCCAAACGAGCTTTGGCCATACTTCGCCTTTAAGTTTTCCTATGTTTGTTGGTATGACTGAAGACCCCACTTTTTGCTCTCCCTACTCTATGGAGGCTCTAACTTCGATAAACCATCTAGTTAGCAGGGATATAGACTGCTTAGGGTTTTTTTTTTTGTTCCCTGTTTCTTTACTACTGGGCAGTGGATGCTTAGAGTTTTTCAACTGTTCTAAGCCTTACTAATGTACTAACTGTGGTTAATTGTTATATGTTCTTGTACTTTTTTTATGTGATCCTCAAGGGTGCTATAATGTTGTCCTTTTCTTTTGTATTTTTGGAAAACTTCTTCCTCTTTCTTATGCATATAATGAAGATGATCATTGCTCATGTGTGGATGTTATTCAAAATTGTTTTTAGTAGTTAGTCACCTATAACTTGACTAGTTCTGTAATGTTGAAGACATTTTTCTACTTATCCAAGACTCTTTTTTTGTTTCAACGGGTGCCAGGATCATACCTCAGCATGTACGAAACACCATAGATTGTGCCAAGGCAAATGTAGATTAGGGATGATCTAATTTTTCAAAAGTTTGGTTCGGCCAGAACATCCGAACTTCCCGAAAGTTCGGCCCGGATTTCAGAACCCCATTGAAATCAATGGGACCCGAACTTCGGTAATAAAAAAACACCATTTTGAAGCCCTAAAACCCAATAAATGCCCCTAAAAAGTGCCTAGGGTTCTGGGTCATGCCCCAGGGACTATTAATCACACAAAAAAAGTTCTTAAAAATTGTCATTTTTGATAGAGAGCCAATTAATGAAAAAAAAAAAGAGATTTTTTTTATTTTGACTTTGGATTTAGTATCTGGGGGGTCTAAAAGGTGTACCTGTGAAGTTTCAGCTCTGTAGCATGTCCAGAATCATAAAAAAAAAAAGATTGTTTGTATTATGTCACTTATAGAACAGGGATATGGCTCCGCTATTTTCACACCTTGCCGGTTTAGTATCAAGCATTTTTTTGGGCATTTTTTGGGGGTTATTGGAGGCAGGCAAAACATCAGAACTTCTGTGTAGGGGTATATAAACACACATACTTTTATGTATATATACCCATACACAAATATAGGGGTGAAAGTAGCAGAACACTATACTTTCGCTAATGAAATAATTTGCACTAATATGGCTCCGCTCCTAACACACCTATATATGTGTAAGTTTAAAATTCATATAAGTGTGTGTGTATATATATATACCCCTATACAGAAGTTCAGATGTTTTACCTGCCTCCAAAGAACCCCAAAAAAATGCCCAAAAAAACGCCTGCAAGAACAAACCTGGGCATTTTTTTTTTTTTGGCGCTGGCATTTTTTTGGGCTCTTTGGAGGCAGGCAAAACATCTGAACGTCTATATAGGGGTATATATATATACCCCTACATACACACTGATATGTATTTTACACTTACACATATATAGGTGTGATAGGAGCGGAGCCATATTGGTGTTAATTATTTAATTAGCGCAAGTATAGTGTTCTGCTCCTTTCACACCTACTGTATATATGTGTATGGGTATATATACATATAAGTGTGTGTGTATATATACCCCTATACAGAAGTTCAGATGTTTTGCCTGCCTCCAAAAAAATGCCAGCGCCAAAAAAAATGCCCAGGTTTGTTCTTGCAGGCGTTTTTTTGGGCATTTTTTGGGGGGTTTTTTGGAGGCAGGCATGACATCTGAACTTCTGTATAGGGTTATATATACACACCTACACATATATAGGTGTGAAAGTAGCAGAACACTATACTTTTGCTAATGAAATAATTTGCACTAATATGGCTCCACTCCTAACACACCTATATATGTGTAAGTGTAAAATACATATAAGTGTGTGTGTATATATATACCCCTATACAGAAGTTCAGATGTTTTGCCTGCCTCCAAAGAACCCAAAAAAACGCCTGCAAGAACAAACCTGGGCATTTTTTTTTGGCGCTGGAATTTTTTTGGGCATTTTTTTGGGTTCTTTGGAGGCAGGCAAAACATCTGAACTTCTGTATAGGGGTATATATATATATATATATATATATATATATATATATATATATATACACACACACTTATATGTATTTTACACTTACACATATATAGGTGTGTATATATACAGACATGTGTGTGTATATATACCCCTATACACATGTTCAGATGTCATGCCTGACTCCAAACATGTCCTCAAAAAAGCCCTATAAACGCCTGAAGCAAAAAGAATGCTGACAGGGGCGAAGCCATATTAGTGCACTGAATGTGACACAAGAGAAACGATCTTTTCTCTATAGCGGTCACCCTGATATGGAAGGGTTTTGTCACCCTTCCATAGCAGTCACAGTCAGTTAACCCTACACTACACTACGGTCCCCTTACACTTAACACTTTCCCTACAGAAACTAAATAATTAAAGCTAACTATAGTGGAAAATAGCACCCTAACTACACTAGATATCCCTTTCCTCACACTAAAAATTGCTAAATGACACTTTGTAACAGAAGTCACAGAACTGCTTCCACTCTCTTCCATGTCCCTGTATAACAATGCTAGGAATTTGGCGGGGGCTATCTTATATACTGGGGGGCGTATTCACTAATGATTGGCCTATGGACCCCCTAGTCACTCCAATCACATTCCTAGCATTCTCCTGCCCCCTCAATTGGCTTTTACTGATGGTTCTGGTCCAATAACGGGCTTTTAAAGCCTATTTCCTGAACCATTGCATTTTGGTCGGTTCTGGTTGCCGAATTCCGAACTTTTTCAGCAAAAAGTTCTAAATTCGGCCGAACCTCGAACAGCCAATGTTCGGGTCGAACCGATGGTCGACCCGAACCATTCGATCATCCCTAATGTAGATGTCCAAAATTAAGGATGAGATTCAAATTCAGGTTGAGATAGAGTTTGATTTGGGAAAACCTTCATTTGCCTCTGCACGTAGCCCAAATATCTTAAAGGATAAGTCTACCCTAAAACTAAAATCCCTGCATCTATAGACCTCCACGATCATACACTCACCTTGTGTGTGCCAGCAAGAACTTCTTTTGCTGTTAAGCTGTCCTTCCTCTATATATTTTGTTATGGTTATTTATTGTTTTTGTTTTTAATTTTCTTTTCTTTTACATCTTTCTTTTTTAAGTTTCTGCTAGGGAAAAATATCACAATATATCTTTATATATACAGCATCTCACAAAAGTAAATACACCCCTCACATTTTTTTAAATATTTTATTATACCTTCTAATGTGACAACACTGAAGAAATGGCTTTTTACTACAATGTAAAGTAGTGAGTGTACAGCTTGTATAACAGTGCAAGTTTGCTGTTCCCTCAAAATAACTCAACACACAGCCATTAATGTCTAAACCGCTGGCAACAAAACTGAGTACACCCCTAAGTGAAAATGTCCAAATTGGGCCCAATTAGCCATTTTACCTCCCCAGTGTCATGTGACTCATTACAAAGTTACAAGTGTTACAAGGTCTCAGGTGTGAATGGGGAGCAGGTGTGTTAAATTTGGTGTTATCGCTCTCACTCTCTCATACTGGTCACTGGAAGTTCAACATGGAACCTCATGGCAAAGAACTCTCTGAGGATCTCAAAAAAAGAATTGTTGCTCTACATAGGCTATAAGAAGGTTGCTAACACCCTGAGCTTCCGCATGGTGGCCAAGACCATACGGTGGTTTAACAGGACAAGTTCCAATCTGAACAAGCTTCGCCATGGTCGACCAAAGAAGTTGAGTGCACGTGCTCAGCGTCATATCCAGAGGTTGTCTTTGGGAAATAGATGTATGAGTGCTGCCAGCATTTCTGCAGTGGTTGAAGGGGTGGGGGGTCAGCCTGCCAGTGCTCAGACCATACGCCGCACACTGCATCAAATTGGTCTGTATGGCTGTCGTCCTCTAAAGATGATGCACAAGAAAGCCTGCAAACAGTTTTCTGAATACAAGCAGACTAAGGAAGTGGATTACTGGAATCACGTCCTGTGGTCTGATGAGACCAAGATAAACTCATTTGGTTCAGATGGTGTCAAGCTTGTGTGGCTGCAACCGTGTGAGGAGTCCAAAGACAAGTGTGACTTGCCTACAGTCAAGCATGGTGGTGGGAAAGACATGGTTAAGGCAGTCCTGGAAAATAATGGTGGCCACACAAAATATTGACACTTTGGGCCCAACTTGGACATTATCATTTAGGGGTGTACTCACTTTGGTTGCCAGCGGTTTAGACATTAATGGCTGTGTGTTGAGTTTTTTTGATGGGACAGTCAATTAAAACTGTTATACAAGCTGTACACTCACTACTTTACTGTAAAACGCATTTAGTCCTCACAGTGTGGGTATAAGACAATCAAACAATATTACCATTGAGAGAGGAGGGGGGATATCCCCCTGAGGAAGCCACGTGACCCTGTGGTGTATCGCAAAGGGGAGGGGCCAATCTGTCATTACGCTGAGGCCCGCATTGTGAGCATACTGGGGTAATACTGTCTGATTGTCTTCTACCCGCACTGTGAGGACTGAATGCTTTTTACAGTTTGATACACTCTAAGTACCAGGAAAATGTGAGTGTTTTTATATTTAGTGTTTAATAAACCGGTTGTTTTAAAAGGTAAAGCACTATGTCCAGCTTTCTCTTTTCTGCATCACGTGTAGAATGTAACAATATATGGAAACCTAGAAGAACCATTTTTAAAAAAGTGCAGGGAAGTTGGGAGGGAGGCTCCTAGGAATATTAACAGGTATGCATCAAAATAATTTGTGTTGATGCGGGATCTGTCCGTTTATTTTGTTCAACCCTTTTAAAAGCATGATCGGACTTATTCAAGCTGATTAGAATCCCACAGCTACTCCAATGACCATTTGTAAGCAGGCTGCCCAATTTCCATACATGTATCGAACACATGCAGCTGAGCTACTGCCTACAGACAGAGCTTCAGAGCCACCCATTGGTTTGGGTAACCAAGCTTACACAATGTTCAAGTGCACAGATTCTGGCCTAAGGCAACTCTCACTTAATCTCCTGGTAACAGTTCTTATTATTAACGCCCAGAGCACTGCACACAAAGGCCTTTGCTTTGAAATTGTCCAGATTAGGGCTCCAGGAGACTATTCAAGCTCCCATGGTCTATGCTAAATGGGAGCCCAGGTCACCTGGTGCGTGTTCCATGAGGTGCTTCTCTCTCACTGCCAGGATGGTAACTCCTTTCACCTAACCACCAATCGCTCCTCAACTGACCAGGCTTGCATCGGTAAATAACACATTAACTCTTCTTTAGTAGCTTAACCTTTAACATCCATTAAATACTGTTACTACCCTTGGCTGAGACAATGATGAGGCAATGAGTATCTTTGCTTACAACTTTACTCGAAGAGGAAATAAACTACAACAGTCCACATCTTGGTATAATCTTCTGTGTACACTATATACGCAACTCTCAATTACTGACAATTGTAAACAGTGGTGGGTATAACAAACAGTTCAGAACTGTCCAAAGTCCTAGTATTCACAAGCCTCCATTAGTCCCCCAGGCTCTAGGGGGAGCTCTCCTGATTTTGCAGAAGACTTAGATTGGCTCTCATAAAATAAATTAGTTATCTTTTGAAACATATTATTTCAAGAAAATCAGGTTCGTCTTCCTTGTTATAATTCGTATAGCATTCAAAACATCGTGGTTCCTTAAAGTGTAGACAAACGGGTTGAGCATTGGAACCACTGCTGTATAAAGCAAGGTCAGCAACTTGTTCAGTTCCTTAGAACTTTCAGAATCTGGTTTGCCATACAATATAATGATTGGACTATAGAATATGATTACTGTGGTAAGGTGGGAGGTGCAACTTGAATAAGCTTTCAGTCGTCCCTCCGAGGAATTCATTTTTAGTATGGTGGAGATGATGAATACATAGGACGTCATAATAAGTATAAAAGGAAAAATTGCAGTATATCCTGACCTAACATAAATAGGTTTCTGCTTGTAGCATCACTAGAGGTTATTGCATACAGTTGTTTCAGATCACAAAATAAATTGTCAACCTTTTGTGTGATACAGAAGGATAATAGAGATGTGGCTAACACATTGGCTGATGCATTAGTCACAGATATAAGCCAAGGGGACAGAGCCAACGAAACACAAACATCTTTACTCATGAGTAAGGAATATTGTAATGGCTTACAGATTGCTACGTATCGATCGTAAGCCATGGCGGTCAGTAGAAGCATATCACAAGCACCTGACAATGAGAAGAAGTACACCTGAGTCATACAGGCAGCGAAAGACATCCAATGGTCCTGTGTTAGGAGGATGGAGAGCAGTTTTGGAAGAGTAACTGAAACATACATAACATCACTAATAGCAAGATTACTCAATAAGAAATACATTGGAGTATGGAGCTGGGAAACCAGACACACCAATAGAGCAATGGTCATGTTTCCAACAAGAGTTGTCAGATACATCAATAGAACTGCAGCAAAAAGGAGAAGTTGTCCAGTTTCAGAGATATGAAAAGCTGAAATGTAGAACACATTTCCTGTACTGTTTGAGCATTCCTCCATCTACCTTGCATGGAAAAAAAAAAAACATTATTTTCTTTACTTACTTCATTTTTTTTTTAACCAAACAAAAGAGAAAATGGATACATATTCAAAATATGAGATAGCATTTCAGGTAAAACAAAGAAAAGAAAAAAATGTTCTTGAGTACAAAAGTGCAATAAACATAACAAGAACAATGCAAAAAAAAAGGGGGAACTGTCGCAATTGGGTAACGAATTCATAGTAGGTATGGCTGGGCACATGGGTAAGCAACAACAACCCAGGTCCGTGTGGCGAGAGTGGGGGCGAACCATGCGGTTGGAGAGGAATAGCAAAACCTAAATCACAGCAGGACATCAAGGGGTGCAGGTGGTTGAGGCCTCCAACCATCTGTCCCAGATTTTGTTATAGCGTTTCGAACATCCTTTGTTGATGTATATTACTTTCTTATAGGGGAAAGTGGCATTAATGTCGGCCATCCAATCAGCCAGGGTAGGAGGGGATGATTGTATCCAGGTACGGGCTATTCGTTTCCTAGCACTAAAAAGGGTTTTGTGGGGAAAACGGATCGTGTACTTGTCAGCATCCTCATCTGGGAATATCCCCAGGAGGCACATCTTGGGGTCCAGGGACACCGGGGAACCCATGCAATCATAAAGGAACTGAATCACCTGCATCCAGAACCCCCGGATGCGCGGACAGTGCCACAGAAGATGTCCGAAAGTACCAGGGGATATGAGGCACTTGGGACAAACCGAAGTCTTGGACAGATCAAACATGGCCATTCTAACCTGGGCAAGGTATGTTCTGTGTGTGATATAAATTTGCATAACTTTGTCAGAGAGTTTCGGGGACACAAGAGTACAAGTTTCAAGGGCATCACTCCAGTCATCTTCATCCAACTCCCCAATATCCACCACCCAAGGGGTCCTAATACTATATGCTAGGCCGGACACTGTTTTAGTCAGTAACATGTCATACAATATGGAGATAAGATTCTGTTGGTCCTGTCCCCTGAGCACATCCAGAATATCTATAGAGGGTATCTATTGGGGGGGTGATTGGCAAATTGTGTGTGCCTAACTTGGAGGTATCCAAAAATGCACGGAAGCAGCAAGCTGGAATTCCTCCCTAAGGTGGTCAAACATTTAAATATTGCCATCCAGTAGCAAGTGGGAACGTAGGTATATTCCCTGGCCATCCAAACACCTGGGTCGGGAATATGGAAGAGCTCAGGTAAGTGTCTATTAAACCAGTGTCTCTAATTGCCTCCACATCAGTGCCAGCATCTCAAGATCAGTGCAGCTGACAACAGCTTTCCTGATTGCCACCACACCATTGCCAGTGTTTGCCAGACTAGTGCAGCCAACAATTTTTTTTCCTGATTGTTAACCACACCAGTCCCAGTGTCACCATGTAAGCCAGAGTTCTTGATTGCTGCCACACAAGTGCTAGTTTGTAAGGGGACTTCTGATTGGCCAGGTTAGAGCCACAATTTGCCCAGCTACTTCGTGGATAGGACAGTGACCCACAGCTAGTAGTTAGAAGCCTTCGCCATATTGTGACTATCTCCTTGCCATAGGCCTACCCACAACATCCTCAGCCATAAGTCTTTATATTCATAACAAAGAAATGTCCACAGTTGATATGTTTTCTGCACGTTACTGTAACTTGCAAAGATGGCCGTGACATGTGACATCACTGTGACATCCTGACAGAACTCTTCGGCACACGGCCATACATAAGAGCAAACTGTACACAGAAGTTACTCGGGTGCATAACACCAGCACGTAAATATAAAGCCATCTTTCCCTACTTCTCCACAGTATTGAGACCCACTCTTCTCATATACTAGTTTCCGCAGCATTTCACTACCTTCAAACTGAGACTAACAAGATGCTTTCCATAGTATGTCAGTCTTTCACCCTATATGTTCCACTTCATAGCCTTACCCTAAAGGGCCTTTTATATCCCTCTCATAGTTTATTCAGACCACAACTCGAGTCAGGGTGACTACAGCTCGTTCTTCTGAATTTAAAACTACCTCACCCAGAATTTAGGCCTTGTGATGGGCTCTAGGCAGTATCTGACTACATCCACATGACTCTACGGTGTTTGACTCTCATGCACCATCTGCCTAAGGCTCCTCCCCTCCTGGACCTATATGAGCACTAGTTCAACCCATTACATCATCACAGAAAGGCTTATTTTAAAAAGGGGGCCTAATACCAACTTATATAATTCCTTATTACTACACATTTTTAGGCAGAGCCACTTAGTGGCCAATTAGTTAACTGCACCTGCTTACAAGTACAGTCAGTAGAATTTTTCTGATCACTTGCTGCCCCAGTGGCAGTGTCACCAGTGCCAGGGTAAGCCAGAAACAGTGTTCTGATCACTGCCACACCAGTGCTGCCAGACCAGTTCAGCCAGCAACTGTGTCCTGATTGTTAATCACACCAGCGTCAGTGTCAAGAGTGCAAATGTAAGCAAGCAATAGTGTTCTGATCACTAGTCACACCAGTGCCAGTGTCACCAGTGACAGTGTAAGCCAGCAGCCTCATCCTGGTCACCCCACCATCAGTACCAGACCTTACAGTCATATTCAGTTTTGAATTATGAACCCGGGGAAAGCAGAGGTTCAAAAAAAGTCACATTTTGATTCTGAGGATGAAGGGGTCCCTGCTAAAAGAGTCAGCCATGCAATCGCACTGAACACCGTAGTGAACTGCAGCAGAAAAGAACATGCAGCGTGGTTCACCTTGGTGAAAAATATGATAGGTAATCAGGAAACTGAGTGTGTACTTTTATATCCCTTGAAAACCTTAACATGCTCCTTGGATTTTGAGCCCCACTATGTGGCTAGACTCCAAAAAAGTTTCACAGGTGTGCTAGTGTATCTCAATAATCAGGAGGAGCAGGAAAATGTGTTTTGGGGATTAATTTTTAATATCCCCATACTGTACTAGAAATAGGCTATCAATTACCATCTTTGTATAAAAAAAAAAAATATTTTCATTTTTTTCCTCATTTACCAAAAACTTGTAGCAAAAAATGAAATCTTCAAAAGACTCACCATGTTTTCTTAAAAATTACTCTGGTGTTCTGGTGTTCCAGGTCCTCCATGGGTGATAAGATATCAGAAAATTAGATGCAGAGTTTATGTGCTTTGAAGGTCTGAAGGTGCTCCTTGGGCTTTGGGTTCATCTATGTGGCCAGGCTGCAAAAACATTTCACATATGTGGTATCCCCATACTCATAGGATGAGTCGCAGAATGTGTGTTAGAAATATCTTAATAATTGACAACTTACATTTTCATTTTCTTTCTTCATTTTCCAAAAACGTGTGGCAAAAATGTGAAAAGGAAAAGACTTACCCTGTCTCTTATTAAATATGTTGGAGTGTTTGCTTTCAAATATGTGGTCATGTTGTGGGTGTTCCCCCTGTTTTGGCCCTTCAGGACCTCACTAAATATTATAGGTAGTCAGGAAATCAGATGCATTATTTACAGTATAGCTTCTGAAAGCCTTAATGTGCCACTTGGATTTTGGGTCTCTCTATGCATCTAGACAGAAAAAAAGGTTTCACACATGTGCTATCCCCATACTCTAGAAGAGTAGAACAATGTGTATTGAGGTGTATTTGTAAGTATGCCCATGCTGCGTGAGAAATAACTTGTTAAAATGACAACTTTATGAAAATAAAAATCTAAATAAATGGGGCAAAAAATTACAACTTCAAAAATCCCACTGCTTAATAAATACCTTGGAGCGTCTACTTTTCAAAAATGGGTAATTTTCAAAAATGGGTAATTTTGGGGGTGTTCTTACTGTCCTGCCATTTTGGAAGAAATGGAAGTCAAAACATCATGGTTGTTACATTTCAAAAATATATATACCGTAGTTTGTAGACTTTCACACAGTCCAAATACTATACACTTATCTTTTTTTGTGAAAGAAATTTAGCAGAATGCATTTTGGTCTACATTTATAAGGAAGATTATTTATAGCAATATTTTACAAAATAAACTACTAAGTAAAAGGTTTTTTTTTTTTTAAATGTCTTTTTTCCCTTTTTTTATAGTAAAAAAACATAAACCCCCAGTGTAGATCAAATACCACCAAAATAAATCTGCCTTAAAAAAAAATGTTATAAAATTATTTTGGATACATGTTGCATGACCGAGCAATTGTCAGTTGACCGCTCACCAACCGCCGCACGACGATTTACGTCGGCAGTCAGCCCCTCACAGGCAAAGCGACGTAGGTCTATGTCGCTAGCCTGTAAGGCTCTAGGGAGCGAGCGCGCGCGGACGGAGGCGTGCTCCCGCGCGGTCATGGACCCCCCCGCACGTGTGCCCGGCGGACCCGATGTCCGCATGGCACTCGCGATCTTCCATTACACCACTAATATATACAAAGCCGCCTGTCATTCTTCCCTGTGTAAGAATGGAGATCAAACGGTTCTGCTATGTAGGACCGTTGATCTCTGTTCTTACGCTAGTAGCCACAGCCAATCACAGTTAGAAACCCGCCCCTAGGGACACACTTAACCCCTCCCTGTCCAATAAAGTTAACTCCTTTACTGCCAATGTAATTTTTACAGTAACAGTGCATATGTATAGCACTGATTACTGCAGTAATGTCACTGGTAACCCCAAAAGTGTCAAAAATGTCAGTCAAGGGTCCGATCTGTCCGCCGCAATGTCGCAGTCCCGCAAAAAAAATCGCAGATCGCCGCCATTAATGACAAAAATGACAAAAATCTTTCCCTTAGTTAGTAAATGCAATAACTTTTGCGCAAACCAATCAAAATACGCTTTTTGCGATTTTACCAAACATAGGTAGCATAAAGCAAATTGGCCTAAAATGTTAAAACATTTTGATTTTTACATTTTTTGGGGGGGAATTTCATATAAAAAAATGTGAAAAATATTGTTATTTTTGCAAAATTGACGCTCTTTTTTTGTTTATAGCGCATGATCAAAAAATCGCACAGGTGATCAAATACCACCAAAAGAAAGCTCTGTTTGTGGGAATCAGAGAAGCCAGGACCAAACAGCCTTTTTACACAATGTGCAGGATTAACCCATTAGGTTCCACAGTGAGTATAACAAGCATTCTTTACTGCATATACAGACCTATTTTAACTGTTGTGGGTTTAGTTACACTTTAACATGCCGGTCTTCAATTGGTTAATATGAAAAATATTCCATAAAATATGCTTTCCATTAACATACTAACAATTAGGAATGAATCCTGTACAGAATTCGCCAATAGTACATGTTCATAGGGTTGTTTGAACAGGTTAGTCAAATTCTGGAAGCTCATCTGAATGACTTCCATGAACAGATCAGTCAAAACTTCTATCTTTTTAAAACATTAAAAACATTTAAAAATCCCCCTGAAAAGCTAAAGATCCTCCTCCTCTGATACTGGTAGTATCATATATCTAGGTGAGCAAAGTAGTGATGTAGGGGCCTTTTTTTTCACACGGGGACGGGGGCAATTCTGTCCCACACAACCTGCTGATCATTCGCAAAACATGGACACAGGGTTGGAGATTCCGTCCCACACAACCTGCTGGTCATTCACAAAACATGGACACAGGGTTGGAGATTCCGTTTCACACAACCTGCTTGTCAATCACAAAACATGGACACAGGGTTGGAGATTCCGTCGCACACAACCTGCTGGTCATTCACAAAACATGGACACAGGGTTGGAGATTCCGTTTCACACAACCTGCTTGTCAATCACAAAACATGGACACAGGGTTGGAGATTCCGTCGCACACAACCTGCTGGTCATTCACAAAACATGGACACGGGGTTGGAGATTCCGTCCCACACAACCTGCTCCTCATTCACAAAACATGTAGATACATATTCGCCAGCACACCAAGGATCTTGCAAAAGCAGTCCAAGAACTTTATTTCAGAGAAGATCACATCAAAAAAATAAATAATAAAATAAATAGTGCAAAGTTTTCGGAGCCACGCAGGACCTCTTTGTCAGGCATGTGATAACAAATCACATGCCTGACGAGGGGGTCCTGAGTGGCTCCGAAACGTTGCACTATTTATTTTATTATTTTATTATTATTAGTAAACGCAATAACTTTTGCGCAAACCAATCAAAATACGCTTTTTCGTGATTTTTTTTTTACCAAACATAGGTAGCATAAAACAAATTGGCCTAAAATGTTAAAAAAATTAGATTTTTAAATTATTTTTTTTGGGGGGGGGGGATTTCATATAAAAAAAATGTGAAAAATATTGTTATTTTTGCAAAATTTACGCTCTTTTTTTGATTATAGCGCATGATCAAAAAATCGCACAGGTGATCAAATACCGCCAAAAAAGATCTGTTTGTGGGAAAAAAAGGACGTCAAATTCGTTTAGGTACAGCTTCGCACGACCGCGCAATTGTCCGTTAAAGTCACGCAGTGCCGAATCACAAAATAGGTCCTGGTCAGGAAGGGGGTAAAATCTTCAGGGGCTTAAGTGGTTAAATTACTATTTTCACCGTGATAGAGTCATTTTCACCCATGCGATCCGATTCCTGCACCGTTTGACAGTTCGCACGATCTGCGAACCGACACCCACAGCGGTTTGCATAGGATAGTGTGAACTGCCTGCGAGAGACATGCAATGCGGGAAGCAATAGTGTGAGCCCAGCCTTAAGCATTTCCAAATGAAAATCACTTACAAATGTGTAGGATTATAAATAGGCAAACAGTGAGACCTAATTTGGTCTTTAAATTGTTGCTTTTGAACAAAATATATAAATTAATGAGTGGATTGCACATTATATTTTATTGTACATTACCCAAAAATAGTAAAACTAAAAATATGTTAATATTTATGCAAGCGGCACCGGTTAGAATATATTCATGTGCTATTACAACAATTCATTTAGAAGTCATTTTTATGTGAGTTTTCTTAAATTGCATAACCATGGAAAGCAATATTTAAATCAATAAACAACCATTATTTTTCTCATGTTTCTAAAAATATGCAAAATTATTACAAACATGGAAAGAGGATAAAACAATAGGGATTGTATCATCAAAAATAGACATTGTTTTTCTTTAAACAATGCTTTTTTTTTTTTCAATGAAACAAAAATGGTTTCAGATGGCTACACTAGCAATATATAAAAATATGTATTTTTTTCAATTAACATACAACAGCAGTAAATTATGCTTTTTTACACGAGCCTATTTTTCTGCTTTTACCTGATTTATTTTAGTGGATTAATTAATCAACTCTTAAATGTTTTTTGCCAAATCCATATCTCAAGCATTTTTTTTTTTTTGGTATGTCTAAATGAAATCTTCTTTGTATATACAGTATATTTTACCTAAAATTGTTATAGCTAGAAACCTTTACTGCAAACCCTTTATTTTGGTATAGACAGGAAATGTTACCTGACAACATATCACACACTTAGCAGATCACAAATATCTGGTTATGTGGTGATGAGATGCATATAAAAAGCAACTGTGGCCTAGGGGAGGACATTGATGGCACCTCAGAGGGATTAAAATACAAAATAACAATTATTGAAAAATAATGAATGCATTTAAGAATTAAACAATACAGTTAAAAAAAAAAAGATTTAGGAGCAAGCCTAATCCAGCCTGCCTTTTGGCGCATTCTGGGTAAGATAATGTAGATTTGGATCTGCAGTGCTGATAGTGCTGATGTCTTTCATTTCACCAATAGGGATGATCGAACGGTTCGGGTCGACCATCGCTTCGACCCGAACATTGGGTGTTCGAAACTCGGCCGTATATATACACACAACACACACACACACATATATGCTGTATATATATATTTATATATATATATATATATATATATATATATAATGTATATATATGTATATGTATATATATACACACACATATATATATATATATATATATATATATATATATATACTGTATATACACACACATACATACATATATATATATACATGTATATATATATATATATATATATATATATAAAAAAACGCCCAAAAAACGCCTGAAACAAAAACGCCCAGGTGTGAAAGGAGGGTAACACCATACCTGCGCTACTGAAATTCTAAGAAAAATGATCTGTTTTTTTCTGGCTCTGGACATGCTACAGAGCTGAAACTTCACAGGTACACTTTTTAGACCCCCCCCCCCCCCGACACTAAATCCAAAGAAATCTATTTTTTTTTTCAATAATTTTTTTAATAATTGGCTCTCTATCAAAAACGACAATTTGTAAGAACTTTTTTTTGTGTGATTAATAGTCCCTGGGGCATGACCCAGAATCCTAGGCACTTTTTAGGGGCATTTATTGGGTTTTAGGGCTTCAAAATGGTGTTTTTTGATTCCAGAAGTTTGGGTCCCATTGATTTCAATGGGGTTCTGGAATCCGAACCGAACTTTCGGGAAATTGGGGTGTTCTGGTCGAACCAAACTTTTCAAAAGTTCGATCATCCCTATTCACCAACAGATGCCATGGGGACAGAGAGGGTTAGATCCTTAGATTCAGAAAACAATTATGTCTCTTGGCCAAGAAGCCAGCACAATGCATTCTGGGATGCCGTGAAGGGACTTATGTCCATCCTGGCCAGCAAAATATGTTCCAATATTATGAAAAATCTAAATAAATCTTGTAACTTGCTCTGTAAAATTGCTCTATAACCAGGAGGTCACCATAATGCATTGTATAGCCAAGATAGGCCTTATGGCCCTCTTGACCTGAAGAATATGATGCTACAGTATGAAAAGGATTATTGAACATATCCTAATGATACATGTATGCCGATTGTATGTTGTTACTTTATTGTAATTGCCACTGTTATTGTGATTTTCATGCAATGTGGCTTTAACCCCTTGACCTCCAGCAGGTTTTACCCTCTTGATGACCAGGGTATTTTTTTTTTTTGCTATTCAGCACTGCGCTACTTTAACTGACAAATCTTATGAATTTAGTTGCAGTTCAGTGGGTAAAATAAGTCTTTGATCCCCATGTAAAACATGACTTAGTACTTTGTGGAGAAACCCTTGGATTTTGGTCCACTCTTCTTTATAGATCTTCTCTAAATTCCTAAGATTTCTTGGCTGTCGCCTGGCAACTTGAAGTTTCAGCTCCCTCCATACATTTTCTTTACAGTTAATGCCTGGAGACTGGCTAGGCCACTCCATGGCCTTAATATGCTTCTTCTTAAACCACTCCTTTGTTGCGTTGGCAGTATGTTTTGGGTCATTGTCATGCTGGAATACCCATCCATGACCCATCCATTCAGTGTTCTGGCTGAGGGAATATGGTTCTCATCCAGCATTTTACAATACATGGTCCCATTCATTGGTCCCTCAATACGGCAAAGTCAGCCTGTACCTTTAAAGCAAAATGTTTCCTCCATGGTGCTGCCTGACTGTAGAGATGGTGTTTGTAGCGTCACAGTCAGCAGTTTTCTTCCTTCAAACACAGCTAGTCCCCCTCAAAAAGGCACACGTACAGTCATGCCAATGAGCATCTAAATGTTTCAAAAAAGGATTGGAAGAAAGTGCTGTGGTCAGAGGAGATGGAAGTTGAGGTCTTTGGCATTAACACGACTGTTTGCCAATGGTACTTCATTTGCCTTGCTACCTCTTCACCACCATCCTCATTTGTCTTTTCCCCTTTACTCTTTTCTTTTTGTTGCTCTTCTATTGACAACTCTCTTTCTCTTCACCACTTAAGTCTCTCTTTCTAGCAATTTATATATATGCTTCTTACTCAACCCATTGCGGTAATGTGATATACAGTAGTTCTGATTGATGGTTGTCACGGGACACCCGGGCTAACCCAGGGGCTCTTTCCTGGGGCCTGGCCCGGATCATTAGGCAGGTTCCGTATGAGGACTTTCTCTGTTTGGCCGATAGGCACGCTCTGATTGTTGAGCACTCCAGCCCACTATATACATGACCGCTGGCTGTTATATGATCTGCCCTTACTGTTCAATGTTGTACTTACCTTTTACTTTTATATGTTTTGTTATACTATACCCTGTCTTTAAAATAAATAAAGATTATTAAAAAAACACAACTGTTTGGATGGGGAAAAATGCTAACTACGACCTTAAGAACACCATCCCTATGGTCAAGTATGGAGGTGGAAACATTATGCTGTAGGGCTGTTTCTCTGCTAAAGGTACAGGCAGACTTTTCCGTATTGAGGGGCGAATGGACGGGCCATGTATTGTAAAATCTTGGATGAGAACCTTCTTTCCTCAACCAGAACACTGAAAATGGGTCATGGATGGGTCTTCCAGCATGACAATGACCCAAAACATACCACCAAGGTAACAAAGGAGTGGCTAAAGAAGAAACACATTAAGGTCATGGAGTGGCCTTGTCAGTCTACAGACTTTAATCCAATAGAAAATGTATGGAGGGAGCTGAAACGTCAAGTTACCAAGAGAAAGCCAAGAAACCTCAAGGATTTAGAGAAGATCTGTAAAGAAGAATGGACCAAAATCCCTCCTGAGATGCATGCAAACCTAGTCGCCAACTACAAGAAACGTTTTACCTCTGTGCTTGCCAACAAGGGTAAGTACCAAGTCATGTTTTGCTTGGGGATTAAATGCTTATTTTACTTACAGAACTGCAATTTAATTTATAGCATTTGTTTTATGTGTTTTTTTTTTCTGGATTTTTGGTTGATATTCTGTCTCTATCATTTAAAATACACCTATGATAAAAATTAGAGACCCTTCATTTATTTGTAAGTGGGCAAACCTACAAAATCTTTAGGGGATCAAATCTTTTTTCCTCACTGTATGCAAGGATGCTGGGGTATAACTGAGCATGAAAACAAAAAAAAAAGAGATATCTGATCAAGTAATTAACCACTTGCCGACCGCCCACAGTATATTTACTGCGGCAGTCAGCCCCTCACAGGCAAAGCGACGTAGTACTACGTCGCTAGCCTGTGAGGCTCCCGCCCCCCCTCGTTCACTGACCCCCCCCCCCCCCGCGCGTGTGACCGGTGGACCCGATGTCTGCCGGTCACTCACGATCGTCCGCTGTGAAGGGAGAAAGGCAGGCGGCTAATGTAAACAAAGCCGCCTGTAATTCTCCCCTGTGTAAGAACAGAGATCATACGGTCCTGCTATGCAGGATCGTATATCTCTGTTGTTACACAATCAACCACATCCCTTCACAGTTAGAAGCACGCCCCTAGGGACATACTTAACCTCTCCTTCTCCAATAAATTTAACCCCTTCCCTGCCAGTGTCATTTTTACAGTAACAGTGCATATGTATAGCACTGATTACTGTAGTAATGTCACTGGTAACCCCAAAAGTGTCAAAAATGTCAGTCAAGGGTTCGATCTGTCCGCCGCAATGTCGCAGTCCTGCAAACAAAATCGCAGATCGCCGCCATTACATGTTAAAAAAAAAAACAACAAAAATGACAAAACTCTTTCCCTTAGTTAGTAAACGCAATAACTTTTGCGCAAACCAATCAAAATACGCTTTTTGCAATTTTTTTTTTTTACCAAACATATGTAGCAGAAAACAAATTGGCCTAAAATGTTAAAAAATTTAGATTTTTACATTTTTTTTGAGGAATTTTCAAAAATTTGAAAAATATTGTTATTTTTGCAAAATTGTCGCTCTTTTTTTGTTTATAGCGCACGATCAAAAAATCGTACAAGTGATCAAATACCACCAAAAGAAAGCTCTGTTTGTGGGAAAAAAAGGACGTCAAATTTGTTTAGGTACAGCGTCGTACGACCGCGCAATTGTACGTTAAAATCACGCAGTGCCGAATCGCAAAATAGGGCCTGGTCAGGAAAGGGGTAAAATCTTCCGGGGCTTAAGTGGTTAAGGTAACAGTTATTAGATCCCCAAAAGGAACTAATTTTCTTTTTTAACTTTTTTTTTTTCTTTTTTACATTTTTTTTACATACTCTCATCATAGTGACACTGTACTACACTAAGGGGGTGATCAGGGATTTTTTTACACTGTGATTGCTTGTTACAGTGAATGGATTCTATTTATGACTCTTGTTTACTATTGCCTCGTTTCCACTGAGCGGAACGGTTCGGGTCGGTACAGTTTGGGAGGGTTAGAATGGTCCGGTCTATTCAGGTGAGCGTTTCCACTGCAAGTCTGGCCACTAGGGACCATGCGGGGTTTACACCAAATGAGGTGTTTGTTTTGCTCTTTCATTTGACATTTGAAGTTTTCCTGTCCGCCAATCAGTGGAATCTATTGTGTGACACCAGTAGCTCCGCCCTAACCGTACCGTACCATTTCCTATGGCCCTACATCTGAAGCAGGACCAGGAATGGTGCGGTTTGGTTCGGTTGTATGGGCCACTTTCATAATGGAAACACCCAAAATAGCGTACTGTACCGAACCGATCCGAACCTTTCCGCTCAGTGGAAACGAGGCATATGTGTCATGTGATTACACAGCGGTCCGATACCAAGCCACAGAAGTTGCAGAGCAAACCACTACATGCCTCAGGGTAGGCGAGCAGTGCACATGCGCACCACGACGTACGGGTACATTGAGGGCTTGGGGGAGCCGCCCATCAGCAGTAAATTTGTTTGAAGTCAGCCAATGGTTAAATATTCTGTCTGATTGTTGCAGGGGTCGTATGTGACTTCCTTCTCTGCAGGTGTGTCATATCTTGTGTCTTGGGGTAAAGTATCCGCAGGGGGACAACCTCAAGGGGAATCGTGTGGGAGTAGATCTGTGAGGACCAAGAGTTGTGATGTGATTTATCTTTTTCTTTTTTGAATATTATTCTTTACTGGAAATATAAAAAAACATGAGAATCAGAAAACATTATACAATAATGGAATTCAATTACCAAGAGGGCATGGATAAACATAGGGTCAAACATTGGAGGCATTACATTAATAAGACCATAAAGATAAAATACAAGGAATAAAGCGTGGGGAGAGATCATAAATAGGAATGGAAAGGGAGGTGGAAAGCTAAGGACATAGATACAGCAATACATAGAAATCATTCAATATAGTGGTATAGGTTGTTATAACAATAGGAAAATTTTAGAATGGTGTCAGTGAGGTAAATTACACCAATTATAATTGGAGTGGTATCAAAAAGTTACAATATTTCTACCATGATTAAGCCAACAGGCCCAGTTTTTCTGAAATGCGGAAGTCCTATTCTGTAGTTGAGCGAACAGTCATTCAAATAATGCATGCATATTTAGTAGGTCTATTACTGGAAGAAGTGAAGGAGCTTGAGCTATTTTCCAAGCTTTTGCTAAGGCCAGCTTTGCTGCAATCAAGACATATGCTGTGAAGAACTTTGTTTGAAAAGGCCTTTTGTCTAGTCCAATGCCAAAGAGGGCGGTCTCTGGTGTTGGTAGTTGAGTCATGCCAGTAATGGAGGATATAAAGGTGAAAACCTCCTGCCAGAATGGGGCGATTATTGGACGGTGCCACCATATATGGCTTATAGATCCCGTGTGACCACAGTATCTCCAACATAAGGGTGATTGTGCATCAGGGAATCTGCGAGCTAATACTTGTGGTGTGAGGTACTATCTGTGGAATATTTTATGTGAAATGAGAAATGCAGCGCAAGATTTTCCTCTTCTCTAGCGCATTACTGCTTTCTTCATTCAAATCATCCAAAAACTGTTCACGGATATTTGTAGAAGGCCATGGACCACCTCTTGTACCATGGAGTCATTGTACCAGTACCCATGCAAGACAGGTTCTATGAATTCTACTCAAACCTGTTAACAGTATCAAAGCCTAACCGAAGAATCCATCCTATCCTGGACCTAAAATCCCTTTCCAAAGATTTGAATGGAATCTGCAAGGATGGAAATTGCCTCTCTAAAACTAGGAAAGTACATGACATCAATAAATATCCAAGATGTCTAAATTCATGTTTCCATTTACCCACTTCATCAGCAGTTTTTACGCTTTGCAGTGGCAGATGACCACTTCTAGTTTGTTGCATTACCCTTCCGCCTGCACTCTGCTCCCAGAATGTTTAAAAAGATCTTCTCAGGGCATCCAGGTGACAGGCTATTTAGACGACTTTCTTCTGAAAGATTAATCTCTCTTACAAATCTCAGTGAGTATCCAAAAGACAAGCTGCTTTAGGTCTGTGGCTGGGTAATCTGTTCAAAAAAACCTGCTCCCCAGCCTTCCATGCCCTTAGGTCTGGCTCTGGATACATCCCAGGCAAAAGTCTTGTCTCCAGAAAGTTCTTTCTCTAAGAGCTCATGCTCGACAACTGAGGTACAAAACAATTTCTATAGTGAGATTCACCATGAAATAATGGCCTTTTACAGGCAGCACCCTTTGCCCCATTTTTAATTCAAGAACTCTCCAGTAAAAAATACGATCATCATGGAAAAAGCAGGCTGTTTCCCTGGATCTACCCATGCTCATTTTCCCCTAAACAAGAAATTCATTATCCTGGCGGATCACCACATCAACTCTATCAGTGGAAAAATATTCCTTCCCTTCAATTGGAAGGTTCTTATGAGTGCCGGTTCACACTTCTGCGAGTGCCGGGTTCACATGTAATATCGGAGCGCACTGCTCCTTCATTACATGCGATCGGCTGTGCGGTGCGAGTTTAGCCATACAGTTTGTATGGCTAAATTCGCATCGCACCCGCAGCAAACACGCACAGGAGGCATTTTTGCAGCCGCATCAGGATCGGATCGCACATCGGTTCACACTTGTGCTATCCGATCCTGTGCGAACTGCACGATCGCACTGCGATATGCAATCAAATTGGGGGTGTCGTTAAGATTACATTGACACCCCCAGCGTATCGCATATGGCAGTGTGAACTGCCGGGGGTGCGTGTGCGATGCGGGAACAGGCTGCGAATTCGCAGCCTTCCCGCATCGCATAAGTGTGGACCGGCACTAACAGACACAAGTATGTTAGGCTGTTGAAGATAATTCCAATCCTCCTAAATTGTCAAGAAAAGAAGCCAATCTCCCCATCAACATTAGGGATGATCGAACTTTTCAAAAGTTCGGTTCGGCCAGAACATCCGAACTTCCCGAAAGTTCGGCCCGGATTTCTGAACCCCATTGAAATCAATGGGACCCGAACTTCGGTAATCAAAAAACACCATTTTGAAGCCCTAAAACCCAATAAATGCCCCTAAAAGTGCCTAGGGTTCTGGGTCATACCCCAGGGACTATTAATCACACAAAAAGAAGTTCTTAAAAATTGTCATTTTTGATAGAGAGCCAATTATTGGAAAAATTAAAAAAAAAAATAAATTCTTTGGATTTAGTATCTGGGGTGTCTAAAAAGTGTACCTGTGAAGTTTCCAGCTCTGTAGCATGTCCAGAACCATAATAAAAAGATAGTTTGTATTTTGTCACTTATAGAACAGGTTAGTGGCTTCTCGCTTTTCACACCTTGCCGGTTTAATAGCAGGCATTTTTTTGGGCATTTTTCGGGTTCTTTGGAGGCAGGAAAAACATCTGAACTTGTGTATACAGGTATATATACCACTATAGACAAGTTCAGATGTTTTGCCTGCCTCCAAAGAACCCAAAAAAATGCCCAAAAAAACGCCTGCTACTAAACCGGCAAGGTGTGAAAAGCGAGAAGCCACTAACCTGTTCTATAAGTGACCTAATACAAATGATCTTTTTTTTTATGGTTCTGGACATGCTACCCCAGGGACTATTAATCACACAAAAAGAAGTTCTTAAAAATTGTCATTTTTGATAGAGAGCCAAATATTGAAAAAAAATTATAAAAAAAAAAAAAAATTCTTTGGATTTAGTATCTGGGGAGTCTAAAAAGTGTACCTGTGAAGTTTCAGCTCTGTAGCATGTCCAGAACCATAAAAAAAAAAAGATTGTTTGTATTAGGTCACTTAAAGAACAGGTTAGTGGCTTCTCGCTTTTCACAACTTGCCGGTTTAGTAGCAGGCGTTTTTATGGGCATTTTTTGGGTTCTTTGGAGTCAGGAAAAACATCTGAACTTGTGTATAGTGATATACCACTATACACAAGTTTAGATGATTTGCCTGCCTCCAAAGAACCCAAAAAAATGCCCAAAAAAACGCTAGCGTCAAAAAAAAAAAAAAAAACGCCCAGGTGTGTTGTTGCAGGCATTTTTTTGGGGTTTTTGGAGGCAGGCAAAACATCTGAACTTGTGTATAGTGGTATATACACACACATACTTATATGTATTTTACACTTAGACATATATAGGTGTTATAGGAGCGTAACTATATTAGTGTAAATGATTTCATTAGCGCAAGCATATATTTCTGCTACTATCACACCTATATATGTCTAGGTGTGTATATACATATAAGTATGTGTGTATATATACCCGTATACACAAGTTCAGATGTTTTGCCTGCCTCCAAAAACCCCAAGAAAATGCCTGCAACAACACGACTGGGCGTTTTTTTTTTTTTTGGCGCTAGCGTTTTTTTGGGCATTTTTTTGGGTTCTTTGGAGGCAGGCAAAAAGTCTGAACTTGTGTATACGGGTATATAAACACACATACTTCATTTCATCATATTTGTTATACAGAAGGAGGAAGCCAATGCGCTGCCAATGGGGTATAGGGAAAAAAGTGGGAGTGAAGTGGAATATGTGTGATAGGACCAAGATTTCTGAGATTGGCAGCCAATTCTAAAGTGTCACCACTTACATTTTTGTTGGAAATAGTCACGAGATTCACCCCTCTGTTTCAAGCACTTTTTATACACATGGACTCATTTATCACCATCACTTCACGATTATTATCATTATCTTTTCATTGATTCATTTATTGATTGTTATTTTGTATGTGGATATTGTATCATCACTTCACAAACATATTTTTATTTGTTTTTCATGCACTTATGAATATCATTTGCTTTTTTATCACCCATCACTAAAAGTCACTATTGGATTCATTAATATATTTTTGTATTCACCTTATCTATATATTAAAACGTGTATTGCAGTACCGCTAGGAGCTTGTAATATATATAGAGTTGGGAATTTATCCCCTGGACCAACATTTAGCGAGACAGGCACAGATTTCCCCTCTTCTTTCCTCTTATCATATTCGTTATGTTGTTAGTTTTTGGAATTAGTTTTGCATCTTCAGGCACTCGTTTTGTATATATTCGTTGGTCCAGGTGAATTAGAAAAATGTTGCAGTTGTTCCGGGAGATTACTTTATATTCGATATATTATCAAATCAGACGGATTCGAATCAGAAGGATTCTATATTTTCGGATGCTAGTCTAACCCACCATGAGAAATTGCATGAGCTGATTGGACAATATCGACCAGCGTCCCATGCATCCGGATAAATGAATAGAATGAAATTTGGATCCCTTTGTTATTCCAATTAACAAACAAATTTGAAGATTGAATTATTTTCCCTATGGGTCCGAACTAATATCACATTTATGTGATGCCATCTGAATAAAATAAATGCCTTTGAGGAGGGAGGATGCATTTGAAGAAAAAGTAAACTCCCCTTGTTTTTTTTTTGTACCTATAGGTAAGCCTTTATAATAAGGCTTACCTAAAGGTGCTGTAAATATCTCCTAAATGTGCACCGGTACATGAGTAGAGTCTATGTAAACAATTATTGGTGGATCTATTTTAGACTATATGTTTATGCTTTTACAAATTGTGTCCAATAAAATTCATACTTTTTATTATGCCTTTGTCTCCCATTGCTGAGCCTTTAAAGTCAGGTTAATTAGGTGGGTCCAATGTGTCCAATAAAATTCATACTTTTTATTATGCCTTTGTCTCCCATTGCTGAGCCTTTAAAGTCAGGTTAATTAGGTGGGTTCTTGCTTATTTGGTTCCACATCTTTTTTCTTTATACCTTGCATTGGCTTTAGCCAAAACCCTGTTTCTCATTTTATTAGGTGTTGAGGAAGAAAGCACCTGGAGAATAGGGGAAGGGGGTGTCAGGCAGGAAGAAGTGACTGCTATTGGTGTTCCTGCAGCGAGAATGGTAAATTGAGGTGATATTGGCACAGGGTCCGTAAATCTACACAACCAAGCAGTGGAAAAACATTACCTGGTCTGTTTAATTTCTACTCTCACATACGGTGAAGTGGAATAGGCAGTCTCTTGGGTAGGTACAGTGTGGTGCAGCAGCAAAAAACACAGAGTCACAAATTGCTAGATAATGTATTGCAGAACTTGAAAAACAGCACAAACAAGCCAAGCGGGAAGGCTCACCTGCCAAGGACACTTACAACAGTACAGAGTGGAATCAGCTGTGTGTAGGCCTGACAGCAGGCTGGCCAGTCCAACGCAAAGTGGAGCTTCCTGACAAGGCAGACATAAGCCCTGCTCTTTCTCTACTCCTCCGGAACCTCTCCCTACAGCTAGCGCTGTCCCTGACAGATGGGTATGCTGTCCCAACACTAGCCACTCGCAAAATGCATGCCAAAACATGAGGGCAGAGGCTTAAAAAGACTCTGCGTGACCGAAGATTGCTGCCAGCGTCCCCTAGATCCAGCGCATTCAACCGGGTCACTTCTCCAGGGATCCAAGGAAACCATAGAGAAACCCAGTTTCTCCCGAATTCCTCCTCCAGTTGCAATGCCGCTATGGACGAGTGGCACCTACAGTGGAGATTGTGGACTGCATCTGCCTACAGGTCCATGGCAAATATTCATGGCCCAACAGAGCTGCAGAAGCCACATGACATTATCAAAAAAGTATGGAACAAAATCCCGAAGAGGGTTTCCAACACCTTGCTGAATCCATGTTAAAATATATTGACTATGATAAAATAGATTAGCTAAACTAACTGCTGGAAAATGATTTAACTTTTTGTGGTTCAATACATTTTAATTGTGTTGACAAAATCTGTTACAATCATTTAGTAATGAAGCTAACAAAAGGCACATAAATATCCTAAAGATGTACAGGATTAACCAACCATTAGTAGAAATGGGAATAATGATATCTGAAAAGAATATTCCAAATATTTAAAGTTTAATCAGGAACATACAGAAGTGTGTTGACTTTCCTTTTATACTTCTTAAAGCATTCAAAATATCTTTGTTTCTTAAAGTGTAGACAAATGGGTTCAGCATTGGGACCACAGCTGTATAAAGCAAGGTGAGCAAATTGTCCAGTTCCTTAGAACCTTCAGACTCTGGTTTGCCATAAATTATAATGATTGGAGCATAGAATAATATTACTGTGGTTAGGTGGGAGGTGCAACTGGAATAAGCTTTTAGTCGTCCCTCTGAGGAATGAATTTTCAGTATGGCGGAGATGATGAATATGTAGGAGGTTATAATGAGCAAAAAAGGGAACGATACCAACACTACATCCTCACATAACATAAGTAGGTTTCTGCTTGTAACATCACTAGAGGTTATTGCATACAGTGCTTTCAGATCACAAAAGAAATGGTCAATCTTTTGTGTGAGACAAAAGAATAACCGAGAAGTGGTTAACAAATTGATTGTTGCATTAGTCGCAGATATAAGCCAAGTGGACAGAGCTAATGAAAGGCATACATCTTTACTCATGAGTAAGGAATATTGTAACGGCTTACAGATTGCCACATATCGGTCATAGGACATAAAGGTCAGTAGAAATATATCAGAAACAGCTGACAATGAGAAGAAGTACACCTGAGTCATACAGGCAGAGAAGGACATCGAATGGTCATGTGTCAGGAGTATGGAGAGCAGTTTTGGAAGAGTGGCTGAAACATATATAACATCACTAATAGCAAGATTACTCAAGAAGAAATACATTGGAGTATGGAGTCGGGGAACCAGACACACCAACAGAGCAATGGTCATATTTCCCAGGACAGTCATCAGATACATCAATAGAACTGCAGTCAGAAGGAGACATTGTCCAGTTTTAGAGATGGGAAAAGCTAAAATATAGAACACATTTTTTGTATTGTTCGAGCATTCCTCCATCTTCTTTGCATAGAAAAAAAAGAATTGATAATGTATACTTTTTACATTTATGTAACCACCTACCATCTAGCTGTTGTACATAAATGACCAGACTGCTGCTTTTCAAGGGCAGGAGGTCATTTCAAAATGGTAGCGCTTGTGCATGCTCCCCTAGCATGTGCATGAGCACACAATGTAATCTCCATATCCAATAAACACTGTAGATCACAAAAGTAGGTACGGAGTCAATAAGTACTACTGTATGTAAATACCAATTATAGCGATCCCAATTATAGCGATGTTACCTACATTGATTAGCAGTAGCATTTTATACAGTGCACCCAAGCCAGCTACAATGGTAGCTAAACCTGTCACATTGTAACTAGATCAGTGCAGCCAGCAAAGTGTCCCTGAATGCAAGCCACAAGAGTCCCAGTATTATCCAGCAATACAGTCCCTGAAAGCCACCGGGTCAGTTTCTGTGTCACCAGACCAGTGCAGCCAGCAACAGTGTTGCTTATTACTGCCACACCAGTGTCACCAGACCATTGTGTTCCTGTTTGCCACCAAACCAGCTACCACTGGGCATATTTAGCATCCCTGATTGCTCCCACACCAGTGTTAGTTTCACCAGGCTAGTGCAGCCAGCAACTGTGTAATTTATCACTAGCCAAACCAGTTCCAGTGTCACCAGAGCCAGTGTGAGTAAGCAACAGTGTTTCTGAATGCTGTCCATGCAAGTCCAAGTGTAGGTGGACCAGTGCAACCAGCAACAGTGTTCCTGATAGCTAGCAAAACCAGCTCCAGTGTCACCGGAGCTAGTGTAAGCCAGCAACAGAATTTCTGATTGCAAGCACACCAGTGCCAGTATCACCAGTGTGAGAGAGCAATAGGTTTTTTAAATACTGCAACACAAGTACCAGATCTCACATGTCTTGGATCTTAATGTACGCTTGATGCACAAGTAACTCCATTGTGCTAATAAGTGCACTTTTGTATATTAATATATGCCAAGCGCAATGAATCTCGTTGTGCTAAAAAGCACAGTCCTCAACTCTCTTGTATAAGGTAATCAGTGGCAGAACTGCCAGAGTTGCAGCAGTCATCATCGCGACTGGGCCCTGGAGTTCTGCCACCCTGGCTACTGTGCTACTGTGAGGGGCTTCCTGCCTGCCCGCCCATTCTGCAGTGTGGGGGGGTGCGGCCGGCTGCTTAGGGGAGGCTGGGCACTGGAGTCTCTGGAGTCTGGAGCTCTGCCTATCCTCTCCAAAGAGAGAGAGAGAAGCCACATAGGGAGGCAGAGGTGGACACTGGAAAAAAAAGTCAGCTGACCAGCTGACACCAATAGAGTTAAGGGGGAGGAGCTCTCCCCTCTGCAAGGAGACCCCATGATACAGAGTAATCCCTGGAGGCTTGTGTCGTGAATGCTGTGGGGGAATCGACTGACTTACAAAGTAAGTGACAAATTGCTAGTGCAACTGATCCCAACTTCCACCACCTCTGCCTCTTACTGATCCCCCCCACCCGACCACAACAGATCTCATCCCTCTTTCCCCCATCACCTCTACAACAGATAGTAAAAGGAATGAGATCTGTGGTGGTGGGGGTGTGTGACACCACCTCTGTCACTGATCCCACCCACCTCACCACCACCACTATTACTAATCCCACCCCCCTCACCACCACCTCTGATCCCCACCCCCCTCAACACCACCACTGTCACTGATCCCACCCCTGTCACCACCACTGTCACTGACCCCACCCCCCTCATCACCACCGCTGCAACTGATCCCACCCACCTCACCATCACCGCAATCAGCAATCCCACCCCCCCTCACCACCAACCCTGATCCCCACCCCTCTCACCACCACCACTGTCACTAATGCTACCCCCTCACCACCACCTCTATCACTAATCCCACCCCCTCACCAGCACCTCTGATCCCCACCCCCCTCACCACCACCACTGCCCCCCACCCCCTCCCATCACAACCACTGTCGCTAACCCCCACCCACCTCACCACCACCGCTATCACTACTCCCACCCCCTTCACCACCACCTCTGATCCCCACTAGCCTCACCACCACCACCTCTATCACTAATTCCACCCCCCTCACCACCACCTCTGATCCCCATCCCCCTCAACACCCTCACTGCCACTAATCCCACCCCTCCCACCACCACCACTGTCACTAATCCCACCCCCTCACCACCACCACTGCCACTAATCCCAGCCCCCTCACCATTACCGCTGCCACTAATCCCACCCCTTACACCACCATCACTACCACTGATCCCACCTCCCTCACCACCACTGCTGCCACTAATCCCAATCCCCTCACCACAGTTCCCCCTAATCCCACCACCCCTCACCACTACCACTGCCATTAATCCCACCCCCCTCAACACCACCACTGATCCCCACCACCGCTGCCACTAATCCCACCCCCTCTCACCAATGCCACTGATCCGACCCCTTCAGCAGTACCTAGTAATACAGACAGACAGGCTGTTGTCTTATTGGATGCTTGATAGAATGTCCTGCCTAAAGCATTGAGCTCTGTTTATTTATGGGACAATAAAGGAATAACAGCAGGAAGTAATAGCTATACAACATCAGCCAATCAGTTCTTAATGTATAGTTACATGACATAAGTTACTGTTGGTGTTTGGAAATCCGCACACGGTAGTTAACAATGAAACCCACATGTAGCGGAATTTGCACCTAACACTACACAATGAAACCTGCGAGTAGAACCGTGAACGCTGCTCTGATCAACCTCATGCATGCATTCCCGCCACTACTACTGGCATGAATCCCACTCAGCAAGGCTCAGAGAACAATGCCTAAAAGAAGTGAGGCTATCTGCAGGGAAAGAGCCATGCTGTTTCCACTATGGTGATCAGGCACAGTAGAAAGACATGAGCGTGTATCCCTCTATAAAAGCAGATAGATATCAAAACGATTTTGACTTCACAGAGCAAACATATCCCAGCCAAGCGAACAATTCTGCACATTATACAGTCATATTCTTGCTGCTTGATCATTAAACTATGCACCACAATACACATAGATCTCTACCGACAAACAGACCTGTGCATAGTAAGGATGATCGAACTTTTGAAAAGTTCGGTTCGGCCAGAACATCCGAACTTCCCGAAAGTTCGGCCCGGATTTCAGAACCCCATTGAAATCAATGGGACCCGAACTTCGGTAATCAAAAAACACAATTTTTAAGCCCTAAAACCCAATAAATGCCCCTAAAAAGTGCCTAGGGTTCTGGGTCATGCCCCATTAACTATTAATCACACCAAAAAAAGTTCTTAAAAATTGTAATTTTTGATAAAAAAGCCAATTATTGAAAATTTTTTAAAAAAAAAGAGAGATTTTTTGATTTTTACTTTGGATTTAGTATCTGGTGGGTCTAAAAGGTGTGCATGTGAAGTTTCAGCTCTGTAGCATGTCCAGAACCATTAAAAAAAAGGATAATTTTTCAGTAGAACAGGGATGTGGGACCCTCCTTTAACTTTTTTTTTCTGGTTCTGGGCATGCTACAGAGCTGAAACTTCACAGGTACACCTTTTAGACCCCCCAGACACTAAATCACACAAACAAGGTTCTTAAAAAGTGCCATTTTTGATAAAAAAAAGCCAATTATTGAAAAATTAAAAAAAAAAAAAAAAAAAAAAGAGATTTGGATTTAGTATCTGGGGGATCTAAAAAAGAGTACATGTGAAGTTTCAGCTCTGTAGCATGCCCAGAACCAGAAAAAAAAAGTTAAAGGAGGGTCCCACATCCCTGTTCTACTGAAAAATTATCCTTTTTTTTAATGGTTCTGGACATGCTACAGAGCTGTCCAGAACCAGAAAAAAAAAAGATCGTTTGTATTAGAAAACTTTCAGCTCAGGAATATGGCTTCTCTGCTGTAACACCTTGCCGGTTTCAAAGCAGGCATTTTTTGGGGTTCTTTGCAGTCAGGAAAAACATCTGAACTTGTGTATAGTGGTACTGTGCACAAGTTCAGATGTTTTGCCTGCCTCCAAAACCCCCCAAAAAATGCCAGCAAAAACACACCTGGGCATTTTTTTTTTGACGCTAGCGTTTTTTTTGGCATTTTTTGGGGTTCTTTTGAGGCAGGCAAAACATCTGAACTTGTGTATAGTGGTGTATATACACACATACATATATTTATATACACACCTAGACATATATAGGTGTGATAGTAGCAGAAATAAATGCTTGCGCTAATGAAATCATTTACAGTAATATATTTCTGCTACTATCACACCTATATATGTCTAGGTGTGTATATAAATATATGTATGTGTGTATATATACCACTATACACAAGTTCAGATGTTTTGCCTGCCTCAAAAGAACCCCAAAAAATGCCAAAAAAATCGCTAGCGTCAAAAAAAAAAAAAAAAATGCCCAGGTGTGTTTTTGCTGGCATTTTTTGGGGGTTTTTGGAGGAAGGCAAAACATCAGAACTTGTGCACAGTACCACTATACACAAGTTCAGATGTTTTTTCTGACTGCAAAGAACCCAAAAAAATGCCTGCTATTAAACCGGCAAGGTGTTACAGCAGCGAAGCCAACCCCCTGTCTGAAAGTTTTCTAATACAAACAATCTTTTTTTTTATGGTTCTGGACATGCTACAGAGCTGAAACTTCACATGTACACTTTTTAGACCCCCCCAGATACTAAATCCAAAGTAAAAATCAAAAAATCTTTTTTTTTTTTTTTTTCAATAATTGGCTTTTTTTATCAAAAATGACGATTTTTAAGAACTTTCTTTTGTGTGATTTTGTGTCTGGGGGGTCTAAAAGGTGTACCTGTGAAGTTTCAGCTCTGTAGCATGTCCAGAACCAGAAAAAAAAAGGATTGTTTGTATTAGAAAACTTTCAGCACAGGAATATGGCTTCTCTGCTGTAACACCTTGCCGGTTTAATAGAAGGCATTTTTTTGGGATCTTTGCAGTCAGGAAAAACATCTGAACTTGTGTATAGTGGTACTGTGCACAAGTTCTGATGTTTTGCCTGCCTCCAAAACCCCCCAAAAAATGCCAGCAAAAACACACCTGGGCATTTTTTTTTTTTGACGCTAGCGTTTTTTTTGGCATTTTTTTGGGGGGTTTTGGAGGCAGGCAAAACATCTTAACTTGTGTATAGTGGTGTATATACACACATCCATATATTTATATACACACCTAGACATATATAGGTGTGATAGTAGCAGAAATATATTACTGTAAATGATTTCATTAGCGCAAGCATATATTTCTGCTACTATCACACCTATATATGTCTAGGTGTGTATATAAATATATGGATGTGTGTATATACACCACTATACACAAGTTCAGATGTTTTGCCTGCTTCCAAAACCCCCCAAAAAATGCCAGCAAAAACACACCTGGGCATTTTTTTTTTTTGACGCTAGCGTTTTTTTTGGCATTTTTTTGGGTTCTTTTGAGGCAGGCAAAACATCTGAACATGTGTATAGGGGGTATATATACACATATATGTCTGAATATATACCCCTAGACATATATAGGTGTGATAGTAGCAGAAATATATTACTGTAAATGATTTCATTAGCGCAAGCATTTATTTCTGCTACTATCACACCTATATATGTCTAGGGGTATATATATATAGACATATATGTCTATATATACCCCCTATACACATGTTCAGATGTCATGTCTGACATCAAACATGTCCTCAAAAAAGCACTGGCAGTGGCAGCCCCTGCAGCATAAAAAATGCTTGGCTGGTGAGAAGCCATATGGGTGTCCCGAAGCAATTCAGAGAAATAATCATTTCTCTATAGCGGTCACCCTGCTATGGAAGGGTTTTGTCACCCTGCCATAGCAGTCACTGCCAGTTAACCCTACAATACACTACGGTCCCCTGACACTTAACACTTTCCCTACAGAAACTAAATTTTTGAAGCTAACTTAAGTGTAAAGGAGCACTCTAACTACACTAGATATCCCTTTCCTCACACTAATAAATAGCTAAATGACACTTTTCAAGTAAAATTAACAGAACTGCTTCCACTCTCTTCCATGTCCAGTATAACAATGCTAGGAATATGGTGGGGGCGATCTTATATACTGGGGGGCGTATTCACTAATGATTGGTCTAGGGACCCCCTAGTCACTCCAATCACATTCCTAGCATTCTCCTGCCCCCTCAATTGGCTTTTGCTAATGGTTCTGGTCCAATCACGGGCTTTTAAAGCCCATTTCCTGAAGCATTGCATTTTGGTCGGTTCTGGTTGCCGAATTCCAAACTTTTTGGGCAAAAAGTTCTAAATTCGGCCGAACCTCGAACACCCAATGTTCGGGCCGAACCGATGGTGGACCCGAACCGTTCGATCATCCCTAGTGCATAGTGCATGGAGTCTTCGCCGGCAGAGATGTCTATGTAGAGCGAACGCATCTAAACATCTAAAGGAAGGTTTTCACTGCCAGTAGTCTTTCCTCAATGCCGGTTCATCGGTACAAGCTCTAGTGAGCATATTGCAAGCAAACCAAAAACAGGAGCTATAATGGCAAGCTACATAATAAAACACATCCTGAAAAATGCACACACTAGTCCTAATAAAATTTTCACAACAGTCCCTCCTCTTTGTCATATGTTTCCATGTGTCCCTCAGTGAATCCTGATCTTCTTCTTCCAAATAAACAGAACAGCTCTTCTCATACATAAAAACAATCCATTTCAAAAAGTTAAAAAGAAAGATAACAGAATCAGTGCTGGCACGTAGGCTCAAAAGAAAACAAATGTTGACACCTAGGTTACATTCTTCGGGAGGTGACTCAGAGAGAGGACATGAGGTGGTGGTCGTATTGATCATCAGTCGGTTTGGAATCCTCAGCATCTGGTGCATAGGTAGGATTTCAGTGAGTCTTGTCTCAGCAATAAGGATGTGGTTGTCTGCTCAGGCTTTTGTGACTCAATCAATCATACAACAGGAAAATCTCACCATGACGTATAGAAGGAATAGAAACAAAAGCAACATAAGTATATATACTCCTATTTCCTTCAACCAAGATCCAATGGAGAACAAGAAATCAACAAAAATTCCCAAAGCCTTAAAAGGATTCCAGACTTCAATAGCTATAGCTCTGGCTCAGCCTTGCATATTAGTACCGTATCCGTATGGGCCTGAATCTTGTCACTGGTATCTGCTACCCAAGTACAACAGCCTTCTCCTATGAATTCACAGAAACCCCCCTTAGAAGCTAACAGATAATCAAGTGCCATCTTTTCCTGCAGTACAAGAGTGTTCATTTGTCATTGTTCCTGAGTAATCTCCCTTACTGCTTCAACTGTCTTAATGAACCTCTTATCCGCAATGGACAAGAAATTGTTCAATCGCTTCAATCCCCCACCCGATCCAAGCAAGGAACCAGGCCTGGTCCTGATTAGAGAACAGTTCCCTGCTAGCTCTCCCTGACATCTTTGCCTTCCTTCACACCAGCGGATCCTCACGATCAGCTGCAATGTAGGATTCCGGTACAAGCTTCACTAAAGCACATGAACCTCTCGCATTGGGGGGAATTACCTTATAAGCAGCAGAACCACATAAGAGATAAAAAGGACCCATTGGAACCGTACAAGAAGAATTTCTCTGATGGTCACGGGCATTAGACTGTCAATTGAAAATTTTTAAGAACTTTTTTTGTGTGATTTTGTGTCTGGGGGGGGGGGGTCTAAAAGGTGTACCTGTGAAGTTTCAGCTCTGTAGCATGTCCAGAACCCCCCAAAAAATCATATAAGTGTAAAAGGGGGGTCCCACCATCCCTGCTCTACTGACAAATTATCTTTTTTTTCTGTTTCTGGACATGCTAGAGAGCTGAAACTCTGAAACTTCACAGGTACACTTTTTAGACCCCCCAGATACTAAATCCAAAGATTTTTTTCTTTTTATTTATTGATTTTTTTTAAATTTTTTAAATAATTGGCTCTCTATCAAAAAATGACAATTTTTAAGAACCTTTTTTTGTGTGATTTTGTGTCTGGGGGGTCTAAAAGGTGTACCTGTGAAGTTTCAGCTCTCTAGCATGTCCAGTACCCCAAAAAAAAGATCATATAGGTGTAAAAGTGGGGTCCCACCCTGCTCTAATGCAATATTATCTTTTTTTCTTGTTCTGGACATGCTACAGAGCTGAAACTTTACAGGTACACTTTTTAGACCCCCCAGATACTAAATCCAAAGTCAAAAATCAAAAAATCTCTTTTTTTAAAAAAATTCTTTCAATAATTGGCTTTTTTTTATCAAAAATGACAATTTTTAAGAACTTTTTTTGTGTGATTAATAGTCCCTGGGGCATAACCCAGAACCCTAGGCACTTTTTAGGGGCATTTATTGGGTTTTAGGGCTTTAAAATGGTGTTTTTTGATTACCGAAGTTCGGGTCCATTGATTTCAATGGGGTTCTGAAATCCGGGCCGACCTTTCGGGTAGTTCGGATGTTCTGGCCGAATCGAACTTTTCAAAAGTTCGATCATCCCTATTCTTAAATTCTTCTAGAGACACATAAGAGGGGAGGGCCAGCATCAGAGTCTTCACCACAGGGTTCAGAGCACCTTCCATAGTAGCTCTATCTGCCAAGGCATTCCCATTGGACTCCATAGTCTTATCAGCCATATGGACCTTCACTTTCAGAATGGCTATCTCATGTGGCAGGCAGAAGACCATGAACAGCCTATCAAGCAACTCTGCATTTTCCCCGACTTCACCAAACTAGTCAAGAACCCTCTTGCCTTCCAGATAGTACCAAAATCATGTGCCACCCCAAAAGCATACCTCAAGTCCATATATATGTTGATCCTCTGATCTTTATGGATCTCACAGGCCCTTGCTAGTGCCCACAGCTCAGCTTCTTGTGCCGACATATGGGAAATCAATGAACCCTTCTCCAAGACTTCACTGTCTGTAGTCACTGCATAATCTATGTGTGGCTTACCATCCGGGTTTAAATACCTGGAATAATCAACAAAAAGGTTCTTAGCACCTGGGAAGGGAGTCTCCTTCACCGGACTGACAGCCATTGATTCCCATTCCATCAAAGAAAGACAGTCATGTTGCTCCTTAACGTGTTGTGTTACTGGGTTGGAAAATTGGTTACAGGTCGAGAGATTAGTATTGTTAGTTTGAAAGTTTTGAAAATTGTAATTTTTCACATCATTATCTCCCCTCCTCTCTTCCTCCTCAATAACAGGAAGAAGAGATGCTGGGTTCAAAATGATGCATCATCTTAGAGACAGGTTAGTAGGTGCTAGGAGAGCCACTTTGTACTTAGTCAATCTGGCAGCAGAAAGGTGTTTTGTCTGGGCTTGATTTAGGATCTCCTGCACTGAATGGGAAGTACAGAGGGTCAATGGGGAGTCCAAAACGATGTCACCTACTTTCTGTAACAATACAGTGCAGGTGGCCACAGCTTGTACACATCCCGGTGAGCCTCAGATGACTGGATCTAGGGCAGTTGACAGGTACATGATGGGTCGGTACCTGAACCCGTGTAGTTGGGTCAATATTCCAGTTTCATGGTCCTTGCTTTCATGGCAAAAAAAAATAAAAGGGGAGGTCATAGTTGGGTAGACCTAAAGCAGGTGCTTTGGAGAGTTCCTTAGTCAAATTCTGTAGGATTGACCAATTGTCATGAGACGATTGAAAAGGTGTTTGTGATAGTAATTCATAAAGGGATCCCAGTTTGGATTATATATTAAGGGCCCAATCTCTACAGTAATTGACAAGTCCGAGAATGGCTCTTACGGTATTAGCTGATCTGGCTTTTCCCAGCAGAGTTAGCCCAGAGAGAGCTTCCTCAACTTCCCTTACTGAATCATCAGACTCGGCCACCCCCCCCCCCCCCCCAGGCCAAGTATTCATAATGTGGTTCTTCCGGATTAAAACCACCTTCTGTACCTTGCCGATGTACCATTATAGACCTTTGAAGCCACAATTGAGCTATATGCAACGTCTTTGTTGCCTGGAGCCTGGTTCTAAACTCGGTGAGGAGTTTCTCCCATCTCCAGGTATCAAAGGTACCACTGTTTAAGGGTTCTCGTGGCCGAGCCCGAAACCCAGACCTCATGTACTGTGAAGCTGTTTGGCAGGGGGGGGAGGCCTCTTTTTCCCTCCCTAACATGGATGCATCATTGCCCATGACGACTCAAATCAGCATTTAATACAGTGGCCCTGCATCCAGGGGCACCCTCGCAACAACCTTTTAGGAGCAGAACTGCCCGCTGACTATTCTCACGGTACTGGCTTGCTTCCGGACTCAGATTATTTTACACGGCCACACTCCGGTCAGCAAGAAATTACAACCCGGTGGTATGTTTACAGTTATACAGCACCATAGTGACCACACCCCTCAACTCTGATTATTTTACACAGCCACACGTGGGTGAGTTTAGAATTTACTCCCTCACGTTGTATGTTAAAACAGATGTATCGCAATCTCCTGTTTCACTCAGTCTGGCCTAAAGTACACAGGTTCCTTTTAACCTACTCCGTGTTGCCAAACAACCCTGAGAGTACCATGAAATCCTGCCCTATACAAACCTTTATGACTTCTATCTATTCCTAGATGTAACAAATAACTACACTTAACAAACAAAAATTAAACACAAAAACAGATGGATTTCACTAAACACTGAAATTCAATGAAAAAATAATCAGTTCTACCGAAAACCTGCCTCAAACCAAAATTATTTTCAACCCAGAAACTAAACAATTTCCACTCAGGGATGAATTTCAGTCTAACAATAGAATGGATCCGCCCAGTGAACTACTATACCACCAAAATCTACACGGACCGATATTTTATTATTAATAAACTAATATTGCTCCATACAAAATCCACTTTACAGTAAAATATTGACAAAAATGTTTAACATATACTGCAGCCCCGTACAAAAAAAACCCTTTACTCTCCATTCACACTACCGCGGCATGACTTGTGCACGACTTGGGGGGCGACCTGTGAAGTCGCGTGCAGCGCGACTTCGGCGCGACTTGCAGGGACTTCACATAATGGAAGTCAATGCAAGTCGCCTCCAGGTCGCCCCGAAGTAGTACAGGACCCTTTTTCTAAGTCGGAGCGACTTGTGTCGCTCCTATTAGAACGGCTCCTGTACTACACTATGGGTGCGTGAGGATGGCGACTTGTCAGGTTGACAAGTCGCGGTCCAAGTTGCGGTAGTGTGAATGGGGTCTTAGGCTATATTGACTGGGAACCTACAGAGGACAACTGTATAGGTTTTTCCCCCAATCAATACACTCACCCTGAATTACAAATATTAAAAACACGAGGAGGAGAAGCAAAAGATGGTTCTTTTGCTAAGCAGAGTGTACCTTACAGAGTAGACAGAGAAAATTAATCCTGGTCTCAAGGCAACAAAAAATGTCAAAAGCTGAAATAAAGTTTGTCTTACCAAACGTCCGGCCTTTTTGTTGCATTGGATACAAATTCCTCTTCCCCCTCTCGGTCAGGTAAAAGGAAACTCCATCGGCTCCTTAAATTACCTCTGTTGCACTAATAAGTGCTCTTTTGGTTATTAATATACGCCAAGCACAATAAACCCCATTGTGCTAAAAAGTTCTCAGCTCTTTTGTATAAGGTAATGGAGCGGGCTCAGCAGAACCCAGTAAAACAGGCACACAGGCTGTTATCAAAATGGGATGCTCAATAGAATGTCCTGCCTAAAGCTTTGACCTTTAACTCGAGCAAACCTTACCAAATGGACATTGAAACTAGTGTCTATGGTAGATCAATTAGCCATTCTAATAAGCTGTATCTCAATACTGTTAACAAAAATAGGCTCTCAAAATGTAAATTAAAAATGACAAAGCAAATGGTCTCCTGCCTCAAACATGCTGTAAAATATACAGCTTCAATTCAACAAAGACGATGAGGATGGCTAATACATAAAGCCTAAAACAATTCTTTCTGCATCTTTGAAAACATATCATATCCCTTTATAAATACAAGACAGGAAAAGGTTAGATTAGAAGCCCCAAATTGCAAAGCTGTAGAATCTTTTTTTCAAGTACTGGCAAACTAATATGGTTACTAGCAAACTGAGAAACACTTGTGGGGCCTTAGAACATTTCCAGTGCCATACAGTTAGATGAACTCTTCCAGGCACTACAACCCTTGAACTTGACCAGTTTAAAAAAAGTTTAAAAGGCAGTATCTAAAATAACCAGAATGTTTGCAGTAGTAAGGTAACTGCCTAATTTGACATATGGCCTAAAATACTTTGATCATTTACTGTCAGACATAAAATTAAGGTGTAGCACTAACAAAATTCATATTTAAAAATAAATAAATAAATAAAAACCTTTCACATTTCCATAGATAAAACTGCTCAGGGGAAAAAGCATTATTGACCACTGGATTTATGACTATTCCAAGATCAGGATCTTGACTTTGACCGTGATCTGGACTCTGAGTGGGGTGGAGACTTTGATCTTTCACGGTCTTCTTTTCTGGACTCCCTGCTCACTCCAGAACTTGTTTTGTATTTGCCATCTGCTTGGTTTGTGATCGCTGCCGTTGATCAAATCTGCCACGATGTTATCGGCTTCTGCTACGGTGTGGTTTATCAAATCGTCCTCTGGGACTGTAGGATCTCTCATAGTTCTGGTCATAAGTTTGACTCCTGGACCTTTGCCTCTCATAACTGCAGCTTCTAGAGTGCCTGTATCTATCATCATCATAACGTGAAGAACCATACAAGCTCTTCCCCTCCTCGGCTTCAATTTGATTGGGTGGTTTCCTGTCTCCCTGTGCAAACTGAATTTCAGTCTGACATCCACAAATCCATCTTCTGTCCAGGTTTTGCAAAATCTTCAGCATCACGTACATCTTCAAATTGAACATATGCAAATCCCCTGGGACATTGTGTATAGTAATCAAGGGGGACATATACAGTATCTCACAAAAGTGAGTACACCCCTCATATTTTTATAAATATTTTATTATATCTTTTCATGTGACAACACTGAAGAAATTAAATTTTTCCTACATTGTAAAGTAGTGAGTATATAGCTTGTATAACAGTGTAAATTTGTTGTCCCCTCAATTAATGTCTAAACCTCTGGCAACAAAAGTGAGTACACCCCTAAGTGAAAATGTTCAAATTGGGCCCAATTAGCCATTTTCCTTCCCTAGTGTCATGTGACTCGTTAGTGTTACAAGGTCTCAGGTGTGAATGGGGAGCAGTTGTGCTAAATTTCGTGTTTTCGCTCTCACTCTCTCATACTGGTCACTGGAAGTTCAACATGGCACCTCATGGCAAAGAACTCTCTGAGGATCTGACAAAAAAAAATAATTGTTGCTCTACATAAAGATGGCCTAGGCTATAAAAAGTTTGCCAGGACCCTGAAACTGAGCTGCAGCACAGTGGCCAAGACCATACCGTGGTTTACCAGGTCAGGTTCCACTCAGAACAGGCCTCGCCATAGTCAACCAAAGAAGTTGAGTGCACGTGATCAGCGTCATATCCAGAGGTTGTCTTTGGGAAACGGACGTATGAGTGCTGCCAGCATTGCTGCAGAGGTTGAAGGGGTGGGGGTTCAGCCAGTCAGTGCTTTCAGTCTGCATGGCTGTCGTCCCAGAAGGAAGCCTCCTCTAAAGATGATGCACAAGAAATCCTGCAAACAGTTTACTAAAGACAAGCAAACTATGGACATGGATTACTGGAACCATGTCCTGTGGTCTGATGAGACCAAGATAAACTTATTTGGTCTGGATGGTGTCAAGCGTGTGTGGTGGCAACCAGGTGGGAGTGTTATGGTCTGGGGCTGCATGAGTGCTGCCTGCACTGGGGAGCTACAGTTCATTGAGGGAACCATGAATGCCAACATGTACTGTGACATACTGAAGCAGAGCATGATCCCCTCCCTTTGGAGACTGGGACACAGGGAAGTATTCCAAAATGACAACAACCCCAAACACACTTTCCAGATGAGCACTGCTTGCTAAAGAAGCTGAGGGTAAAGATGATGGACTGGCCAAGCATGTCTCCAGACCTAACCCCTATTGAGCATCTGTGGGGCATCCTCAAATGAAAGGTGGAGGAGCGCAAGGTCTCTAACATCCACCAGCTCCATGATGTCATCATGGAGGAGTAGAAGAGGATTCCAGTGGCAACCTGTGAAGCTCTGGTGAACTCCATGCCTAAGAGGGTTAAGGCAGTGCTAGAAAATAAAGGTGGCCACACAAAATATTGACACTTTGGGCCCAATTTGGACATTTTCACTTAGGGGTGTACTCACTTTTGTTGCCAGTGGTTTAGACATTAATGGCTGTGTGTTGAGTTATTTTAAGGGGATAGCAAATTTAAACTGTTATACAAGCTGTACACTCACTACTTTACATTGTAGCAAAGTGTCGTTTCTTCAGTGCTTTCACATGAAAAGATTTAATAAAATATTTACATAAATGTGAGGGGTATACTCACTTTTGTGAGATACTGTACATCAACAATAGGCCCACATCGACCAAATTCTCTGTGAAGATCTTCAGACCTCATATCATCCACTATATTCCGGACGAAGATAGATGTGTTTGGGGGCCGCATGTGACGGGACATGACGTTATCAGATGGAGGACAGGGCGAAACGCGCTAAGAACAAGGATCACTCCACACACCAGCACAATGACCATCACCTCCCCTCACTTCTCCCCTAATCAGCGCCACCTTGGTGTGTTTGCTGTCAAATATGAGATTATTTTGTGGGTGCTTCTACTGTTCTGAGGCTTCAGGGCCTCCAAACATATAAAAGGTAGTCAGGAAAGTAGATATCATTTATGCCCCTTCAAATCCTAAAGTTGTTCCTTTGGTTTTAGGTCCTTCTAATTAGCTAGGCTGCAAAAAAGTCACTCGCACGTGATATCCCTATACAATGTAGACATAGGAGAATGTGTTTTGGGGTGTAATTGTAAGAATGCCCATTTTGTATGTTAGAAATATCTTAATTGACAACTTCTGTGTAAAAAAAATACATTTCCAATTCTCACACGTGGGAGAAGTGGAAAAATGTGTTTTGGATGTAATTGTAAAAATGTCCATGCTGTGTGTGAGAAAAAACTTGCTAAAATAACAACTTTTGAAAACAAAAACAAAAAAAATATTTTCCAAAAATTGTGGCAAATATTACAACTTCACAAAGCTTGCTATGCCTCTTACTAAAAACCTTGGAGTGTTAACTTTCCAAAAAGTGGATCATTATGAAAAGTCTTTATATTGTCCCTTTTAGGTTTGATAATTTTTAAATATAAATATCGTAATTTGTAAATTCTATAATTTTCACACAAACAAAATAATTTACTGTACACCTAATTTTGTATTTTTTTTTTAACAAAGAATAAACTTTCCCCTAATTTATAAAGATTTATTTAAAGTTTTTTTTTTAACAGAAAGTAAGAGAAACATTTTTTAATTCATTTTCAGTATTTTTTCCTTTATATAGTAAACAAATAAAAAGCCAATTGGTGATTAAATACCACCAAAATAAAGTTTTATCTGCCCCCAAAAAATTATATAATTTTTTTTTTGGGTACAATGTAGCATGGCTTGCCAGTCAAAGTATCACGGGGGGATGGGGGGGGGGGGTTAAGGACAAAAAAATTCAAATAGAACAGCCAGTATCAGCACAATGGCCACTTCTCATTAAATGTAAGTACTGTCCCTTGTGCTGATTTTTTTTTTTAACTATATGTTCAGGCATTTCCAATTAAAATTTAGTTACAAATACTAAGCAGTGCAGGATTATAAATAGGCAAAACAGTGAGACTTAGAGCCGGTTCACACTACCACGACCCGAAAGTCGCCCCGTGACTTGAAGAGAATTGTTTAGAGACTTGGAAGAGACTTGGAAGAGACTTGGAAGAGATTTGTGCACTACTTTGAAGAGACAGGCGACTTTGTCTGTGGGGAATGCCTGGCTAATCTCTTTCTTCTTCCTGGAAAGTCTGATAACAAGTCGTGTCAATTAAGATAAGGAGGCGACTCCCATTGAAGTATATGGGACAGTCGGATCACAGGTCGCCTCAAAGTAGTACAGGACCCTTTTCTGGAGTCGGAGCGACTTCAGTAGTGCCAATTAAGACGGCACTGATTGATTAACATTGCTTTTGTTATGTCAAGCGACCTGGGGCTACCTGGGGCTACACAAGTTGCCTCACAAGTCGTGCTAGTGTGAATGAGCTCTTAATTTTGCCTTTAAATTGTTGATATTTAGTAAAATATTTAAATGAATAATTAGGTGTATTGAGCAATAAATGTTATCCTACCAACCCCTAAAAACAATAAAACTAAAAAAATATATATAATATACAGTATAATAATAAGTTGTGGAAAGCAACATTTAAAACATATACAGTACATATAAAAAAATACAACTTTATTTTTATGTTTCTAAAAACTTGCAAAACTATTACAAACATGGAAAGCAGATACAACTCTAGGGGTTGTATAATAAAAATAAGATAAATGTTCACAAACAATTATTATAATTATTATTACACAGGATTTATTTACCTCCAACAGTTTGCACAGCGCTTTACAACATAAGGGAAGACAGTACAGTTACAATACAATTCAATACAGGAGGAATCTGAGGGCCCTGCTAGTTAGAGCTTACAATCTAAAAGGGAGGGCCAAGTGATACAAAAGTTAATATATGTGGGGTCAGATACCAAAATCAATACCAGAAAAATATGAAGTAAGAAGGTCTGTCTGTATTTTAAAATGATAGTCCTATGATTAAATGTTAAAGCATGACTAAACTATGAATACAGTTTAAACAATAGTCTAGACCAGGGATATGCGAACTGTGGCCCTCCAGCTGTTGCAAAACTACAAGTCCCAACATGCCTCTGCCTCTGGGTGTCATGCTTGTGGCTGTCAGAGTCTTGCTATGCTTCATGGGACTTGTAGTTCTGCAACATCTGGAGGGCCACAGTTTGCATATCCCTGGTCTAGACATTATTTCACATATCAGTTTATTCTCTAATGTCCCATGCTGGCTGGGACTGACTCTTTAACTATGCAAATTTTTTAGTGATACTAAATTCCTATATGTCAGAAGAAATTCCAACTATGATTTATCTAAACTTGAGAACTGGTGAGAATGTGGAATATATTTAAAATATAATTAATATGTCTTGCAAGTGCTTTTTAGAAATCTTTAATAATAGGTGATGATGAACGTGTATTGGGAAACAGCTATTCACCCACTTCCACGCTTGGTCCCCCAATAATCTGTACTATGACTTATTTTTTTTTAATTATACAGTATCATGTCAATAACTATTTTTTTCAATAAGGTAAAAGTATGGAAAAGGATAGCCAGACACACATTAATAAGAAATGTTAAAGCATAATTTCATCAAATCTATAATCTAAGAACAATAATTTGTGTTCCACAAAGATTTCCTAATGGCACCAGGCTTCCTACAAGTCCACTTCTACAGTTCAATACCCCCCCCCCCCCCCAAAAATCACATTTATGTAACTCACCCACCTGACAGGTGACTGTAGGATGAATTGAGAGCTGAAGTTCTGCTAACTCAGAGCTCTAGACCAGGGGTCTTCAAACTCTCTAAACAAAGGGCCAGTTTACTGTCCTTCAGACTTTAGGGGGTCAGACTGTGGCTAGTGGGAGTAGAAAATGTCCCATCATTGGTTTAATGGAAGGAATAGTGCCCTATTGTTGGTATCAGAGGTAATAACAGTGCCCCATTGTTCAGAACAGTGGAAGGAATAGCACCCCATCATTGGTGTCAATGGGAGGAATAGCAACCCATCATTGGTGTCAATGGGAGGAATAGCAACCCATCATTGGTGTCAATGGGAGGAATAGCAACCCATCATTGGTGTCAATGGGAGGAATAGAACCCCATCATTGGTGGCTGTTGCAGATAAAATAGTGCCCCAAGTGCCAGAGAGAGGCAAGCAAAGGGCCACATCTGACCCTAGGGCCACAGTTTGGAGGCCTCTGCTCTAGAGCAACATAGTGATGGCCTACCTCTCTCAGTTTTAGTCCAGGTATGTAGGGGATTAAACAAAAATGATTTTAAATACCTATACTAGAAATTATGGCTAGAAACCTTTCCTTTCCAAACCTTGGAATGGACAGCAAATGTTACCTGATAGCATGTAACAGCAGATCACAAATATCTGGCTATGTGGTGATGATATATATAAAGAGCATATGTGGCTCAAGGGAGGACATTGATGGTACCTCATTGGGATTAAGATACAAAATAAAAATGATTGGAAATAATAAATGCAGTTGAGAATTAATCAGTCACGTAACAAAAAAAAAAAAAACAGGTTTTGAAGCAAGTCTAATCCAGCCTGAAGAGAGGGCTAAGAAGGTACATACACCCCAAGCAAAGAATAGGTCTTTTAAGTGGTAACTCACAAAGTCACATAAACATGCTGATTTTTTTTTTTTTTAACTATAAATTTATTATACACATATTTTGTGTCATACATGAGTAAACAGACATATAAAATGTAGGAGAGAGCAAAGACACCCTATAATCTAAGACATACAGAACCACCAAACATATAAAGAATAGGAAAGCACAATATGCCAACATGTTTCGCTGTATATCTTCTCCGCTTCTTCAGGACTGTTTTGTGTGTTGTCTGTATAGTTTTCACAGATACTTAACATATACATAGACAGAGAAATAACATAATATACTGTACATATAAAGACAAAAAAAAAACACACTTACCAAAATGGTGGAAGCAAAAAGAAACGTGATTGTCAGAAGTGGTCCAGCAAGGGGTAGACCGAAAGTATGTATATACCCATCAAATACTACAAGCTCCCAGCTGTCCCAGATACAGCTGAAAATATGTCAAGGCTCACCATATCCAACCTGCCTTTAGGCAGATGACCTTTGGGAAAGATGCCCTGGATTTGGGTTTGCAGAGACTGTGGGTGCCGATATTGCTGCTGTCTTTCATGATGCCAACAGATGCCTCTGGGGCAGAGAGAATCAGATTCTTAGATATGGAAACGTATTCTGCCTTGTGGCCAAAAACCCTACAAATTTCATTCTGGGATGCCATAAAGAGTCTTATGTCCCTCCTGGCCTGCAAAGTATGTTCTATTATTAAAAAAAAACAAAAAGCAAAATTAACTTTATGTAACTTGTTCTAAATCTATTCTGTAAACTGTGGTCGGGTGGTCACCAAAATGCATTGTGTAGCTGAGATAGACCTTATGACCCACATGACCTGATGAATACGATGCTACAGCAGTGGTCTCTAAACTACGGCCCATTGGGGAGATGCAGACCTTTAATTATGCTTATCTGGCCCTTTGGGCACCATTCCTTCCACAAATGCAATAGACAATATGCCTCCCATGGACACCAATGATGTGGCACAATTCATCCTACTGACACCAACAATGAGGAACCATTCCTTCCAACTGACACCAACAATAGTGTACCATTCTTTCTATGGAGACCAACAATGAGGAACCATTCTTTCCACCGACACCAACAATGGTGCACCATTGTGTCCATGGAGATCAACAATTGGGCACTATTGCTTCCACTAACACCAATGATGGGGCACTATTCCTTACATTGACAACAATGATGGTGATCTACTCTTTCCACTAACACCAGGAATCGGGCCTTATTCTTCCCACTGACATCCACAGTGGGGCACTATTCCTCCCACTGATACCAACAATTGGTACTATTCCTCTCACTGATACCAATGACGGGTCACTATTCCTTCCCTTACTGACCACAGGCACAATGTACTGGTAATTTTCTTGCTCCCACTGACATCATATCCTGAAGCATTGTTTACTTCCATTGATTTCCCCTAATGTCTGAAGGACAGTAATCTGGCCCTTTCTGAGGATGATGATTCAAGATGGAGCTGATCCAATCTCTTTCTGAGCTTCCCTTTTTATCTCTCCAAAAACTGCTTTAATCTAGGGATCATGCCAGAGGGTGTAATTTTAAATATTCACCCAACTCTGATTGGAGGGTAATATAACTGATTTACCATTTGTTTACATAGTCAATAGCTTGACTTGTTCACCAGCTGGCACTCTAAGATGAGAAATCCCTATATTTGTTTTTTTGGGAAGTGGATTTATTTAACTCAATCTTTAGAGGATAAACTAATGTTATCCTTAGATTATTCTCAATGTGTTAATTCACTTACTAGGTATATAATTATATCCCTCTGAGGTATTTGTGGCATTTATGATTTTTCATTTTTGTTATAATACCATCTTAACTACTTCCAGCCTGTGCTATAGCCGAAGTACGGCTACAGCATGGGCTCTAATTTCCGGGAGGCCGTCTTTATACGGCCTCCCAGTAACAGGCTCCCTGCGCGCTCCCGCGAGCGCGCATTGGGGAAAATCTGTGTTGACCGTGTCCCTTGGACACAGCCAATCACAGATCGTGGTGAATGGCCAATCACAGTGGCCATTTACCACGTGATCGGATGGTGCAATGAGAGATGATCTCATATGTAAACATATGAGATCATCTCTCATCGCCAGCTCTCTTCCTCACACGGAGACTGCAGTGTGAGGAAGAGGAGAGCCCGATCACCGGTAAGGGGACACAAAGGAATGTAATCAGGGCACTGATCACCAGTGCCCTGATTACAGAAGAGGGGAAAAAAATGCCACAACTGCCCACAGTGTCCGACATTAGTGCCCCCATCAGTGCCCATAGTGCTGCCAGTCAGTGCCCATCAGTGCCTGCTCATCTAGGCACTGATGGGCACTGACTATCAGCACTATGGGCACTGAGTGTGGGCACTGATGGTGCTGCCCATCAGTGCTGATCAGTGCCACTCGCAAGTATCCATCAGTGCCACCCATCAGTGTCACCCATCAGTGCCCATCAGTGCCGCCTCTCAGTGTCCATCAGTGCCGCCCGTCAGTGCCGCCTCTCAGTTCCCAGCAGTGCCACCTCTCAGTGCCCAGCAGTGCCACCTATCAGTGCGCATCAGTGCCGCCTATCAGTGCTCATCAGTGCCGCCTATCAGTGCTCATCAGTGCGGCATATTAGTACCTCCTCATCAGTGCCACCTCATCAGTGCCCATAAGTGCCACCTCATCAGTGCCCATCAGTGCAGCCTATCAGTGCCCATCAGTGCCGCCTCATCAGCGCACATCAGTGAAGGAGAAAAATGTATTTATTTTCAAAATTTACTCACAGAAAATAAGAAAAACTTTTTTTTTTCAAAATTTTCTGACTTTTTTCTTTTTTTTTTGTAAGAAATAAAAAAGCCAGAGGTGATTAAATAGCACCAAAAGAAAGCTCTATTTGTGTGAACAAAATGATAAAAAATTTCATATGGGTACAGTGTAGCATGACCGCGCAATTGTCATTCAAAGCGTGACAGCGCTGAAAGCTGAAAATTGGCCTGGGCAGGAAGATGGTATAAGTGCCCAGTGGTTAAACATGAAACCCTGGCTAAAGAGGTATCATTTTTATACAGTGATTCCTTAAAGATGTTTCTTATACTTCCAAAACATGTAGATACATTTTTCACCATTTCCATCTTACCAACGGGAAATGGTACCAACGGGCATCAGCTGAATAGACAGGTTTAGGTTTGTTAGGAGGAGAGGAGAGATTGGCGCAATCAGATGGTCAGAACTGTAAACAGTTTCTATGCATATAGCAAGGTATGGCAAGGTGGGCTTCGGTACACAAAGTCCGGTGTGGCTTTCTAAACACTTCGATGGCTGCCTCCAGTGAAGGGTGAAGTAACCCTGTATGACCCAAAACAAGAAGAGAAAAGACCGGGCGCCGATCTAAGTGTAGCAATAAAACATTTAATAGCAATAGCAAGAGTACTACTCACAGGAGTACGTTAAAAACAGGCATCTCAATAGTGGGTATGCAGAGTTCGTCCGGGGGGTCCTCCAGAAGTCCTGTTGGAACTGGTGCTGCGAGGGATAAGCTGCGGTCTCCTGGTGCGGGACGCGCTGATCTCTCTGTGTTGATCCGGCAGCGTGAGTCCGTAGGATGGAGGGCCGTGGTGTCACTTCCTGGTCGACTCTGCGTGCTTGAACGGCGACGCGTTTGCGGAGCATGCGCTCCTTCTTCAGGCCATGCAGGGGCCATATTGGATGTGGGCTTTTATGCCAGTAGTGTGGGGAGCTCGGGTACGGTGGCTCAATATGGCAAAAAGATACTAGCACTGCAGCAAAGCGCCTGTCACACATCCCCGAGGCACTTTGCTGCAGTGCTAGTATCTTTTTGCCATATTGAGCCACCGTACCCAAGCTCCCCACACTACTGGCATAAAAGCCCACATCCAATATGGCCCCTGCACGGCCTGAAGAAGGAGCGCATGCTCCGCAAACGCGTCGCCGTTCAAGCACGCAGAGTCGACCAGGAAGTGACACCACGGCCCTCCATCCTACGGACTCACGCTGCCGGATCAACACAGAGAGATCAGCGCGTCCCGCACCAGGAGACTGCAGCTTATCCCTCGCAGCACCAGTTCCAACAGGACTTCTGGAGGACCCCCTGGACGAACTCTGCACACCCACTATTGAGATGCCTGTTTTTAACGTACTCCTGTGAGTAGTACTCTTGCTATTGCTATTAAATGTTTTATTGCTACACTTAGATCGGCGCCCGGTCTTTTCTCTTCTTGTTTTAGGTTTAGGTTTGTTCCTTACTAATTCTTATTCAGGTTTGTCTGTAGCCCACATGTTATCCATTGTCCATGGATGGAATGTGTCCTTGTAAAGAACTGCTCTGTATGCAAACTTTGTGAGAGAACAAATTGCAGCTGTGAGATAGGAAAACAATCATGTGACATATTAGTTTCTGGCCTATCTGATATTTATGCCAGTTTTCCTCAAAACCATATTTTATAGTTTAACCACTTCAGCTCCAGATCAGGCAATTTTTTTTTTTTTTTTGCTATCTAGCAGTGCACTACTTTAACTGGTAATTGCTCTGTCATGCAACACTGTACCCAAATTAGATTTTTATCTTTTTTTCACACAAATAGAGTTTTCCTTTGGTGGTATTTGATCTCCACTGGGTTTAAATTTTTTAGTTTCAAACTGTTATATTGTTTTAAAAGCATAGATACTTCAGAGTGCAACAATAATTTGTATAATAAAAGCAATACAGAAATATATCATTGGAGTTTTGTGCATATAGGTACAACAAGAGAACATATATTAACTAGTAACTCAGAAACATATGCCCAAGTCTTGGAGCAAGCATACCTAGGTGGAAATTTCCATTATGTTTGCCGTTTCATGTAATATAAAGTGTCCGGGTTGAGGTTCATGCTTGACCTCTAAGCATGTGTGAAGAACTAGGTATGTCAGTAACATAACGTTTGTGTGTAACAGGGTTAGAGAATTGTGATAAAAAAAAAAGAAGTGAGCTTACGGTGTATAGAGTACCATGCGGTAGGTAAGTGGTTGTATGTGTCCAAGAGTCACAGTTCTTGTAGACTGCATATAATGTTGCCTCTGTATCGGAATTGTGTTCAGCTTTGTGAAATAGAGAAGGAAGGAGGAAAAGAGAGCAAATTGTGAGGCTTTTTAACAGGAGGGAAGAACAGAGGGGAGGGGTAAAGGGGGAAGACAGTAAGGAGGGGTAGGTGGAGAGAAAGAGGGGAGAGGAAGAGAAAAAAAAAAAAAAAGGAAACACCATGAGCTAGTAAACAAGGCCATGTCTAATTGGGATATATCCAGAACTAGAGCAAATAAAGGTGTGTAAAAGTAAGGTTAATGACTAAATTGTTCAGTGTAAAGAGTTCGGAAGTATAAGGTAGGTAAAGATTACCTGCACATGTAATATTGTGGTCCTGAAGAAGCATGCTGCGAAACGCGTCGACCCAAAGATCAGATATTAAAATTCTATGAATATTACTGTATTCAATTTTGTGAAAACCCCTAATAACCCACACATCTTTCCCATGGTATTGTGACCATATATAGGTAAATATGTCTTGGGTTATTCGATTTTAATTCTGTCTAGTTGCCAGTCATATGCATTGTTTGTTTCTATGAGGGATACATGTATATTGGCCCTCATTTTTTATGCTATATGTTGATTGTAATCAATAAATAAAGTTCTTTTTTTTAACTACATGATTCGCTATGAGTCATTCTATGATGTGCCTCAGAAAGTCCAGCCGTATGTCTTAGTGAACGAGTCAACTGTGGTTTTGGTTTCCAACCCACGATTCCTCACAACTTCCCTTTTTTCTAGATGAGATAAGGTTGCGTTGTTGTTCTTGTTTGAGGCACAAGGATTCGAAGGGTGCAAGGGGTCTGATACTGGAAGACATGTGGTTAACCGTGCGAATATAGTGGGTAATTAAGAGATAGGTCCAGTTGGGAATAGGTGGTTTCTTCAATAAGGATGCTAGCGATGGCGCCGAGAGCAGATAATTTCCCCTAAAGAAATTGTGGGTTAACATTTTTCTCTTCGGTGGCCAAGAGGCAGAAAGAAATTTGTGGTGCATACCTGGGGGGAAATCTGGATTCATTTTAATTGGTGTCATTGGGCTTCGGATGGTGAATAAGAAGTTGTACTTGCAGGCTGTGCGAAAGCTTTGAATAGAGGGGTTTATGAGGGGATGGGAGTAGAGCGTTCATCTTTAGGGTGGCCGCTCTCCCAATCCAGGAAAGTGTTAGTTTGTTCCAGGATTTTAGATCTGTGGATAGTTTCTGCAGGAGGGATAAATAGTTGGTGGTGTACAATTTTTTCAGGTTAGATGGAATCTGGATTCCCAGATAAGAGATAGAGTCACTCTTCCATTTGAATGGGAAGTGTTGCTGACAGTGTTCAATGAGATGTTGAGGTTAGGATATATTGAGAGCAAATGAGTGTGAGAAGTTTATCAACATTTTGGAGAGTGTGTGGAAGTTGCGAATTCCTTCAATAAGACTGGACTAGAGATAAGGGGGTCTGTAAGGAAAAGAAGGATATCATCCGCAAAGACGGCTAGTTTATACTCTTTGTGGAATACTTGTATTTCTTTTATGTCAGGGTTTTGTCTCAAATTGTTTAGGAACGGTTCCAGGGACAGGGCTTATAAGATTGGTGACAAATTATATATCCATCCAAGAGCAAAAGTGCGAGTGAACAATACCCTGCCGGATGTCTTCCCCATCTCTAACGGAACTAGACAAGGATGCTCATTGTGACAATGAGCATCCTTGTCTAGTTCGATTAGAGATGGTGAAGACATTTGGCAGGGTATTGTTCACTCGCACTTTTGCTCTTGGATGGATATATAATGCAGTAATGAAGCCAAGCATGTGTGGGCCTAGCCCCAGTGACTGTAGTGTAGCTAACATGTAATCCCATGCAACCCTGTCAAATGCCTTCTCCGCATCCAGGGATAGGAAGAAGCCGTCATGTCCATTGCGTGTTATTGCATTGTGCAGGTTGAGGGCCTTAATGGTGTTATCTCTGGCCTCGTGGCCCGGAATGAATCCTACTTGGTCAGGATCAGAGTTGTATAAAGTACTCAAAACCCATACTTGAGTAAAAGTACAAGTGCTCGATCAAAAAGTGACTTGAGTAAAAGTGGAAGTGCTCGATCAAAAAGTGACTTGAGTAGAAGTACTAAAGTATTCAACATTTTTTGTACTTAAGTATTGCAAGTATTTTTTTTTTTAATTTTGCTACTCAAGTACTGAAAGTAAAAGTACCAGTAGTTTTGAAAAAAAAATTGCTACTCAAGTACTGAAAGTAAAAGTACAAGTACTGTGTTATGTAGTTATTAAAGAAAGAAGTCAAAAGTTTGAACACCATATTGTTTTTTATTATTTCAAATGCAGCTTTTATTTATACATACAGTAGCATTTATTTTCGTACGCGCTGATAATACATGTTTTGAGCTTCATGAAATCTGCCATCTACTGTTCTGGCAGTGGTAATTTTTATAATTGTAACGAGTAACTATGCAGCACAAAAAAAAAAAAATATCGGAGTAGAAGTATTGAAATCATTGAAAAAATGTAGTGAAGTAAAAGTGGAAGTAGGAGAAAAAAATTCTACTCTAGGAAAGTACAGATACCGCCTTTCTGTACTTAAGTACAGTAGTGAAGTAGTTCTACTTAGTTACTATACATCTCTGGTCAGGATGTATCACAGAAGGGAGTAGTGGGAGGAGTCTATTGGCTAGAATTTTGGAAAACAGCTTCACATCCACGTTAAGGAGTGATACGGGCCTATAGCTGGCTGGTTGGGTGGCATCTTTACCATCTTCGGGTAAGACTAATATATGAGCTTCCAGTGAGAGGGGTGTGAGAGGTGTAGAGGCAGAAAGAGTGTTAAAGGCTTTCAGGAATGGAGACCGTAATAGTTTGGAAAATAGCTTGTAATAGGCTGCGGGTAAGCCATCTGGACCAGGGCTTTTATTCGGTTTGGTTTGTTTGATGGCTGCATTCCACTCATCAGGGGTTATGGGGAGATCTAGTTTGTTCCGTATGTCTGTATGTAGTTTTGGGGGGCAGTATTTATCTAGGAACTGAGCTATATCCTGGTTTCTATCAGATATTGAGGAGGCGGTTGGGGGAGATGTGGAAGATAAATTGTAGAGTTTTGAATAATAAATTTCAAATTTCTTTGGCTATGTCAATGCTTTTGTGTATTGGAGCACTTGAGGTTGTTCTTAAACTGTGTATAGTAGCTTTCGCTTTTTTAGCTCGAAGGGCCTGAGCCAAAAAGTGGTCACTTTTATTGCCAAACTCATAAAAGAGTTTGTGCGACAAAGCAAATTTCCGTTTGGTCAGTTTATTTAGTATTACTTGTATTTCCTTTCTTATTTTGGAGACTTCCATTAACAATATGTTGTGTCTGTGGTGTCAGTTTCATTAAAATAGTTTGAGATGCATTTAGATATTTCATTGATTCTGACTTCGTCAGCGAGTAGGGAGGGATTTAATTTATAGATAAATGTCTGGGGTACGCATTCTGGGAAGGTTAAAGACATGGTTATGGGGTGATGATCTGAGAGAACTAGGGGTTCGATATTGGCCTTGTCTAAGAAGGGTAAGTCCTGTTGGGATAGGAACAGGTAATCTATTCTTGAATATCTATTATGGGGCAGTGAGTAGAAAGTAAAATCCTTATTTTGTGGATGTAAAGTTTGCCAAGAGTCATGAAGAAGCAGATTATATAGGCAGAGTTTGATCTGTTTGATAGCTCTATAGGGGAGAGATGAGGTGCCAGAGGATGTATCTAGAGACGGATCTAGAGGTAGGTTAAAATCTCCACCGACTATCAGGAAGTCTGGAAGTTGGCTAGGGAAGATGATATCAATCTGAAAAATGGGACTTGGGTCATATTGGAACACTGCTTTGCAAAACACTGCATTGCAAAACTGATTGGGGTGTTTTTGAGCATGCCTTTAATGAAGATGAATCTACCTTGGTCGTCAATCATGGTATCTGTTATTTGTAACGGGGCATTTTTAGACATTAAACTTGATACGCCCCTGGATCTGGAGTCTCCCCAAGTGGCATGGTAAGAATGTGGGAAACATTTATTATCAAATTTTGGTAAGGCATTTCTTTTTAAGTGGGTTTCTTGTATAAAAAGAACGTCCGCTTTTAAGGTGCGCATGGTAGAGAGAAATTGGGATCTCTTTTGAGAGATATTAAGACCTTTCACATTAAGCAAAACAATTTTGAGAGATAAGGCTTTAGAATTGTCTGTATGGATAGGCATTTTGGAATGATATCGCATAAACACTAACACAAAAAAAAAAAGGGGGGGGATAAAGAGGGGGAGAAGTAGGAGTGGGATATAGAAAGGGTGATTAAAAGAAGAGAATAGCAGAAAGAGAAGGGGTTTAAGGATTAGAAAGAGAAAGGGGTGGATATGTGAAGATGGTGTTGGGGGTGGGCAAGGAAGGGTAAAACCTGTTACCCCCCTTGTGGAGGAAGTAGTAGAAATGGGTCAGCAGTAACTACCAGCGTTTGTTGTGGTAGGAAATGGTAGGAGTAGGTAGTGGATGGATGTCAAGATGAGCTCCCTGAGAGGTCATAATTTTGCTATGCTTTGCCTGGTGTAGGGACCTTATAGAGTACTGCTCAAGCAATAGAGGGTGTTGGCATTCGGGCATAATCCTATAAGTGAAATTGAATGAAAGGTGTTGAAGGGATGAAGAGTAAGAAGGTGGGTGTGATTGGAAAAACTTGTTGCGAGGGGGTCCTTTAATGTGGGGGCTGAAACAGCACGTTTAGCGTATGCGGCATTATTTGTTGTGGGTGGCGTAACTGTGGAGGAAGAATAAAAGTGTTTATCTAAAGAATGCAAGAAGACCGCTAACCATGAGTGAGTCGGTGGGACAGGTAATAGTGTGTATGTAACAGTATGTTTTACATACAGTGCCAAAAACTGCAAAAAAAACAATAACTTTCATTAACAATTATATGCATTAATATTCTGAATAGCCATTAAGAAGGACAAATGAGACTGTGTAATAAGAGTTTAGGGTGGAGGATAAAGCAAAGTAAATCTGAAAATAATAACAGAAACCAACTGATCATAGTGAGCTTGGAACCCTGCTAAGAGAATACAATTACCATATATTTACTTTTTCCATTTTGGAAATTACTTTATTCCATGAGGCAATGTGACGTTGGGGTCTCTATCCCATCAGCAAGGTTTCCTGTTGGGCAGGAAAGGAGGGCATAGATGGTGTGTGACACATTTTCATGAGGGATGATGATATTGCAAACTTACTGGCGAGATAGAGATGTAATACAATTATTCTGTTGCGCCACGGAATACCGTACATCACCACTATTGGAAAGTTTACCATACGATTCTGATTAATCTATAGAGGGGAACTATGAGTTCCAAGCGGTTTAAAGTATTAAGACTGATCCAGCAGAAAAAGATTGAGGGTAGTGTCCAGTGAAGCAGAAAGAGCATAACGGAGGAGACATAGGGAGAGACAAAGGAAGATATCATGTAGAAAAGGAAAAAACAGAGATGGCACGTTAACAAGCAGGATGAGGCATCAGGTCTATATACAGTGTATGAGATATAATAAAATGACATAGTTATATGTGAAATTTGCTAAAAGTGGATATATGAAATCTTTTCTGCTCCAATAGGATTTGTTGAGGTAAACAAAGCGATTCCTTCCATTGTCTCTGTCGAGCAATAAGTTGTTTGGGAGTAGCTGTTGTGAGGGGAGACATTGACCACTTGCATAAGAGATGTATGGGGACATTCGGTTCCATAGAGGGATGAACAAATAGTGATGGATCAGTCTAAAAAGAAAAAGGTAGGAGTGAGGCAAGCTTTATCCTTGGAAAGGAAAATTTATAATAAAAGGGGATGTTTCCAGTCAGTGTCTAGCCCTCCGATGAGCTGGGGAGGCTGTGGGGCTTCCATTGCGCGGTGTTCGCTGAGCGGGGCTAGAACTTGTTGGTGGCTGATGTCCCCTGCGTCTGTGAATGCTGAAACTCCCTTCCTCGTGAATTCCTTCCATAGAGTAGGATCTGCGCATCGGGGGTATTCGGAAATCACTATACCAATCTGGAAGATCAATAAATGGTATATTTAAAGAGGAGCAAAAGTGTTCCAGATCCTTTGGGACTTTGAGTAAGGCCGTTTTCCCATTAGCTGTGGCAGAAAGACAAAAAGGGAATTTCCAATGATATGGTATAGACCTTGATAGTAGAAGATCCAATAGCGCATCTCCCTTCTGCATTGGAGGGTGATGTTGGAGAGGTCTTAAAATATTTTTACTTCAGTCCCTTGGTATAGGATATGTTGGCGGATTCTGGCATTTCTGAGAATATCCTCTTTGAGGGGAAAATGGGAAAGGCAGCAAATGACGTCTCTAGGAGGATCAGTTTCTCTTTCCTTAGGACGTAATGCTCTGTGGACCTGGTCCAATGCTATAGGTGTTTCAGGTGGTCTGCCCAGCAGGTCATTGAAGATGAAAACGATAGCTTGTGGGGTATGTTGATAATCTACAGATTCCGGCACCCCTCAACTCTCAGATTGTTGCAACGGCCGCGATTATCTAAGTCTTCCATGTGCCTGTTTAGATCCCTAAGATGAATAGAATGCGACTCCGTGAGCTGCTGCATGTGGCAGAGTGAAGCATCATGGCGCAAAGTGACATTCTCCACCTCTTCGACTCTGGAGGTTATGGTATGTAGTTCCATCTTCAGGTCCATTATCGCTGCTGCTATTGAAGCCTTGATGTCTGCGGCTACTACCTGTAGGTCACTGAGGCTAATAGCGAAGAATGCACCCGGGCCAACCGGCTGGGATCCTGGATGCTTGGGAGGAGTGCTCCTGTATGGGGATGGCGAGTTGTGACAGGAGGCTTGGGCTGGCCGCATGTCTCTCGAGCGGGACCTGAAGATCTTGGGGATATTTCGAGATGGATTTTCGCTTGTGTCCCGTGGAGATCTCGAGCGGGTAGCAGAGGTGCTCCTTGACATTTCCTCTATGCTTGGTGGGTGAGAGAGCAAGTTTAAATGGCTTGGTGGGGAGAAAGCAGGACCTCGAGGAGGGGAAAAAGCAGGACCTCAAGGAGCAGGAGATCAAGGCTAAGCGTCCATCTTGTATCACATTCTGGCCATGCCCCCCCTCCGGGTTTTTATTTTTAATGATATAAACAGAAAAAAAAGAACAAAAATTGTGAAAAAAAAACAATATGTTCTACTTTCTGCTATAAAGCATATCCAATAAAAAAATTTAGGAACAAATTTTTTCATAAATTTAGGCCAAAATGTATTCTGCTACATGTCTTTGGTAAAAGACACCCCAATAAGTGTATATGGATTGTTTTGTGTGAAAGTTATAGTCTTCAAACTATGCAATATATACTGGAAATTGTATTTATTTATCTTTTTATACTTTTAATTGTGGTGATCAGCAACTAATAGTGGGACTGTGATAGTGCGGTGGGCAATCTGGCTGGGAGGTACACTAACTGACATTGATATCACCAGTGACACTAATACAGTGATCAGTGATAATACTATACACTGTCACTGTACTAATGACACTGGCTGGGAAGAGGTTAACATCTAGGGATGATCAAAGGGTTAACTGTGTGCCTAACAATGTGTATTGTGTGCTTCTTTTACTAAATATCTATTTCGTCCAGAAACGGAACAGAAAACTGGTCTTTCACTCTGTACAGAGCCCTGTGTTGTTTGTCAACACAGGACTCTGGGCTGTGATTGGACACAGCTGATCAGCAGGTCCCGGTCATGAATCATTGGACAGGACCTACTGACAAAGTTCCACTGCGTCTAATCACAGCGGGAAATGGAAGGAGGGGAGTCCGTACCCGGAGGAGTACATCTATGTGCCTGTACAGGCTGCTTGTCCACAGTACATTGCGGGGGTTGTCCGGAGGGTGGTTAAAACACAAACCATATGTCATAATTGTATTACAGAAAGACTCTGACAAATTTAAATTCCTAATCTCACATACAGATGGCTGCGTCAGAATCCAAATCTTTGGAATAGGCAGTCAATGGCAAAAATGTATGGCCAACAGAGCTGCAGAAGCCATATACATGCCATCAAGAAGGCATGAAACAAAATCTCTAAATGGCATTTTCAACATCTTGCCGAATCTATGGTATAATATTCTTGCTCTGATAAAATAGATAAGCTAAAGTATCTGCTAAAATATTATTTATTTTAAATCATGTTCCTCTTTCGTTTTATGCTACTTATAGCATTTAAAATATCTTTGTTCCTCAAAGTGTAGACAAACGGGTTGAGCATTGGAACCACTGCCGTATAAAGCAAAGTCAACAACCTTTCCACTTCCTTAGACCCTTCAGATTCTGGTTTACCATAAATTATAATAATTGGACCATAGAATAATATTACTGTAGTGAGATGGGAAGTGCAACTGGAATAAGCTTTCAGTCTTCCCTCCAAGGAATTCATTTTTAATATGGTGGAGATGATGAATACGTAGGAGGTCATAATAAGCAGAAAAGGAAAAGATGCCAACACTACATCCTGACATAACAAAACTATATTTCTGCTTGTAACATCACTAGAGGTTATTGCATACAGTGCTTTATGATCACAAAAGAAATGGTCAACCTTTTGAGTGAGACAGAAGGATAACAGAAAAGTGGATAACAAATTGATTATTGCATTAGTTGCAGATATAAGCCAAGTGGACAGAGCCAGTGAGATGCATACATCTTTACTCATGAGTAAGGAATATTGTAACGGCTTACAGATTGCTACGTATCGGTCATAGGACATGGAGGTCAGTACAAATACATCAGAAGCAGCTGACAAAGAGAAGAAGTACAACTGGGTCATACAGGCAGAGAAAGACACCCAATGGTCATGTGTTTGGAGTATGAAAAGCAGCTTTGGAAGAGTAACTGAAACATATATAACATCAGTAATAGCAAGATTACTCAAGAAGAAATACATTGGAGTATGGAGCTGAGGAACCAAACACACCAATAGAACAATGGTCATGTTTCCAAGAACGGTTATCAGATACATCAATAGAATGGCAGTAAAAAGGAGACGATGTCCAGTTTTAGAGACAGAAAACGCTGAAATGTAAAACAAATTTCCTGTACTGTTCAAGCATTCCTCCATCTTCCTTGCAAGAAAGAAAGAAAATATAATTTTTACTTTTACTAATTTATTTAATACAAAAAATATTATTTTTTATAAAATATGCTTTCATTAACATACTAACAATTATAAATAAATCCTGCACATAATCCTTAAAAGGGGGTTTATAGGGAAGTTTAACCACTTGCCGACCGCCCACAGTACATTTACTGCGGCGGTCAACCCCTTCACAGGCAAAGCGACGTAGTACTACGTCGCTAGCCTGTGAGGCTCTAGGGGGCGAGCGCGCACCGCTGGAGGCGCGCTCCCGCCCCCGCTCGTTCACGGACCCCCCTGCGCGTGTTCCGGGCGGACCCGATGTCCGTCGGGCACTCGCGATTGTCCGTTACAGCGGGAGAAAGGCAGGCGGCTAATGTAAACAAAGCCGCCTGTCATTCTTCCCTGTGTAAGAATAGAGATCATACGGTTCTGCTATGCAGAATCGTATATCTCTGTTCTTACACCACAAGCCACATCCAATCACAGTTAGAATCACGCGCCCCTAGGGACACACTTAACCCCTTCACTACCAGTGTCATTTTTACAGTAACAGTGCATATGTATAGCACTGATTACTGTAGTGATGTCACTGGTAACCCCAAAAATGTCAAAAATGTCAGTCAAGGGTCCGATCTGTCCGCCGCAATGTCGCAGTCCCGCAAAAAAAATCGCAGATCGTCGCCATTACTCGTTAAAAAAAACCCAACAAAAATATTTCCCTTAGTTAGTAAACGCAATAACTTTTGCACAAACCAATCAAAATATGCTTATTGCGATTTTTTTTACCAAACATATGTATCAGAAAACAAATTGGCCAAAAATGTTAAAAAATTTTGATTTTTACATTTTTTGGGGGGGAATTTCATATAAAAAAATGTGAAAAATATTGTTATTTTTGCAAAATTGTCGCATGATCGAAAAAATCGCACAGGTGATCAAATACCACCAAAAGAAAGCTCTATTTGTGGGAAAAAAAGGACATCAAATTAGTTTAGGTACAGCGTCGCACGACCGTGCAATTGTCCGTTAAAGTCACGCAGTGCCGAATCGCAAAATAGGCCCTGGTCAGGAAGGCGGTAAAATCTTCCGGGGCTTAAGTGGTTAAACAGGATGTTTTAATCCTAGCAGCATATATGAATATCTTCCTTAGTCAAATTAATCGAAATCTGTAAAACCCTGATTCTAAGTTCAAAATTCCCTTCAAGAGCTACTGTGCTCAGATCTAGCCCGCCAGAAAGCCATCACTGCAGACTGCCAATCATAGGCAGTGAGGCATTTTCCGACCAGCAGCTGCACATACACACGCTGCCTATGATTGGCGGTGTGCAGTGACGGCTTGCTGGCAGGCTTGATCTGAACACACCCGAGCCCATCACTAGTGATTGATGTCATTAGTCTCTGGGTGGAAACCAAACCTGTTACAAGCCAGCCAAACCTTCAGTCTTATGCTTGTGATAGAGTGTGATTACTTGTGTAATACCTGATCAAGCTGTCTGTTTGTCTGTTCTGCCAGTCTGGATTGCCCTGTGTATGACCTGGGACTGGATAATGACTATTCTCTAAACCCTGCCTGCCCTATTACCTGGACTGTCATTGAACCACTCTGCCTGTCTGCCAACCACAAGTACCCATTTGCTTTGCTAAATTTGTTTTTGCCCTGGCATAGTAGCCAGGCACTAAAGCATTGTGTGTAAGTCCTGGGGGCAACCAAGTACCGGTAGGCCTGTTGACCTTATGGGAAAGGGGGCTGCTATAGGAGAAGAACACAATAGCCAGCTATAGTGTCTGACCACCTGTATTTGGGGTAAGCTTGACATACTACTGCAGCAAAATCCTCTTTGGAAGTGTTGGAAGCCTAGTCCCCTGCTGAGTGCAGTAGGTGCCTGGCAGAAAGTAGAGGATTGGAAATCTAACGGTGTGTCAGATTAAAGTGATACTAAAGTCTTGTTATACTTGGATGCTCTGTGTAGTGGTTTTTGCACAGAGCAGCCCAAATCCCCCTTATCTCAGGTCCCTTTTCAGTACTCCTGGCCCCTCCCTCCTGTTGAGTGCCCCCAGAGCAAGCAGCTTTCTATGGGGCATCTGAGCCGAGCCACATTCAGTCCATTCAGATATGGAGCCACAGCTTGGCCCGCCCCCTTCCTCTCCTCATTGTCTCACTGACTTTGACTGACAGCAGTGGGAGCCAATGGTGCCGCGCTGCTGCCTCAGCTAATGAGGAGGGGAGTCCCGGACAGCCGAGCCTCTCGCGCAACATCACTGGATCTAAATGGACCTCAGGTAAGTATTAGGGGGGCTGAGAGTGACTGCTGCACACAGAATGATTTTTATCTTAATGCAATGAATGCATTAAAATAAAAAGACCTTCTGCCTTTACAATCACTTTGAGAGTAGTTTTGGGGCACTGTAGCTCTTGAAAAGAGAAAAGATGTGTAGCATTAAAGAGGAAGTAAACCCTCCTCTGACACTTGTACCTATAGGTAAGCCTATGATAAGGCTTACCTATAGGTACTGTAAATATCTCCTAAACATGTACCGTTTAGGAGATATTTAGCTTACATGCAGCCAGTGACGTCACTGGTGCATGCGCTTTGAAGGAACGGCCGCTCGTGCCGTTCCTTCAGAGTCCCGTGCCGTGACCGTCGGCTCTCGAGAGCGTGTGCGGGAGTGACGTCACAGCGGCTCCGGCCAATCAGATGGCCTGATGCCGCTATCCCAGAAGACGGGCGACTGGACATGTCGCCCGTCATAGAGGTGAGTGAGCGGCACGGCGGGGGCTCGTTCTAAGGTAAGTATTGCATAATGAGCTAGTATGCGATGCATACTAGCTCATTATGTCTTTCTCTTGCAGGGTGAAAAAAAAATGCGAGTTTACAACCTCTTTAATGCAAAGAATGAATAAAAAGACCTTCTGCCTTTACAATCACTTTGAGAGTAGTTTTGGGGGCTTATAGCTCTGTATTTTCATTATTCCATACCACAGGTCAATTTATCTATGATAAGCAGACTTTCTATGCCATTGTTTGATAATTCTTAATTAAATACATAGTTAGAGTACATAGTTACTCTGGTTGAAAAAAGACACAAGTTCATCTAATTCAACCAATCAATTAACTTATTTCTGTAAAATTATTATCAAACTATTATTTTATTCTTTGGGTAGAGTTTTTGCTAACTGTTTTCTGGCTTTATTCCTTTAAGGCTAAACTATAGCCAGTGAAATAAATATTCAGTTACAAAGGCATTGTACTAACAGCCCCATTATGGTCCTCCCTCCACATTGTTGCTATAGTAGTTGTACAGTGCATTTATAGAGCTATGCAGTCCAAGAGACACCAGTTTGATTATACTGCCCAGTACACTTTGTATTCCAGCAGAATTGGTCAAACACACCCCTTCTCTTGCTGCACAATGAGGGGTGTGGCTGGTACACATTTATAGCAACATAGAGTGCTGGAGTGAGAGGGCAGGAAGGAGATTTCCACTAAAAGAAAATAATATTTTTAAGGTTTTGCAAGTGAAAATAAGTAAAAAAAAAAATCATAACATACAGCAATCCTCACTTTAAAGCGGAGTTCCACCCTAAAATTAAACTTACCTCTATCTTCATGCCCGGGGTCACCTGAAAAACAAATGGATAATCGCAATTTTTTTTTTTTTTTTTACTTACCTGGTTTAGAAGAAAATATACTTACCTTACTTCCTCTTCCTCCCCTCGGCGGCCACGGCGATTTGTCACTTCCTGGCTTGCAATGATTCCTGGGAGCTGAACGTCATTGCTCCCAGGAATCAATGCACCGGCCCCGATGTCAGTTCCGGTGCAGGCGCCGTCATACCTTGCTAAACAGCTTCTGGGCATGCCCCGAAGCTGTGCAGGGATGACGCTGCGGCACCGGAAGTGACGGCGGGGCCGGTGCAGTGCATCGTGGGACCCAAGAAGACGGAAGAGGACGCAGAAGAGGATCGCGCTGGCTTCAAGCTGCCCACACCTGAGATGGCAGCGCTGGACAATACTTTTTCAAGGTAAGTATTTCTTCTAAAAGGTAAGTGCAACCCGGGACAGATCAGAGGCTAGCCATTGTGGAATGTACTAGCCCTGACTGTCCCGGGGGTATTTTTATTAAAAAAAGCTTTCCCAGGGTGGAACTCCGCTTTAAGCACAAGACCCTAAAAACAAAAACCTCAGTCTTTGCTTGCGGGTAAATTATTGGATTCATGCAAATCATTCCTTTTTGCCATTTTAGGCATCTGTGCATCCAGAACCACTCGTGTATAGCACAGTTATTGCCAAAATTTTACAGGGCCGGTATTACCAACTTGCACACAGCTGTTTGAGACTTCTTAGCCCACGTAATTGCTAAATATTTCTTTGAAGGATCTATGGTGCAGGCTTTTGATTCCTAAACAGTACAACCATTACAGTCTCTGTAAGGTGGTAAAAAAGTAACCAAAAAGCCCACCTTCATATACTGTGGGATATAGCATTGCCATCTTATAATAGAAGATATTTACATGTCCTCACTTCCACCACAAAACCCAAAAGAAGGAACCTAGTGTCTGCTTTTGGGTAAGTGAATGAAGACATGCAAATCATTCTATTTTGCACATTTTAGCCATCTGTGCATCCAAAACTGCTGGTATGTAGCTCTAATAAAATATACAAACGAAATAGGTGGACTTAGCAATAATTCTTATCATACAGGTCTCCAAAAAAACACAAAAAAATATTATTATTTATTAAAACAGCATCAATTAGAATACATTTGTGTGTAATTACAATAATTTAGTTAGAAGTAATTTTTAATCTGTACGTAAATTGCATAGTTCTGGAAAGCAACATTAAAAAAATAAATATATATGCAACCTAAAAATATGGAAAATTATTACAAACATGGCAAGCAGATACAATTATGGGGATTGTATAATAATAGATGTGACAGGAGTCACTTTGGTTGGGGGGCTTGTGGAACCCAGATTACTTTAGAGAGGTCGGGAAACTCCTTGTCCAGCTTCCCCGACCCCTCTTATGTGTAAGTCACCCTGTGTCTATTAGGGGCACAGGTTGACCAAGAACCCCAGACGGATCTGCACTAATCAGACTCGCTGTACAACCACATCGGACTCAGCATTTCGTGTTACCCCGGTTGTCCTGGGTTCTATATGTGTGGTTTGTGTTGAAAGAGTGAAGGGCCTCTTTTGACTTTTCACATTGCTGAGAATATTCCAGGAGTGACTCATAGACCCTTGCTAGATAGTGAGGTGGGGTGGGGGTTTGTTATTGTGAAGTACCTGCCTCCCATGGTTCTATTGTTTCTGTCTGCCTTAAGATCAACCTATTATGGGATGTATATGTGTATGTGGATTGGCTGCTAAGGGAGAGGGGGTTTGACACACAGTGTATATCTCTTTGTGCCTGTGTTTGAATAAACAGTTTTATTCTGGTTAACTTTAAAACTGGTACTGTCTAGTTCTTGGGGTAACTATAGCCAGATTTACGGATCTCGTTTTCAAGAGCTTAGGAAGCAGCTTCTTGGTGGAGATATCCAGTCGGGGTGTCCTGAGTCTGTTACAATAGACTTATGCTCACTTTTGTTTATGATAAGGGAAAGGTAAAAGACAAATGCATTTAAAAAGGTTTTACTTGGAGGGCGTGGCGTACGGCGCAGCGGATGGCAGCATAGCTCCGGAGCTCCGCTCGGCCACCCGGGACTACAGCCTCCAACGACCGGACCGATAGGCACATCCACCGCCAGGTTTCTACCACAGTGCCCCGCTGCCTCCCCTGATGGCTAAGGGGAAGAACAAGACCCACCAGTACCCCAGGATGGACGGTTTTCTCATCTCTGGAGCGGCGGGCCTCTCCCAACATGGCGCCGGCCAGCTCCAGCAGCGTCAGCAGCGTGGTGGGGGATCTCAGAGAGGCGCTTCACCTCAACTCAGGCAAGTGGCAAACCCCGATAGTGGGAACTCATCGGGCTCCTCCACCCCACCGTCTCCCTCAGCACGTAGCCCGGCCAAGCAGAAGCAGCGGAGAGGCTCTCCTCCCCCCGATTTCTCCTCTTTTGAGCAGATGGACAGTATGGCGGCCCCTCCTCCCTCAGCAGCGCAGGCTCCTCCAGCCACTGACCCCTTTGCAGCCTTCCCAGTAGGGGATCACCCTATCTCGGCCACGCTCCTAAAGGACATGATGCGCTCCCTCTGGTCATCCCTGCATGCAGATATGGTGCAGGGACTGACCCAGACGAGACATGAGGTACATCAACTAGGGGAAAGGCTGGATATCGTTGAGACATCCATGGACAAGTGTTCACTATCCCTCAACACTCTTGTAGCAGCCCACAATTCTCATACTGAGGACATATCATGGCTCAAGGATAAAGTCGCAGACCTTGAAGACAGGTTGCGACGTAACAACTTGAAGCTGAGAGGGGTGCCTGAAACCGTGCTACCCCAAAACCTAGAGGCTGTGGCTAAGAATCTCTTCACTGCACTAGTGCCCTCCCTGTCAGCATCTGACTTAACAATTGATAGGATACACAGGATCCCTAAGCCCGGCTTCATTGCTAAAGAGCTACCACGTGATGTGCTTCTCAGGGTCCATTTTTTTCATGCGAAGGACCGCATACTCATGGCATCGAGGCAACTCCAGGTTATGCCCGGAGACTACCCCCAGGTGCAAATACTCCCAGACCTGTCCAGGCACACCCTCCAAAAACGCAGAAACTTAGCCACTGTCACGAAGGCCCTCAGGAACCACCACATACCCCACAAGTGGAAGCACCCAGCTCATCTATGTATCACGCATAATGGCTCTACGGTTACTATTTCTACTATTGAAGAAGGGACGGCCCTCCTGAGACGCTGGGGGATCCTTGCTGATGCTTCTCCATCTGGAGCGATTTCGTCCTCCCCACCACTTATGCCTCTAATGGGAGACTGGCAAATTGCCTCAAGAAAGAGGTCCAACTCTGGCCAGAGGTCCAATGGCGGTGAACGTGTTCCATCGCAACATTCACCACAGTCCCAGGCCTAGGATGTGATATTCACATATGGCCCCTCGTTGTTTGTTGCAAGCGATGCTTGCTTTTGGACTTTTTTTTAAGTTACCTTTACCCTGTTTGGCGCCCTGCGCTACTTTTGCACTACCTATCCTTCCTACCTCTTGTTCTGACGTGCTGACCAATCAAGTCCTTGCTCGCCCTGTGGAACTGTCATGCAACTCTGATCACCTCGTTGGATGTCTGTTGTTTGTTGCTCTCGACCAGTACTATCGGACCCAACTCGCAGATCCACCATGACGATCAAATTCCTGTCCTTAAATGTTAACGGACTGAACCACCCGGTTAAGCGGTACTCCTTGTGGACTGAACTGAACAACAGCCGAGCGGATATTGCGTCCATCCAGGAGACGCACTTTAAGGCCTCCCAGCAACCGAGGTTTTCTCATAAGAACTTCCCTCACATTTTTTTCGCCAGTGCCCCGGAGAAGAAGCGTGGAGTATTGATAGCGATCAAGACAACGGTGGCCTTCTCCCTAAAAGAGACACTCAGCGATCCAGATGGTCGCTACTTAATTCTCAAAGGTGACTTCAATGGCATGCCCATGACTTTGGTAGCGGTGTATGCCCCGAACAGTCACCAACTACGTTTCCTCCATAGACTGCTCCATCGAATCTCTACGGATCTCTATGGTAACCTAGTGTTGTTTGGGGATTTTAACGCTGTGGTTGACCCTGGGCTCGACACTTCGGTGCCTGCCCGAGGCCGACAACTTTCATTACACTCCTTGTTGCACAAGGAGCTGCTGTACGATGTCTGGAGGTGTCAGCATGGTTCGGAACGGGACTACTCCCACTACTCCTCCAGACACCGTTCGTATTCTCGTATAGACCTGTTCTTGACTGGCCTCCCTCTCCTGGGAAAGGTCTCCTCCTCTTCCATTAGAAACATAACTTGGTCTGACCATGCGGCTGTGGAGATGGTTGTGGAGGAGAGCGGTCCCGGGGAGCGGACGTCGGTGTGGCGATGTGACGCCAAGGTGTTTCAGGACCCCTCCACTGGCAGAGAGGTCACGAAACGTTTGCATGAATTCTTTGAGTTCAACTCTTCCTCGGTGTCTGACCCGTGGATACTCTGGGGGGCGCACAAGGCCTTTATGCGAGGGATTTGCATACAGCAAACAGCCAGGACCCGTAAGGCCTACAACCAGAAACTGAATGCCCTGCTGGCCGACATCCAGAAACTGGAGGCAGCCCACAAGAGTAACCCCACCCCCGCTGTAGCCAATGATCTGGCCCACAAGAGGGAATCCCTTCGATCCCACTTGATGGAACGGTACGACCGGCACCTTAAGACCCTAAACCTTAAATATTATGCACAAGCAAATAGAGCGGGTAAGTTTTTAGCAGCACGGGTTAAGCAAAAACGGGCGTCTGCGCGAATCTCCCATCTGACGCACCACCTGACGAAGGCCAAGCTCACCCACCCTAAAGACATTGCAAACGAGTTTGCCACTTTTTACGGCTCGCTCTACAATCTCGCTCAGGATCCCTCCATTATTCAACCGTCCCCTGAAACTATTGGCCTTTTCCTAGATAGGCTGTCCTTACCCTCACTGACCGCAGCCCAGGTTGGGTCCCTCTCCTCTCAGTTTTCTAGCGCAGAGGTTTCCAAGGCAATTCGTTCCCTCCCACAGGGCAAATCCCCAGGACCGGATGGACTGTGTAACGAGTACTACAAACTCTACACTGACACCCTGAGCCCGTTCCTTACTGACGTGTTTAACCTGGCGGCGCAGAGGTCTGCCTTCCCTCAAGAAATGCTTAGTGCCTATATTACGACGATACCCAAACCAGGAAAGGACCCCAGTCTTCCTGCTAACTACAGGCCTATCTCCCTATTGAATAGTGATATCAAGATATATGCCAAGGTCCTTGCTGCGCGCCTGCAGCCCATCCTCCCCCATTTGATTCACAAGGATCAGATGGGATTTATGCCAGGCAGGCAGACCTCTGATGCCACTAGGCGTATCATTAACTTGGTGCACCTGGCAAGCAGTACTCGAACACCTTCTCTGCTCCTCACTTTGGATGCGGAGAAGGCGTTCGATAGGGTCAACTGGCTCTATATGCGGATGGCGCTGGAGCGTTTTGGCTTCTCTGGGGGGATACTCTCTGCCCTGTTGGCACTATACTCCTGTCCTTCGGCACGGGTCCTCGCCTCGGGCGTTGCCTCGACCCCGTTCGTCATTTCCAATGGCACCCGCCAGGGTTGTCCTCTCTCACCGGCAATTTTCAATTTAATGATCGAGCCCCTGGCGGAGGCCATTCGGTCTGACGGTGGGGTGGAGGGACTGCGCCTGGGTGATGATGTGCACAAGGTCAACCTCTTCGCGGATGACATTGTTGTTATCTTGACGAACCCATCCAAATCGCTCCCGGCGGTGCACCGCATATTGCTGTCATTTGGGGCTATCTCCTATCACAAGGTCAACATTTCAAAATCCCAGGCGTTGAACATAGGTGTTGGGCGACAGGTGGTGTCTCGCTTAAAATCCCAGTGCCCTTACCCCTGGACTGACGACAGTATCCCATACCTAGGCCTTCTAATCACTCCTAGCATTTCTAAACTTGTCCCCTCAACTCTTGACCCCCTTCTTAGGAAACTTCACCACACACTGACCAACATGGCAAAAGTCGAGTTGTCCTGGTGTGGTAGGATGGCAGCATACAAAATGATGGTACTACCCCAGATACTCTATCTATTTAGGGCCCTGCCTGTTCCCTTCCCGAAAAGATACCTGGATGCTCTGGCCCGTGGACTGCGGGAGTTTATTTGGTGCGGGAAGCGGGCCAGAGTCTCCACGTCTATACTGTCGCTTCCTAGAACTCGGGGTGGCGTCAAGCTGCCTGACCTCCATACCTATTATTGGTCCACCAGACTCGATCAATTGAGAGCCTGGTTCTCCCCCAGCGTAGACTCCGTATGGTCGTCCATGGAATGTCTTCTATCGCCGACCAGGGACCTTCGGCTGCTTCTCCTGGGGGACCTCTGGATCCCCTGGTCTCTCCCGGACCTTCCTCCGACTCTCCAGGTATCCTTGATGGCCTGGCGTAGATTGGGGGCCACCCAGGGGAGGCAGAGCGAAGACTTTCCCCATCATTCCTCCTCTCTGCCCTTGAGTCTCTTGGCAGCACACCTCCCCACCCTCCAAATCTCCATGTTGCAGAAGCTGGGAATCGCGGATCTCTCCCACTTCTTTGACAGGGACGCGCTCATACCCCCACTGTCTCTGTTGAGTAGGTTCCGGGTTCCTCCTTCCCTCTTCCTCAGCATTCTACAAATTCATAGTTTCCTCAAACAGCACCCCCTTACTACAGGCCAGATTCCCCTCCGAGCTTGGACCTATTACCATTCTCCCAAAAAAGCCGTGAAGGGTATATCGTTGTTCTACGACCTCCTAATAAGCACGTCTGATTCGCCCAAAACTCAGTCAATGCTAAAATGGGAGAGGGACCTGGACCTTCAATTTACTCCGGACCAGTGGTCTCACGCCCTCTCATCCACCTATCGCTACTCCCACTGTATGTCACACTGGGAAATGACTTTGAAAATTACGAACAGGTGGTATTATACACCTGATCGACTAGCGAAAATTTTTCCTACGCTTACTGATCTATGTTGGAGGAACTGTGGCTATAGGGGGACTCTTGCTCACATTTTCTGGGACTGCCCGTCTCTGACTAGCTACTGGAACAGGGTGTTCAAATGTATAGCTGACTGTACAGGAATTTTCAAACCCCCTAGGAAGGAGTTAGCACTACTTAATATAGGTCTGGATGAGTACCCAGTATGCTACAGACAAATGATTCTGCATGTTCTCTTGACATCTAGGGTGCTGATCTTACGCCGTTTGCGGTCTCTAGAGATACCTAGCTTTACGGAGGTGGTCAGAGTTGTAAACGACAATTACATTATGGAAAAATCCCTGGCACTTAACTCCTTATCGTACCCGAAGTTCCAGGATGCCTGGCTTCATTGGCAATATCCCCACTGATACAACAATCCCTGAGAGCGACACGGGAGGGGAGAGGTGGTGCTTCTGAGGCAATATGTTCCCACTGGGAGCCGCTGGGGCGCTGCCTTCCCCCTTACCGTCACGTATCTCTGTCATTCTGTTTATGCCTGAGGCAGACGGGGGGAGTGGCTATAGTGCTTTAACATAGAGCCTTGTTATATTGCCCTAATGTTCTTGTATCTTGGGTCCGACCACTGGGTTACAGCTGTCATGGTGGTACTGAGTTGTATGGCTTGCTTGTTAATTAATTGCTTGGTTAAAGTTTTAAATGTTCATGTACGTTGTTTATGTCACCACGGTCAGAACGTCCCTTTCCCCCTTCTCCTTCCCCCCCCTTCCATCCCTCTTATGTCATATGCAGAAACTACATGGTGCATTGTCTTCACTGATTTCTTGTTAACCGTCTGCTTCATATGTACCTTCATGCTTCGTTTCGTGTATGTTGTAAATTTCAATAAAAAATATTATTAAAAAAAAAAAAAAAAAAAAAAAAAAAAAGGTTTTACTTAACCTTGTTTTGCTGAGATATTTCCTATTCACAGATCGGATCAGGGATCAGTATAAGAAAAATATAAAGTCTGTTTTCATGCATTATAGCCCCATATCACTCTGTTAAAACATGAATAAAACATGAATAAAGTCAATACAAAGCCTATACCCAATTTCACATATTTGTTTATTCTCTAATGTTCTCCTTTGGCTGGGACTGACTCTTCCACCATGTAATTTTTAATGATACAACAATGCCATAAATATGTCTGACAAAATCACACGTGATCTGAACTTGAGAACTGGTGAGAACCTGGAATAGATTCAACTATTATTAATATGTCTTGCAAGTGCTCTTTAAACATTTTTAATCACAGGTAATGAATTTATATTTAAAAACAGACATTCATTGGTTTCCACTCCTGACCCCCATACCTTGAACCTTTAAAAATGATGTCTATCCTCTTTCTATGTACAAGCTGTCCTGAGGTTCACATACACAAAATGTGCGGTTCAGAGGCAAAAGTAGGTAATCAGATGGTTTATATATAAAGCACTGTGCAGAAATGTTCTACAGAAAAACAAATGTTCTATGGCTTGATTTATGGGGCTTTTCCACTGCATGGAATCGAACGGTTCGGCTCGCTTTTGCGCTTTTCCACTGCATGGTACCGCATGGTACGGTGTTGGTACGGTACGGTACGGCGGCGCTTTTCCACTACATGGAACCGAACGGTACGGCTTGCTTAAACAGTACCACCTCGGTTGTGGTTCCAAGAGGGCCGTACCATATCCCACAATCCTTTGCATGCAGCCTTGACTGTTTGTCACTACTAGCCACTGATTGGTCAGAGAATCGTTGTTATCCCACCCACTTACTATTAGTGGAAAAGCAAACCGTACCAAACCATACCGAACCGTTCCAACACCATACCATGTGGTACCATGCAGTGGAAAACCAAACCGAGCCAAGCAGGGCCGAGTGGAGCCGAGCCGGTACTTGCAGTGGAAAAGTGCCATTAGGGTTTTTATACTATCTTGCCAAATATGGAATTAGATAGCCAGATGCCCATTAGAAAAGGATTTTTTAATGACTCCAACAAAAAATCCATAATACCAGGATATTAATTTCATGCCGCAAAATGATGTCCTCACAACAGCAAGCATCCTGCATGTGCATTGTTCAACAACCCCTCTGAAATCGTGATCATGTTACTCACCCACATGTGAGGTGACTGTAGGATAAAATGCTAACTTAATCACCTCCCTATACCCAGCCTGCTGATGAGGACATCTCTATGCGCTCCCCTCCCAGAAGCAAGCCTAAAGCACCAGACTGACAATATTGCACAATGCAACCTCATAGTGATGGCCTTCCTCTCTCAGTTTTAGTCCGGGTGGGCAGAAGATTAAAAAACAATGATTTCAGATACCTATACTAGCAATATTTAAAAATACAATATTGTATTCAATTGAAATATATTCAATATTTATATTCAAAAATGAAAATATATGTGGCTGTTCTATTTTTTTTTTTTGGCTGCTTTATTTCAGTAAATGAATCAACTCTCAAAGGTTACTAAACCTGTATCTAAATCGTACATTTAGTCATGTTTAAATAAAATTCTCAGTAAATGAATCAACTCTCAAATTTTCACAGCACTAAAAATATATCTCAATGATACGTGTTACCTCACATAATCAGCAGACCATAAATATCCAGCTATGTGGTGGTAAGATATATAAAGAGCATCTGTGGCCTAAGGGAAAATATAGATGGCACCTCAACGGGATTAAGATGCAAAATACAATTATTGGAAATAATGAATGCATTTGTGAATTAAACAAACTAAAAAAAAAAAATCAGATTCAGAAGTGAGTCTAATCCAGCTGGTCTTTTAGTGCATTTAGGAAAAGATTACCTGGATTTAGGTCTTCATTAGCTGCATTGTATTTCACGATGCCAACAGATTCCTCAAGAATGTCAGATCCTTAGATACAGAAAAGTATTCTGGCTTGTGGTCAAAAAGGCAACACAATACATTTTGGGATGCCATGATGGGTCCAATGTCCCCCCTGGCCTGCAAAATGTGTTACAATATTATCCAATATTGTGAAAAACAAAATAAACTTTCAGAAACGTGTTCTAAAATGATTTGTGAACTGTGATCACCATAATGCCTTGTGTAGCTAAGATAGGCCTTATTCCCCCTAGACTTGGTTTAAGTGTCTTTTAATTTCTTCCTTCTTCTCATGCAAATACCGTACTTAAGATGATCATGACACCCTACTTGCTCATGTACAGATGTCATCCATTGTTGATTGTAGCAGTTAGTCACATTTATTTGGACTTGTTTTGTAATGCTGAAGACATTTCTCGACTAAAGGCCCGTACACACGTAGCGATTGTCGGCCGTAAATATTCGGCCACCGTCCGATCGGCCGATTGTCGGCTTGTTAGTATGATGCTTCCGACAACCGACTGCGACTTTTCGGCAGAACAGAATCGGATGTGCATGCATTAAAATTTTTGTTGGCCAACACCAGAACGGCCGATTGTTCCTTAGTCAGTACAGAATTCGGCCGACTAACAGCAGATGAGCAAGACTGGGCATGCTCAGAGAAGAAAAAACACACGGAAAGTTAACCATCACATGACATCACTTCTGCAGTCGGTTGTTGTTGGCCGACAAAATTCGTGTGCAGTCTTTAGCACTTTTCAACAGACACGACAGCACCGGACAAAAGACGGACGATCGTTTGGCCGACAATCGGTGCGTGTGTACGGGCCTTTATCCAAGCAGTTTCTTTAGGTATAATGGGGGCTAGGGTCATACCTTAGCATTTATACCACACAGGTATCTCATTCACCTCAAAACACCATGGTGTGCCAAGTCTGATGTTGTTAATTGTGGTAGTAGTGCGCTGCCACCTTTAATTTAGAGGGAGCGCGATCACACATTTTAATATTGATTTAAGGCTGATGTTGATTGTCCAAGGCTTGGGATGAGATTTATATTTGGGTACTTTAGCATTCAACCCAAACTTTGCATGATCTGCATTTGGGAAAACGGCAGACTATTGAGTCCAATAATATTTGCACCCAAACCTAATTATCGTGATGTTTTACATAAACTGTAAACTGTGGTCTGGTGGCATAGTATGGCTAAAAATGGGGGGTTGTAAATGTGCCATCCCCCTCCCTATAAAAGCTAACTCTCCCATCAGCCTTCTAAATGTCAGTGTGTACTAGAGTTGGATTCACCCATTGTATTCACAGTAAATAGACAACAATTTTTGGGTCTACTCTTTTGATTTAGCAATAGCCTCTTATTCTACTGAGGTTTTTATTGTGTGTGTGTGTGTTGTTTTTTTTTTTTCTTTCACATGTTATTTATTTATTTATTTTTTCTGCTAAGAAAAAATGTCACAAGCGCTCAAAGGGACAGGCAAAAGGTTTTTCACTTGCAACTAGAGATGTGAAGGCCCAGAAAAAAAACATGGAAAAATTCGGGGGAAAAAAACGTTTTTTTCCAGTTTTTTTTCCTGAAGGCGTTTTTGTTTTTTTTTTCCAAAAAAATTGGGAAAATTGAAAAAAAAAAAAAAAGTGAAATATTTAGGGTACATACATACAGGGTGTTCAATGTATGTATGATATCAGATCATTCTAATTTCTGTGCACTGAGTGAGGACAACCAAGTACTAGGTAACAAACTGAACCCTTGTAACGTTAAAAAACCCTACCTTGTGAAAATTCCCTACCCTCGTCACTTACTGTCATATACGTAATGGGACAGCTGAACAGCTTAGCAGTGCGCATGCTCACACCTCCAGATATGTCATTGAACAGCTGAGGAGCTTAGCATTGCGCATGCTCGAAGGTCCAGAGGGTACGTAATTTTCACGGTAGTGTGTTGTAACGTTATACTGCATCAGCTGTTTCCGCCTGCAACATGAATCATCTCCGCTCCTACCCCTGTGACTTCTCTGATCTCAGCTACTAAATGTAAAAGCGGCGGCGGGTCTATGAAAATATAAATCACGGAGCCGAGATCTCCGTGATTTATATTTTTATACACCTGCCGCTTTTACATTTAGTAGCCGAGATCAGGGAAGTCACAGGTGTAGGAGCGGAGATGATTCATGTTGCAGGCGGCAACAGCTGATGCAGTGTAATGTTACAACACACTACCGTGAAAATTACGTACCCTCTGGACCTTCGAGCATGCGCAATGCTAAGCTCCTCAGCTGTTCAATGACGTAGGTGCACCGGAAGTGACGAGGGTAGGGAATTTTCACGGGTAGGGTTTTTTCACGGAACACCCTCCAATACAAGAACAGTATGCATTTCTTCCTTTAGGGGGTGTTGTGCTGCTTTCGTAACAAGAAAAAGGTTTCAGTTTTGCTTTTGCATGTTAGTGGGTGTGTTTGGTTTGTTCTGTCCTCTTCACTAGTCCTCAAAAGCATTGGAAGAAAATACAGAGCAACAAAAAGGACCTGAAAGCATAAACTTAATTAAAAAAATGTAAGAGATTACATTTATCTGATTCTGAATCCAGAAAACGGAATCATTTAGCTACATTAGTTTATCTTTATAAAATTTTGTGTAAATAGTAATTAAATTACCAGTAATCTGGTTCTTCCCCCAGTGACTCCCACACACAACCATAGATTAGTGTCTTCTTGCAAAGTAGTCATTTTTTCTTGTTTTTATTTCCTACTCCCCTCCGAAAATAGTGAGACATTTTTTTTTAATTTAATTTTTCCAAACATTTCATTTCCCCCCCCCCCCCCCCAAAAACAGAAAAAACAGTTTTTTTTGCAAGCTTCAAAATTTACGTAAATTTTACATCTCTACTTGCAGCTAGTAGGGCACTAGCAGGTTCTGCATCTTTATAGCAAAACAGTGGAGAGGTGGTGGTGTGGATAACCAAACCTTCATTATCATTCCCTTCCTTCTTCTCCCAGGCACAGAGTCAGAGGCGTAACTAGAACCTTCAGGGCCCCGGTGCAAGAAACCATGAAGGGCCCCCCCCCGGACCTATGGCCGGGACTCTTCCCACTGATCCTGGGGCCTTTTACTCTTGTTGCAGGGCCCTTTATTATGGTCTCGCAGTGAGACCCTTTCACAAGTTCTGCAGTGGGCCCCCTTCCTGCCATCTTGGGGCCTTCCCACGGTGGTGGAATGCCAGGGCCAGGTGGCAAGTGTGACCTTTGCAATCCTGGAAGTTCACCCACTGGTGTCAGTAGTTTTATTTTTTGGTTATTTAATTGTATTATTTTTTATCATTTTATTTTATTTTTTTACAATGCGACTGACTAGGACTCTGTCCATTCAGAAAAGGAAGGAGCTGATAAATTACACATTTACCGACCCCTTCCTGGTTCTCTATTGTGACACCCCCCCTGCAGCAGCCGGCAGGAGAGGGGAGGGAGCACAGTGGGAGGGGGGGGGGGACACACAGGGGCACAGAGACAGCAGAACACAAGTGAACTGGATTGGAGGAGTGGCGGGGGCTGCATACAGAGGAACCAATCTCCTCCATTTTCCTCCTGCAGCTACAGGAGGAAAAAGGAGGACAGTGATTTCTCTACATGCTGCCCCCACTGTCCCTCCTATTCAGGTGTACAGGGGAGCCACACAGGCCCCCTGGAGCATTGGGCCCGGTTGCAATTGCAACCCCTGCAACCCCTGTAGTTACGCCCCTGCACAGAGTAGTTCAGTGTCATCAGCAGCTGTAAACTACAAATGCACCCCCTTCTTTCATCTCTTCTACAGCTAATCCTGCTGTTGCCTCAAAACTGGCATTAAGAAGTCAGCTGAATTATTGATCACACCATCAGTAACTTGCTTTAGAGATGATGTGCATGAATTAATGTAGAAAGAGAGCACCCCGAGCATAGAAGGAGGGGAAGACAGACATGTAGAAGACAGACAAGTAAATGCCACTGATTCATGCAGCTTCAGCTGACTGCCAAGTGGGCTTGAGCAATGAGTAGGGTGAGGATGATGAGATGGCAGACTGTACCTGAGTGCCAGTGGTAGTAGAGGACAAAAGTGAGGGAGAGGCATAACATCAATATTAAAGCTACTGCGCTGACTATACTCCGACAGTGATTTAACGGGGCACATAAGAGGGCCAGAAGAGTGGTAGATAACACCAGGTGAAGTGGATGCAGCTCCTCTCAGATTAGGTCTTCAGCTCCTAATGCACATATATAAAACAAACACAAGAGAGCGCCTCCATCTAGGTTTAATAGGAATAAAAGACATAAAAATGCACTCACTAGTTAAAAAAGGATCAAGGGTTGGCATAAACCCATAAAGCACTCGATAGGATCATTTTGAGGCTGCAGAGCTCTGCAGACAAGCGACTAGCTGAATCAGAGTTCTTGGTGGAAGTAGGCAACAGTGGCTTCCGTGTTTAGCAAGAGGGCTGCGGCTCCAAACAATACCTCTGTCGGCTAGGATATGGTTACAGAAAGTGGAGGGGCATGGATACATGTTTCAGGGCAACAGGACTGCCTCTTTTTTAAACCATACCTTCTAATCCACCGGATGAAACTGCTCCCCAGGGACAGGCCACTGGTGTCCCCAGGTCCACTATACAGATCTCTGCAGTCTGAGCGATCTTGAAACACAAAACCTGAAGCAGTGATCATGGCACCAGCTTAAACTGGAACACAGGCAAGAATTATAAGAAGCTGCATACTCAGTAAGGGGTTACATCAGTTTCTGACAGTGCTTAAAAATGGAAGGTTTAACCACTTTACAAACAGAGCTTTCTTTTGGTGGTATTTGATCACCTGTGTGATTTTTACTTTTTGCGCTATAAACAAAAAAAGAGCGACAATTTTGAAAAAATAACAATATTTTTCAAATTTTTTTATATGAAATTCCCGGCGATCTGCGATTTTTTTTTGCGGGACTGCGACATTGCGGCGGACAGATCGGACCCTTGACTGACATTTTTTTACACTTTTGGGGTTACCAGTGACATTACTACAGTAATCAGTGCTATAAATATGCACTGTTACTGTAAAAATTACACTGGCAGGGAAGGGGTTAATTTTATTGGAGAGGGAGGGGTTAATGTATGCCTGGTGTGGTGCTTACTGACGTGTGTGGGGGGAGGTGACTGAGTGACACAAGGACAGATCGCAGGTTCAGCTATGCTGAACCCTGCAATCTGACCCTGCCTGTCACTTCGGAGATCCGCCCGCTCTGTTTACACAAGCGGGCGGATCTCCAGACTCGATTCCCCGACGATCGGGGAAGAGCGGCGGCGATCGCCGCCGCTCCTCCCCTGCCCCAACTCCCGCTGTGACTGAATACAGCGGGAGCGAGCCTCCGGCGGCGCGCGTGCGCTGCCGAGAAGGGGGAGTGTCTGCCGACGTAGGTCTACGTCGTCAGACCTACAACAGCCACTTTGCCGCAGTAGAGCTCTAGTGGTTAATATAACTCTTAAAGGCATCTCCCAGGACGTAGTGTGAAGAACTGGTATTTTTACCATGTCCCCCTCAAAGTTCCATAACACGAAAAGCCCTCTCCTCGCTAAATGGTATTTTTTCAAAAACATTTTTCCATTGGTACATGTTTCCCATGGAAGTGGCCTTTGTTTGACATTCCCTTGCCTATTAGCTTTGAAAATGTACAGACCTAATTTTCTTTTTTTTTAATGTAATTTTTTTATTGAATAAAAATTAGGAAAGCATTTGTACGTGGTTTCCACATAATAATTTTCAAGATTTTCCCCACCTTCACTTCAATGGAGTTCAGAATAAAGTCTGCATTTTACAGAATTTATGATGACTTTGATGAATCCCCCATGAATTGAACCCAAGCGCTTATCATTATCCAAAGCCAATCAACACATAGAAGTTTGTCATACCACTCTGTTCTAATTATATAATTCCATCTTATGATAAAGTATGGCACAGGTAGTAAATATACAAGTTACGTAGCTTTTACACCTTCTGCAATATTCTTGGATGGACAACCACTGTTCCATAGCTGTTTTGCTGACATGTACCATAGTGACTGGAAAAACAACCGATGTACAGTATCTCACACAAGAGAGTACACCCCTCACATTTTTGTAAATATTTTATTGTACCTTTTCATGTGACAACACTGAAGAAATGACACATTGCTACAATGTAAAGTAGGGAGTGTACAGCTTGTATAACAGTGCAAATTTGCTGTCCCCTCAAAATAACTCAACACACAGCCATTAATGTCCAAACTGCTGACAACAAAAGTGAGTACACCCCTAAGTGAAAATGTCCAAATTGGGCCCAAAGTGTCAATATTTTGTGTGGCCACCATTTTTTTCCAGCACTACTTTGACCCTCTTGGGCATGGAGCTCATCAGAGCTGGAGCTCATCAGAGCTTCACAGGTTGCCACTGGAGTCCTCTTCCCCTCCTCCATGATGACATCACAGAGCTGGTGGATGTTAGAGACGTTGCACTCCTACACCTTCCATTTGAGGATGCTCCACAGATGCTCAATTGAGTTTAGGTCTGGAGACATGCTTGGCCAGTCCATCACCTTTACCCTCAGCTTCTTTAGCAAGGCAGTGGTCGTCTTGGAGGTGTGTTTGGGGTCATTATCATTTTGAAATACTGCCCTGCGGCCCAGTCTCCGAAGGGAGGGGATCATGCTCTGCTTCAGTATGTCACAGTACATGTTGGCATCAATGAATTGTAGGTCCCCAGTGCCGGCAGCACTCATGCAGCCCCAGACCATGACACTCTCACCACCATGCTTGACTGTAGGCAAGACACGCTTTTCTTTGTACTACTCATCTGGTTGCCACCACACATGCTTGACACCATCTGAACCAAATAAGTTTATCTTGGTCTCATCAGACCACAGGACATGGTTCCAGTAATCCATGTCCTTAGTCTGCTTGTCTTCAGCAAACTGTTTGTGGGCTTTCTTGTGCATCATCTTTAGAAGAGGCTTCCTTCTGGGGCGACAGCCATGCAGACCAATTTGATGCAGTGTGCGGCGTATGGTCTGAGCACTGACAGACTGACCCCCCACCCCTTCAACCTCTGCAGCAATGCTGGCAGCACTCATACGTCTATTTCCCAAAGACAACCTCTGGATTTGACGCTGAGCATGTGCACTCAACTTCTTTGGTCGACCATGGGGAGGCCTGTTCTGAGTGGACCCTGTCCTGTTAAACCGCTGTATGGTCTTGGCCACTGTGCTGCAGCTCAGTTTCAGGGTTTTGGCTATATTCTTATAGCCTAGGGCATCTTCATGTAGAGCAAAAAAAAATTTTTTCAGATCCCCAGAGAGTTCTTTGCCATGAGATGCCATGTTGAACTTCCAGTGACCAATATAAGAGAATAAGAGCGATAACACCAAATGTAATAAACCTGCTCGCCATTTACCCCTGAGACCTTGTAACACTAAAAAGTCACATGACACTGGGGAGGGGAAATGGCTAAATGGGCCATATTTGGACATTGTCACTTGGGGGTGTACTCGCTTTTGTTGCCAGCGGTTGACACATTAATGACTGTGTGTTGAGTTATTTTGAGGGGACAGCAAATTTACACTGTTATACAAGCTGTACACTCACTACTTTACATTGTAGCAAAGTGTCATTTCTTCAGTGCTGTCACATGAAAATATATAATAAAATAATTAAAAAAATGTGAGGGGTGTACTGACTTTTTATGAGATACTGTACCTGTGTGGCTTTAAATGCAGAGGCATGTTCCTGACACTCATTAGAAATGAGGGAGCAGTTTGGATAAGTAGCAAAACACCTTCACCATTGTAGCACAATTCCATAATAATATGACTGAGTACTTATGGTTATTACATGACCTGGACAAATGATAACCTTTACAATGATCAAAGTGCACATTTTATTTGCCTTTAGTAAATCGATCCCATAGAACCTCACTGTTAGTAGATCTCAAGAGTAGGAGTTTTATTTTACAATTCCTTTGAAAGGTAAAACATTTGATTTATATGTATTTCCATTGTATCTAGCCACCCTGAAATCTTATTTTTCTTTTAGTGTGAAGAACTCGGAGGAGGAACACAATTTGGAGGCTCTGCATATGCAGGGAGGAGTATCATCAGAGACTGAGGCTATCAAGAATAATTCTTCCACAAGCGGCAGCAAGAATAGTGGAGAGGATCAAAATCCCCAACCAATGAGAAGATCCAGTCGGGGCTGGCAGATCTTCCGCAAAGCCACCATCGATCATTTACAAGGCACTTCTACCCTCCCCAAAGACTCAGAACCAGAAGTCTACTACATTTAGTGTATCCATGTTCATTCAAACACTTGATAATGCATGCCTTGCATACATTGTGTATTGGACAGCACCTTTCAATGGAAAAATGCACTTGAATGCACCCAAAGTGTAGAATGCACATGGGCTTTTTCCTGTGCAGGGGGCTGATTTGAGCATGCGCTGCTGAAGGTCTTAAGTGCCTTTGCAGAAATATTAAACACACACTTTCTGGGACACTACCATGCAGGAACACAGAAGGTTCAATACATTTAGGAAGGGGAAGGTTATCCCCGGGCAAACCATTTTATTTTTGAGGTTGGCTGTTGAACTTGCGTCATGCAAACCTGCCAACTTTTTCCAATGGAAAAGAACATCACTTTGTATCAGTGGAGGACCGGGGACATTTTTCCAGGAAGGGAAGTACAACCAGCTGGCCTTTTCATGGTGGAGGTAGTTTCCTCTTGACTACAGAAAGTGCAAAACACACTGGGGGTTATTTACTAAAACTAAAAAGTGCAAAAAAACAATCTGCTTCCAGGTTTTATTATAAAAGCTTAATTGAACAAGCTGAAGTTATTATTATACAGGATTTATATAGCGCCAACAGTTTGCGCAGCGCTTTACAATGTGGGGGAAGACAATACAGTTACAGTACAATTCAAAACGGGCCCTGCTCGTTAGAGCTTACAATCTAGAAAGTTAGAAGGTGATTGGCTACCATGCAGAGCTGCACCAGATTTTGCACCCTCCAGTTCTAGTAAATCAACCCCAATGTGGACTGCAGTGTTGCGATGACTGGTGGCCAAGGTGAAAAGAGAACGTGGAATATAGGGGGCGCTAATCACACCTATATATATGTCCTACCGATACAAAATATATAAATTAAAAAAATAATATATACGAACCCTCTACCAAATACATAAATAAATGTAAGAATATATGAATAAAAATTTGTGGAATGATGAATCAATAAGTATAGCAATGACAATACATTTATCCTGTGATGCACAATAATAAATACAGCGACTGCTCTCTCTTTGGGGGCATTCTGCTGCTTGTGAGAAACTATTAGGAGATGAAGTGTTTAACCCTTTCATCACCCCTGATGGTAACTCCTTCCCTGCCAGAGTCATTGTACAGTAACAGTGCATATTTTTAGCACTGATCACTGTAATAATGTCACTGGTCCCCAAAAAAGTGTCAGGTGTGCGATTTGTTTAGTCGCAGTCTGCTAGAAATCACAGATCGCCACCATTACTAGTAAAAAAAAATAATGCCATAAAAATATCCCATAGTTTGTAGAACCGATAACTTTTGGCGCAAACCAATCAATATACACTTATTGGGTTTTTTTTTTTTTTTTTTTTACCAAAAATAAGTAGCAGAATACATATTGGCCTAAACTGATAAAGAAATTTGATTTTTTACATTTTGTTATTGGATGAGTTTTATAGCAGAAAGTAAAAAATATATATTTTTTTTTTTTTTTCAAAATTGGCAGTGTTTTTTCATGTATAGCGCAAAAACTAAAAACTGCACAGGTGATCAAATACCACCAAAAGAAAGCTCTGTTTGTGGGAAAAAATTACATCAATTATATTTGGGTACAGCGTCACAGGACCACGCAATTGTCAGTTAACCTCCTTAGCGGTATTCCCGAGTGTGGCTCAGGGTTAATCTTAGGTACCAAAAGCGGTAACCGCGAGCCACACTCGGGATTACCCCAGAATCGCACTCACCTTCACTGCGATCCCCCGCCGTCCTCCCCTGCCGTCCTGCAGGCGTCCTCACACTCTCTCCCCGCTGTGTGCTCGGCCGATGCCGGCACTTGCCTTCCGGTTCCCTTCCCTGCGAGCATTGTGACGCAGGGGGTGGAATCAGTGGCAAATTAAAAAATGTAAATACACCAAATGAGACGATACAAAGCTGTGATCCTAACGGATTACACTGTATCATCCCATCTCACCACAGGATTTCACCTGGAGACTTTTCCAGTGCCCTGCCTGTGCTTTTCCAGTGCTTTGTGCCTGGAAAATAAAGAACGATCATGGCGTCCAAAAAGCGTTCTTTTTGCGCAAAAGCGCTTTTAGACAAACTGGAAAACAGCGACAGCGAAACGGAGTTACTTGAAGAACTGAGTGATAGCGATTAGTGGAAAAACTTGTCATCAGGTACGGAAAGTGCCGACAGCGAGGATTCTGATGACTCTTTCTGGCACATCGCTCCGTTGGAAATTCTGAAGAATCATTTGATTTACTTCCCAAATTCCACAATCTATGTGTCAGAAAGAGACATCAGAATCGTCGCTGAGTTTCTACATCGGAGACACGATCAAAGCGGAATCTGGCTTTGTTCGGGTCTTCGGCCAGCCGGCGGACGTGCTGGCTGGTCGTACGGGTCTTCTTGAGGAAGGCAGCGGGAGGGGGGAGGAAGTCCCCTCCTGCTCCTTGTTATAACAACCGAGCGGCTGCTCAGCCGCATTGGTTATTATTACAAGAAAGCTGACCGTCGGCTCTAAACAACGATACCGGGGTGAAGCCGCTAGCTGCACATCATCTCGGTACAACCCCTTATAGCCGAGGCCGCATATTTGCATTCCGTCAGCGTGAAGGGGTTAACCCCTTAAGCTCTGGAAGGTTTTACCCCCTTCATGGCCAGGCAATTTTTGTGCTATTTGGCACTGCATTACTTTAACCACTTAAGCCCCGGAAGATTTTACCCCCTTCCTGACAGGGCCTATTTTGCGATTCGGCACTGCATGACTTTAACGGACAATTGCGTGGTTGTGCGACGCTGTACCCAAACAAATTTGACGTCCTTTTTTTCCCACTAACAGAGCTTTCTTTTGGTGGTATTTGATCACCTGTGCGATTTTTGATCATGCGCTATAAACAAAAAAAGAGCGACAATCTTGCAAAAATAACAATATTTTTCACATTTTTTTATATGAAATTCCCCCCCAAAAAAATGTAAAAATCAAAATTATTTAACATTTTAGGCCAATTTGTTTTCTGCTACATATGTTTGGTAAACAAAATTGCAAAAAGCGTATTTTGATTGGTTTGCACAAAAGTTATTGCGTTTACTAACTACGGGAAAGATTTTTGTCATTTTTATTGTTTTTTTTTTAACGAGTAATGGCGGCGATCTGCGATTTTTTTTGCAGGACTGCGACATTGCGGCGGACAGATCGGACCCTTGACTGACATTTTTGACACTTTTGGGGGTACCAGTGACATTACTGCAGTAATCAGTGCTATACATATGCACTGTTACTGTAAAAATGACACTGGGAGGGAAGGGGTTAACTTTATTGGAGAGGGAGGGGTTAAGTGTGTCCCTAGGGGCGTGATTCTAACTGTGATTAGATGTGGCTGTGTGTGTAACAGCAGAGATCAACGGTCCTACATAGCAGGACCGTATGATCAGTGCTTTTACACAGGGGAGAATGACAGGCAGCTTTGTGTACATTAGCCGCCTGCCTTTCTCCCTCTCCACCTGACGATCACGAGTGACCGGTGGACATCGGGTCCGCCGGTCACACGCGCGGGCTGCATAGGGAACGAGCGGGGTCGGGAGCGCACCTCTGGCGGCGCAAGCTCACCCCCTATTGGCTCCCAGGCTAGTGACGTACCGGTACGTCACTTTGCCTGGGAGGGGCTGACCGCCGCCGTATATAGTGGTCGGCAAGTGGTAATTGTGCGGTCATGCAGCACTGTACGCAAATTATATTTTTATAATTTTTTAACACAAATAGAGATTTCTTTTGGTGGTATTTAATCACTTGGGTTTTTTTCTTATATTTTTTTATTAAATAAACAAAAAAAAAAATACAGAAAATGTTTAAAAACTCCCAAAAAAAACCAATATGTTTTACTTTCTGCAATAAAACATATCCAATAAAAAAAAATATTGCATTTCTTCATAAATTTAAGCCAAAATGTATTCTGCTACATGTCTTTGATAAAATATATATATATATATATATATATATATATATATATATATATATATATATATATATATATATATATACATATATAAATATATAATATGTGTATATTGATTGGTTTGTGTAAAAGTTATATAGTCTACAAACGATAGTATATATGGTGGAATTTGTATTTATTTATTTTATACTAGTAATGGTGGTGATCAGTGACTTATAGTGGGACTGCGATAGTGCGGCGGGCAATCTGACGCTGGGCGGGAACTGACTAACTGACGCTGACATCTCCAGTGACACTAATAGAGGGATCAGTGCTAATACTATACACTGTCACTGAACTACTGACACTGGCTGGGAAGGGGTTAACATCTAGGGGCAATCAAAGGGTTAACCGTGTGCCTAACAATGTGTAATGTGTGCTGATTTTACTAAGCCATGTGTATTGTGGGTCTTCAAACTACGGCCCTCCAGTTGTTCAGGAACTACAATTCCCATCATGCCTCGTCATATCTGTGAATGTCAGAGTTTTACAATGCCTCATGGGATGTGTAGTTCCACAACAGCTGGAGGGCCGTAGTTTGAGGATTCCCTGTAATCTAGCACATCGCTGGCTGCTCTCTGTACAGAGCTCTGTGTTCTTAGTAAATACTTCATTGCAGACCAACTTGTGCTGGAGCGAATGACAGCACAGATGGGGCGGAGGGCGTGTGCGCCCCCCCCACCTGGAAATGCTGGGTCACATATGTTTAAAAAATAAATAAATAAAAAACCCTTTTTCTTAAATTTTGATTGCAGGGACAATGAACGTGCCACAAGAGATGATTAAGGATTACCAATATGCCACAGGAAGTGGTCCGGGACATCATCCTTTCATAGGAGGGAAGTGATACTGTGCAGAATCCATATGTAGCACCCTCCTAGGTAGGTGCTAGGTAAAGCATAGTTATGGAACTTTTCTGCTTATCAGGAGGGTCTGATCTGTTAGTTAGCCTGTCACATGCTTCCAGGTGTGACCTGTTGAGTCTGGGGAGTCTCCCCACTGTATCCAATGAGGGATCGTGTTGGACAGTGGAGGAAACCTGGCCAATTGCACACCAGGGTTTATTACTGTCTCAGTGGGTGGGCATTGCTGCAATGCATCCTGGGATTGGAAATAAATCCTGAGGGACATGTGACAGGGTGTCTTTTGGTGGGAGCAAAGTTCCAGGAGGAGGTGACAGCTGTCTCTCCTCCTGCGGAAGTGAGGAAGGTGGTCCAGGCAGTCGGCCTAGGGATCAGGGGTTGAGCTGTGCTGCAGAGGATCCAGTGTGCTGACTGAGTGGAGCTGCTGGGCAGAGTTCTTCTGGAAAAACAGTATCATGAGTACTCAAGATCTGCCCAGGGGTCTGTCTTAGCCACTTTACAGCTGAGTACTGTAGTACTACTGCGGCAAAGTGGCTCTTGTAGGTCTGACGACGTAGACCTACGTCGCCAGACTCCTCCCCCTGTAGGCGGCGCTGGCGCGCCGCCGGAGGCGCGCTCCCGCTGTTTTCATTTACAGTGGGAGTCGGGCCAGGGGAGGAGCGGCGGCGATCGCCGCTGCTCTGCCCTGATCTTCAGGGAATCCAGTTTGGAGATCCGCCCGCCTGTGTAAACAGAGCGGGCGGATCTCCTCAGTGACAGGGAGTGACAGATCGGAGTGTTCAGCATAGCTGAACATGCGATCTGTCCTTGTGTCACTCAGTCACCTCCCCCCCCACACGTCAGTAAGCACCAGGCATACATTAACCCCTCCCTCTCCAATAAAATTAACCCCTTCCCTGCCAGTGTCATTTTTACAGTAACAGTGCATATTTATAGCACTGATTACTGTAGTAATGTCACTGGTACCCCCAAAAGTGTCAAAAATGTCAGTCAAGGGTCCGATCTGTCTGCTGCAATGTCGCAGTCCCGCAAAAAAAATCGCAGATCGCCGCCATTACTCGTTAAAAAAAAAAACCACCAAAAATGACATAAATATTTCCCTTTGTTAGTAAACGCAATAACTTTTGCGCAAACCAATCAAAATACGCTTATTGCAATTTTTTTTACCAAACATAGGTAGCAGAAAACAAATTGGCCAAAAATTTAAAAAAAAATTGGTTTTTACATCTTTTTTAGGGGGAATTTCATATAAAAAAATGTTAAAAATATTGTTATTTTTTCAAAATAAACACTCTTTTTTTGTTTATAGCGCAAAAAGTAAAAATCGCACAGGTGATCAAATACCACCAAAAGAAAGCTCTGTTTGTGGGAAAAAAAGGACGTAAATTCCGTTTGGGTACGGCGTCGCATGACCGCGCAATTGTCAGTTAAATTCGCACAGCGCCGAATCGCAAAAAGTGGCCCAGACGTATAAGACAGCAAAATGCTCTAGTGGTAAAGTGGTTAGAGAGGGGACCACTCCAGAGAGGTCAAGGGGATCAAAAAGCCAGCTAACTGGGAGTGTACAGTAAGGGGTGCCAAGTAGCAAAGCCGTGAAGATAAGGGAGTAAAGGGGGCGCCAGGAAGGGCCCTGAAGTGTCTCAGCAGTACAGTCTGCATTACAAATCAGCTACGTCAGGAAGGAGTACCTTAGTGAGCTTTAAGGACTTTTCACAGTCAGAGGTTAAATTAAAGTAAGCGGCCTAGCTGTGACCAGTATCAGTCAGCATTAACCAGCGTCAGTCAGCGTTAACCAGCGTCAAGCAGTATTTTCTATACAGTCCCTGCCTTTTCTTGTGCATAGTTCAGTTGTTGGAGTATCCCACTCATCCCTTCTCCTACCCAAGTTCTCAATAAACCCTAAAAATCAAAGAAGCTGGACTGGTTCTTGTCTGAGGTAGAAACACTTTGAAATATGTCTAAATGCTCTACTGTTGCTAATGGTAACTCAGGGGAACCCACAAATTTAGCAGCTCCCATGGGAGTAGTGCTACACATACATACAGAATAAGAACTGATACTAAGAATTACACCCAACACGCAGGAGAAGTGGTACTGTGCAGAGTCCATACATACAGACTAAGAACAGATACTGAGAATTATACTCAGCATGTGGGAGAAAAGAAGTGCTGCTGTGTAGAGCCCATACATACAGAATAGGAACAGATACTGAGAATTACACCCGGCATACAGAAAAAAGAGAAGTGCTACTGTGCAAAGCCCTAAAAACACAATAAGAACATATACTTAGAATTATAGCCAGCATGTAGGAGACGAGAAGTGTTACTACTAGGCACAGCCAATGCATACAGAATAAGTACAGATACTGAGAATTACACCCAGCACACAGAACAAGAGAAGAGATACTGTGCAGAGTCCATACATACAGAATAAGGACAGATACTGAGAACTACACCCAGCATAAAGGACAAAAGAAGTGGTACTGTGCAGAGTCCATACATACAGAATAACCACATGTTAGCGGGTGCAGCTAACTTGCTTCCGACTAGGTGGCTCTGTTCCCAATATAGTAAAGCAAAGGGAAAGTGGTAATTGGGTGTTAGGCTGGCCATACATGGGTCAAATTTCGAAAAAGAATTTTCTTTCGAAAATCTTATCTAAGAATTTTCGTTCAAATTTCGCACCATAAGTGGGCCGCACCAACAGTCTATTTCCGTGCGGGCATCGAATTTGAGTGATCGGCATATTAGAAATTTTTTGAAAAACTAATGATTTTCTAATCAATGATAGGAGAATTGTGTGAGAAATATAATCAAAAAAGAAATGCAAGATAAGAAAAATCCTGGAAAGAATAGAAGATTCACGGCCACAAAAATGATTTTCTGTAACAACATGAGGTGAAATTGAAGGATTGGTTGAGCGAATTTCAAATTCAATGGTGGCGCCATCGGATCACAAAAGACGCAGAATTTCTAATTTTCAAAAGAAAATTTGTTCGAAATTGGACCAATGTATGGCCAGCCTTAGCCCTCCTTTAGAGAAAACCTACCTATAGTGATGTAGTGGGTGGAGTTAGTTCCCCTATAAATACCAGGATGAGAAAGGGGTCTTGTGTTTGGGGCATGGGAGCCAAATACTCCAGAGCTATCTGGATGTAGTCGGCTATTGTCCATGGGCACTTAATAGGGTGAAGCTCCGGATGAGATGGTTCAGAACTCAGTAGAAATAGATGTAGTCACCCAACTCTTTTTATGGTCTTCTGTTGCGTTTTTTGCATAGTAAGGCTCCATGTACACGGGACGTTGTTAAAAGTCCCTTGGAATGCTGGAATTTTTAGGACGTTTTGCGTATAGAACCGTTCCTAGAGGTCAAAAAAATTATTCCCCTTTAAAATGGAAAAACGCGAACGCCAAATGCGGGTCATCGCGTTCGGTCGCGTTCGGTCGCGTTTTTGCGTTTGAAACGCCGGGAAACACGTTCAAACGCAAATAATTGCGTTCTAAAAAAAGTCCCTGAACGCAACTGCCCGAAAACGACCGCAAACGACCATGTGTACATGGACAGATAAGATAACATGTAGGTGCGTTCAGGGGCTTCTAAAAAAAACGCCCAACTGCTCCTAAACGGCCATTTACAGCGTCCCGTGTACATGGAGCCTAAAAGTGCAGCAAAAATGCATCAGTGTGAAAGAAGCCTAAAGCGGAACTATACTCACCTGTTCTCTCAGCGATGTGATCCTTTGAAGGTCCCCACCAGCTGATGACACCTGCAGCCCGGAGGCTTCTGGGTATTGGTCCCCGGCCATTTTCATTTGCCAGCCCAAGATACCATCAATCCAATGCGCAGTGAGCTTGATATCGCTCTGATTCTGCAAATATCAGGGCCTTCTTCACCATTAACCACTTACCGACCGCCCACAGCACATATACTGCGGCAGGGCACTGATTAGTCGCTGGCACCCGATGATCGGCTCCGGACATTGCCGAAGAGAGCCCTATGTAGGTAAACAAACACACAGAGCTCTCTTCTGACAGCAGCAATGTGGAGTTTCTTCTCCTTGCAAAGCAGTAAGTATAAAACAGCACACACAGTAACACTGACTAGGCACACATTTAACCCTTTGATCGCCCCTGATGTTAACCCTTCCCAGCCAGTGTCATTAGTACAGTGACAGTGCATATTTTTAGCACTGATCACTGCAATCATGTCACTGGTTCCCAAAAAGTGTCAAAAGTGTTAGGTAGTGTCTGATTTGTCCACTGCAATATCACAGTCCCGCTATAAGTCGCTGATCGCCGCCATTACTAATAAAAAAATAAAAATAAATAAATAAAAATATCCCATAGTTTGTAGGTGCTATAACTTGTCCAGCAGTAGGTGGAGCTGTGACCTTTGACCTCTGAGGCCACACCTCCTGACCTTTGGGGTGTGTCCATGACACATTTCTTGATTCAAAACCCTCCCCTGTGTCTCCTCTGCCTAACCGTAACCCCTAACCCTAACCCTAACCCCCTAACCCCCCCTAACCCGAACTCTAACCCTTAACCCCTAACCCTACCCCTAACCCCCTAACCCTAACCCTTAAACCCTAACCCTTACCCCCCCTAACCCTAACCCTTAACCACTTGCCGACCGCCGCACGCCGATCTACGTCGGCGGTCAGCCCCTCACAGGCAAAGTGACGTAGGGCTACGTCACTAGCTTGTGAGGGTCTAGGGAGCGAGCGCGCACCGCCGGAGGCGCGCTCCTGCTCCCGCGTGGTCACGGACCCCCCCGCGCGTGTGACCGGCGGACCTGATGTCCGCCGGTCATTCTGCGATCGGCGGGGGAGAGGGAGAAAGTCAGGCAGCTTGTGTAAACAAGCTGCCTGTCATTCTCCCCTCTGTATGAGAGCTGATCATATGGATCTACTATGTAGATCCGTTGATCACTCTGCATACAGCTGAAGCCACAGCCAATCACAGTAAGAATCACGCCCCTAGGGACACACACAGCCCCTCCCTCTCAAATAAAGTTAACCCCTTCACTACCAGTGTATTTTTACAGTAACAGTGCATATATATAGCACTGATTACTGTAGAAATGTCACTGGTAACCCCAAAAGTGTCAAAAATGTCAGTCAAGGGTCCGATCTGTCCGCCACAATGTCGCAGTACCGCAAAAAAAATCGCAGATCGCCGCCATTACGCGTTAAAAAAAAAACAACAAAAATGACAAAAATCTTTCCCTTAGTCAGTAAACGCAATAACTTTTGCGCAAACCAATCAAAATACGCTTTTTGCAATTTTTTTTACCAAACATAGGTAGCATAAAACAAATTGGCCGAAAATGTTAAAAAATTTTGATTTTTACATTTTTTTGGGGGGAATTTCATATAAAAAAAAGGGAAAAATATTGTTATTTTTGCAAAATTGACGCTCTTTTTTTGTTTATAGCGCGTGATCAAAAAATCGCACAGGTGATCAAATACCGCCAAAAGAAAGCTCTGTTTATGGGAAAAAAAGGACGCCAAATTCGTTTAGGTACAGCGTCGCACGACCGCGCAATTGTCCGTTAAAGTCACGCAGTGCCGAATCGCAAAATACCCCCTGGTCGTTTAGCAGCCAAATCCTCCGGGGCTTAAGTGGTTAAACCCTAACCCTACCCCTAACCCTTACCCCCCTAACCCTAACCCTTAACCCCTAACCCCCCCTAACCCAAACCCCTAACCCCAACCTTCTAACCCTCACCCTAACCCTCACTCTAACCCTTGACCTTTGACACTAAAATCTAACATAATTACCATTTTTCAATGTTAACTTGGTGTCTCTTTCACCCAAAACCCCTATTTTTCCCAGATACCCGCTCAGTTTGTTGGATTGGGGGTAAACAAACTTTTTTACCAATCAATATACGCTTATTGGGATTTTTTTTAACCAAAAATATGTAGCAGAAGAAATTTGAGTTTTTTTTTTTACATTTTTTTATTAGATGTGTTTTATAGCAGCAAGTAAATAATTTTTAGTTTTTTCATAATTTTCGCTCTTTTTTTGTTTTTTATCGCAAAATCTAAAAACCGCAGAGGTGATCAAATACCACAAAAAGAAAGCTCTATTTATGTGGATAAAAAGGACATACCATTTATCTGGGTACAGTGTCGCATGACCGCGCAATTGTCAGTTACAACATTAGAGTACTGCAAAAAATGGCCTGATCATGAAGGGGGGTCAATTTTCTGGAGCTGAAGTGGTTAACATGCGTTGTGTTGTGCGGCTCATTCATTTGATGGACGAACCTCACCAAAACCCTCTGTGGTAATTATGAGGCGGCGTTGGGATAATTGTCCGGAGTTTGGAGAAGTTTCCTCTACATAAGATGCAGTAAAAGTCAAGATTGGACGCAATGTTCAGACTTGGTACACGGATCATTTATTACCGATGACGCCTTGACTACTTGGATGGAAGACATATTCCGTATACACTCATATTATGTAATGGCGAGCTTCATTTTATAAATAAATAAAGTCTATAAAAAAAGGATGGGGTAGCAGCTTATCGTTGTCAACACCCACCTCTAGAGGATCTCATGGGTAACCCATAGCAACCATGTGCAGCCTATAGTTTAACCCCTTCACCCTGACTGTATGCAAATATGCAGCCTCAGTTTGAAGGAGTTGTACCGGGGAGATGCCTGCACCTGCAGGAACCATTTTTTAGAGCAGACGGTCGGCTTTCTTGGGATAACAACCGATGCCCCAAGAAGCCGCTCAGCTGTTATCTCAAGCAGCGGGAAGGAACGTCCTCCCCTCCCGCCACCTTCCACGGCTCCCCGGGCTCTCCCATCCTACCAGGAGGACCGAGTGACCAGCCGGCACATCCGTCAGCTGGCTGAAGACTCGATGAAGCCGGAATTGGCTTCGATCTAGTCTCGGATCTAGTAACCCGGAAGCGGTGTCATGACATCACTTCCAGTCTACAGAAGACTTAAAGGAGCCAAAATTAAAAAAATGCCAGCCAAACTTGGCGTCTTGAATGCTTTTAAGTGCAAAGGAGGGATTTGGGGTCTTATAGATCTCAGATCCCTCCATAAAGAGTACCTGTCACTGCCTATTACTGTCACAAGGGAGGTTTACATTCCTTCTGACAGCAATAAAATATTTTTTTTTTCAAAGGGACAGTGTAAAAATATAAAAAAAATAAAATAAAATAAAATAAATAAGAAAAAATAAAATAAAAATTAAAGTGCCCCATCCCTCTGTACTCGCACGCAGTAGCAAACGCATACGGAATTTGTGACCGCAAATGTAAGCAATGTTCGAACCACGCATGTGAGATTGCCGCCATTGTTAGAGCGACAGCAATAATTCTAGCCTTAGAACTTGTAAATCTAAACTGGTAACCAGTAGACATTTTTAAAGCGTCGCCTATGGAGATTTTTAAGTACCGTAGTTTATCAACATTCCACGAGTGTGCGCAATTTTAAAGCATGACATGTTAGGTATCTATATACTCGATGTAACATCATCTTTCACATTATAGAATAAATTGGGCTAACTTCACTGTTTTTTTTAATTCATGAAAGTGTATTTTTTCCCCAAAAATTGTGTTTGAAAGACCCCTGTGCAAATATTATGTGACATAAAATATTGCAACGATCGCCATTTAATTCTCTAGGGTCTCTGCTAAAAAAAATATATATATGTGTATATATATATATATATATATATATATATATATATATATATATATATATATATATATATATATTTATAATAATAAATATAAAAATATATATAATATACAGTATATATACACACACACACACACTCACACACCCACACACACATATATATATATATATATATATATATATATATACTTTGGCTATATTATACACTATAATATATATATATGTGTGTGTATATATATCTATCTATCTATCTATAGATATATCTATATATCTATAGATATATATTGGAATTTGCTTGGTTGCTATGGAATGTGCAAGGTTGCTATGGGCAATTTAATGGACATCTAGATGTGGTTTTGTGCTGATGTCTCTGTAATTGGATGTGTTGTACAATGAAGCTATGTCCTTCATATTTGTACAATATATATATATATACTGTATATTAAAGTGCACAGCAGTATGTATAACATAGCCCAGTGTAACTAAGGTACCTATGAAGATTTACAGAGACACCAACCCATCACTATACAATTATCTCTGTACAACATATTTATAACGTAGCCCGCATGTAATATATAAATATATATTGTACAAATATGAAGGACATAGCTCCATTGTACAACACATCCAATTACAGAGACATCAACACATCACCACAAAACCACATCTAGATGTCCATTAAATTGCCCATAGCAACCAGGCAGATTCCATAGCAACCAGGCAGATTCCAATATTCCAATATATATATATATATATATATATATATATATATATATATATATATATATATATATATATATATATATATATATATATATATATATATATATATACACACACATATATACATATATATATATATTATAGTGTATAATATAGCCAAAGTATATATATATATACTGTATATCAGATATGAACATAGCCCCAATGTACATCATATACAGTTACAGAGACACCAATCCATAACCATAATACCTCATCTAGATGTCCATAGATAGCCCATAACAGCCAGGAATATTCCATAGCAACCAGGAGGATTCCATAGCAACAGCAGAAAAACAGAAGTCCTCCCCACAGTATACACCAGACTGACTGTACAATACATCTACAGTCTATGATGATCAGATCCCCCACAGAGTAATAAAAATATAAAAAAGAAAAATGTGATCTAAATTCACTTCTTTTTGGGGAAAATTATTATTATTTGGACCCGTGTGGCGTACTCCTTAAAAAAACCTAAAACACACAGGACCCCATCATTTGTCCTCTTATCCAGGCTGCTCTTTCCAGTAAATTCCAACCTTGGTTCTGAAAACTAACATAGATCAATATATAGGTTATATATAGAAGGTATATCAATAAATAGGTTAAAAAAAAAAAAAAAACAGAAAAAAAAAATTCGAACTCTTTTCTATAGATGTCATTAAAAAAAATATTTATTTTGTATGACATTATCACCGCAAGAAAGTCTTATTTACATGGAAAGGAATGATAGCTGGATCAGATTGGTGACATATTAATAGGCTGAAATGTAAGGCTTTCTCTGGTCAATAAAGGGTTAACAGATTAACCAACTGCCATCCTAGAAAATCTGAGCCTGTGGCAGTTATTTTTAGCAAGGTGGTCACATGACAGCTCAGGCTGCCTATAAAAGCCAGTGAACCGCCTCCAACTGCCAGTCTTCAGTTTGCATCCAAAGTGAAGGTTGTGTTTTTTCTGAGCTCCCATAAAGAGTTTCATTCAGAAAATGATTCGCATATTTAGGAAAAAGATTTCTATTCCTCAATTACCAATTACAGAGGAAATTGCAGAGAACAGACAGGACATGGAAATGAAATCCGACCCCAGCAGAGATTTTCCCCAACCTCAGAATCCCACCCCTGAGGGCATTCGGCCATTTTTTGGCCAGGTTGGGGCTCTTTTCCGGCGTCTGTTCCGTCATAAAAAGAAGAAGGAAGCAGTTAGGGATCCGGAAGGTAAAGATTATCATCTATAAAGCATAGAAGCCGGCTGGACAAGATCCATCTTATTTATAGGAGTTACTATTGGGGAGATTTACCAAAGCTGCTGCACACAGAATCAGTTATAGCTCTGCATAGTAACCAATCAGCTTCCAGATTTTAGTTTTTTTCAAAGCCTTACTGAACAAGCTGAAGTTAGAAGCTGAATGGTTACCATACACAGCAGCTCCAGAGTCTGAGTGCACCGGTTATAATAAACTATACCCATTGCCTATTCTCATTGGTGAATAGCAGCCTTTATACCACACCCCCAATTATAGCCCCCTATTCCCATTGGTGGCCAATTGGTTCACACTGCCGCGACCATAAGTCGCCCCATGTCGGAGCGACTTTTTACCGCAACTTTACCGCAAATTCAGCGCGACTTGTGAATTATTTTGCGCGACTTATATGACAGACGACTTTGTATTTGGCCAATCAGAATATGATGTGTTGTGACCTAACTCCCCTTTTCTGATTTTTTTTACTCATTTCCTCATTGCCCACCAGTGCCATGTATGTGTCCACCAGTGCCACTGCCCAAAAGTAACACGAATCAGTGTCCACCAGTGCCACATATCAGTGCCACATATCAGTGCCACGTATCAGTGTCCACCAGTGCCACGTATCAGTGCCATGTATCAGTGCCACGAATCAGTGTCCACCAGTGCCACATATCAGTGCCACGAATCAGTGTCCCCCAGTGCCACGTATAAGTTCCACGTATCAGTGTCCACCAGTGCCACGTATCAGTGCCACAAATCAGTGTCCACCAGTGCCACATATCAGTGCCACGAATCAGTGTCCACCAGTGCCACATATCAGTGTCCACCAGTGCCACGTATCAGTGCCACAAATCAGTGTCCACCAGTGCCACATATCAGTGCCACAAATCAGTGTCCACCAGTGCCATGTATCAGTGCCACGTATCAGTGCCACGAATCAGTGTCCACCAGTGCCACGTATCAGTGCCACGTATCAGTGCCACTAGTCAGTGTCCACCAGTGCCACATATCAGTGCCACGTATCAGTGACCACCAGTGCCACATATCAGTGCCACGTATCAGTGCCACTAATCAGTGTCCACCAGTGCCACGTATCAGTGCCACGAATCAGTGCCACAAATCAGTGTCCACCAGTGCCACGAATCAGTGTCCACCAGTGCCCCGTATCAGTGCCACAAATCAGTGTCCACCAGTGCCACTCACACAGACCAGGCAGAGATAATGGAATATATATATATATATATATATATATATATATATATGTATACCATATAGGCATGGCTGCAATGTGGGGAATGCCTGGCTAATCTCTTTCTTCTTCCTGGAAAGTCTGATAACAAGTCGCTTCAATTAAGATAAGGAGGTGACTCCCATTGAAGTATATGGGACAAGTCGGATCACAGGTCGCCTCAAAGTAGTACAGGACCCTTTTCTGAAGTCGGAGCGACTTCAGTAGTGCCAATTAAGACGGCACTGATTGATTAACATTGCTTTTGTTATGTCAAGCGACTTGGGGCGACTTGAGGGCACACAAGTCGCCTCACAAGTCGCACTAGTGTGAATGGGCTCTTATGGGGCAGGGAAGTTCTACCCAACCCCCGAGCGCTCCCATCTTCTCCAGGGTACCAGAGGTATCAGACAATCGATGATCTGTGATATTTGAGCTCCCCTATACAAGTCCCCACCTGGTGCCATTTAACCACTTCTGGACCAGAGGATTTGGCTGCTCAATGACCAGGCCCTATTTTGCGATTCGGCACTGCGTGACTTTAACGGACAATTGCGTGGTCGTGCCCAAATGAAATTGACGTCCTTTTTTCCCCACAAACAGAGCTTTCTTTTGGTGGTATTTGATCACCTGTGTGATTTTAATATTTTTGCGCTATAAATAAAAAAGAGTGACAATTTTGAAAAAAAAAATAATAATATTTTTCACATTCTGCTATATAACATCCCCCCCCCCCCCCAAAAAAAAAAAAAAAATTCAAAATCAACATTTTTTAACATTTTAGGCCAAATTGTTTTCTGCTACATATTTTTGGTAAAGAAAAAAAAAATTGCAATAGGCGTATTTTGATTGGCTTGCGCAAAAGTTATTGCGTTTATATCTACGAAAAAGATTTATGTCATTTTTATTGTTTTTTTCTTTTAAATAGTAATGGCGGCGATCAGCAATTTTTAGCAGGACTGCGACATTGCAGTGGACAGATTGGACCCCTAACTGACATTTTTGACACTTTTGGGGGGACCGGTGACATTACTACAGTAATCAGTGCTAAAAATATGCACTGTTACTGTAATAATGACACTGGCAGGGAAGGGGATAACCCAGGGGTGATCAAGGGGTTAAATGTGAGCCTAGGGAAGTGATTCTAACTGTGGGGGGGTTGGGCTTTTGAAATGACCATAGAGACATGTGATCCTATATAGCAGGATCACATGGTCTCTGAGATCATGTCAGGGAGAATGACAGATGGCTGTGTGTTTACATCAGCCGTCCGTCCTTCCCTGTCGGGGGGGGGGGGGGGGGAGATCGCCGCTGCCAGGCAGCCATCGGAGCCACCTGGCACCTGCACTGGCTTCCCCACTGACGATCAGGGGCAGGAGTACGCCTCCGGCGCCGTGCACCCGCCCCCTAGTGGCCTCCCAGGCAGATGACACCTATTAACGTGATTTTGCCTGGGAGAGCCACCCTGCCGATGTAAAAAGGCAATGCAGCGACGGGAAGTGGTTATTGGGTTGTATTTTGTGTTGGTTCCCCCTTCCAAATGCAGCTCATTTGTTTTTTCCTGTCACAGTGCCTTTGCCTATATGGGGAATGGCCATATTACCTTGCAACTTGGCATTGAGGGGAACAGCAAGACTGCGGTTCAATTGCTTTTTTTTACCAGGCCCCCTGCTACTTGTCTAAATGAAGAATATCTGTCTGCAAAAGGATATGCAATTCACTTGTGTACAGTGTTTCATAGCAGAGCAATTGTCAGTCAAACTATCACAGCACTGAGAAATGTTAATGAAAGGGGATTGCCACCTCATACATAAGCAGTTAGTGTGTACCTAAAAAAACATGTTCTTGGCAATTTTTTGTTTCTTGGTTAATAAAGTGTTAAGGGGTTAGAAGCCCTGCCAAATCTTTATTACCCCACCCCTATATTTGTCCTGGAGGCCATTATGCCAGCAATAGAAAGTGTGGTGTCATACAAAGTAGCAGAAATGTAATACATGCTTTGGTCCATAAGGGGTGTGCAGGTGCCAGAGCTGAGACTCCAGGTCCAACAGCAGCCAATCACAGCCTTCCTATACATTATAAACATGCACAGGAGATGTGACAGTTGGAAGTGCATTTACAGCAAACAGTTTGTTTTGCAGGAACACAAAATATAAAGAAAATCCATCTCTGTATACTGTAATCTGCTGTAGCACTTGTTTACATTAACCACTTGCTGACCGCCCACCGTAATATTACAGCGGCAGGGCGGCTCGGCTGTGTCCAGTCACGTAGTACTACGTGACTGGAGTGCATGTGGTTTCGGCGGCACGCTCCACCGGAGCCGCTCACCCGCTGTGTTTAGACACAGCAGGAGGCGGGTCTCGGGAGGAGCGGCGGCGATTGCCGCTGCTCTCCTGTGATCGTCCGAAAAACCGAGAGAAGACCCGCCTGCTTATGTAAACAATAAATGACATCAATTGTATTTTGGTACAGCGAGATTTTTTTTTTTTACCTAAATTATGTAGCAGAATACATATTGGCTTAAACTGATGAAGACATTTGATTATTTACATTTTTTATTAGAAGTGTTTTATAGCAGCAAGTAAAAAATGTTGGGTTTTTTCAAAATTGAAATCTTTTTTGGTTTATAGCGCAAAAAATGAAAACCGCAGAGCTGATCAAATACCACAAAAAGAAAGAGCTATTTATGGGGAAAAAAAGGACATCGATTGTATTTTGGTACAGTGTCGCACGACCGCGCAATTGTCAGTTAACCACTTTACCACCGGAGGATTTTGCTGTCTTACGTCCAGGCCACTTTTTGCGATTCGGCACTGTGCGACTTTAACTGACAATTGCGCGGTCATGCAATGCCGTACTCAAACCAAATTGATGTCCTTTTTCCCCCACAAACAAAGCTTTCTTTTGGTGGTATTTGATCACCTGTGCGATTTTTACTTTTTGCGCTATAAACAAAAAAAGAGCAAGAATTTTGAAAAAATAACAATAGTTTTTACATTTTTTTATACAAAATTCCCCCCCAAAAAATGTAAAAAATCAAAATGTTTTATCATTTTTGGTCAATTTGTTTTCTGCTACATATTTTTGGTAAAAAAAATCGCAAAAAGTGTATTTTAATTGGTTTGCGCAAAAGTTATTGCGTTTACTAACTAAGGAAAAGACTTTTGTCATTTTTATTGTTTTTTTTTTTAAAGAGTAATGGCAGTGATCTGCGATTTTTTTTGGGGGACTGCGACATTGCGGCGGACAGATCGGACCCCTGACTGACATTTTTGACACTTTTGGGGGTACCAGTGACATTACTGCAGTAATCAGTGCTATAAATATGCACTGTTACTGTAATAATGACACTGGCAGGGAAGGGGTTAACTTTATTGGAGAGGGAGGGGTTAAGTGTGTCCCTGGGGGCGTGCTTCTAACTGTGATTGGATGTGGCTGTGTGTGTAACAGCAGAGATCAACGGTCCTACATAGCAGGTCCGTATGATCTGTGCTTTTACACAGGGGAGAGTGACAGGCGGCTTTGTGTACATTAGCCACCTGCCTTTCTCCCTCTTCACCCGACGATCGCGAGTGACCGGCGGACATCGGGTCCGCCGGTCACACGCGCGGGCTGCATAGGGAACGAGCGGGGTCGGGAGCGCGCCTCCGGCGGCGCGAGCTCGCCCCCTATTGGCTCCCAGGCTAGTGACGTACCGGTACGTCACTTTGCCTGGGAGGGGCTGACCGCCGCCGTATATAGTCGGGCGGTGGCGGGCGGCAAGTGGTTAACTTGTAATTGTGCAGTCATGCTTTCTGCTATAAAGCATATCCAATAAAAAAAATATTAAATTTCTTCATAAATTTAGGCCAAAAATTTATTCTGCTACATGTCTGATAAAAAAAAAAAAAAAATATATATATATATATATAATAATATATAATATGTGTATATTGATTGGTTTGTGTAAAAGTTATACCGTCTGCAAACGATAGTATATATAGTGGAATTTGTATTTATTTATTTTATACTAGTAATGGTGGTGATCAGTGACTTATAGTGGGACTGCGATAGTGCGGCGGGCAATCTGACGCTGGGTGGGAACTGACTAACTGACGCTGAGAGATGATTAAGGATTACCAATATTCCACAGGAAGTGGTCCGGGACATCGTCCTTTCATAGGAGAGAAGTGATACTGTGCAGAATCCATATGTAGCACCCTCCTAGGTAGGTGCTAGGTAAAGCATAGTTATGGAACTTTTCTGCTTATCAGGAGGGTCTGATCTGTTAGTTAGCCTGTCACATGCTTCCAGGTGTGACCTGTTGAGTCTGGGGAGTCTCCCCACTGTATCCAATGAGGGATCGTGTTGGACAGTGGAGGAAACCTGGCCAATTGCACACCAGGGTTTATTACTGTCTCAGTGGGTGGGCATTGCTGCAATGCATCCTGGGATTGGAAATAAATCCTGAGGGACAGGGTGTCTTTTGGTGGGAGCAAAGTTCCAGGAGGAGGTGACAGCTGTCTCTCCTCCTGCGGAAGTGAGGAAGGTGGTCCAGGCAGTCGGCCTAGGGATCAGGGGTTGAGCTGGGCTGCGGAGGATCCAGTGTGCTGACTAAGTGGAGCTGCTGGGCAGAGTTCTTCTGGAAAAACAGTATCATGAGTACTCAAGATCTGCCCAGGGGTCTGTCTTAGAGAGGGGACCACTCCAGAGAGGTCAAGGGGATCAAAAAGCCAGCTAACTGGGAGTGTACAGTAAGGGGTGCCAAGTAGCAAAGCCGTGAAGATAAGGGGGTAAAGGGGGCGCCAGGAAGGGCCCTGAAGTGTCTCAGCAGTACAGTCTGCATTACAAATCAGCTACCTCAGGAAGGAGTACCTTAGTGAGCTTTAAGGACTTTTCACAGTCAGAGGTTAAATTAAAGTAAGCGGCCTAGCTGTGACCAGTATCAGTCAGCGTTAACCAGCGTCAGTCAGCGTTAACCAGCGTCAAGCAGTATTTTCTATACAGTCCCTGCCTTTTCTTGTGCATAGTTCAGTTGTTGGAGTATCCCACTCATCCCTTCTCCTACCCAAGTTCTCAATAAACCCTAAAAATCAAAGAAGCTGGACTGGTTCTTGTCTGAGGTAGAAACACTTTGAAATATGTCTAAATGCTCTACTGTTGCTAATGGTAACTCAGGGGAACCCACAAATTTAGCAGCTCCCATGGGAGTAGTGCTACCCATACATACAGAATAAGAACGGATACTAAGAATTACACCCAACACGCAGGAGAAGTGGTACTGTGCAGAGTCCATACATACAGACTAAGAACAGATACTGAGAATTATACTCAGCATGTGGGAGAAAAGAAGTGCTGCTGTGTAGAGCCCATACATACAGAATAGGAACAGATACTGAGAATTACACCCGGCATACAGAAAAAAAGAGAAGTGCTACTGTGCAAAGCCCTAAAAACACAATAAGAACATATACTTAGAATTATAGCCAGCATGTGGGAGACGAGAAGTGTTACTACTAGGCACAGCCAATGCATACAGAATAAGGACAGATACTGAGAATTACACCCAGCACACAGAACAAGAGAAGAGATACTGTGCAGAGTCCATACATACAGAATAAGGACAGATACTGAGAACTACACCCAGCATAAAGGACAAAAGAAGTGGTACTGTGCAGAGTCCATACATACAGAATAACCACATGTTAGCGGGTGCAGCTAACTTGCTTCCGACTAGGTGGCTCTGTTCCCAATATAGTAAAGCAAAGGGAAAGTGGTAATTGGGTGTTAGGCTGGCCATACATGGGTCAAATTTCGAAAAAGAATTTTCTTTCGAAAATCTTATCTAAGAATTTTCGTTCAAATTTCGCACCATAAGTGGGCCGCACCAACAGTCTATTTCCGTGCGGGCATCGAATTTGAGTGATCGGCATATTAGAAATTTTTTGAAAAACGAATGATTTTCTAATCAATGATAGGAGAATTGTGTGAGAAATATAATCGAAAAAGAAATGCAAGATAAGAAAATTCCTGGAAAGAATAGAAGATTCCCAGCCACAAAAATGATTTTCTGTAACAACATGAGGTGAAATTGAAGGATTGGTTGAGCGAATTTCAAATTCAATGGTGGCGCCATCGGATCACAAAAGACGCAGAATTTCTAATTTTCAAAAGAAAATTTGTTCGAAATTGGACCAATGTATGGCCAGCCTTAGCCCTCCTTTAGGCTGCATTCACATGTCAGCTTATAATCGCGGGCAGAACCGCCGCGGTTCCGCCCGCGATTCAGAGATTTATTGCAAATCGCGGGACGCCTAGCGTTGCCCGTTGATTTGCAATAGGCCCCCAAACGCCGAGCGATGTTGCCGCGATTTACGCCCGCCGAATCGCGGCAACATCGCGCAAACAAAATCGCGGGACGCAATACGCTCCAAAGAAGCTCTTGTACTTTTTTGGAGCGTATTGCGTCCCGCGATTTTGTTTGCGCGATGTTGCCGCGATTCGGCGGGCGTAAATCGCGGCAACATCGCTCGGCGTTTGGGGGGCTATTGCAAATCAACGGGCAACGCTAGGCGTCCCGCGATTTGCAATAAATCTCCGAATCGCGGGCGGAACCGCGGCGGTTCTGCCCGCGATCATACGCTGACATGTGAATGCAGCCTTAGAGAAAACCTACCTATAGTGATGTAGTGGGTGGCGTTAGTTCCCCTATAAATACCAGGATGAGAAAGGGGTCTTGTGTTTGGGGCATGGGAGCCAAATACTCCAGAGCTATCTGGATGTAGTCGGCTATTGTCCATGGGCACTTAATAGGGTGAAGCTCTGGATGAGATGGTTCAGAACTCAGTAGAAATAGATGTAGTCACCCAACTCTTTTTATGGTCTTCTGTTGCGTTTTTTGCATAGTAAGGCTCCATGTACACGGGACGTTGTTAAAAGTCCCTTGGAATGCTGGAATTTTTAGGACGTTTGAAATGTCCGTTCGGTCGCGTTTTTACCCGCGTTTAGCGGGCGTTTGCGTTTAGAACCGTTCCTAGAGGTCAAAAAAATGATTCCCCTTTAAAATGGAAAAACGCGAACGCCAAATGCGGGTCATCGCGTTCGGTCGCGTTCGGTCGCGTTTTTGCGTTTGAAACGCCGGGAAACACGTTCAAACGCAAATAATTGCGTTCTAAAAAAAGTCCCTGAACGCAACTGCCCGAAAACGACCGCAAACGACCATGTGTACATGGACAGATAAGATAACATGTAGGTGCGTTCAGGGGCTTCTAAAAAAAACGCCCAACTGCTCCTAAACGGCCATTTCCAGCGTCCCGTGTACATGGAGCCTAAAAGTGCAGCAAAAATGCATCAGTGTGAAAGAAGCCTAAAGCGGAACTATACTCACCTGTTCTCTCAGCGCTGTGATCCTTTGAAGGTCCCCACCAGCTGATGACACCTGCAGCCCGGAGGCTTCTGGGTATTGGTCCCCGGCCATTTTCATTTGCCAGCCCAAGATACCATCAATCCAATGCGCAGTGAGCTTGATATCGCTCTGATTCTGCAAATATCAGGGCCTTCTTCACCATTAACCACTTACCGACCGCCCACAGCACATATACTGCGGCAGGGCACTGATTAGTCGCTGGCACCCGATGATCGGCTCCGGACATTGCCGAAGAGAGCCCTATGTAGGTAAACAAACACACAGAGCTCTCTTCTGACAGCAGCAATGTGCAGTTTCTTCTCCTTGCAAAGCAGTAAGTATAAAACAGCACACACAGTAACACTGACTAGGCACACATTTAACCCTTTGATCGCCCCTGATGTTAACCCTTCCCAGCCAGTGTCATTAGTACAGTGACAGTGCATATTTTTAGCACTGATCACTGCAATCATGTCACTGGTTCCCAAAAAGTGTCAAAAGTGTTAGGTAGTGTCTGATTTGTCCACTGCAATATCACAGTCCCGCTATAAGTTGCTGATCGCCGCCATTACTAATAAAAAAAAAAAAAAAAAATATCCCATAGTTTGTAGGTGCTATAACTTGTCCAGCAGTAGGTGGAGCTGTGACCTTTGACCTCTGAGGCCACACCTCCTGACCTTTGGGGTGTGTCCATGACACATTTCTTGATTCAAAACCCTCCCCTGTGTCTCCTCTGCCTAACCGTAACCCCTAACCCTAACCCCCTAACCCCCCCCTAACCCGAACTCTAACCCTTAACCCCTAACCCTACCCCTAACCCCCTAACCCTTAAACCCTAACCCTTACCCCCCCTAACCCTAACCCTTAACCACTTGCCGACCGCCGCACGCCGATCTACGTCGGCGGTCAGCCCCTCACAGGCAAAGTGACGTAGGGCTACGTCACTAGCTTGTGAGGGTCTAGGGAGCGAGCGCGCGCCGCCGGAGGCGCGCTCCTGCTCCCGCGTGGTCACGGACCCCCCCGCGCGTGTGACCGGCGGACCTGATGTCCGCCGGTCATTCTGCGATCGGCGGGGGAGAGGGAGAAAGTCAGGCAGCTTGTGTAAACAAGCCGCCTGTCATTCTCCCCTCTGTATGAGAGCTGATCATATGGATCTACTATGTAGATCCGTTGATCACTCTGCATACAGCTGAAGCCACAGCCAATCACAGTAAGAATCACGCCCCTAGGGACACACACAGCCCCTCCCTCTCAAATAAAGTTAACCCCTTCACTACCAGTGTATTTTTACAGTAACAGTGCATATATATATAGCACTGATTACTGTAGAAATGTCACTGGTAACCCCAAAAGTGTCAAAAATGTCAGTCAAGGGTCCGATCTGTCCGCCACAATGTCGCAGTACCGCAAAAAAAATCGCAGATCGCCGCCATTACGCGTTAAAAAAAAAACAACAAAAATGACAAAAATCTTTCCCTTAGTCAGTAAACGCAATAACTTTTGCGCAAACCAATCAAAATACGCTTTTTGCAATTTTTTTTACCAAACATAGGTAGCATAAAAAAAATTGGCCGAAAATGTTAAAAAATTTTGATTTTTACATTTTTTGGGGGGAATTTCATATAAAAAAAAAGAGAAAAATATTGTTATTTTTGCAAAATTGACGCTCTTTTTTTGTTTATAGCGCGTGATCAAAAAATCGCACAGGTGATCAAATACCGCCAAAAGAAAGCTCTGTTTGTGGGAAAAAAAGGACGCCAAATTCGTTTAGGTACAGCGTCGCACGACCGCGCAATTGTCCGTTAAAGTCACGCAGTGCCGAATCGCAAAATACCCCCTGGTCGTTTAGCAGCCAAATCCTCCGGGGCTTAAGTGGTTAAACCCTAACCCTACCCCTAACCCTTACCCCCCTAACCCTAACCCTTAACCCCTAACCCCCCCTAACCCAAACCCCTAACCCCAACCTTCTAACCCTCACCCTAACCCTCACTCTAACCCTTGACCTTTGACACTAAAATCTAACATAATTACCATTTTTCAATGTTAACTTGGTGTCTCTTTCACCCAAAACCCCTATTTTTCCCAGATACCCGCTCAGTTTGTTGGATTGGGGGTAAACAAACTTTTTTACCAATCAATATACGCTTATTGGGATTTTTTTTAACCAAAAATATGGAGCAGAAGAAATTTGAGTTTTTTTTTTTTACATTTTTTTATTAGATGTGTTTTATAGCAGCAAGTAAAAATTTTTTTGTTTTTTCATAATTTTCGCTCTTTTTTTGTTTTTTATCGCAAAATCTAAAAACCGCAGAGGTCATCAAATACCACAAAAAGAAAGCTCTATTTATGTGGATAAAAAGGACATACCATTTATCTGGGTACAGTGTCGCATGACCGCGCAATTGTCAGTTACAACATTAGAGTACTGCAAAAAATGGCCTGATCATGAAGGGGGGTCAATTTTCTGGAGCTGAAGTGGTTAACATGCGTTGTGTTGTGCGGCTCATTCATTTGATGGACGAACCTCACCAAAACCCTCTGTGGTAATTATGAGGCGGCGTTGGGATAATTGTCCGGAGTTTGGAGAAGTTTCCTCTACATAAGATGCAGTAAAAGTCAAGATTGGACGCAATGTTCAGACTTGGTACACGGATCATTTATTACCGATGACGCCTTGACTACTTGGGTGGAAGACATATTCCGTATACACTCATATTATGTAATGGCGAGCTTCATTTTATAAATAAATAAAGTCTATAAAAAAATCATGGGGGAGCAGCTAAGCGTTGTCAACACCCACCTCTAGAGGATCTCATGGGTAACCCATAGCAACCATGTGCAGCCTATAGTTTAACCCCTTCACTCTGACTGTATGCAAATATGCAGCCTCAGTTTGAAGGAGTTGTACCGGGGAGATGCCTGCACCTGTAGGAACCGTTTTTTAGAGCAGACGGTCGGCTTTCTTGGGATAACAACCGATGCCCCAAGAAGCCGCTCAGCTGTTATCTCAAGCAGCGGGAAGGAACGTCCTCCCCTCCCGCCACCTTCCACGGCTCCCCGGGCTCTCCCATCCTACCAGGAGGACCGAGTGACCAGCCGGCACATCCGTCAGCTGGCTGAAGACTCGATGAAGCCGGAATTGGCTTCGATCTAGTCTCGGATCTAGTAACCCGGAAGCGGTGTCATGACATCACTTCCAGTCTACAGAAGACTTAAAGGAGCCAAAATTTAAAAAATGCCAGCCAAACTTGGCGTCTTGAATGCTTTTAAGTGCAAAGGAGGGATTTGGGGTCTTATAGATCTCAGATCCCTCCATAAAGAGTACCTGTCACTGCCTATTACTGTCACAAGGGAGGTTTACATTCCTTCTGACAGCAATAAAATATTTTTTTTTTCAAAGGGACAGTGTAAAAATATAAAAAAAATAAAATAAAATAAAATAAATAAGAAAAAATAAAATAAAAATTAAAGTGCCCCATCCCTCTGTACTCGCACGCAGTAGCAAACGCATACGGAATTTGTGACCGCAAATGTAAGCAATGTTCGAACCACGCATGTGAGATTGCCGCCATTGTTAGAGCGACAGCAATAATTCTAGCCTTAGAACTTGTAAATCTAAACTGGTAACCAGTAGACATTTTTAAAGCGTCGCCTATGGAGATTTTTAAGTACCGTAGTTTATCAACATTCCACGAGTGTGCGCAATTTTAAAGCATGACATGTTAGGTATCTATATACTCGATGTAACATCATCTTTCACATTATAGAATAAATTGGGCTAACTTCACTGTTTTTTTTAATTCATGAAAGTGTATTTTTTCCCCAAAAATTGTGTTTGAAAGACCCCTGTGCAAATATTATGTGACATAAAATATTGCAACGATCGCCATTTAATTCTCTAGGGTCTCTGCTAAAAAAATATATATATATGTGTGTATATATATATATATATATATATTTATAATAATAAATATAAAAATATATATAATATACAGTATATATACACACACACACACTCACACACCCACACATATATATATATATATATATATATATATATATATATATATATATATATATATATATATATATATATATATATATATATATATATACTTTGGCTATATTATACACTATAATATATATATATGTGTGTGTATATATATCTATCTATCTATCTATAGATATATCTATATATATATAGATATATATTGGAATTTGCTTGGTTGCTATGGAATGTGCAAGGTTGCTATGGGCAATTTAATGGACATCTAGATGTGGTTTTGTGCTGATGTCTCTGTAATTGGATGTGTTGTACAATGAAGCTATGTCCTTCATATTTGTACAATATATATATATATACTGTACATTAAAGTGCACAGCAGTATGTATAACATAGCCCAGTGTAACTAAGGTACCTATGAAGATTTACAGAGACACCAACCCATCACTATACAATTATCTCTGTACAACATATTTATAACGTAGCCCGCATGTAATATATATATATATATTGTACAAATATGAAGGACATAGCTCCATTGTACAACACATCCAATTACAGAGACATCAACACATCACCATAAAACCACATCTAGATGTCCATTAAATTGCCCATAGCAACCAGGCAGATTCCATAGCAACCAGGCAGATTCCAATATTCCAATATATATATATTATAGTGTATAATATAGCCAAAGTATATATATATACTATATATCAGATATGAACATAGCCCCAATGTACATCATATACAGTTACAGAGACACCAATCCATAACCATAATACCTCATCTAGATGTCCATGGACAATAACAGCCAGGAATATTCCATAGCAACCAGGAGGATTCCATAGCAACAGCAGAAAAACAGAAGTCCTCCCCACAGTATACACCAGACTGAATGTACAATACATCTACAGTCTATGATGATCAGATCCCCCACAGAGTAATAAAAATATAAAAAAGAAAAATGTGATCTAAATTCACTTCTTTTTGGGGAAAATTATTATTATTTGGACCCGTGTGGCGTACTCCTTAAAAAAACCTAAAACACACAGGACCCCATCATTTGTCCTCTTATCCAGGCTGCTCTTTCCAGTAAATTCCAACCTTGGTTCTGAAAACTAACATAGATCAATATATAGGTTATATATAGAAGGTATATCAATAAATAGATTTAAAAAAAAAAAAAAGAAAAAAAAAAAACAATTCAAACTCTTTTCTATAGATTGCATTAAAAAAAAATATTTATTTTGTATGACATTATCACCGCAAGAAAGTCTTATTTACATGGAAAGGAATGATAGCTGGATCAGATTGGTGACATATTAATAGGCTGAAATGTAAGGCTCTTTCCGGTCAATAAAGGGTTAACAGATTAACCAACTGCCATCCTAGAAAATCTGAGCCTGTGGCAGTTATTTTTAGCAAGGTGGTCACATGACAGCTCAGGCTGCCTATAAAAGCCAGTGAACCGCCTCCAACTGCCGGTCTTCAGTTTGCATCCAAAGTGAAGGTTGTGTTTTTTCTGAGCTCCCATAAAGAGTTTCATTCAGAAAATGATTCGCATATTTAGGAAAAAGATTTCTATTCCTCGATTACCAATTACAGAGGAAATTGCAGAGAACAGACAGGACATGGAAATGAAATCCGACCCCAGCAGAGATTTTCCCCAACCTCAGAATCCCACCCCTGAGGGCATTCCGCCATTTTTTGGCCAGGTTGGGGCTCTTTTCCGGCGTCTGTTCCGTCATAAAAAGAAGAAGGAAGCAGTTAGGGATCCGGAAGGTAAAGATTATCATCTATAAAGCATAGAAGCTGGCTGGACAAGATCCATCTTATTTATAGGAGTTACTATTGGGGAGATTTACCAAAGCTGCTGCACACAGAATCAGTTATAGCTCTGCATAGTAACCAATCAGCTTCCAGATTTTAGTTTTTTTCAAAGCCTTACTGAACAAGCTGAAGTTAGAAGCTGATTGGTTACCATACACAGCTGCTCCAGAGTCTGAGTGCACCGGTTATAATAAACCTCACCCATTGCCTATTCTTATTGGTGAATAGCAGCCTTTATACCACACCCCCAATTATAGCCCCCTATTCCCATTGGTGGCCAATGGCTTATATTACACCCAATCACTTGTGGCTTACTGTACTTTGCATGCTGTTCTCTTCTCTTTATCAGAGACAAAGGCAGCAGTTTAGAGCCAGTTCACACTGCCGCGACACCATAAGTCGCCCCATGTCGGAGCGACTTTTTACCGCAACTTTACCGCAAATTCAGCGCGACTTGTGAATTATTTTGCGCGACTTATATGACAGACGACTTTGTATTTGGCCAATCAGAATATGATGTGTTGTGACCTAACTCCCCTTTTCTGATTTTTTTTACTCATTTCCTCATTGCCCACCAGTGCCATGTATGTGTCCACCAGTGCCACTGCCCAAAAGTAACACGAATCAGTGTCCACCAGTGCCACATATCAGTGCCACATATCAGTGCCACGTATCAGTGTCCACCAGTGCCACATATCAGTGCCACATATCAGTGCCACGTATCAGTGTCCACCAGTGCCACGTATCAGTGCCATGTATCAGTGCCACGAATCAGTGTCCACCAGTGCCACATATCAGTGCCACGAATCAGTGTCCCCCAGTGCCACGTATAAGTTCCACGTATCAGTGTCCACCAGTGCCACGTATCAGTGCCACAAATCAGTGTCCACCAGTGCCACATATCAGTGTCCACCAGTGCCACGTATCAGTGCCACAAATCAGTGTCCACCAGTGCCACATATCAGTGCCACAAATCAGTGTCCACCAGTGCCATGTATCAGTGCCACGTATCAGTGCCACGAATCAGTGTCCACCAGTGCCACGTATCAGTGCCACGTATCAGTGCCACTAATCAGTGTCCACCAGTGCCACATATCAGTGCCACGTATCAGTGACCACCAGTGCCACATATCAGTGCCACGTATCAGTGCCACTAATCAGTGTCCACCAGTGCCACGTATCAGTGCCACGAATCAGTGCCACAAATCAGTGTCCACCAGTGCCACGAATCAGTGTCCACCAGTGCCCCGTATCAGTGCCACGAATCAGTGTCCACCAGTGCCCCGTATCAGTGCCACAAATCAGTGTCCACCAGTGCCACTCACACAGACCAGGCAGAGATAATGGAATATATATATATATATATATATATATATATATATATATATATATATATATATATATATATATATATATATGTATACCATATAGGCATGGCTGCAATGTGGGGAGTGCCTGGCTAATCTCTTTCTTCTTCCTGGAAAGTCTGATAACAAGTCGCTTCAATTAAGATAAGGAGGCGACTCCCATTGAAGTATATGGGACAGTCGGATCACAGGTCGCCTCAAAGTAGTACAGGACCCTTTTCTGAAGTCGGAGCGACTTCAGTAGTGCCAATTAAGACGGCACTGATTGATTAACATTGCTTTTGTTATGTCAAGCGACTTGGGGCGACTTGAGGGCACACAAGTCGCCTCACAAGTCGCGCTAGTGTGAATGGGCTCTTATGGGGCAGGGAAGTTCTACCCAACCCCCGAGCGCTCCCATCTTCTCCAGGGTACCAGAGGTATCAGACAATCGATGATCTGTGATATTTGAGCTCCCCTATACAAGTCCCCACCTGGTGCCATTTAACCACTTCTGGACCAGAGGATTTGGCTGCTCAATGACCAGGCCCTATTTTGCGATTCGGCACTGCGTGACTTTAACGGACAATTGCGCGGTCATGCTCAAATGAAATTGACGTCCTTTTTTCCTCACAAACAGAGCTTTCTTTTGGTGGTATTTGATCACCTGTGCGATTTTAATATTTTTGCGCTATAAATAAAAAAGAGTGACAATTTTGAAAAAAAAAATAATAATATTTTTTCACATTCTGCTATATAACATCCCCCCCCCCCCCCAAAAAAAAAATAAAAAATTCAAAATCAACATTTTTTAACATTTTAGGCCAAATTGTTTTCTGCTACATATTTTTGGTAAAGAAAAAAAAAATCGCAATAGGCGTATTTTGATTGGCTTGCGCAAAAGTTATTGCGTTTATATCTACGGAAAAGATTTATGTCATTTTTATTGTTTTTTTCTTTTAAATAGTAATGGCGGCGATCAGCAATTTTTAGCAGGACTGCGACATTGCAGTGGACAGATCGGACATTTTTGACACTTTTGGGGGGGCCCAGTGACATTACTACAGTAATCAGTGCTAAAAATATGCTCTGTTACTGTAATAATGACACTGGCAGGGAAGGGGATAACCCTGTGGGTGATCAAGGGGTTAGATGTGAGCCTAGGGGAGTGATTCTAACTGTGGGGGGGGTTGGGCTTTTGAAATGACCATAGAGACATGTGATCCTATATAGCAGGATCACATGGTCTCTGAGATCATGTCAGGGAGAATGACAGATGGCTGTGTGTTTACATCAGCTGTCCGTCCTTCTCTGTCGGGGGGGAGATCGCCGCTGTCAGGCAGCCATCGGAGCCGCCTGGCACCTGCACTGGCTTCCCCACTGACGATCAGGGGCAGGAGTGCGCCCCCGGCGGCGCGCACTCGCCCCCTAGTGGCCTCCCAGGCAGATGACACCTATTAACGTGATTTTGCCTGGGAGAGCCACCCTGCCGATGTAAAAAGGCAATGCAGCGATGGGAAGTGGTTATTGGGTTGTATTTGGTGTTGGTTCCCCCTTCCAAATGCAGCTCATTTGTTTTTTCCTGTCACAGTGCCTTTGCCTATATGGGGAATGGCCATATTACCTTGCAACTTGGCATTGAGGGGAACAGCAAGACTGCGGTTCAATCGCTTTTTTTTACCAGGCCCCCTGCCACTTGTCTAAATGAAGCATATCTGTCTGGAAAAGGATATGCAATTCATTTGTGTACAGTGTTTCATAGCAGAGCAATTGTCAGTCAAACTATCACAGCACTGAGAAATGTTAATGAAGGGGCATTGACACCTCATACATAAGCAGTAAGTGTGTATCTAAAAAAAATGTTCTTGACAATTTTTTGTTTCTTGGTTAATAAAGTGTTAAGGGGTTAGAAGCCCTGCCAAATCTTTATTACCCCTCCCCTATATTTGTCCTGGAGGCCATTATGCCAGCAATAGAAAGTGTGGTGTAATACAAACTAGCAGAAATGTAATACATGCTTTGGTCCATAAGGGGTGTACAGGTGCCAGAGCTGAGACTCCAGGTCCAACAGCAGCCAATCACAGCCTTCCTATACATTAGAAACATGCACAGGAGATGTGACAGTTGGAAGTGCATTTACAGCAAACAGTTTGTTTTGCATGAACACAAAATATAAAGAAAATCCATCTCTGTATACTGTAAGCTGCAGTAGCACTTGTTTACATTAATCACTTGCTGACCGCCCACCGTTATATTACTGCGGCAGGGCAGCTCGGCTGTGTCCAGTCACGTAGTACTCACATAGTATCAGATCCCCCACAGAGAAATAAATATTAAAAAAAAATCTAAAGATCTAAATTCACTTCTTTTTGGGGAAAATGATTATTATTTGGACCCGTGTGGCGTACGCCTTAAAAAAACCTAAAACACACAGGACCCCATCATTTGTCCTCTTATCCAGGCTGCTCTTGCCAGTAAATCCCAACCTTGGTTCTGAAAACTAACAATGATTAATACATAGGTTATATATAGAAGGGATATCAATAAATAGGTTAAAAAAAAAAAAAAAAAACAGAAAAAAAAAATTCTAACTCTTTTCTATAGATGTCATTAAAAAAAATATTTATTTTGTATGACATCACCGCAAGAAAGTCTTATTTACATGGAAAGGAATGATAGCTGGATCAGATTGGTGACATATTAATAGGCTGAAATGTAAGGCTTTCTCTGGTCAATAAAGGGTTAACAGATTAACCAACTGCCATCCTAGAAAATCTGTGCCTGTGCAGTAGATTGGCTATTGGCAGTTATTTTTAGCAAGGTGGTCACATGACAGCTCAGGCTGCCTATAAAAGCCAGTGAACCGCCTCCAACTGCCAGTCTTCAGTTTGCATCCAAAGTGAAGGTTGTGTTTTTTCTGAGCTCCCATAAAGAGTTTCATTCAGAAAATGATTCGCATATTTAGGAAAAAGATTTCTATTCCTCAATTACCAATTACAGAGGAAATTGCAGAGAACAGACAGGACATGGAAATGAAATCCGACCCCAGCAGAGATTTTCCCCAACCTCAGAATCCCACCCCTGAGGGAATTCGGCCATTTTTTGGCCAGGTTGGGGCTCTTTTCCGGCGTCTGTTCCGTCATAAAAAGAAGAAGGAAGCAGTTAGGGATCCGGAAGGTAAAGATTATCATCTATAAAGCATAGAAGCCGGCTGGACAAGATCCATCTTATTTATAGGAGTTACTATTGGGGAGATTTACCAAAGCTGCTGCACACAGGATCAGTTATAGCTCTGCATAGTAACCAATCAGCTTCCAGATTTTTGTTTTTTCAAAGCCTTACTGAACAAGCTGAAGTTAGAAGCTGAATGGATCTTCTGTCACACAGGCAGGGAGAGATCAGCAACCCCAATCTCTCTGTCTGTGCCTGTCACAGAACCCCTCCCCCCCACACACAGTCAGTAAGCATTATTAGGCATGCATTTAACCCCCTTGATCACCCCCAGTATTAACCCCTTCCCTGCCAGTGTCATTTATACAGTAACAGTGCATATTATTTAGCACTGATTACTGTATCAGTGTCACTGGTCCCCAAAAAGTGTAAAAAATGTCAGTTAAGGGTCCGATCTGTCCGCCGCAAAGTCGCAGTCCCACTAAAAAATCGCTCATTGCCGCCATTACTAACAAAATAAATAAATAAATAAAAAGTCCAAAAATCTATCTATCCCGTAGTTTGCAAAAGCTATAACTTTTGCGCAAACCAATTAAAATACACTTTTTGGGATTTTTTTTTTTTTTACCAAAAATATGTAGCAGAATAGAAGTTGGCCTAAACTGATAAAAAATGTAATTAAAAAAAAAAAAAAAAATATTGGGAATGTTTTACAGCAGAAAGTAAAAAATATGGCGCTTTTTTTTTTTTTCAAAATTGCCGCTCTTTTTTATTTTATAGAGCAAAATCAAAAAACCGCAGAGGTAATCAAAAACCACCAAAAGAAAGCTCTATTTGTGGGGAAAAAAAGGACATCAATTGTATTTGGGTACAGCGTCGCACGACCAAGCAATTGTCCGTTAACCACTTAAGCCCCGGAAGATTTTACCCCCTTTCTGATCAGGGGGTATTTTGCGATTCGGCACTGCGTTACTTTAATGGACAATTGCGCGGTCGTGCGATGCTGTAATTAAACGAATTTGACGTCCTTTTTTTCCCACAAACAGAGCTTTCTTTTGGTGGTATTTGATCACCTGTGCGATTTTTTGATCATGCGCTATAAACAAAAAAAGAGCGACAATTTTGCAAAAATAACAATATTTTTCACATTTTTTTATATGAAATTCCCCCAAAAAATTTAAAAATCAAAATTTTTTTAACATTTTAGGCCAATTTGTTTTATGCTACATATGTTTGGTAAAAAAAATCGCAAAAAGCGTATTTTGATTGGTTTGCGCAAAAGTTATTGCGTTTACTAACAAAGGGAAAGATTTTTGTCATTTTTGTTGTTTTTTTTTTTAACGAGTAATGGCGGCGATCTGCGATTTTTTGCGGGACTGCCGGAAAGATCGGACCCTTGACTGACATTTTTGACACTTTTGGGGTTACCAGTGATATTACTGCAGTAATCAGTGCTAAAAAATATGCATTGTTACTGTAAAAAATGACACTGGCATGGAAGGGGTTAACTTTTTTTGAGAGGGAGGGGTTAAGTGTGTCCCTAGGGGCGTGTTTCTAACTGTGATTGGATGTGGCTACTGGTGTAAGAACAGAGATCAACGGTCCTACATAGCAGAACCGTATGATCTCCATTCTTACACAGAGGAGAATGACAGGCGGCTTTGTTTACATTAGCCGCCTGCCTTTCTCCCGCTGTAACGGACAATCGCGAGTGCCCGGCGGACATCGGGTCCGCCGGGCACACGTGTGGGGGGGGGGGTCCGTGAGCGAGCGGGAGCGCACCTCCGGCGGCGCGCGCTCGCTCCCTAGAGCCTCACAGGCTAGCGACGTAATACTACGTCGCTTTGCCTGTGAGGGGCTGACTGCCGACGTAAATCGGCGTTAGGCAGTCGGCAAGTCGTTAAAGTAACGCAGTGCCGAATGGCCTGGTCATTAAGGGGGTAAAACCTTTTGCGGCTGAAGTGGTTAAACAGCATTTTCTGCACAGCAGCTGAAAGTTCAAATCAGGCTCCCGGCGAGGGTGTCCCCACTGACTGTGTGAATTGGGGAAAGGCGGCACAGAAGGGGTTAGACCTCCTCTGTAACTCTAAACTGGTAACCTGTAGAAATTTTTAATGTGTCACCTATGGGGATTTTTAAGTACCAATGTTTGTTGTCATTCCGCGAACACGCGCAATTTTGAAGCATGTTGGGTATCTAATTACTCAGCGTAATATTATCTTTCACATTATTGAAAAAAATTGGCCTAACTTTACTGTTTTCTTATTTTTTCAATTTAAAAAAAGTGAACTTTTTTCAAAAAAATTGCCTTTGTAAGACCGCTGCACACATACAGTGTAATAAAAAATATTGCAACAATCTCCATTTTATTCTTTAGGGTATCTGCTAAAAAAAAAAATTATATATAATGTTTGGGGGTTTTAAGTAATTTTATAGCAAAGAAAAAGGATTTTAACTTGTAAACAACAAGTGTCAGAAAAAGGCCCGGTCCAGAATTGGTTAATAGTATCCATTGTGATTAATAAAATTGCACAAATATTTTTACTCTATATCCCTCGCCATTTATTTGTCAACAGATTCGCTTCTTTTTCCTGCATCTTTGAAGGGTACTTTTTTAGGTGTATGCATATTTACCACTTGCTGACCGCCTACCGCAGATATACTGCGGCAGTCTGGCTCGGCTGCGCGAACCACGGTAACCATGGGGTTGGCTCGGCTGTTCACGGGAGCGCTCCTGGGGGCGCGCACCCACATCCAATAGGAAGCAGGGAAGCGGGATCGGCATCCACGGGAGCAGCAGCTGCAATTGCTGCCGGGCATCCGCAATCGCTCCCTGATGAGAGAGAATGACGGGCAGCTGTTGTAAACACAGAAG